>NC_092125.1:45870035-46496535 GCF_043159975.1 Macaca nemestrina
TATATTTAGTAGAGATGAGATTTCATCATGTTGACCAAGATGGTCTCGATCTAAACCTCTTGATTCACCCGCTCCGGCCTCCCAAGGTGCTGGGATTACAGGCGTGAGCTACCGCATCAGTTTTAACTATAACCCTCACTCACTAATACTCAGTTTTATTAGGGTCTTTAATCCATTAATCCTGACACTTTTCCTTATGCGTTATTCCATTCTTGCTAGATATTTTCATCTGTATTTAGCTCAGGTTTCATATGACCAAGATAGCCTCACCTTGACTACACTTCATATGCGTTCCTTTTTAAAATAATAGGCCTCTAGTCTCCCTTTTCTTTCTTTTTCTTTTTTTTTTTTTCTTTGAGATGGAGTTTCACTTTTGTTGTCCAGGCTGGAGTGCAATGAGGCAATTTCAGTTCACTGCAACCTCCGCCTCCCAGGTTCAAGCGATTCCCTACCTCAGCCTCCCTAGTAGCTGGGATTACAGGTGCCAGCCACCAGGTCTGGCTCTGTGTGTGTGTGTGTGTGTTTTAGTAGAGACAGGGTTTCATCATGTTGGCCAGGCTAGTTTTGAACTCCTGACCTCAGGTGATCCACCTGCCTCGGCCTCCTATAATTCTGGGATTACAGGTGTGAGCAACCGCGCCCAGCCTACTCCCTTATTTTAAAAATATTTTCTTTACTTTCTTTTATGACAATATATTCCTGGTTTACCTCCTATATTCTGAGTACATTTTTCAAGTCTCCTTTTCTAGCTGCTGCTTTTCTGCCCAACCCCTAAATATATTTCCTGGGGAAATATACTAGTTTCCCAGGACTGAGTAATTGGCTCTGGACTTACCTTCTTTTCTATCTTCACTCATTAAAGAGTATCTCCTACTGGTCGTTATTTAAATACTATCAGTGGTCTCTTTTGTTTCTATTTCTAGACTCATCCTCTTCTCTGAGCTCCAGTCTGGTGTACCCAACTGTCTAATTTGCAGATCTATTTTCATAATAAATACTAATCTCCACATGAGATGTCAAAAATAGAACCATTGGTTTTTCTTTTCCCTAATCCTCAAAGGTTTCCCATCCTCAGTCCTCCTGTTTCAGTAAATGGCAAAACTAATATACAGTTTGATAAGTTTTATAAATGTACACTGCCATATAACAAAATAAATACAAACTATTTCATCACTCAGAAAGTTATGTCATGCCTCTTTGCCATCTTCCCCTATTCCAGCCTTTGGAAACTACAGATCTGAATAATTTTTACCTTTTTTAGAGTGCTATATTGTTGGAATAAAAGAGTATGTAGTCTTCTGTGTTTGACTTCTTTAACATAGTACAAAGTGTTTGACATTCATTTTTATTGCTACGTCGATTGATAGTGGCTTCCTTTTTATTTGTGAGTGTATTGCATTCATGGATATGCCCAAAATGTTGTTCACTTTTTCAACAGTTGATGAATTTTTTAGTGCTTACTTTGAAGTTATTATAAAGTTCTTGTAAACATTTATGTGCAAACTTTTATGTTGTCATATGTTTTAATTTTGAGTAGGTAAATAGCCAAAAGTGAAATTGCTGCATCAAATAGCAAGTGGATACTTAACAGCCAACAAGTTTTCTGAAGTGATTGTACCATTTTGCATCCCCCAAAATATTGTAAGATAGTTCTACTTCTCTTACATCCTCATCAGCACCAAGTATTGTCATTCTTTTTAATTTTAGCCATTCTAATAGGCATGCCATGGTCATTCATTGTAATTTTAGTTTCTATTTCCCAATTGCTAATTGTGTCACATATTTTTTCCTGTGCTTATCTGCAAATTTATACCTTCTTTAGCGCCTGTGCAAATCATTATAAAAATTGCTTTATTTCTTTGTGATATTGAGTAACAAGAGTTCCTTATTTATTATGTACATAAACTCCTTTGAAGAAATATGTTCTTCAAATATGTCTTTCAGCTTGTAGCCTTTTTTCACTTTATTTAGTGTTTTTAAAAAGTAGAATTTTAAAAAGTTTGAATTCTAATTTATTCACAGACAGCATGATCATTTATTTAAAAATCTTAAAAGAATTTATAAAAAGCTACTAAAATGAATGAATGTTTTCCAGAAATAAGATAAAAATAATTTCCATTCCTATATATTAGCAATAAAATTAAACAATAATATTAATTAAACATTTTCAATTGTATCAAAACATAAAATAATTACAATGTTAATACACTGAAGATATGTACACTGGAAACTATAAAACATTGTTGAAAGAGATTAAAGAACAAAATAGGTGTGGAAATAGAGTAAGTTCATAACCGAGAAATGCATTAAGTTTCCAGTTCTTTCCAAATTTATTTGTAGATTCAACATAATCTTTCTCATGTTCTCAGCAGGCTCTTTTCTTTAATAGAAATTGACAAGCTGATTCTAAAATTTATATGTAAATCCAAAGGTCCTTTTATAGTTAAACTAATTTGAAAAATAACAAAGATGGAGGACTTATATTGCCTCATTTTAAAAGTTACCAAAAAGGTATACTTAACTACACAGGGTGGTACTGGAATAATGAAAGATATTTGGGTAAATGGAACATGATTGAAATCTCAGCGAAGTTTTAAAAAACAGTCCCAGATAATTCAGTGGGGAAAGGATTTGTTAAATATTTTTTTAACAAATTGTGAAGAGAACTTGGACATTTATATGCAAACAACTAAGCATCTACAATAACTTTACATAATTACAATAAGTAACTCATAAGCAATCGTAAACCTAAATAATATATGAAAAACTTCTACAACAGAACATAGAAAACAAAATCTTTTTAACCTCAGACTAAGCACATTTCTTAAGACAAAAAAAGGCAAAATAAATATTGTAATCACAAACTTAAGTGAAATATTTCATAAAACACTGTTCAGCATAATAGTTACCTATTGTTATGGTGCAAAAATTTCTAGGGCCATCTTCTCTAAAGAAAAATAATGTTAATTACATATTATCTAAGAGAATATTTGTGTTACTCTTTTAACATAAATTTAAAGCTTGCTATGCACTTAAGAAACAACATGAAAATAGAAACCTAGAATTAAATGGTATGTAACTCCCTTGAACCTTAGAGAATTTAGACAAAAGTCACCATTTTCATTCAATGTTCCACGGACACCTTCTGTTCTTTGAAAATGTCTCAAAGATAAAGTAAGGGATGAAGGAAAATCAGCTATGTGGGCTCTACCTTTTGTATCCTCATCAACTAAAGTGTTTTCTTTTGTCTGATTTATAAATTCAGAATCCCTAAATGATTCAGTTAGGAATCTTTAGGAAACTATACTATATCTTGGCGTCTTAGCTTTACAAATTAGATTATCCTCTATAAAAAAGATTCTAATGGCCTATTAATACCTTTGCACTGAAAATGTTGACTCAGTACTTAAAATAACATTTCAATATGTTTTCAATTCCCGATGAAAATCAGCATTTTACAGAAGAAAGAAGAATGCTAGTATGAAGAAACTGGTCTTCAGTCTTTACCCTTCTACTTACTGTGAACTTAATTCATATGCCTTATAGGGCTTCTGTGAGTATGGATACTCCATGACTTACAATGGGGTTGTGTGCCAACGAGCCAGTCATAAGTTGAAAATATCATAAGTCAAAATGTATTTAATACATCTAACCTACCAAGCATCAGAGCTTAGTCTAACCTACATTAAATGTGCTTAGAGAATTTGCATCAGCCAACATTTGTGTAAAATCATCTGGCCAACACAGTACACTGTGGAGAATCAGTTCTTTACCCTTGTGGTTGCATCACTGACTAGGAGCTGCCCAGCGTGGCAGCACAGTACCACTTTCTACTGAATGCATATCACTTTAATATCATCATAAAATCAAATGTAAATCATCCTAAGTCAGGAACCATCTGTATTAATTAATTTTATAGAAGATTCTGGTCTTACAAGTTTAATGGGAGAACTTGGTGAAAAGTTCAAGGCATACATGCTAATTTTAAATTCAAAGTAAATATATCTGATGGAAAGTAATTCTAGTTCTATTATTTCATTAATGAAATCTTTATTAAAAAATTGAAGCACATTATCAATACAGGTCACTTTTGTATAGATAGGGGATACAGGAACAGTAAAATAGATATGGCCCCTGTCCTCAGGAAGCTTTGTTCTAAAGGAGCAGATAGACATTAATCACATTTGTACAAACACCATACTCTGTGTGTGCATGTGTGTGTTTACAAATTTGGCAAGCACTAAGCATTACCAAAGGGCATGACATTGTACAGTTCAGAAGTGAACTAGATGTACAGAAATATTCATTATAAAGTTGAATCACTTGTAAAACAGTTGTATATCATTCTAAATTAGTAGAAAGGCTAAGATCGTGATTATTTTAAAATAAAATCTGCCTTGTATATTTATGGTAGAAACAAAAAACAAGTGTTACTTTGTGAAGACCTCTAGAGAAGGTAATTTAACGACTATTTCAGAATAAATTATAATTAGATTTCTTATGGTTATATATGTACTATGTGTTTTCGAAGTCCTCATGTTGCATGGGGTTTATTTCTTACATTCTTAATTATTAACACAAAAGTTTTCTTCATTATTAATTTGGCTTCTCTACGAAGTGAAGATGTGTTAAGTCAGTTCCAGTTTAGCATTTTTTTTCCCCACAGGATCACTAAATTTAGAAATAATGTTAGTTTACTACACCTACAGTGATAATCATTATTTTAAACAAATAAATATATGTAATGAAATAGAAAACAAAATAAGACTTTATGTTGGTGATAGGTTGTTTAAAGCTCAACTATTTCTATGGCCAAAATTATGGTCATGCGGTCAAAAACTTTCAGATGCTTTGTGTTGAAGCATAAAGATATCATGTCTATATATTACTAAAGATATCATGTCTATATTAATCAACAAATTATGTTTTTGATATGGCAATCTTTCTCTTTTAATTCAAATATTAACTAAAAACAGTGAAGTTATATTATTTGTAATACAGGAAATATATCTGCTTTAAATAGTTGTCTAAAACAAGGGAAACTAACCAAATGATTTTAAGAACCAGAAATAAAAAATAAAATAATGCTTCTTGTACATACAGTTCATCTTCCTGCCTTCATTTTGGGTCGTCATTGCCTCATTCAGAATGAATGACTTCTGCCACACTCTTCTTCAGTCACACTTTTTATCAGTTGTAAAGAGAATGTGGAAGAGCCATGACTTAAACAATGCCAGCTGATTTCCATATTCAAACTTTCCTTCACTACTAGGATAGCATCTAGTGAGAGAATACATAAAAAGTTGCAAAATAGTTGGCTATTTTTAAAATTTAATATTTAGTGCAGTGCTATGAACCAATCAATATTGAAACAGACAAAATGGATATTTAGTCACTGAGAATGGATTAAGGCCCAAATATTCATGTTCCTTGAGCAGAATTATCAAACTAACTCAAAGGTAAATTTTCTTTCTAAATATTATGTAGCCTAAATATATATATTATAGATATATATAATAGATATATAGATATATAATAGATATATAGATATATGTTATAGATATATAAGATATATGTTATAGATGTACAGAAATATAGATTTAGATATACCTATAATATATATTTAGATATATAGATATATTATATATATAGATATATATTATGGATATGTAGATATATAATAGATGTACAGAAATATCTATAGGTTTAGATATACCTATAATGTATAGATATAGATATATCTGTTATCTGTATCTATATACCTATAATATATATATATAGATATATCTGTATCTATATATTATAGATATATCTGTAACGAGATTCTTATGGTCATTACAAAGAAACTTTTTGAAGCATAAATATTCTCTCGACCTTCTGGAAGAGTAGATTAGTGTATTAAAAAAGAAATAAAGAGAAAAAAGCAATAACAGAAAGAAATGCTGCATTCAAGCCAACAGTATATTGAGATTTAATTACATTGATCCAAAAGTTAAGCCAAGTCTCAGGCTTTATTTTTTAGAGAACTCAGGTTAAGACATAATCGTATAGTAAACATGATTTTATCTCTTGCTTCTTTCATTCAACATTTTGTTGTCACATTCTTACTTTGATTACTATTAGGTGTTTTATATCAATGTACTATAACAAATTACTTGTCTTTAGCGATTTCAGATAATGCTGCTATGAACAATCATTTATAATTATTCTGTTGCAAAAGTACATGCTTTTCTAGGTTATATATAGAGGAGTCCACTTTCTACACTAAAGGCTTGTTTACCTTTACATTTTTATGTTCAAATTTTTGGATTGTATCAATGAATGTTCCAAACTGGGTGATATTAATTTATAATCTTAAGGCAATAGATGAGAGCTCCAGTTGCTCTGTTCTCTCTAACTCTTAGTGCTGTCTGGTGGTGGTGGTGATGGTGGTAGTTGTTGTTGTTATCATTATTATTATTATTATTATTATTATTATTATTATTATTAGAGATGGAGTCTCGCTCTCCCTCCCAGGCTGGAGTGCAGTGGTGCGATCTTGGCTCACTGTAAGCAACCTCCGCCTCCTAAGTTCAAATGATTCTCCTGCCTCAGCTTCCCGAGTAGCTGGGATTAAGGAGCGTGGCACCATGCCTGGATAATTTTTTGTATTTTTAGTAGAGATGGGGTTTCACTGTCTTAGCCAGGATGGTCGCAATCTCCTGACCTCATGATCCCCCAGCCTTAGCCTCCCAAACTGTCAGATTTTTATTTTTGCTAATCCGGTGGATATGTGGCAGGTTGTATAGTCATGGTTTATAATTGTTTTCTCAATGTAATTATTATTAGCAGCTACTGCAACTCCTCAATCCATCTTTTTAAAGGGCAAAGATGTGGTCAATATTTTTATCTTTTTGTAGTTTGCATTCATATTTTCCTAAAGATAATTTTGACCATTTTTTACATTGATTACTTTTTTTGAAATGCCCTCTAAGTTATGCTTTTTAGGTGTTTTGTTTTTTTTTTTATTTGGTTGTCTATTTTTTTCCCCTTGATGATTTGCTTTATATATATATTAGATAATGGTTCTTTATTAGCTATAGATGTTTAAAAAAATTATTTACGCTGTTATTTATGTTTTCAACTCTCTTTAGATAAAAGGAAAGTTTTAGGAGTTAAATTTATCAGTCATTTCCTTATGTAAATTTTAATAATTTTTTTTTGCTTTAAAGTCTTCAATATATTTTCCTATATTATTCTCTAAAAATATAAAATATTATGTTTAATGTTTAGACCTATAATTCATAAATCATGTGCAGTTGATTTTTTGCATGTTGTATGGTAAAGTCTATTATAAATATATACATGTAATAGATACATGTAATGTACACATTTGTTTAAACATATATACATATATATGTGCATATCTAAGAACTTAGACCTCTTGGAAATAATATACTTGTATATTCACATGTGTTAAACATATAATTTCCAAGAGTTCTAAGTTCCTTTTATATCCAATTATCCTGGCTTCAATTTGATCACTTTTTGGTTATATTTTCTTGTTCTTTTTTAAATGATATTCTTTGTTTATTGATTTGAACATCTCACATTATTTAAAAATTCTAATCAGTCTTTGCCATAAAATTATTTATTTGCAGAAAATGAATGTACCTATTGTTGATTTGTTGGAATATTGCTATTAGCATTAGTTGTTATTAGTGTTTCAGAATTTTAGTTTCCAATATCATTTTGAATAGAAGGTTTTATTTATAAATTATCATAGTTTTATTACTCCATTCCTCTTTCCTAGGCCCTACCCTGGACCTGGTAGTCACCAACTCACAATTTAATTTGTTCTTTACATGGTCTTTTCCATAGTTTGACAGAAATAATAGACAGATTCAGACACTGTTTTACTATATTTCTTTTTTTTTTTTTTAACCTGCAAAGGAGCCTACCCTACCTCTTAACAAAAAGTAAATAATAGCAGAAAAAATGATCCCTTGCCAGAGCCAGACTTTTGGCCCTTCCATCTTCAACAATTAGAGCCTAGCGGGGCTGTGGCTCAATTCCTGCTGCTTTCTTTGTATTTCTGCTCAGTTTCTCAGCCATGAAAATGTAAATCTTATTACTGAAATTGACCATCATGCTTTATATATATATAAAGCATTTTATATATATATATATATATATAAAAGCAGAGGAATCTACCAGAACATTAATTCCCTAAGCCATCTGGCTAAAAGTCTGGACTTCAATTTTTAATAGAAAATGTTTTTACTCAGAAATTACTTATGGATTGAGAATATTAGGGATATGCTCTAATTCCTCAACTTTATGATAACTATTTATCCTCTGATTTGTATTTTGTAAGGAATGGATATGTGACTATAAAGCTTTCCCAAATATTTCACTTTCCCACTAAACAGATGCCATGTACCCTTGATAGTACCTGATGGGAAGGACTTACTTATACCTCTACACACTGACTCAGGTGAAAAGAATGGAGATCATAATGAGGAATTTCTGTTTTGAATAAAGGAATTAATATTTTAAGTGCCTCTTTTAAATAAAACATTCTTGGCTTTTTTATTTTTCAGATTTATTAAAATATAATTGACAAATAAAAATTGTATATATTCATGATGTACAACATGAAAACATTCTTAGCTTTTAAATAACATGAAGGCATGATCAAAATGTTCAAACATTTGTTTTTTACACCTCAATTACTAATAAATATTATTTTCTGATTTCTAGGGAGCAAGAACTAACTGAAAATCTGACAATCTGTTTTTTTTTTGTTGTTGTTGTTGTTGTTGTTTTTTTACAAAAGCAGATACCCAATGTCTACAGAAAAATATAGTTCATGGGTTATTCCAATGTCTCAATTTTACACTACTATTATTATTAAAACATACAAAACAAGGACAAAATGATTCATGTATATATACCTTCTAATAAATGAATGTTTCTAGTCTGAAGGGCAAAAGTATCACATCTACATTTAAGTTTTATAGCTCCCATGAATTCCATGTTTATATGCTAATTTAACAGACCTTATTTAACATGTTATTATTATGTTTGACAAAACATAGGCAAAACAGAAATACATTTTTCTTTAACTCTATAGGAAAATGTAGGTCACATTTAGATGTAGAATATCCACATCTAATTATCCACAAAACTCATCTGATCTTCTATGTTCTTGTTAGCCTCATTGCAACAAAGCTTACTACAGAAATCAGTCACTTGTTTCCCAATTTTAATTACATTCAACATACCAGAAAAATCGAGTAATTATGTGTATTCTAAAGGTCTTTTAGGAATTAAAGAATATTAGTAGCTTTTAAAACAGTTTTTAGTAACTATTAATATATTAACACTAATTTAAAACAGTATTTAAAAGATCCTTTTTTTCCTTATTCTCTCCTATTTAAGTAGCTAAAATTTGGAATTTTTTTTCAACATGAGATAGTGCAAGCTGATTTCACATTGTGACAGGAATTAGCTTTTGAAGAAACTACGTAATTCCAGAAGTACTGTTCCAAAGTAAATAATATTTCCTCTTCCATTCATAAGGAAACAGTCTTTATAGTAGGAAGTGGCCCCAGATTTCCCATCACCCTCTACTGTTAGCCCTTCCCTTTTTGTAACAGACTAGTATAGTTTATCTCTTTACTTCATATTTAAGATGCCATATTTGGAGTTATTTCATCTGTATTTGCTCCTCTTAAATGTGTAAGAAGTAACTCAAATTTAATAGGATCGAAATGGACATCTTATTTCTCCCACCTCAACATAATCTTCTCACAATAAAACTATCATTCACCCAGTTATTCAACCTAGGAACAGCTTTAGTGCATTTTTTTATCACCCAGTTGCAATTGCTCATAATGTGTTGTCAGTTCCACCCTGCTCCAAGTATTTCTCAAATCCATTCATTTATTTCTTACTCCATTGAAAGTTTCTAGTTCATGATGTTACCATTATAATAAGCTTTTGTAGTTGGCCTAAATTCTTCATATTTGGTTTCCTCCAACCTACTGTCAGAGAAGCAATTTAGATTACTGCACTTTTCTGCTTAAATCCATCAATGATTTCTTAGGGCTTTTAAAATAAAATCCAAACTTCTTACAATGACCTACATGTCCTTGCATGCTCTAGCTTGTTTGCAATCTTTCATCCTCACTCTCCTGCAACAACAGACTTCCTGGCTCTCTGTTCTTGCAACTCTGTATTATAGTACCACTTCCAGACATACGAATATCCTAATCCCTCCACCTGAAATATTCTTCCCTCAGCTGTTTTCTTGGAAGGCTCATTCTCAACTTTTAGGTCTCAACTCAAATGTCACCTCTTCAAAGAAGCCTTCCCTGATTATCCTAAAGACAGTCTTCCATTTTCTCTCTTCTCATCACCCTTTTAATTTTTTGGTAATGCTCAACATAATCTATAACCAATTCAACTTTGTTCCTTGTATATGATCTTAATCTCATTTAGAATATAAATTCCATGAGTGAAAATATTTACCTGTTTTATGCCTCATTTCATTCTGGAAGCTCATAGGGTATTATGATGTTGTAGGGACTCTGTTAATATTTGCTGCTTGCTTGAATTTTCTGGATGCATAGCATAACTGTTAATACACAATTTAGAATCATGGAGATCTTATTTCTAGTTCCACTTAATTTACTTTTGTCCTTGGACAACTCACTTAGCTATTTTGAGCCTGATTCTTTATTCCAATTAGTACACATTTTATAGAATGTTCTTAATATTAAATTTGTATAAAATGATGACAAATAACATTTATTGAATGTTCAATATGTATATAATTGTTAATAGGATTTGAATAAACCCTATTGTTTAGCTAAATCAATAACCCTAAAAGTTAAACATTAACACGGTTCCCATTTTTTAGATTGAGAAGACTGAATCTAACAGAGTTAAGTGGCTTTTCCAAAGTCACACAGCTAAAAATCTTATTCCAGATAATGAAGTGAGATATTATCTGTAAAGCTGTAGTGTTCATGGTTACTGCAGGTTTTATTGAGATATAAAAGTATTTTTAAGACTGAGATTACTTGAGTTAAACTGTTTTAACAAAAACTCAGTTTTAATAGCCATAAAACATAAGTTCTGGCTCTTCTCTGTATTTTTCTGCATGCCAAATGTTAATTCTTACACTTCATATACTTATATCGAGCTACTTTTTATTTATTTATTTATTTATTTATTTATTTATTTATTTATTTATTTATTTTTTACTGTGAACGACCCTTTATATATTAGTCTGCTCTCTACAGCTATAAAGAACTGCCCAAGACTGGCTAATTTATAAAGAAAAGAGGTTTAATTGACTCACAGTTTCACATGGCTTGAGAGGTCTTAGGAAACTTACAATCATGATGGAAGAGGAAGCAAACATGTGCTTCTTCACATGGTGGCAGGAGAAAGAAGTGCCAAGCAAAGGGGAAAAAGCCTCTATAAAACCACCAGATCTTGTAAGAACTCACTCACTTGTCACGAGAACAGCATTGGTGGACTGCCCCCACGACCTAATCACCTCCCACAAGGTCCCTCCCTCAACATGTGGGGATGACAATTTGAGTTACAATTCAAGATGATCTTTGGGTGGGGACACAGAGCCAGGCCATATCAAATATAATTTTGAATTTTAGAGCTTGTATTTTCATTAAATGTTTCAAGTTTAGGTAAAATTGACATGATGATTAGATTTTGTTTTGTCCGATTTTTGTAAGTTGTTTGACATCCTGTAAATTGATGTAAGGGCTTTTATTTTAAAAAGTGCATATAACTATCACATCTTATCAGAGACTGCATATTTCCCCCCAAAATAATCAGTTTAAAATTCAAATTTCAAATAAATATTTGTATTTTTATTGTCTTGTTTGTTTCCCCATTAAATTCTGAGCTCCTCATTGAAAGATTCTGTAGGGCTAGTTACATTAGCTGTGTTATGAATGAGGTTCCTGATTCTTGTTACCTGCCATTCTTCTTTTCACAAAATCGTAAATGTCTATAGGTTGTCCACATTTCCCTAATAACCAGATATGGAGAAAATGTAGTGATAAGGGATGATTAATGAAAACCTGTTTGGGGCCACATTTGGTGCTCTGCTCGTCTCCCTTCTAAGGGGACCACTTTTTGAAAAGTCGATGTTGTGATGTAGTAATATAAAATCTTAAAGTAGGTAATGTCAAACAACAGGTAACCATAATGTATTTATCTGGGTCCTCAGTACAGGGTTCAACAGCCACAGACTCAGTTCCTGTTCTGATAATCTCCTATTGTATTAGCCTCTGAGTTAGAAATGTTTTCCAAGTATATTGTATCTAATGAGGATAGCAGCAATAGAAAGAACCTAAAACAGCATTAACTTAGCAATGAACATTCTTTTCTTCTGCACTTCCTTCCACTGAAAGAGTATTGAAGAACAGCTGGAAAAGACAATATTTTGTCAATCATTCTATCAATAGCATTCCCTCATTTTAATTTTACTTCTGTATAATAAATCATTTGTCCTACACTTACAGACTCAGCTTTCTCCTAAAATAATTTACATCTAAGGTAATGCTTAATCGATGGTGACGGAACTGGTATATGGAAAGCACCTTATAAATTACAGTGATGTAGAAATACCATTCCTATATCTGACTATTGAGTATTCCTTTTATACTGTGTTATGCATTTAATTGGGTTATCTCATTTAATGATTATAACAAAATTATGAAGTAGGTACTTTTTGAACCCCATTCTACAGATGAGAAAATTGAGGTTTAGAGAGCTTAAGTAGCGAAGTGGAACAAGGATAATTCAAGGTTCTGTCTAATTTCAAATCTGTGTACTTAAGTCTTAACCATTACTTGTAGTCCTTTTCTATCATGCAATAATAAATTGGGACTATCCAAATGAGTTCATTTTCTTGTACCTCATGACTTTATTGAAGTTGTATAATGATGCTATGTATATGCACACACATATGTTATATGGTAACATGCACATGTGTGCATATGGCATGATATACGTTATATACTTTGTATGGTAGTACACATGTTATACAATAACTTATGGTCTATAAATAGGTGAAATGAAACAGATTGGAAGAAATAATATCAATACTATATAATCCATCATTATGTAGTGGGAAAATGTCAATGTTCCTAGTTGCCTGTCAGAATTATTATAAATAGAGTATGCTTTCTTTTAAATCTTATGCAAAATAGCATTCTTTGCAAATTTCAAACAGTTTTTATCCAAGTGTATAAATACATCTCCCACTTTGCTGCCCCTTGACTTTACTTATTTTGTCCTTCATTGACTGCACAGTCTTTTTTGAGGGTCTATCATGTGTTGGCATTGTGTTTAGCATGAAGAATCTATGGGTGAATAAAATATTTTTCTACTTTCAACGATACCACTGACAATTAGTGAAAATGACAGATAAACAGATATATGATATTCAGTGGAAATAATTGTTCAATGGTAGATAATCGTATGTGATATTTTCCTCATTCTATACTTCTCCAAAAATTGGGAAAGAAGAAGAAAAGGAAGAGGAGGAAGGGGAGGAAAAGGAGAAGAAGAAGACCAAGAAGCAAAGCACTTGCTCAAATTCAAATCATCCTTCAAAGCATAGGTGAAGTTCCACTTCCCCCAAATATTTCTCTGGCATCTGCAATAGAATGTAAACTTTTCTGTTCTGAATTCTTGTAGTTTTTATTTTGTGTTCTTTAGCATATATTATTTCTGCATATGACTTATTTTCTCTGCTAGATTGTGAAACATGTTATATATTTCATTGATATCCTTTAGAAATAGCATGACTACATTAACCCAACAGATGCCTGGTATATATTTTTTGATTAGTTAAATACGATTTAAATAGAATAAATTCAATAATGGAATGTCTCACACCATTATTTGTTAACTTCCAATATCCCACAAGCCCCCATCTCAAATACATGCTATTTTCATTATTGAGGCTTTCTGACTTTGTTCTCTCAGATATTTATTCCTTCCCTGACTATTGTTAACAATATGTTTCCTTTTTAAGTCATTCTATATTTTGCTTTGTATTATATTAACTTTATGCTTATATGTGATGCAGTATATTGCACATAATGGAGATTATACAATATTGTTAAATTTGCATTCTTATTTTGTATTTTGTTTTTAATCACCTAGAATACATTCAAGTGTTGTAAAAATTTATACATCCAGTAAGTCGAGTGAAGAACATTTTTCTTCCCCTAGCATGATGTCACTAATGAAAGTCAAAGCTTTTTTTTTTATGGTTTTCAAATTGTGCTTATGTTTATTTCCAGATTTTCCCTAATGAATAGAACAAAGAAAATTATTGTCAGATTGGCAAATAACAGTAATGGTTTCAAGCACTCCATGTAGTGCTTGCTATATAGATTTGTCATTTTGTATGTATATCTACATACTATTTTACAGTCAATTATTTAGAACAGTAGGTTGCTCCCACCCTCAAACAGAATAAGCTAATTTCAGTTTGCCTTTAACTAGAAACAACTGCTAACAATATGGAAATGTAATGAACACAAGGCAAAAATCTTTCACAGAAGCTAGTTCCATTATATTCATATAATATTCTTTTAAAAATACTACATTTCAGAGCTGTTTGGTAATGGAGAAAACAAGTCATCATAATTTCATGTAATCATGCTGTTCCTCTGAATAGTTTGTGAGTGTGACAGGTCATTTTTAATCCAGCTAGCTGTTTATGTTATATTAATGTGAAAAACCCAAACTCCAAATTTGCAAGCTCTTGATGCTAAAATAATGTCTGTCTTTAAATAGCTTATTTCTGATTCACCAGCAAAACAATTTTAATCAGTTTATTGCCGGCATCAATGTTCATTAACAGCAGGATAGAGCTGATTTTAGCAAATACAGTGAATTTTCTGTCAGCCTGTTTACTGCATTAGTTACTGTAACATGTAAAAGAATTGGGCAACCAAAGCCTTATCACAATATGGACAGGCCAGGGAAGAAAAGTGAGAACAGAGACATCTCACCAGGAGCAAGAACAAGTCTGGACAAGAATTTGCAAATACCACCTGTTAGAAGATTATAATGTCTACAACTACTCATTAGGAAGAAAAGACAGTTAAGCATACTGTATTTTTCTGAGCCAACAATTTTGACAAGGAGAAACTTACTCCTGCAAATAATTGTGATCCTTCCAGGTACATTATTTTACTCTATTGCTGAAAGTGAGAACACCCACAGACACACACACACACACACACACACACACACACACACACACTTCAAATTACTTACCATCCTATACTAAAATTGCACAATTAATCCACTCTGTCTTTTACTGCCTGGCAAAGTTAAGACACACCTCTCATTATTTTATATCATTTTATTTCTAAACTCAAGTTCTATGCCTGCCACATAGAGATGAAAATATTTTGGTAGATCAATTGAAACCAAGAAGTCAGCAGAGGAAAACTTTCTTTATTATTATTATTATTATTGTACTTTAAGTTCTAGGGTACATGTGCATAACGTGCAGTTTTGTTACATATGTATACTTATGCCATGTTGGTGTGCTGCACCCATCAACTCGTCAGCACCCATCAACTCGTCATTTACATCAGGTATAACTCCCAGTGCAATCCCTCCCCGCTCCCCCCTCCCCATGATAGGCCCCAGTGTGTTCTATTCCCCTTCCAGAGTCCAAGTGATCTCATTGTTCAGTACCCACCTATGAGTGAGAACATGCGGTGTTTGGTTTTCTGTTCTTGCGATAGTTTGCTGAGAATGATGGTTTCCAGATGCATCCATGTCCTTACAAAGGACATGAACTCATCCTTTTTTATGGCTGCATAGTATTCCATGGTGTATATGTGCCACATTGTCTTAATCCAGTCTGTCACTGATGGATATTTGGGTTGATTCCAAGTCTTTGCTATTGTGAATAGTGCCGCAATAAACATACGTGTGCATGTGTCTTTATAGCAGCATGATTTATAATCCTTTGGGTATATACCCAGTAATGGGATGGCTGGGTCATATGGTACTTCTAGTTCTAGATCCTTGAGGAATCGCCATACTGTTTTCCATAATGGTTGAACTAGTTTACAATCCCACCAACAGTGTAAAAGTGTTCCTATTTCTCCACATCCTCTCCAGCACCTGTTGTTTCCTGACTTTTTAATGATTGCCATTCTAACTGCTGTGAGATGGTATCTCATTGTGGTTTTGATTTGCATTTCTCTGATGGCCAGTGATGATGAGCATTTTTTCATGTGTCTGTTGGCTGTCTGAATGTCTTCTTTTGAGAAATGTCCGTTCATATCCTTTGCCCACTTTTTGATGGGGTTGTTGGTTTTTTTCTTGTAAATTTGTTTGAGTTCTTTGTAGGTTCTGGATATTAGTCCTTTGTCAGATGAGTAGATTGCAAAAATTTTCTCCCATTCTGTAGGTTGCCTGTTCGCTCTGATGGTAGTTTCTTTTGCTGTGCAGAAGCTTTTTAGTTTAATTAGATCCCATTTGTCCATTTTGGCTTTTGTTGCCGTTGCTTTTGGTGTTTTAGACATGAAGTCCTTGCCCATGCCTATGTCCTGAATGGTATTACCTAGGTTTTCTTCTAGGATTTTTATGGCATTAGGTCTAACATTTAAGTCTCTAATCCATCTTGAATTAATTTTCATATAAGGAGTAAGGAAAGGATCCAGTTTCAGCTTTCTACTTATGGCTAGCCAATTTTCCCAGCACCATTTATTCAATAGGGAATCGTTTCCCCATTTCTTGTTTTTCTCAGGTTTGTCAAAGATCAGATGGCTGTAGATGTCTGGTATTATTTCTGAGGACTCTGTTCTGTTCCATTGGTCTATATCTCTGTTTTGGTACCAGTACCATGCTGTTTTGGTTACTGTAGCCTTGTAGTATAGTTTGAAGTCAGGTAGCGTGATGCCTCCGGCTTTGTTCTTTTGACTTAGGAGTGTCTTGGCAATGTGGGCTCTTTTTTGGTTCCATATGAACTTTAAAGCAGTTTTTTCCAATTCTGTGAAGAAACTCATTGGTAGCTTAATGGGGATGGCATTGAATCTATAAATAACCTTGGGCAGTATGGCCATTTTCACGATATTGATTCTTCCTATCCATGAGCATGGTATGTTCTTCCATTTGTTTGTGTCCTCTTTTATTTCACTGAGCAGTGGTTTGTAGTTCTCCTTGAAGAGGTCCTTTACATCCCTTGTAAGTTGGATTCCTAGGTATTTCATTCTCTTTGAATCAACTGTGAATGGAAGTTCATTCATGATTTGGCTCTCTGTTTGTCTGTTACTGGTGTATAAGAATGCTTGTGATTTTTGCACATTAATTTTGTAACCTGAGACTGCTGAAGTTGCTTATCAGCTTGAGGAGATTTGGGGCTGAGACAATGGGATTTTCTAAATATACAATCATATCATCTGCAAAGAGGGACAATTTGACTTCTTCTTTTCCTGACTGAATACGCTTTATTTCTTTCTCTTGCCTGATTTCCCTAGAGAGAACTTCCAACACTATGTTGAATAGGAGTGGTGAGAGAGGGCATCCCTGTCTTGTGCCAGTTTTCAAAGGGAATTTTTCCAGTTTTTGCCCATTCAGTATGATATTGGCTGCAGGTTTGTCATAAATAGCTCTTAATATTTTGAGATACATTCCATCAATACTGAATTTATTGAGCATTTTTGGCATGAAGGGCTGTTGAATTTTGTCAAAGGCCTTTTCTGCATCTATTGAGATAATCATGTGGTTTTTGTCTTTGGTTCTGTTTATATGCTGGATTACGTTTATTGATTTGCATATGTTGAACCAGCCTTGCATCCCAGGGATGAAGCCCACTTGATCATGGTGGATAAGCTTTTTGATGTATTGCTGGATCCGGTTTGCCAGTATTTTATTGAGGATTTTTGCATCGATGTTCATCAGGGATATTGGTCTAAAATTCTCTTTTTTTGTTGTGTCTCTGCCAGGCTTTGGTATCAGGATGATGTTGGCCTCATAAAATGAGTTAGGGAGGATTCCCTCTTTTTCTATTGATTGGAATAGTTTCAGAAGGAATGGTACCAGCTCCTCCTTGTACCTCTGGTAGAATTCAGCTGTGAATCCATCTGGTCCTGGACTTTTTTTGGTTGGTAGGCTATTAATTATTGCCTCAATTTCAGAGTCTGCTATTGGTCTATTCAGGGATTCAGCTTCTTCCTGGTTTAGTCTTGGAAGAGTGTAAGTGTCCAGGAAATTACCATTTCTTCTAGATTTTCTATTTTATTTGCATAGAGGTGTTTATAGTATTCTCTGATGGTAGTTTGTATTTCTGTGGGGTCGGTGGTGATATCCCCTTTATCATTTTTTATTGCGTCTATTTGATTCTTCTCTCTTTCTTCTTTATTAGTCTTGCTAGCGGTCTATCAATTTTGTTGATCTTTCCAAAAAACCAACTCCTGGATTCATTGATTTTTTGGAGGATTTTTTGTGTCTCTATCTCCTTCAGTTCTGCTCTGATCTTATTTCTTGCCTTCTGCTAGCTTTTGAATGTGTTTGCTCTTGCTTCTCTAGTTCTTTTAATTGTGATGTTAGAGTATCAATTTTAGATCTTTCCAGCTTTCTCTTGTGGGCATTTAATGCTATAAATTTCCTTCTACACACTACTTTAAATGTGTCCCAGAGATTCTGGTATGTTGTATCTTTGTTCTCATTGGTTTCAAAGAACATCTTTATTTCTGCCTTCATTTCGTTGTGTACCCAGTAGTCATTCAGGAGCAGGTTATTCAGTTTCCATGTAGTTGAGCGGTTTTGATTGAGTTTCTTAGTCCTCAGTTCTAGTTTGATTGCACTGTGGTCTGAGAGACAGTTTGTTATAATTTCTGTTCTTGTACATTTGCTGAGGAGTGCTTTACTTCCAATTATATGGTCAATTTTGGAATAAGTGTGATATGGTGCTGAGAAGAATGTATATTCTGTTGATTTGGGTGGAGAGTTCTGTAGATGTCTATTAGGTCTGCTTGCTGCAGAGATGAGTTCAATTCCTGGATATCCTTGTTAACTTTCTGTCTCGTTGATCTGTCTAATGTTGACAGTGGGGTGTTGAAGTCTCCCATTATTATTGTATGGGAGTCTAAGTCTCTTTGTAAGTCTCTAAGGACTTGCTTTATGAATCTGGGTGCTCCTGTATTGGGTGCATATATATTTAGGATAGTTAACTCTTCCTGTTGAATTGATCCCTTTACCATTATGTAATGGCCTTCTTTGTCTCTTTTGATCTTTGATGGTTTAAAGTCTGTTTTATCAGAGACTAGTATCGCAACCCCTGTTTTTTTTGTTGTTGTTGTTCTCCATTTGCTTGGTAGATCTTCCTCCATCCCTTTATTTTGAGCCTATGTATGTCTCTGCATGTGAGATGGATCTCCTGAATACAGCAAACTGATGGGTCTTGACTCTTTATCCAGTTTGCCAGTCTGTGTCTTTTAATTGGAGCATTTAGTCCATTTACATTTAAGGTTAAGATTGTTATGTGTGAACTTGATCCTGCCATTATGATATTAACTGGTTATTTTGCTTGATAGTTGATGCAGTTTCTTCCTAGCCTCGATGGTCTTTACATTTTGGCATGTTTTTGCAATGGCTGGTACCGGTTGTTCCTTTCCATGTTTAGTGCTTCCTTCAGGGTCTCTTGTAAAGCAGGCCTGGTGGTGACAAAATCTCTCAGTATTTGCTTATCTGTAAAGGATTTTATTTCTCCTTCACTATGAAACTTAGTTTGGCTGGATATGAAATTCTGGGTTGAAAATGCTTTTCTTTAAAAATGTTGAATATTGGCCCCCACTCTCTTCTGGCTTGTAGAGTTTCTGCCAAGAGATCTGCTGTTAGTCTGATGGGCTTCCCTTTGTGGGTAACCCGACCTTTCTCTCTGGCTGCCCTTAAGATTTTTTCCTTCATTTCAACTTTGGTGAATCTGGCAATTATGCATCTTGGAGTTGCTCTTCTCGAGGAGTATCTTTGTGGCTTTCTCTGTATTTCCTGAATTTGAATGTTGGCCTGCCCTACTAGGTTGGAGAAGTTCTCCTGGATGATATCCTGAAGAGTTTTCCAACTTGGTTCCATTTTCCCCTTCACTTTCAGGCACCCCAATCAGACGGAGATTTGGTCTTTTTACATAATCCCATACTTCTTGCAGGCTTTGTTCATTTCTTTTTCATCTTTTTTCTTTAGATTTCTCTTCTCGTTCATTTCATTCATTTGATCCTCAATCGCTGATACTCTTTCTTCCAGTTGATCGAGTCGGTTTCTGAAGCTTGTGCATTTGTCACGTATTTCTCGTGTCATGGTTTTCATCTCTGTCAGTTCGTTTATGGCCTTCTCTGCATTAATTATTCTAGTTATCAATTCTTCCACTCTTTTTTCAAGACTTTTAGTTTCTTTGCGCTGGGTACGTAATTCCTCCTTTAGCTCTGAGAAGTTTGATGGACTGAAGCCTTCTTCTCTCATCTCGTCAAAGTCATTCTCCGTCTAGCTTTGATCCGTTGCTGGCAATAAGCTGTGTTCCTTTGGAGGGGGAGATGCGCTCTTATTTTTTGAATTTCCAGCTTTTCTGCGATGCTTTTTCACCATCTTTGTGGTTTTATCTGCCTCTGGTCTTTGATGATGGTGACATACTGATGGGCTTTTGGTATGGGTGTCCTTCCTGTTTGTTAGTTTTCCTTCTAACAGTCAGGACCCTCAGCGGTAGGTCTGTTGGTGATTGCTTGAGGTCCACTCCAAACCCTGTTTGCCTGGGTATCAGCAGCAGAGTTTGCAGAAGATAGAATATTGCTGAACAGCAAGTGTACCTGTCTGATTCTTGCTTTGGAAGCTTCCTCTCAGTGGTGTACTCCACCGTGTGAGGTGTGGGGTGTCGGTCTGCCCCTAGTGGGGGATGTCTCCCAGTTAGGCTACTCAGGGGTCAGGGACCCACTTGAGCAGGCAGTCTGTCCATTCTCAGATCTCAACTTCCGTGTTGGGAGATCCACTGCTCTCTTCAAAGCTGTCAGACAGAGTCGTTTGCGTCTGCAGAGGTTTCTGCTGCTTTTTTGTTGTTGGTGGTGGTGGTTAGCTCTGCCCTGTCCCCAGAGGTGGAGTCTACAGAGACAGGCAGGCCTCCTTGAGCTGCTGTGAGCTCTACCCAGTTTGAGCTTCCCAGCGGCTTTATTTACTTACATAATCCTCAGCAATGGTGAGCACCCCTCCCCCAGCCTCGCTGATGCCTTGACCTTAGATCGCAAACTGCTGTGCTAGCAATGAGGGAGGCTCCGTGGGCGTGGGACCCTCCCGGCCAGGTGTGGGATATAATCTCCTGGTGTGCCTGTTTGCTAAGGCCCTTGGTAAAACGCAGTATTGGGGTGGGAGTTACCCGATTTTCCAGGTGTTGTGTGTCTCAGTTCCCCTGGCTAGGAAAAAGGATTCCCTTCCCCCTTGCGCTTCCCAGGTGAGGCAATGCCTCGCCCTGCTTCAGCTTTGGCTGGTCGGGCTGCAGCAGCTGACCAGCACCAATTGTCCAGCATTCCCTAGTGAGATAAACCCAGTACCTCAGTTGAAAATGCAGAAATCACCTGTCTTCTGTGTCACTCGCGCTGGGAGCTGGAGACTGGAGCTGTTCCTATTCGGCCATCTTGCTCCGCCCGGAAAACTTTCTTTTCTACAGTTTAACAAAATGATTCTCAAGAACCAAGAAATCAGCAAAGGAAAACTTTCTTTTCTACAGTTTAGCAAAATGATCCTCAAGAACGTAACCAATTCCATGCGATCTTTATCTCTGGAAATGTAGCATCATCCCTAAACTGAAAGAGAGCTAGGACTTTGAGTCACATCATCCCAGTTCTCCCTTTTGTATCACTTTTCTCTCCTCTCTGTCAGGCAGATTATCATTGCAGATACTCTGGGCACCAGATATTTTCTTCATTTAAATATTTCAAAACAAATACACAATGCCAATGCATTGTAATACATAGAAATAAGCATTTATATAAATCTAAATGTAAAAAAGCAATTCTAATATACATACATGTGTTCCTTAAGGCCCGCCTAGTGAGTAAAGTAGGAGAATTGTGGCTATGCAAATCAAAGGTGGACCTAGCTCTCCAAAACCAACATCTTGATTTCAGAGAACCTTATCTTACTAAAATGCCTGAGACTGCCTTTGCACTGGCACAGGCTTCTATAATAGAAAATTTATTGAGATAAAGTCATGTTTGTTGGCCTGCTTTCTCTACGGGAAAGAATGGGTAAGACACGATATATAGCTGAATATCTCAAGTTGTAAGAAAAAGAAACATTTCACATTGTTCAATTTATGTGAATAAAAGTATGGTGAAGTTTATGATACAGTTTGGATTTGTGTCTCCACCAAATCTCATGGCGAATTGTAATTCCCAGTGTTGGCAGTGGGGCCTGGTGGGAGGTGATTGGATCATATGGGTAGTTTCTCATGAATGTTTTAGCACCATCCCACATGGTATTGTCATCACAATAGTGAGCGAGTTCTTATGAGATCTGGTTGTTTAAAAGTATGCAGCATCTCAGTCTTCTCCCTTCTTCCTGCTCTGACCACATGAAATGCTTTTCCCACTTTGCCTTCTGCCATGATTGAATGTTCCCTGAGGCCTCAATAGAAGCTGAGCAGATGCCATTATGCCTTCTGTACATCCTGCAAAATTGTGCGCCAATTAAACATCTTTATAAATTACCCAGTCTCAGTTACTTCATTACATCAATACAAGAAGAAACTAACATAGCTAGAACTTAACACTCTGACTAAAGAACCAGGATAAAAGTTAAAAAGCAATAGTATTAAACAACAATTGTAATGTTAGAGAGCTTAGACTGCATATAAATAGGTTCCCCCTACTCTTATTGAAAGAATATTGGACAAAGGTTGTCTCAGTCATGATTGCTGTGTTGCAAACACAAAAATTTGGGGTTATACTTAAAAATGATGTTCAGGAATTTGAACAGAATGAAATAGTGATGGCAGGAATGGTTGTCTGTACTTTAAGATGTCTGAGGACTCAACTAAGAACATTGAAGCCTGGGGTGTACTTACAGCCAGTGGGCTGAAATTATCTGAACACTCCTTCACTCACATATGTGGCAACTGGGCTGGAATGATCAAATGCTGTGATCAACCTGGCATGTAGACTGGAGTGCTTATATAAATGGTTTTTCCACATTGCTTGGGCTTCTCACAGTATGGTGACTGACTCTGAGGGCAAACAGAGAACAGTGATTCTGAAAAGTTGTGATATTTTCAAACAAAATTCATAATTTTAATCCAAGATGAAAGTTATATAGACTTTTCTTTTATAGATAGTTAAATAGTGTCACTTTTGCTGCATTCTACTGGTTAAAAGCCAATCAGTTCAGATTCAAGGAAAGGGGGCATAGGTACCACCTCAAAGTATTGGCAGTGATAATCAGTTTTTCAGTCAATTAGCTGATGAACTAAATCAATACAATCTTAATTATCCTGAATTCAAATGTAAATTTTAATAACTTCACTGAGAAAATACATATTATAAATAAATATTAAAAATAATAATACCTAGTGTTTCTAAACTGAAATTTAAGGCAGAATTTGAGACTATAAAAAATGTGCATTTTCTTTTTATATTATTTTTCTGGGAACTTTCTCAAGAGTGATCTTGCTTCAGTCAGGCTCTTAATCAGCTCTCTAAACTTTGATCCAGTACTTCCTATTAACTCAAAATCTGTGGGGCCATCTCAATAGTAGAATGATCTTCTGAACTGGCTTATGAACATCTCCAATTCCAATTCCTTGAACATTAAATAACCTCTCTACTTAGGGCCTCCATTAATAGTCTTTCTAACAGAGACATGCCTTTCCACTTACAGACGTGAAAAGCTCCAATAATGTTTTTAGGAGCTAAAAGTCAGGTGAGAAGAAATATATCATCAAGCAATTGCTGCCTTGAAATTGCCCAGTAGGATACCAGGTTTCTAAGAAAATGTCTGAAGTTAATTGCACATTTTTATCCCCCTTTGCAAAGAAAGGTAGTGATTCCTACAGTAGGTTAATACTTCCACTTGAGAGCTAAATAAAAGGAAAATCTTTCTGAACTTGGCAAAGCACAGCAATTAATTTTGTCTGTTAGGATATAAATTAAAGGCACAGCTACTAGTTAGGCTTTGAAAGCAAAAAGCTAGAGTCATTTTAAAACCACGGTAGGGTGCAGACTAAATTCCAGATAGAATGGGATCTCTTCATTACCTGAAATAAAATGTATCTTTGTCTTTTTAAATTCTACCAATTTTTCAAGTCCAACTTAGAAGTCAACCATTATATGACACCTTCCATATTATACCTAGCTGGTGATGGTTTTACTTACGTTTTTGTTTAGTAACACATGTATGACATTTCACCGTGCCTTGTATCAGAGCTCATGGTGTTCATATATGGCATTTCCCCATAACACGTAAATTTATTGATAGCTTTACAGATTTTATAAGTCATAAAATATATGACTTAAGTTATATGAGTTAAGTGAAAAAAGTGCTTTTAGAATGCATTTGAAATGAGTAGATGTCGCATCTAGTGTACAGAAAAGGACTTGCAAAAGTAAAGTAATTTGTGAAATCAGAAATTTACCACAAATAAAATGCAAAAAGCACTTTTCTGTTTTTTTCTCTCATGTACACATTCGCATCCCTCTCTTCCATATTGTCTGTCTATATAAACACAAATGTTACTTTTCTGCTTAATTTGTATAAAAGACAGAATATAATGGAATGATTTAGAAGAATAAATAAGTAAAACATAGCTATAGTGTGAATCAAACTACTTTTAAATTTTTTGTTCCACGTAAATGGAAGGCATTATATCTTGCTTTGTGAGAAACAGACTGAAGCAAAAGTACCTTCAATGAGGGTGTTGTAGTCTGCTTATACTGCTATAACCAAATACCTAAGACAGTAATTTATGAAGAACAGACATTTCTCACAGTTCTGGAAACTGGGAAGTCCAACATCAAGGCATCATCAGGTATAGTGTGCCGGGTGAGGGCCTGCTCCATTGAAGGTGTTTTCATCCTCACATGGCAGAAGGTAGAGGGACAAAAGGGCCTAAGCTAGTTTCTTCTAGTTCTTTTGTAAGTCACTACTCTACTGATGAGGGCAGAGCCCTCACGGCTTAATCACTTCCCAAAAGACTTTACTCTTAATACCACCACAATGAAGATTAAGTTTCAACATGAATTTTGGAGTAAACATAAACATTTAAACCATAGCAAAGAGTAAGGAGATGCATCTAAAAGTTCATTTAGAGCATGTTAGTGATAAAGATGTTTCTTTTTCAATTTGCCTTTTATATGTTAAAGGTTTTACTGATACTTGCCTTCAAGATTTCCCTAAGCAAAAGTAAATTGAGAGAAATGTTTTTCGTTTTTCTGATCCTCTTAAGGAAATTCTCTGCTTCCAGTCTCCATTACTATCTCCCAGTTCCTTTCCTTGGCATGCTTACCTTACCATTTCTTTTTTCCTACCATGAGCACAAAAAGAAAGTACCCCCAAATAGCTAGGTGATGAAAATCAGTGTAGTGTACCATAGACCTAGAAAACTGGATTTTTCTCAGAAGTTCTAAAAACAGAGATCAATGGTAAAACAATTGTGGAGTTTTATTCCATTTATTCCTACATGCTGTAGACATTTTTTTAATGGGAAACTCAAAATAGAAAATGAATTGCTCTAAAATGTAATTTTTAAAACAAAAACCAACATAGTGATAATTTAAAATTGTTTCCTTTTTTTTATCCTCTAAGATGGAAGATTAGAGGGTTTTATCATGCCCCAGTCACTTGGAAATAGCAAAAGAGTACATAAGTATCAACTCTGTGAGCTTTAATTCAAGAAACAAAATGCGAATCCACTGCATTTGTGAAGGACACCCCAGATTCCAGGGAGGAGAATATGGGCACAAAGCCCCCATGATGGCATCCAGCTAACAAAAGTGAGGGAATCCCCAGGATATAAGAGAGGCAAAGAGCCTCCCTCTGTGATTCACCTTTTCTATGAGGATATAAGCAACCTGGGCTGAGAAGAGCACTATATTTCTCCCAAGTCCTGGAGCTCACCTGGGGAGAGACTTGGAGGTTCTGAGATGGAAAGACACTGGAAAAAGCTACAGGCATTTTCCCAGACCTGAGACCAAGAGCAGGATGCCATTTTTAATCCAGGCACAAAGTCAGCCATTATTTGGCAACCCAGCAGCATGACCATGCAGGGATTTTTTCTCAGGTCAGAGACTGGAGGGCTTGCTCTGGAGTTGTAGGGTCCTCCTCAGCCAAAATTTTGGAAACTGCCTCAGTAGCACTCTTCCATTTCAGGACTGAGGCAGCAGGAGAGCTTCTACAGATATAGTTTCTCCTGGGTGAGAAGACTTGCAGTCAGGGACAGCTCGGTGACCTGGAACTGGTCTGCATGTGTCAGTGCTGGGTATCCCAGCCTGCTTCCCTGAGATGATGCTGCAATGGCCCCTCTCTATGCACCATCCCGAGGAAGAACTCCAGGTATTCAGAGTACCTGCTTACGTGTACGAGCAACCCGAGGTGCCCCACCTTTCATGTACAGAGTTGCTGGTATAAGGAAGCTCTCTCTGCTTCACATTCAAGTAGATCTGCAGGCATTCAAATCACCTGCTCACCTGAAGCAGCAGCCCAAGCTGTCCCACCCTGCCTGAGCATAGATTGTGGTGCAGTAGGGTGACTCTACTCCACAGTCAGGCATATCCCCAGGCAGTCAGAGGAGCTGCTCGCCTGGATTACCAGCCTGAGCTACCCCATCCTACCTGTGCAGAGATCGTGGTGGAGCAGGGCCTTCTCAACTTCACACCCAAGTAGATTTCTAGACAGTTGGAGTACTTGCCTGCCCATAACAGCATCCTGAGGTGTCCCACCCTTCCTGTGAGAAAATTGTGCTGCAGCAGGGCTCTCTACACTCAATTCCCTGGCAGATCTCCGGGGATCCGGAGTGCCCATTCTCCTGTATTAGGTGTTTAGGCTGCCCCCTGACCATGCAGAGAACTTGGGGCTGAGGAGGTTTCCCAGTTCCATGCCTAGGCACAACTCTGAGTGCTTACTGGTCACCTACTGGATTTCCCTCAGGGTTGGTGTTTGTGCATGCCATCAGGGGATCTGTAGGTGGGCCAGCCCAGTCTGGCCTTACTCACCTTGCCCCCCTGCTTTCCCACAGGCCTAAACAGGGAGTTCAGACCAATGTGCACTCCAGGTATCAGCCCATTGCCTGAGGCAGCAGACAGTTTCTGCTGATAAACAAGAATGTCTGCTGATAAACAAGAATAAAGAATATACCCAGCCACTCTAGCCACAGCTGTCTCTAACCCATAAACACCATCTACTGGCTTATAGGTCAAACAGCGCAGCTCAATATAAACCCGCTGAAAGAAGTACATAGGGTTATAGAAGCAAAGCCAAAAGACCCTACACAACATTTGACACAGTCATATGCCCTAGAGAGGAGAGGAAAAGAAAAGGAGAAGAAAAGAAAATAATGTAGGGAAAAAAAAAAAAAAATCTACCTGCACAAAAATAATTACAAAAATCAGAAGTACCAATATCTCTACATGAGAAGGAAACAGTACATATATTCTGTCACTTTGAAAGATCCAAATGTAGTGACACTACCAAAGGATCAGACTAGCTCTCCAGCAATGGCCCCTAACTATAATGGAAACCCAAAAAGAACAGATAAGGAAATCAAACCATGGATTGCAACGAATTTCAATGAGATTGAAGGCAAGGTTGAAAGTAAACACAAAGAAAATTGAAAATTAATCCAGGAAATGAAAGAAGAGATAAACATATTAAATAATAAATCAGATTTTCTAGAGTTGAAAAACACACAAGAAATTTCTAAATACAACTGAAATATTTATCAATACACTGGACCAAGCAGAAGAAAAGATTTTAGAGCTGGAAAACTAGTCTTTTAAACTAATCGAGCCTGATAAAAATAATAATTAAAAAGAAAAGAGTTTAAGAAATGAACAAAGTCTTTGAGAACTGTAGGATAAGGTAAAGAGATCAAATCTATGAATTACTGGCATTTCTGAGAGAGAAGGAAAAGTCAACTACCCGGAAAATATATCTGAGGGAGTAATTCAAGTAAACTTTCCTAATCTTGCTAGAGCTGTAGACTTCCAGATATAAGAAATCCAGAGTACACTATGAGATACTCTACAAAATGAATAGCACCAAAGCAAAGGTCAATGCTAAAGAAAAAAAAAAAAACTTAAAGGATGCTAGAGGAAAAGGTCAGATAATGTACAAAGGAAACACCATCAGGCTAAGAGTGGACTTCTTGGCAGAAACTTTGCAAGCCAAGAGAGGCTGGTGGCCTATTTTTAGCATTCTTGAAGAAAGCAAATTCCAACCAAGATCTTCATATCCAACCAAACTAAGCCTCATTAGTGAAGGAGAAATAAAATTTTTCCCAGACAAACAAAAACTAGGGGAATTAGTGACCACTAGACCAGTCTTCCAAGACATTATGAAGAGAGTTATAAACGTGGAAAAAAGGGGCAACATATGCTACCACAAAACACAAGTACATAACCCACAAACCCTATAAAGCAACCACATAATAGAAACTACAAAGCGACCAGTTAACATCTTCATGATAGTATCTAAACCTCACATATCAATACTAACTTTGAATGTAAACACTAAACACCCTACTTAAAAGATACAGAGTTGCAAGTTTGAGAAAAAAAAAAAAAACAAGACCCATGTATGTGCTCTCTTCAAGACACTCATCTCACATGTAAGGACAACCATAGGATAAAAGTAAAGAGTTGGAGAAAGATCTGTCATAAAAATAGAAACCAAAAAAAAAAAAAAAAAGAAAAGAAAGAAAAAGAGGTTGCTATTCTTACATCTGATAAAACAGACTTTAAACCAGGGTTGACCAATCTTTTGGGACTTGATTTATGGTGAACCAAGTGGTTGATCTTGGAGTATATTCTCTGTACAGATGAGAATAATGTATATTATGTGGTTAATGAGTATTCTGTAGATGTCTATTAGATTTAATTGGTTAAGTGTTTAAGTCCAAAATTTGTTAGTTTTCTCCCTCAATGATTTGGCTAATAATGTCAGTGGGATGTTGACATCCCCAACTATTATTGTGTGACCAACTAAGTCCTTTTGTAGGCTTAAACATAGTTGTTTTATAAATCTTCTCCCAAGAAAATTGGAATAATAATTATCTTGGGTCACACATAAAATATACTAACACTAACAATAGCTGATAAACTAAAAAAAAAAAAAAAAAAAAAAAAAAAAGCCAAAAACATCCCTCAAGTTTTAGGAAAATTTACAGATTTGTATTTGGTTACATTCAAAGCTGTCCTGGGCTACATGCAGCCTGTGGGCCACAGGTTGGAAAAACTTGCTTTAAACCAACAACAGTGAAAAAGGTCAAAAGGCATTACATAATGATAGAGAATTCAATTCAACAAGAAGAATTAACTATCCTAAATAAATAAGCACCCAATATTGGAACACCCAGATTTATAAACTATTTCTTCTGGCAGATGATGTAACTCGATACCTAGAAATCTTGAAAACTTTCATTAAAAGGCTCCTGAAATGACAAAGAACCTCAATAACGTTTCAAGATACAAAATCAATGTACAAAAATAAGTAGTTTTTATTTTTTATTTTTTTATTTTTTAGGCAGAGTTTCACTCTTGTTGCCCAGGCTGGAGTGCAACGGCACTATCTCAGCTCTCCTGGGTTCAAGTGATTCTCCTGACTCAGCCTCCTGAATAGCTGGGATTACAGGCATGTGCCACCATGCCCAGATAATTTTGTATTTTGTAGAGATGGATTTTCTCCATGTTGGTCAGGCTGGTCTCAAACTCCTGACCTCAGGTGATCTGCCTGCCTTGGCCTCCTAAAGTGCTGGGATTATAGGCATGAGCCATTGCGCCCATCCAGATTTTTATACACCAACATTATTCAAGCTGAGACTCAAATCGAGAATGCAATACCATTCACAATATGCAAACACACACACAAGAAATTTTTAGGAATACATATAACCAAGGAGATGACAGATCCCTACAACAATAACTAAAAACACTGCTGAGAGAAATCATAGAGGGCACAAACAAATGAAAAAGCATTTCATGCTCATGGATTGCAAAAATCAATATTGCTAAAATGGCCATACTTCCAAAAGCAATCTACTGATACAATGTAATTCCTATCAAAGTACCAATGTCATTTTTCATAGAATTAGAAAAATATTACTCTAAGATTCATATGGAACAAACAAACACCCTAAGTAGCCCAAATAATCCTAAGCAAAAGAACAAAGCTGGACATATCAGATTACCTGACTTTATACTATAAGGCTACAGTAACCAAAACCATATAGTATTTGTACGAAAACAGACATATAGACCAATGGAGCAGAACAGAGAACCCAGAAATAAAACCTCGCATCTACAACCAACTGATCTTTGACATCTGCAGCCATCTGATCTTTAACAAAGTTGATAATAGCAAGCACTGGGAGATCGATTTCTTATTGAATAAATAATGCTGAGATATCTGGCGAGCCTTATGCAAAAGATTGAAAATGGACTGCTACTTTTCACCATAATGAACATTAACTCAAGATGAATTAAGGGTTGAAAGGTAAGAACACAAACTACAAGAATCTTAGAAGAAAACCTGGAAAATACTCTTTGGAACATTGGGCTTAGGAAAGATTTTTTGCCTAAGTCCTCAAAAGCAATTGCAGCAAAACCAAAAATTGACAAGTGGGACCTAAATAGACTAAAGAACTTATGCACAGCAAAATAAACTATCAACAAAGTAAACAGACAACCTACAGAATGGGAAAAACATTTGCAAACTATTCATCTGACAAAGATCTAATATACATATCCGTAAGGAAATTAAACAATTCAACCAGGAAAAACAACCCCATTAAACACTCCTCAAAGACATGCAAGCAGCCAACAAACATATGAAAAAATGCTCCACATCACTAATCATCAGAGAAGTTCAAATCAAAACCACAGTGAGATACAATCTCATGCCAGTCAGAATAGCCATTATTAAAAACACACAAAATAACAGATGCTGGTGAGGTTGCAGGAAAAAAAGTTATGCTTTATATACTGTTGGTGGAAAGTAAATTATTTCAGCCCCTATGATAAGCACTGTGGAGATATTTCAAAGAACTAAAAATAGAATTACCATTTGACCCATCAATCCCATTAATCAATATATATGCCCACAAAAAAATAAATCATTCTACTTAAAAGACACATTTACTTGTATGTTCATCCCTGTGCTATCCACAATAGTAAAGACATGGAAACAACCTAGGTGCGCATCAGTGGGTGGATTGGATAAAGAAAATGTGCTACATATACACCATGGATTACTATGCAGCCATCAAAAAGAATGAAATAATATATTTGCAGCAACATGGATGCAGCTTGAGGCCTTTATCCTAAATGAATTAATGTAGAAACAGAAAACCATGTATTGCATGTTGTCACTCATAAGTGGGAGCTAAATCTTGGGTACACATGGATATAAAGATGGGAACAATAGACACTGATGACTACTAAAAGGGGGAGGTAGTAAGTGGGCAAAGGTTTAAAAACTAACTGTTGGCCAGCCGTGGTGGTTCACACCTGTAATCCCAGCACTTTGGGAGGCTGAGGCAGATGGATCACCTGAGGTCAGGAATTCAAGACCACCCTGGCCAACATGGCAAAACCCTGTCTCTACTGAAAATACAAAGATTAGCTGGCCATGGTGGTGTGTGCCTGTAATCCAGCTACTCAGGAGGCTGAGGCAAGAGAATTGCTTGAACCCAGTAGGCAACAGTTGCAGTCAGCCTAGATCACGCCACTGTACTCTAGCCTGGGTGACAGAGCAACATTCATCTCAATAAATAATAATAATAAATAAAACCTAACTTTTGAGCATTATGCTCACTACCTGGGTGACAGGATCATTCATATCCCAAATGTCAGCAGTACATAATATACCACGTAACAATCTGCACATGTATCCCCTGAATCTAAAATAAAAGTTAAAACTATGTTTAAAACGTAGTTTCCTGCTAGATGTTTGTTACATAATTTATCAGTCACACATTGGTCAGGACTTGGAAGAATATGGTATGATCATGAAATGTATTATTTTAAATTAAATTTGGTGCTGGTTCTACATTAATCAAAATTATTACAGATATATAAAATTCATACTCTAGTTTTTATGTTAGAAAATATTTGTATATTTGAAAATCTGACAATCCAAATTCTAATCTCAGATCTATAACCTACTGTGACAATGGGTCATTAATTAATATCTCTGACTCAGTTTCTTGATCTAAAATATTAGGATAGTGTGTGATTCATTTACTGTTAACCAAATGGAAAAGAAATATCTATCTGTGCATCTACACACACACACATACTACTCACACACTTTCACACACTCACTAACAAATACAAATGTATAGATATCTGTCCACCTTATCTGTCTTCTGTGTCTATATATTATTAATAGACCATTTCTTCATCTCTGATGATAAATACAATCACCATTCTGGGGATATTTCCTTTCATAACTCATGTATTCTTCCTTTTTTACTTATTTCCTATAAGAGTTGAGCTCTCTCGCCATCTATTTCTCTCTTTCTCTTCTCTCTATATCTACCTGTCTCTTACCACAGTTTTTATATCTTAGAATATAATTCCAAAAAATCTGTACTGTTACAAAAGTCTTCATAAATATCTTAAGCCAGAGTGTTTCTATTTTAATCTATTTTACATAAATTGGTGATAAAATTTATTAATTTCTGTTCCACAAATCATTTAAATCTGATAGTAACCTATACATTAGTGATGCTAACTAAAAAATAGATAGGATTTTGAATTACAAGACCGTGCTGCTGTAAGAGACTTAGCATTTCTAAATTTCCTTTTCTTTACATTAGGGAGAATAAGCCCTCCCTCTAACAGTTTTAAAATTAATTAAATATGAATATATATAAAATTATTTTTTAAAATTCAAATGAAAAATGTATGCACATATATATACATATATATATATATATATATATATATATATATATGTAGCAATAAAATAGCCTCAACTTGTCTAACAATATTTACTTCCTATATTGTCAATATATTATTTATTATTTTCCTTCATGGTCTAGCCATTGTTGAAAATTGCCCCAAGCATATTCCCTACATACTACTACTAGATTTTACCATCTGAAATTCACTACTACTTGCTGATATATAGTGTAATGAGATATCATTAATAGTAAGAACCAATGTTTTACTGGCTCTTTGCTTCCGTTTGTTATAATACTAATGTAAAATCTTCAACTCTCCCATTGTTTCACAACTGTTCGTCAATATGTTCGGCAGTATGTTTTGTCAGTGTTCATGAACAAATATTTCTACCAGAGGCCACTAATAATGTGTGCGGTTCTGACTGACATCACTGCTTTTCCTGCCATTTTTCTAACCCACCTGGATTTCATTCTTTTTTATTGCATTGGGCTCTCCAGTGACAGACTTCAGTGCTGTTTATTATTCCCTCTTTAGTTTCCTTGAGTAACCACCCTTCTCTAACTCTAAGTCCATGTGATTTTGGAGGAGCTGATTTCATTTGTACCTTCAGAGGTGAGCACCTCAGGACAACACATACCAGTGCCAAAGTGATAGATTTATTTTTAAGCATGTATATATTTTTTATTGTATATATTTAAGGTGTACAACATAATCTGGTATACATATATAAGCTGAAATGTTTATTATAGTCAAGAAATTCAAATATTAATCATTTCGTATAGTTATCTTTTGTGCAAGTGCATGGTAAAATCACCTAAAATCTATTCTTTCAGCAAGTTTTTGGAGGATAATATATTATTAACTATAGTTCTCCTGCTGTTCATTGGATCTTTAGACTTCTTTATTCTACATAACTGCATGTTTGTACCTTTTGACCTACTTCTTTCCACTCCCTCCCCTTCCCGGCCTCTGATAACCACCTTTCTACTATTTCTATGTATTTGACTTTTTAAGGATTCCAAATATAAGCAAGATCGTATAGTATTTGTCTATGTCTGGCTTATTTGACTTAACATAACGTCCTCCAGCTTCATCCATGTTGTTGTAAATGGCAGGATTTCCTTATTTTTAAGGGCTGGATAATATTACGTTGTGTATCTGTGTACATGCACTTGATTTTTAAATCCATTTATCCATATAGTCATATTACCTAATCAAAGTTAATTAAGATCTAATCCTGGGACTTCTGCTAGAATTTGTGAATAGATACATTCTCATTTCAGCTGAGTGAGAACCTAGTGAAACAATAGCCTGAATCTGCTGCTGGTGGCAGAGAGCGAAGGTCATTCTGAAGAAAGCAGAGACAAGAGACAGAGAAAGATAAATTTTTTATAACATTGTTTGATTCTTCCTAATAAATTATGTATGAAAATTTTTCAACTACAATATTTTTAATTACATAAACCAATTCTGTTTTTAATACTAAAGCTAGTGTAAGATTCGTATGTGCATGTGTGTGTCTGTGTCTTACAAATAAAATAATCCTAAATTATCCCCAAACTATACTGCCATAGTTCAACCATTTATCTTTTCTTCAGGAAAGGAGATAAAAATCACAATAGTTTCCATATTATTTAATTATCAGAGTACTGTTTGTGTTCTAAGTTCATATAGACTCAGATAAAGTACTTTGTGGTGCTTTTTTTTTTTGAGACAGGGTCTTGCTCTACCGCCCAGACTGCAGTGCAGGGGTGCAATCTCGGCTCACTGCAAACTCTGCCTCCTGGGTTCACTCCATTCTCCTGCCTCAGCCTCCCGAGTAGCTGGGACTACAGGTGCCCACCACCATGCCTGGCTAAATTTTTTTAGAGAGCGGGTTTCACCATGTTAGCCAGGATGGTCTCAATCTCCTGACCTCGTGATCTGCCTGCTTCAGCCTCCCAAAGTGCTAGGATTACAGGCGTGAGCCACTGCGCCCGCCTTTTTGGTGCCTTTTATATCAGAGACCCAGATATGCGTGGGCTAGAAAATTTATATTCCCTTCTATGAATTGACAGAGAAGTTCCAGGACAAATTCAACATGGTGGGCATTCCTGGCTTTGGATAAGTTCTCTTTAATTACTCTTTGGTGTATACTGCAAACATTCTTCTGTTGGGTGCTTCCCAAGTGTTTATTCAGTAAACACTAGATACAGATTGAGTTTTATTCCATTTTTAATCAGACAACACCCTAGCCTTTACATTTTGCTTGATATAGTTGAGTCTTTCTCAAACACTTAAGCTGTGCTTGTTTGCATCTCTGTTCCTTTGCATGTGCTTTTCCTGATAACAGTCTTCTATCTTTTATAGTGTTCTGCATAATAGAGTACTAAGAGTATTGCATAATTTAAGTCTAAATTAATTAAAAACTTAAATTCAATTTAAAAATAAATTCCTTAGCTTCACTAGTCCTATGTCAAGTGCTCAATAATCACATGGAACTGGTAACTGCTGTTTTGGACAGCATAGACATAGAATATTTCATCATCACAGAAAATTTCTATTGCACAAATCCATTCTAGATTATGGTTTAGAATCTTGTTTCAAATAAAAATCAGAATTTAAAAATGTAGATGTCTGTGTTGCACTCCAAACCCAGTGAGCCAGACTATCTGGGTGTGGGTTACTATACTGACAGTTTTTATTGCTTTTAAGGAAGAAAAAGTTGGCAAGGATTTGAGGTTACTTTTGCTATTATTTTGTAGGGAATGATGCCAAAAACACAAGCATAACCAACTTCTTCTGAGATTTCTCTTTCTTCTAAAGTTTTCAGTAAATACACTACCCAACTACTATTTATTATTTGGTGATTTCTGATGCTCCTTGTCATTGTTTTCCCATTCCTCAGTTTCAATTTGGTAATACACAAAGACTAAAATTGAAACACCATCACCTCGTTGTTTTATAAGCTGACTCAGCCATTGTGTGGCAATTTCGGGCAAGTCTTTTAACATCCAGCATTATTGTTTTATCTGTAAATGAATCGTAATTGCAGATAAATTATCTTTAAGCTATAAGAATTGGTTATATTTGCGTTTAATATCATTTTGCTTAAAAATATCTATTACTATTCCACCTCTTAGTTTTTGAGAAAATACTTTTAAATTTAATGGAATAATTATTTAATTAATATATAGTGATTTTTAGTAATGTAGTTTGTTTCTTGAGATGCATAGAAAAAAAGAAAATAGGAAAGAGGCAAAATTCAAAATAGAAGAGTGAGGGAGAGGGAGAAGTATAAAAATAAAAATAAAAGAGGGGTACACTTTATCTTGTAGTCTCTGCTGTTTTCCATCTTTTATTTCCTAAATAATCTCTATTTGGTCATTAGTCATGAACAAAATACAATTTTTCTTCCTCTTTGAGACAGTAACCCAAGGATGACTGTCACCCAAAGATAGGGTGTCTTTGATAATTACATGTTGTATCACATGTTTATATTGTTACCTTTTTATATACTTGATGTTTGAAGTCAGATAGAAGACAATACAGAGAAAAAGACTGCAATAGGATGAATTGATTAAAACCTTAAAGAAAATGTTAAAAAGCAATAAGTTACAGTACATGTCTTTTCATTTAAAATTATGTTCCTTTTTTTTATTTGTTTGGATCTATGATATACAACGCAATTCTGACACAAACTACCTGAAGTTAAGCCAAACTTTATGAATTACTTTAGGGCACAGACCCTCAAACGACTGTTCTCACTTCAGACACCAGCCTCAAACTTGGAGTTTTTAGACCACCTACCCTTTTGGCCAACTGACTCCAATTCAGGGAGGGAGTTTTCATTATCCCATCTAGTTTGATAACTCACTCGAATGACTCAGAACTCAATGAATCGTTATATTTAATTATTATAGTTTTATTATAGCAAAAAATGATATAAATCAAAACCAGCCAAAAGAATAGACGTATAGGGCAAGGTCTAGAAGGGTCCTAAATTTGAACCTTCCTTTTATCCTCTCCCCATGGAATTCAGAGGAATCACCTTCCTGACCCATCAATGTACAGCTATATGCACATGATATTGCTATCCAGTACAGCTCTCCTGAACATCTATGTCCACAGTTTTTATTGGAATTTCACTACAAGGACATGATTGAATCATTGGTCTTGTGATTAAACTCAATCTATAGCCCCACTTCCTTCCTCAATGATCACACAGATATCACCTTGCTCAAAGCTCTACCCCTGTAATCACATGGTTGATCTTTTTGATGTGCCCACTTCCCATTATGAGTTGTGTAGTTAACATAAACTCAGGCATGGCCAAAGTAGCCTACCATAAACACCAAAAATTTCCTATCACTTGGAAAATTTTGAGAGTTTTTGGAACCAAAGAAAAAGACCAAATAATTATACAACAGATTAAAAATAATAACTTGATCTAACTATATCTGCATACATTTTGTTAGAATATACTTGCTAGCAATTTGCTTGAGGGATAAAGAAATAGTGTGAATTACATTGTGTAATGCTAAACTATTATGGATTTTTTTTTCACTCAAACAATAAAATTTATGGTTAAAACACATTTGTCACTTCCTGCAGCACAAATATTTTTTTTTTTTTTTTTTTTTTTTTTTTTTTTTGAGACGGAGTCTTGCTCTGCCGCCCAGGCTGGAGTGCAGTGGCCGGATCTCAGCTCACTGCAAGCTCCGCCTCCCGGGTTCACGCCGTTCTCCTGCCTCAGCCTCCCGAGTAGCTGGGACTACAGGCGTCCGCCACCTCGCCCGGCTAGTTTTTGGTATATTTTAGTAGAGACGGGGTTTCACCATGTTAGCCAGGATGGTCTCGATCTCCTGACCTCGTGATCCGCCCGTCTTGGCCTCCCAAAGTGCTGGGATTACAGGCTTGAGCCACCGCGCCCGGCAAATATTAAGTTACCTACTTGCCATTTCTAACGTGGAGTTGGGAAGAGATGTACTGGTTCTTGCCAACTTGCCAGAGCTATATCCAGCATATCACTGACTAAGAGCACTATATAATTCCAGAATTAATTTATTCATTATGACGTATTTCAATGTTTTAACTTAAACGAATGTAAGAGTAGATAATAATTCATATGTGTTTTAACTCAGCAGTTTTCTTCCCAAATAACAGTTCATGATCCAGCTGAATTTTAACCAGTTATTTAAGTTAATGTTTCAGATACTGCTTCCCAGTAATTGAACTGGAAAACAGTATCCATACGTTTGATTAAGCTCCTTTTTCCTGGAATACTAAAAACTTATTGCTGTATTATAGCTGTAATAACACAGAGCTCTCTATTATTTGTGCTGCTACATAACACTGACTTTTTCTATGCCAACTATAGTATTTGCATTTTTCTTGGTATTGCAGTGGAATAATGCAGTGGTGGCATTTTACCTGCAAATGATTTCTCCTGGGAAATTAGATATGTCTAGATTAAAGTTTTTAAAATGGATAGTGGAACAAAGAGTAGGAAGACATGATAAATCACTAGAACATTCCTGACTTACCTTCCTAGCAACTATTCAAATGTTTTTGCTTTCCAAATCACTATATTGTTATTACTATTCCTTCGTTACTGTTTCTCTCTTCCAATCAAATCTACTTTTATCCCCCTAAAATAACCTTTACTGTCTATATTTATTCAGATCTTGTCTGTTGTTATTCTCTGTGTTTATGATGGTTAATTTTAGGTGTCAACTTGTCTAGGCCATTGTACCCAGGTTTTTGGTCAAACACCACTACAGATGTTGGTGTGGAGATATTTTTTGAATGTGATTGACATTTAAATTAATAGATTTTGAGTGAAGTGAATTACCCCCCATGATGTGGGTAGACCTCATTAGTCAGTTGAAAGTCTTAAGAGCAGAGACTGAGGTCACTGAGGAAAAAGGAACTCTGGCTCCACATTGTTTTTGTACCTGAGTTGCTGTCATGCTGAACACCTCTAGACTCCAGTGGGGTTGGCACCAGGTTCAAGAAATCAAAGACCCAGAGCCAGCAAACAATACATGGAGTTTTTTTATCAGCAGCTTAGAGTCCAATAGCAGCAGCCTGGGCAGGAGAACCACAACTGCTTGCAAAAAGCATGCAGTTTATATAGCATTTTCACTTGGTATACTCTTCCTAGTAACTTCCACCTTCATTCAATCCAGAACTCAGGCCCATAGGACTTGTGTTCCATGGAATGGACCTGGGGCTCAGTTGTCCTTTACAGACAATGAACGAATCTCCCCGTTAGCCACTCCTGGATTCCGTAGCTTGGAACGCACATTCAGGTGAGTCTGTCATACAGGGTGATTCTCAGGATGTGATTAAATTACTGTTATTGGGCATGTTTACCATACAGCTGCAACATCAACTCTTGGACCCTTTTCCTGTCAGCCTGCCTGCAGTCTTCAGATTTGCCAGCGCCCACAATTACGTGAGCTGATTCTTTACATCTCAAAATATATATACTTATGCAGCCTATTGTTCTGTTTCTCTGAAGATCCCTTACTAATATAGTGTTTGTAGTCATTTCTTGTCTATTTCATGAGCAAAGCAACTATACAAATACTCAAAGGACCAAGTAAAACTTTAAGGAATATAGAAGACAAACCTATGTACAAGGAGCAAATACTAGCTCTCAGGGAATCAGAAACAAATTCATGACTTGTTTAAAAATACAGTTTATTTTCATTTATATTTAAAGAGAATTTCTTATAGAAAAATAGACCATATATGCATAAAATATGACATTTAATCTAAATGCAATATGAATATGCCAGTAACAGCATGTACACAAAATGTACACAATCTGGGGGAAATAAAAACATTCCTAAAAATGACAAACAAGTGCCATGAATTCATATAAATAGTACAAGCGCAATTTTCCATCCTTGATCAGTTCACTTGGATTATCTGAAGCACCTGATTGTCTGCCAGCTGTCAGATGTATTTTTAATTAGGCACTAATGGAGTAATATATGTAGGTAAACCATTTAAATCGTGTTCCAGTTTGCAAGGACATCTGTGAGGTGGAAAGTGAGAATCCTTGATCTTTGCCAGACGTTACAAATTATAAAACTATAAAACATGAAACTCAGGTACTCAGAATGACTCAATTTAAAATAGGGGAAGGTGCCATTAAGAAGGTTAAAAAGGACATTTTACTCACTTTGTGAAAAATAAGTGATTTCTTTTTCTCTAGTTTTTCTTTAAAGCTATATTTTTGCATTGCTTTAATGCTTTAGTGTAATATACAACTAAGTGTCTCTTAGTGTTCTGATATGCTTGAAACTTAGACTACATTTTGAAAACAAAACTACATTTTGAAAACAAAAATGTAGAATTTTTAGTTCAATTTATGTCAACAAATAAAGATAGAAAGTGAACTACTCTGTCACAGAAAGTACCCTACAACCAGCAGATTTCAAGAATGTTTTGGTTAATTTTAACTCAAAGATTATTTACAACTGCTGAAAGACCTGGGTATGGATGGTGACTTTGGCTGCTCATTAGACTCAATTGGAAAGTCTTATAAAATAACAGTGACAGAACCCATCCCATACCACTGTAGCCTGATTTCTGGGATGAGACCTAAGCATGTTAGTTGCAAAAGCAGCTATGGTGTTTCAGATGCACAATTACCATAAGAAAGTAATATTTAAAAGTCACAATGAATACTGTAAGAAAAAGGACTGAGGACTCTTAAAGAGGAAGGAATTCTACCTTTGGTTTTTCTGTCTATAAAATATCATTACACAAAAGTGTAATTGTGAAAAACAATTGAAAAATGGCGTGTATATTTCACACACAAAATATATGTGGCAGATTGGTAGGTATATGCTCTGGTCTACCGTAAGTTCATCTTCAAATGATGCTTCTGTAAATATTGGACCATAAATATGAAATTTAGGTTGTGCATATGTATCATCTAGCCTGCCTGGTAAACATGTATATTTGGAAGTAAACCACAGAGTTTCAGAATCTGCAGATTGGGGTGATATCCAGGAATCTAAATTTATTTTATTATCACAAGCAATTCTGATTCAAGTGGTCTGTGAGTCATTGAGAAACCTGGACAAAAGGATTCAACTAAATCAGCCATGACGGACTCTTTCAAGGCACAGTAAATAATAATTTGCTTTAAAAATAATGAAAATACAAAAAAAATTAGCCTGGTGTGGCGGCGGGCACCTGTAGTCCCAGCTACTCAAGATGCCGAGGCAGGAAAATGGTGTGAACGTGAGAGGCGGAGCTTGCACTGAGCCAAGATGGCGCCATTGCACTCCAGCCTGGGCGGCAGAGTGAGAGTCCGTCTCAAAAAAAAAAAAAAAAAAAAAAAAAAATTTTATATATATATATATATATATATTCAGCATGTAAAAATATGCTGAGGAAAATAGAAAAATAATTTTAAAAAAAACCTTTTCCCAATTCCTAAAATTTTATTAATTCATATCCTTTCCACTTCCATTCTCTTTTTGAATTTTCCCTCTGCTATTATTTTCTTATATTTCCTCTCTTCTTTTCTTGTCTTACTTCTTTCTCCTTTTGTTCCTCTCTGTGTCTAATTGTCTCTTTCTCTCTCAACGGCTATCTGCATCTCTGTTTTTGTAGGAGTCTCCCTCTACCAGTATGTCTAGCTCTGTCTCTCACTTTCTTCACTTGATTCTGAAGACGCCACTGTTATACTTCAAACCTTATTGAAGGTTTGCTCTTGTTACTCCCTTTCTGTAGCACTCTTCATTACTCAGGCCATCCTCAATTCTTTCAGGCGTAATACACACAAAATTTGCTTGGCTCACTCCTCTCCTTTTTCATTCAAATCAAAAGACATCTTCTACTAGAAGCTTTCTTCGATACCACCTGAGTTCGCTGTAGAAGACAATCTTTGGTAAGTAAAAGTTTGAAATGCATCTGTGTGGAATAAATTGTTTTTCAGCATTCTTTCTCATAGAACACACATAATATACCTACACTAAAGATAAAATGGAATTTTTAACCTATTTAGTCATTAACAACGTTTTAAATGAATTTGTGTAAAAGGGAAAGAAAGAAAGTGGCAAGAAAAATAAAAAGTTTTCTAAATTTGGGCAGGGAAGTGGGATATTGTGATTCTTCTTTCTCTTTTAATAAACTGCGTAGGAAAAAAAAATTTAGAAAAAAATAAGAAAGTAAAAGAATGAGATAACATTTGACTGATTATCAGTCTTGTTTTACTGCTTTTTATTTCTCTTCTTGTCTCTGTGTTACGGAATGTTTCTCTTAAACTTAGTAGATCATTGGGTAAAAGTTACTTTGCTTTTATTTTAATTTTCTAGCATGTTGGTATTTATTTCTCATGCAGTACACCTATTGTGATTTAGTTTTGTTGAAAATTTATTGCATTGCAGTTGGAAAGATATAAGAAATGTTGACTATATCTTAATGTATTTTCTCTAGAAACCCTTCTAGAAATCCTTCTAGAGAAAATGAATACAGCTTAAGTTTTAGTTTTGCTGAGATACATGGAATTCTTTTCAGCTCTTTAGTATTAATGGATTATTTTATTAGAGTATCACATAAATATGTATGTGGACCTACAAGAAAATATAAAACTCTTATAATCTTAGTTTTTAAGATGTAATTATAAACAAAAGTAAATTTGTAAATTAATATAAGGAGAAGCTAAAAACATTAAAAATAGCATGAAATCAATGAAACTTGGTTGAAACTGTATTATCAATGATGTGTTTAACAAGTATTCTTATATTCTTATATTTGTTGTCAATCAGATACTCTAATTTTAAACACAATAACTTTTTTACTCACTGAACAAAGAACTAAGCAAAACATTGTGTTCTGGACAAATGATTCATACGGCATAGTCCAAAATGCCTTAAGAAGATGCAATAAAATATTGATTTCTGAAAACTTCTTCAATGTTGATTATATTTACACATTATATAATATAATGTGTTGGTACCTGTTAAGATGCGATCTGCATAATATATCCAGCTACCACATGGTTGATTTCACTTGAGGAAAACACTCCAAGTATACATTAAGTCTTTTGAGTGATCCTATAGAGGTTGAAGAAAGTGGCAGCAGAGATGCAGGTAACTGCAGCAGAGGCAGAAATTAGCATGAATGAGTAGTTGTAATTCTGAAATATGAAAGTGCAACAGATGCTCAGTGAAAGACATATGCAATACAATTAAGATATTTTAGGAATAATACTGGAAAGGAGATACAGTTGAAAAATTAATAAATTAGCACTTGGGGAGTCTTGATCTTACTTTGAAATCAGGGACATGACATAATTACATCTTTGTTTTAGGAGTAACCCAAAGACTGGCCCTATTGATATCATTTAGGTGGCTGCTGCATTAGATACAACAAGAGTTAATGATAGCTTAATCCCGTACACTACAAATGGGAACAATTTGCTTGGTATAATACTCTTATATTCTGTACCATATAAGCATTTTGCAATTATTTCTTACGTTCTTTTTTTTTTATTATTATACTTTAAGTTCTGGGATACATGCGCAGAACGTGCAGGTCTGTTACATAGATATACATGTGACATGGTGGTTTGCTGCACCCATCAACCCATCATCTACATTAGGTATTTCTCCTAATGCTATCTCTCCCCTAACCCCTCACCCCAAACAGTGTGTGATGTTCCCATCCTTGTGTCTATATGTTCTCATTGTTAAACTCCCACTTATGAGTGAGAACATGGGGTGTTTGGTTTTCTGTTCCTGGGTTAGTTTGCTGAGAATGATGGTTTCCAGCTTCATCCATGTTCCTGCAAAGTACATGAACTCATCTTTTTTTATGGCTGCTTAGTATTCCATGGTGTATTTGTGCCACATTTTCTTTATCCAGTCTATCATTGATAGGCATTTGGCTTGGTTCCAAGTCTTGCTATTGTGAATAGTGCCACAATAAACATATGTGTGCATGTGTCTTTATATTAGAATGATTTATAATCCTTTGAGTATATACCCATTAATGGAATTGCTGGGTCACATGGTATTTCTGGTTCTAGATCCTTGAGGAATCACCACACTGTCTTCCACAATGGCTGGATTAATTTACACTCCCACCAACAATGTAAAATCGTTCCTATTTCTCCACATCCTCCCCAGCATCTATTGTTTCCTGACTTTTGAATGATTGTCATTCTAATTGGCCTGAGATGGTATCTCATTGTGGTTTTGATATGCATTTCTCTAATGACCAGTGATGGTGAGCTTTTTTCATATGTCTGTTGGCTGCATAAATGCCTTCTTTTGGGAAGTGTCTGTTCATATCCTTTGCCCATTTTTTTGATGGGGTTGTTTGCTTTTTTCTTGTAAACTTGTTTAAGTTCTTTGTAGATGCTTGATATTAGCCCTTTGTCAGATGGATAGATTGCAAAACTTTTCTCCCATTCCATAGGTTGCCTTTCACTCTGATGATAGTTTCTTTTGCTGTGCAGAAGCTCTTATGTTCCTATACTTCATAAAAATGATATAAAATTATTTTACTGGTTTGTGCAAGCTTATATAGTATTATTAGCCTGAAACAAGTAAAATTTAACATTAGGTACAATTTTTTCACCCAATGAATTTAGGTGTTAACAATCTAAATCTTTACTCTGTACGCTTTACAAGATAATTAGAAACATTTGGAGTTTTGATACTTCAACACATGTTGTCAATCAGAGGTGCTTTAAAAATCATGAAAAAAGTAGATCTCAGATTTAAAAAAAAATACAGCATAAGCATCATATCTGGTTTTGGGATTGATCACTTTATTGTCATAAGAAAACGAGCTGTAAAAATATTATTACTTTTTTTCAAAGCAGTATGAAAACATTCAGTCAAAATAAATCATGGTCTCCTTTTAACTAACTTAAGTGACTGAAACAAGTTAGTATGCTGAGGTTAAAGCAAAACTAACTGGCTAATTCCTCTAAAAATTTGTTATTACAGTATGCTAACCTCAATACAACTTGTTTTGCTCTTTTATGAAGATGTATCTTAAATGAAAAAAATAAATTACATGGGAGTATGCTAACACTTATGACTGTCTTTCATACCAAAGAGATGAATTACTTTCTGCCCTCATTCCTGGCTTTTGGCCTTGATCTGATCTAAGAACTGTGCTTCAGAAGTTGAAAATAGGGAGAGAAAAGTACAAAAGGAGATATAAAGTATTAAAAGAGAAGGGAAGATTTATATAAATAAGGATTAATCATCATCCACAATAAAGTGCTTTACATTTTGCATTGGTACGTTAGACATGGGTTTTTGTTTTATTGTGTACACTCATATAGTTGCATATTATAGACTATATGTTTCTATGGATACATTGTAGTATTAGGCTGGTGAAAAAGTACTTGTGGTTTTTGCCATTAAAAACCGCAAGTACTTTTTCACTAACCTAATAAAGTCATATTTTAAAAAGGTTAAATGCATATACCATTATGAAGGGTCTTTCCAGATTGAGTAGAATCAATTTAGGTTAAAAAAATATCAAAGATAAAACAGATAAAGCTTCATATTTCTTCTTTTGTATTCTTCATTTATATAAATTGTGTTAAAATTACTTAATATTTATATATCATTATTTGATTATAGTATTGTATGGAAAAATCAGAACGATTTTATTGGTGAAAAGAAAAATGTGAACAAATATTGGCTTTCAAAATACTGCCTATGTTTTTTTCTCTACACATACTTATCAAGTATATATTATCAATATCCCTACACTGAATCTACTTTTCTTCACATGACTGGAGATTATTTTAAAAGTGAAATAATAATCTGGTATAATGAAAGCTAATAAGGAAACTTTTATCCAGTAAATTATTCCAAATATGTGCAAGAATAAAAGGCAGAACCAATAGTTTAGTAAGATATTCCCACCCACAATTGTAATTTGCTTACAGAATAATGTACTCTACTTTAAATTGGTAAGCTTATCACATTATAAAAAATTACTACAACCACTTGTCACATGGATATAGACATGCCTGGACTGGATAGGTGACTGGTAACAACAGAGTAGTTGGTTGTTTTAGTGTTTGAATTAATATGACATGTAGCCAGTCTGATAAAATGCAGAAGATTTAGTCATTACAGTGCAGACTCCCTCCACACAGAGAAACCAGGAAGTCAACTCAGCACTTTTGTATACATTTAGCCTATGTCTTTTTACTTCCTATGTAAAATATGACTTAATTAAGATGCTGCATTTGAAAAAGTAATCTTCAGAGTATCAGGTGACATTTACAGTAGGAGTTATGGCTCAAAATGGTGCTGGACAGCAGTTTCAATAATGTGTGTTATATGCTTATGGTTTGTACCCTCTAATAGGAAAGCTTTTCTCGGTTATTATTTGTTACTCTTTTAGGCTTAGCAATTATAAATCTGTGGGTTACTTTAATCAGTCTAGGGCCTGCATTTAACAAACAATACATGCTATTTAATGATCTAGCCTTAACACTAGAATATTGAATCTCATGCTGACATTCAAATATATCTTAAAGTTGAAAATTGGAGTTTGGAAGCAACGTATTTATTTATGTAAAGGAAATTTGATAGATGGCCCATCTTCCTCTATTTAAGTTTTATCAGACAATTTGAGATTGGAAAAACTCAATCTGTTTTGTTTATTGTTGTTGCTTGTCTCCATTCTTTACACAATGAATAAACATAGCCCTGAAGTGTACTGGGAAGAGGCCTAGATTAAAAAATAAGACATTATCTGTAGTTACTGCTGTAATGTTAATTAATGTATGACCTTGGACAATCATTCCATTTATTTATATCTTACTTTCCACATCTTTCTTAAGGGGAGATTTTGCAAGCTATTCTATAAGGCTGTCTCCAGTTTTAAATTGCTAGGAATACATTTTTACACTTGATTCTATTATTTTATTTGATATCATAATTTGGGGGCTGGAAAGCATATTATTATAGACCTGCGAAGGGCAACAGAAGAGACATTTCATTAGAAGTGACATTTCAGATGAATTATTATTTTATCTGCTATTGGAAAACTTACTGATGATTCTGGATTAATATGTCAAATCAATAAAATACAGTACAACACTTTCTTTCAATTGCTAATGAATGTATTTTCTATATATGAATTCTTTATGATCTAAAAGTCATATTGTCTAATGACTCTGTTATAGATATGTAGCAAATATGTTCACTAGCAGATGTGGCAATTAATGATTCTGGTCTCCAGAAGATAGTACTGAAAAGGTCTTTGCTTCCTCCTAAGTTTAGTGGTTTAGTGCTACATGTCCCAATTATGGAATATAAATATTGTGATTCTGGATTATCTTAAGTAGCATATGGACAGACCATTAAATATCATTGAAAAAAGAGAAAGAAAATGAAATATAAAGAGAAACATGCTTCTTTATTAATTCCCTTTATTTTCTTCTGATGGATTCAAGTATTAAATCTCATTTGGAGCTAATATATTTTTAATATTTCTCTACCACGTGTTAATCTCCCCTTCTAACAAAGCTTCTCTTGGGCTTACAACATTTGACAGTCAGCAATATTTTGTTGTCATTATATTTTTGCTATTATTATATTCTATTTATGTGAAAGGATATTCATTTTATGTGAATAATAATGAGTTTTATAAAGATATTAAAATACAGTAGAATATAAAGTAAAGTGCGTGTGGAAATAGTCAACAATAGAATTCTTATGTGGAGATAGAAAAAATATTTAGTTTTGTTACGTAAAAAATGTAAGTTTGTGAACTACTAATTTTATGGAAAATCACAAAGTTTAAAATAAAGGAGACCTACTGTAAAGCTTCCTTCTTCTGTCACTGCAGATAAACTTGATCAAGTTGTTGAAACTTTCTAACCTTCAATTTTCTCAGTAACTCACAGATGATGATATCAGTTTTCCAGTGTTGTCAACGGGGACAAAATTAGATGTAAGGTAATCTGGAGTTTGGAGGCACTGAAAAATGTCAGCTTTCTCTTCCAGATTAGATAGGAATGAATGTGCTTTCATTGGTTCACTGGGATGAATCAATATAATGTAAAACTGTTTGAATAGACAGGGAACAGTATAAAGTATAGATAAATTATAAACTTAATGTATCCTTCTTTTGACATTTTGATTATTGAGTCATAAATAAAGAAGTACATGAATGTAGAAGAGAGACTCAAAATGAAAAAAGTACATATTTAATAAGAATATATTAATACATTCTTACCTTATATAGCAACATTTAAACAGCAGACGCAATCAAGAATATTTGTGCATAGAACTTAAATTTCACATTTCTATCTAATCATTGTAGAGATTAAAAATGAGCATTATCATACCACTGTAGTATAAAGTTAATATTATAAGGAAAACAATAAAATACACTTTATATTATGGAGAGGAGAAGGGGAAGTTTGGGCATATATGGCAAAACTTTAAGAGAGCCCTGACTTCTGACTGACAAATATACGATATTTACCTGGATTATTAAACAATGGAATATGTTTATAAACATTCAGTTTTACAATAGTGAGTGATAGATGACATCATGGTTCATCACTAATTACCTACCAGTGTTTTTCCTGATACTAATGTTGTAGTGATTTAATTTCTCTTCATCATTTCTACTGGAAGATAGGCAAAAGGAAGATAAAGGATTAACTCAATGATGTTCAAGAAGTTTGCTGATAATTTTAAAGTTGCCTTCATTCATCATAGCTTGTCTCATGTTAGTAGAGTTAACTATATTGTTTTCTCTGTGAAAACATTTTTTGATAGCTATGTTTTCATAATTAATAGTCATTGAATATACTTTTTATTCTATTTTTATAAAATCCAAGTTTAAATTCTCATTTGGTCTTCTATTACACAGGCATTCAAGAAGAGAAACAATAAATTGGTCCTTAAAGGCATCTAGGTCTGGTACTTACCTTTGCAAATCAGAAACTCAGTAGATCAGTCTCTAGGGAACTAAGAGACACAAATCAAACCCATAACATCTGATTGGCAAGTCATAATACCAATTTATTAACTTAAAATAGAAACTACTTTAACAGCAATATATCCCTAGGAAATGTTAAAGACACTTTGTTCTAATTATCAGTGTATTTGTGCCACAGAAAGTACATTAGAATTCACCAGGTGCCTTTGTAAACAAAACCTGTAGCAAAAGATACTTCCTATATTGAAGAATAGCCATCATATAAAATGTGTGATTCATTAATTTCTTCTTTAGAGAAGGGAGTAGAACTCAAGCAAACAAAATAATACTTAAATCTATGAGATATATTCTTTCTTTACCTTTGTTTGAAAACAATCCACAAATTATCTTGATTCATATTTGAGAATTAACAGAATTGAATATATTACTCATGCACAAAATGGCAGAAGAATATTTTGAGGTTATCAAGCTTCTGTTAGGGGGAATAATTTCTGGAGGTCTATTATTACCATAGTGACTACAGTTAGTAATTATGTGTTGCATATTTGAAAACTGCTAATAGAGTAGAATGTAAATGTTCTCAACACACAAAAAATAAGTATTGAGATCACAATATGTCAATTATCTTGATTTAATTATTGTAAAATGTATACATATATCAAAACATCATGATACCCCATACATATATACAATTATTATTTGTCAATTAAAATAAATACATTATAAGATAGACTACTGAAGGTTATGATATATCCAAGCACATTGACTGAAATAATATAATGGTCTCAGTAACAATATATTTTGAAAATGCTCTAAAAACAAATCACTTATACAGAGAGCTTACCTCAAGCATTAAACGAGTAGTTTTCTTTGTTTTAATTTTTTAAAGTAATATCTCAAATTTATGCTTAAAGTCTGGAGAAAGAAAAACCTTGTGGAACCTACACAAACCTGTACATGACCTATGCTTAATACACAGTGTGTGAATAACTATTTCAAATCCAATTCTATTATTGATGCTTTTGGAGTAATATACATTCAGAGCATGTGTACCTGCCAGTGAAATGATAGATGTATAATACCATATAAAATCTAAATGTTATTAAAAGTAAATAAAAGCCAACAATATAGTTTTGTATTACTAAATCTAAAATTTTCCTATGAAAGCATGTTACTGATGTGCAATTATTTTTGTTGAAAACAACCTTCCATATTGAGACTTCTTGAATTCTTTAAAGCCTGGCCTGTTATAAACCAGAGCTCCTATTGGCAGCAGTATTTCTGAGAAAGTATTGCTTTATAACTCCCCAAACTCTGGTTATCTAACAAACACAATTGAAAAACTCAAGTGCCAATTTTCCACAGTTGAGTATATGTCGCTGTTGTTCCATCTAAGAAGTCTGTCAAATGACAGAACCAACTATGCATGGTGAATTGGGGAAGAAAATCATGAGAGAAAGAAAAAGTTTAAAAAAAAAAAAAAAACCCTTCAGCATAATTAGGAAACCATATGTTTTCTCTCTGCCCTATTTTTTCTTGTACTAAAATATTCTCCTGAGTTCAATTATACTCACCTAGGCTCACAGCAGGTTGAATTTGAAGAACATTTATAAAAAGAGAATGAGCTTCATCCAAATCCCACAGCACTGAAAGATGAAAAAGTTAACCAAGAAATAACTGATATAGTTGGGGAAATAAAAAACAGTAAGGAAAGGTTTTAAAAAATTAGATGAATTCTTTATTTGTAAATTTCATTATGCTGAAGAAACAAAACATTATGTTTAAAAGAATAATCACATGTCAATACATTAAAATACAGTCTTTCAGTACTAATTAATCCTTAAATTCAGATAGATTCAATACATATAAAATATTGGAATTATGTATAATTTGATCAAAGATATAGGGTTTCTCTATGAAAAGGAGATAATATAAAACATTGAATACTGATAATGAGATATCCAGAACACTGCTGACAATAACAAACATTTTGGCAAGGCAAATATTTTTGGAACCATTTCAAAATTGGTTTCCAATTTAAACAAAAATAAATACTATTCACCTAGATCACTTTTTAAAAATTTTTCCACCATATGTTTTTGTTGATTACTATACATACTATAGCTCCAAATGTAATATTTAAATAGAATTCCAGTATTGTATTTCCAACTATGTATTTAATATTTCCACTCAAATGCTTAATTGAATCTTCAGACTTCAGATGTTCAAAATGGAAGTGATCTTATTACACAAAATCTTTAGTGTCATTAATGTTACTCACCTTTCTCAGCATTGAAGATTTCTTCTCTTTGTTCTGCATATCTAATTAGTCATGAAGTCTAATTGAATCTTCGTTTTGTACTTGTGTAAATTACACTAGTAAAATTACACTCATGTAGCCATTGTAATTTTTTACCTGCCAGACTAAGTTTGTCATTGTGCTTCTAGGCAATTCGTATTTTACAGTTTTCCTCATTTTTTTCCCCTGTTAAAGAAAATGTTTTAAATGGGTTAAATTAAATTTTTCAACTCATCATTTATAGACTTATAAAATGTCTATAATCCTCATGCTAGTATGATATATTTTTCTCACTGTATCTCATATGAGCCTTATATCTGAGCAAGTCTTTCTCTTTGCTATTGTTGCCCCATCCCCACCCTCAAGGTCACCCTTGCCCCACCTCCCTTATCCACTTCACTTCTCATTCTATTCCTACCTCAATCATCATAAAAGCCATTGGCCATACTACTCCTCTCATGCTTTCTTAAAGATGTCTCTGTTTGATTCATTCAACTATGAACTCATTTATTTATGTAGTCAACAAATACTGAGTACTTAACTGTATTCTGGTAGCTAGAGGAACCCAGACTGTCATGTGGCTGTCACGAATTATGCTGGTCATTGCAAATTAAATTCCTCTTTTTCCAACTTTTTTATTTTATTTTTTGCACACAAAAAAATTATTTCTGTTGAACACCATTGTATGCATTTTATAGTTTAGGATTTCTATTTTATCTTACTTGTTAATTATTTCAAATTCTTCTACAAGCTTGGAATGTAGGTTTGGAAGAAACCTATAGCTTACATTTTTCTTTTTTTTTTTTAATTGAGATGGAGTCTCACTCTGTCGCCCAGGCTGGAGTACAGTGGCGCCATCTCAGTTCACTGCAATCTTGGCCTCCCGGTTTCAAGGGATTCTTCTGCCTCAGCCTCCCGAGTAGCTGGGACTACAGGCGTGCACCACTGTGCCCAGCTAATTTTTGTATTTTCAGTAGAGATGAGGTTTCACCATGTTGGCCAGGATGGCCTCGATCTCTTGACCTCGTGATCTGCCCACCTTGGCCTCCCAAAGTGCTGGGATTACAGGCATGAGCCACCACGCCTGGCCGGCTTACATTTTTATATGCATAAAAGAGACTAAAGCCTAGTATACTGCTAACACATGGTAGGGCCACATATGCTTCCTAATTAATTTTTTAATTACAGAACCAAAGGGTTATTTTTGAAATAGTATTACCTGCAAGTTTTGCTTGCAATGGAAAATACTTGTCTAGTAAATACCTGATGTGTTTTTTCAAATATTAGTGCCCTTATTTTTGTATGTTTAGTATGTCACAGAAAAACAGTGACACTAGTTTAAAAGGGCAATTCAATATAGCTATGATGGTAAAATTTCAGCTCTGGTAAAATAATTTTCTTATAAAGTCTTTTTTAATGACCCCTTCTCCAGTTTTAAATTCAAAAAATGAAAAGCAGCACTACAGTCAATTTCCTTAAGTATCAAGTAATCTGTATTTTGCAAAAATGATTATTGCAGAGAGAAATTTGACAAAAAGAGTATTTCAGCGATCAAAGTCTCTCCAGGGACAGGTTAAAGAAACCGAAGATCATAACAGATGTTTTTAGCTATCTAGTTAGCTAAGGCTATGATGCAAATAATTGTTACTGCTATTATCTTTGAAACCAGATGTCTGATGTCCCTATGAGGGACGACAAAATAATAATGATAATGGTATAGATGATTTTCAAGCCTATTGATGAGTTACAACTTAATATTGATTTTTGTCTGTATGACTGCTGACAAGCATGCCAAAATGTTGAGACCAGAAACACTTTTTTCCCCCAAATTTTACTGGAACATCATTTACAATTAAGACCTAATTTATTATTAGTGATGGCTTTTACTGTCACAATATGCTAATAAGATTACAGAAATAGGAATAGAGAAACAAGAATCTCTCCAGAAAGTCTCTGTCAATGGATTTGAGCATGAAAAACTGTTAAATTAATTGCATGACATGTTTATTCAAAATTTCCTCTGTGGAAGCAGCCTAATGTCTGGCAGTATTTTTGTTACTCTAATTTTTTGGTTAGGTTCAGAAAAGGAATAAGGTTTTTAGTGGGATTTCTTCAGGGGCTCAATTCATTTTGAATATGGCACACTGCCTCCTGTTTAGCAAGTTAACTGGCCTGAATTTAACAGAACAGATATACCTGCCAAAGGACAAAGGTTTCCAATGGCATAAAGGCCTTTGGAAATGCATGACTGATGAAATGCTATCAAATGAATTCAATCAGAAGATGGACCTGCATTGTAAAGTTTGCAAATAATACCTTTGTTAGTTTTACATGATGTATTTAATTATAATTGAATACATGCAGATAAGTTTTTCTTTATTTAGAAATTGTAATTATTTTAAATACAGTAAGATGTAAAGGAAAGCAATAATGATAAAAAGTCACCAGCTAATCAACCGTATATGTAAAGCTATATATTTTTTTCTTTTTCTTTTCTTCTTCCTTTCTTTAGCACAGACTGTCCACATCCACTCGCTTGGATGTGTCTGGAGTAATGGGTTTGAGTACCGTATGTTCTCCTACAAATGAACCTTAAGAGCTTGTTTAGAGGATGTTCCAGCTGAGGACTGCAGTTACTCATATACTCTTGACCAAAAAATGTTCTACTCTATCAGGGAATGTTGGCCTCTTCCACCAAGCTTGCAGCTTTGGGAGGGCCACACATGGGGCTGTGAGGGAAGAAGGGAACCACCGCCTAGCCAACCAATTCATGTGGCTAAATTAGCCAGCTGAATTAACCCTGGAGATTAATGGAGTGACAGATGTCACAACCAGGTTGCCCTCATAGTTATAAGGCTACATTTTAAAACATTTCTTTTGCTTATAATTACATATGCTTATAAGTAAAAACAAGTAATTTCAAAAATTATTTTTAATTTTTTAAGTAAGGAAGATCAGAAGAGAATACCAGAAGTGGTATAGCAAATAAGTATGCCTTCTGGCTTTCTATACACTTTAATTGATAATAATGAAAATGCACACTGTGAAAAATCAAATATATATGTAAAGATAGAAATTCAGAAGTTTCAGAAAACTTACAAATCGTGTAATGAAAACTCCATATACTTCATAAATTTGTAATACAATATATTGACAAGTGAGTATTTCTGCCTCTTTTTGAACTCCTTCATTGATGGGGAACTCATTATCTCCTTGGTTAATCCATTCTATCTTTTGGTTACTCTGATTAGTGAAACGTTTTTCATGTATATTATTTGTCACTTTTAAAAACAATTTTTGAGACGTTTCTTCTACCTGAAAACAGTAACTCTTCTTATAGATATTCTTGTCTATCAATTTTCAGATTTCATCCAGTGATCATTAAAAGTGTCAAAATGAGTAAAATATACACCTGGAAAGAATACGTGGTTTAAAAAATCTAGTTAGTGACAAAAAGCTAAGTCTCACTTGCAGCCTGGGATTGTTTATCACATTTTACAATTAAAAACTATATCAATAGTAAGTTATTATGCAAACAAGTAAACATTTTTACCTTCCCTGCAATGTGCTACAGCACCCAAAACATAGCAGAAAAAGCATTAGATTGGTGCTCAAGAAACTGGACTTTAGTTCTATTTCTGTCATTAATTTTATTATTAGTCATTAGCCAAAAATATGACTTTGGAAAAATAACTTTATTTATTTGAAACTTGGTTTTCTTAAAATGAGGGGATGGGCTACATAAACAACATTATTTTTAGGATAACAGTAGGATGCTATTCTGGAAAAATGATACCTAATGATACCACCACATCATCTGGAAATATCTGTTTTACCTAACACAGAATTCACTTTAATGTGAGCAATTACAGCAAATTTCTTCATGAATACGTACTTTTCTTTTTTGAAGGGGTCAATACGCTGTAATTGAGACTCAGTGATAGAATAATGCTCTCTATATACCTTAGAGTCAAATTTTATTTAAGAATTGGATTCCACAGCAAGAACTCAGTAATATTTAAGACCAAATATAACTGAGTATTAAACACGATATGGTAGTCACAATAAATACGTGAAGTCAGAGCACTTGGGTTCTTTTCTCAGATCTGCCAGTTACCAACCAAATTATCTTGAGTCTCTTAAACTCATGTCTTACACATGGAAGAAATTTTAAAATGTTGAAAGGAAAAGTGGAAATATTCAGTTCATAATAATGTGTTACCTCATTATTTCAAAGAACCAAAGGGAAGAATTGCTTTTATTAGAAGAGCCTTATCTAAATAAACTTATCTTGCCAGTTATAAAAATAAATGTTCACCAACTATAGATTTATATAATACACACAAATCCCTAATACATATCTGAAATGTATATATCTTCCTCTATATATTATATTAATCTACTACATTACTATAACATACATACAAATGCTCCTTCACTTACAATGGGGGTATATCCCAATAAACCCATTATAAGTTGAAAATATCTTAAATCAAAAGTGCATTTAATACACCTAACCTACTGAGAGCATCATAGCTTAGTCTAGTCTGCCTTAAACATACTCAGAACACTTTTGTTAGCCTACAGTTGGGCAAAATTCTCTGGCAACACAGTGTGCTGTAGAGTATCGCTTGTTTAGCTGCCGGATTGCATGGCTGAGGGGGAGCTGCGCCTCTTCTGCAGCTGTTTAGCATCAGGAGAGAGTATGGTACCACTTTCAGCTGAACGCATATACCTTTCACACCGTCATAAACATAAAAAAACGTAGCTTGACCATCATAAGTCAGATGCCATCTGTATACGTGTAACTCTATTCTATGTCACATATATTCAAATTAAATAATATAAATACTAAAATGCATCTGAGAACAAAACATCCTTTTGACTAATAGTTTTTTAATGGAAATATGTGCTTAGTACAATGGATGAAAATCAGCTCAGCTTAAGAAAGCCCTGAAAGGATAGAAAGTGAAAATAACTCATTATGTGCCCATTTGAATAAGTAGGTGGGAGTGGGGGTGTCTGTGCCTCTGTGATAAGGCTGTAGTTGGGTCTGTATCTGATGCCTATTGCTCAGTCATGCTATCACTTCTCTAAAACATGTATACACGTTGCCTCAAGCTATATAAGGTTTTATGATACTTTATTCTTAAATGTATTTAAGCATTTAAAAAAAAAAAAAAAACTTCTGGCAGCTGTTGTCATGCTGGTACAAAGTTTCTCAGGAGTCTACAAGAAATGAAGTAGTTAATTTGATAAAAATCTGTTCTGAGAGTATTTTAATATATTTATACATCCTAATTTAACTCCCAAACCACATGAAATAAAACCTCAGTGCTTTTTTTCCCATAAGACATGAACATATAATATTTTAAAAGAGATAGTGATATTATAGCTTCTTCAATTAGGAAACATCTTGATTCTAATAATGTTAGAGAGAAAAGCTCTGTCTGTTGGATATTTTCAAAACTAATTTATACTCAATTAAGAACTTAATTTTTAATCTAGAGAACCATTCAAATCAGTAATTAGAAAGCATGGCTGGAAAAAAAGCCCACTTGCATATTGCTGTGAGAATAACAAGAAAGAAATGAACCAATTTTTTTTTTTTTTTTTTTTTTTTTTTTTACAGCTGGGTTTCATCTCTTTCTACCTACTGAACAGGAATGAGCCATGGGTATCTGCTAATACATGTAACACTAAAACACTTTAATAAGAGAAACAAAGTTGTTATTTGCCAGTTTAAAATAAGAAAAATCTATTATATTATGAAGGCTATGCAAAATATGTTTCTTATGAATATTCTTTTCAATCACAATTTATCTAAAGGGGAAAATAAAGCAAACATCACATTCAGTACATTTGGCTCCTCAAAAAGGAGGAAGTAATTCTTTCAGGGTAAAAGACTCTCAGTACTTCCATTTAGAATCCTCTGAAAGACATACACACCCAGAGTTGGAACCACTATATTTATCGAAATTTAGCTTAAGTACCATACTTTGCATTTTTTTGTTCAAATTACCCATATTTTATAGACTATTTCTCATTTTTCACAAGACTTTCACTATAGAAGAGAGCCATTAACAATCAGGTTTTTCTTCAAAGTAATAAAAAAGTTGGAAGACTCTCCAATTGTAGTTGCTTATTCTCTGATGTCAGCCCTCTGATACTTGATGTAATTTGCTTGGTTGTTAAATAGCTAAAGTCAAATCAATAATGTAGCTTCTCCTGCTAAACATGTATGTTCTTGTTGAGCTAAAACTGTTAAGAAAGAGTCATATCATGCTGTTATGAAATTTCATCTTCAATTTTCATCACAACAGATAAACTCGAAGCAAAATAGACCGCAAATACTGTAAAAATGTGGATGACAGAATAAGGAGGTAAACTTGATCTATATTCAATAGTGAATTGTGAACACAAGCTATAAATAAGGTATTTGTGGCTGACATGTTCACTGAAATGATTAATAAAAATTTTCTAGTTAAAGTCAACCTGTAATCACCAAAGGCACTTCACTGCATTAAGATAAAACTAAAATAAACATATATTAAGTGTGCTCTCATCTGTTGTACAAATATACATGATTTTGTGAATGATAAAAGTATTAAGGCTTAGGACTTACTTTAAAAAAATCATTAATAGTGTTTCTGGATTTCTTCTGAACATAAATTTTTCAGGTTTTCTATAGTATCTCTGATTTAGACTGCTTCTGAGTTGTTGCGTGTAGCTTAAGTGCAAAGTAGTTAAGAAATGCGATGTTTTTATACAGTCATGCCCAAAGCAGATGTGACCAGAAAGTCTGTTATTCTGATTAACATAATATTCTAAGCCTGTCTAAACAAATTTTAAAGAGAAAATAAAATCAAAATCTCAAGTTTCACAGTTGTGCTATCATCATCTCAGTGTAATGGAATCTTTTGGATTAAAAATATATTTGGTTTAATTTAAATGTGTCAATGAATCAAATATAGCTCTTGAATATAGTCCATAACGCTGAGGCACAATGATCTGATGTTCACACTTTTCTTTCTTTTGATTTCCTTTTGGTGTTCTCAAGTGTTTTACTGGAATGATTGACCAGAGTGATCTACACAGATTACATATATGTGTGCATGTATGTATTCTAATAAAGTTTTGATTTAAATTTCTTGGTTCTTTCTAGCATAGGCAAGAGGTAAAAGAGGCTTTTGAATATTGAAACCATTTAACATCTAGTCAACTAAATTTTCAGCCGTTGTGCTCCTTTATACATTCATAGAAAGGATTCATTTTTTTTTCTATCTGTACTGTATCAATAATGACCAGAAATAAAAATACTGAGGTTATTTTCTTTTGCTTTTATTGGGGTGATTAACCTTTCATACAGGTTAAGTCAAAGGTAGTGTAGCTTCACATTGGTACCCCAAAGAAGATTGCTTTTAGTTTTATCAGAAATGACTTGTTTTCTTGCGTAAAAGCTAAATGATCAAAACAGAGTAAAGGAGGCAGCCATGCAAGAGTTCTGTGTTGTTGTGTAATACATTTCTATGTTGTGTAATGAATCTCCTGTTTTATAATAAAAATTGTAAATACTTATCAAATCCTCATAGTATTTTAGTACTGTTTTAAGTCCTTTGTAAATGGTCTGTAATTTAAATTTACAACAATCTTTCGCGATAGCAACTATGATTATTCCAAGTTTTAAAAAATTGAGGTGTAGAGAGGATAAACAATTTCCCTTAGCCAGGTAACTACTAAGTTACAGTTCCAGGATTCAAACATACAGCTTGACTCCAGAGTCTATGCTTTTAAGCAATACTTAAAACTTATTGATGTAGATTCTGATGGGATATTCAGCTGTTTCTCCTCAGAACTGTAAATATGTTAATAGTATCTGAAAAACTTGGATTCTTTTAAATGTAAGGAAAATTATTAATAATTAAACAATAGCAAAATTACATTATATGTAAACCATGTGTAGGTTTATAAATAGATTTTAAATAATTCAAGCTTATATAGGAGTACACAAAAAAATGTTTTGCTTATTCTCTATTTCTGCCACATTAAAAATCTTGTGTCATGCGAGAATGAATGTCAGGCCTGAATGAGGTTGTTGTTAGTACCATCCTTTCTTTGATTTCAGGCTTGTGTAGTGGACTGTTCTGAAAAAATGCTTTGTCTCCAGGGATTTCCTCCACACTTGTTAAATTGAATCCCTGCAGTCAAAATGTTCTGTCCTTACTGCAGATGATGTTTTTCTGTTGCCTTTACTTTAGAATCTTCTGTTTCCATCTCTTTGCATTTTTGTAATAATATTGATGAGCGGAGGATTCTGAATTTTGTTTAGGTAGAAAACCCTACACTTTTTATTTATTTATTTATTTATTTATTTATTTATTTATTTATTTATATTTCGCACAATGTATTGCAACAATCTGGGCTCAATTTCTCTGTTCCATGTTTCTTGCCATTTTACTTTTTACTGTTCCCCCTCTATATATTAAATTTCGTGGCTGGGCTCAGTGGCTCACACCTGTAATACCAGCACTTTGGATGGCCGAGGTGGGTGGATCCCGAGGTCAGGAGATAGAGACCATCCTGGCTAACATGGTGAAAACCCGTCTCTACTAAAAATACAAAAAAATAGCTGGGAGTGGTGGTGGGTGCCTGTACTCCCGGCTGCTCAGGAGGCTGAGGCAGGAGCATGGCATGAACCTGAGAGGCGGAGCTTGCAGTGAGCACAGACCACACCACTGAACTCCAGCCTGGGTAACAGAGTGAGACTCCATCTCAATAAATAAGTAAATAAATAAATAAATAAATATCGCATTAATTTCTCAAATTGTTCTTTATCATGGGCCTCCTGTTCACTAATAATAGTTCACATACCTCTTTGACACTGTTCACTTTAAGGAAGATGCTGTGCCACAAATGTTGGCCTGATTTAGGGGCATTTGATCAATGCTCATTCCTAGGATTCTATTCGTGACTCACTCAGCAACACTTGGGTGCTGAACTGAGTCCAGCCCTGGGCCTATGCTGACTTCACCGGCCTAAGAAGGTCGGGGAATGGACAGCTTGTACCGGCTCTCTCAAAAAAGCTAAAGTGAACATTCTATTGTACAATCCAGGCTTTTATGCAAACTCTCTTTGTATTTTCGCTGTCTAGAAGAATTAAACATTGCCTTTTCTTGATATTAGAGTAATAAAATGAAGAATTAGACATAGATTTAGAAGGAATAGGGTCTAAGCAGGTTGTTTATATTTCACTTTCTTTGTATTTCTGAATTTGGCTGCTCTAACCCAGACAAAAGAAAATTTACATATGGTCCGGCATAGCTCACTCACATTCTATTCTGATAATTGAAAAAGGAAAAAAATATATATAATAATTAAAAAGGACCTTGTGCCATGCATTTTTATCCCTGATAATATTTTTCTGAAGGATAAGTTCTAGGAGATTCCGTGCTTTTTGCAAAAGTCCGTATGTTATGATATTTCCATCTATTTGAAAACACTTCAGCATCAACAATTCAACATACATGTGTTAATTTAAACAATATTAAACTAATCAGTTATTCTAGACAGAAACACAAATTCCAGGAATGATCAAAAAGGCTGTATTCTGACATTGCCCGAATCTCTAAACAACCACACAGTTTTGCAAATTTTCATATTGCAGGTCTGAATTAAGTTTTCAGCGGTAAAAATGGTGTTTTCTTCTGAGCATGATAGATATTAAATGTGAAGTCTCATTGGTGAAATCACGGTATTTAAGATTGTGATTTGGCTAAAATACTATAGAAGTATACCTGATCCTTGAATGACCAAGGCATAAGAATTGAAGGGCTCTATTAACTTTTATTCTTAAAAATGACACCCAACTCTTCTTTTCAAAACTATCATGAATCCAGTTATGTAAAGTAGAATTTCTGTTTGCCGGATGTCAACTATAAAGATGCATAAGTACTGTTTCTGGAATATCATCACAACAGTCGTGTGTAAACCTCATAACGTAAAGTAATGGCTGGTGCATTGAAAAGGGCAGAAAGCTAGTTCTTCATCAAACTTATCAAACAGGTTAAATAAAGCATTTGAAATTGCTGGGTAATAAATATTTGTTTAATAAATATGTGTATGTTGGCAGAATTTGGACTGAGACTCATTTTTATGACCAGCTAGTGGTAAATCTAAGGAACTATCGATAACTAAACCTCATCCCTCCTTAAGATTTTTGGACGTACCATTACTACCAAAATATTCAGTTATTATATGCATACTCAGATTAACTTGAGTCAGGTAGCAATTTGGTCCATACTTCATCCTTGTCCTGAGTGTTTCATCCATACACTTTCTTCACACTCTTTTTTTACTTACAGCTTTTCTCTTCACTGTCGTCATTCTGTGATCATTTTAAATATGCTTCTATATAATATTTAGGAAGGAAAATTATTCACTTTGCTATTGAAAAGCCTACCTTCCTTTCTTTCTAGTACCTTTTTGAAAGTTTTCACTTGATCTTTCCATTTCTTTACCTCCATGCCACTTTGAATGCCGAACTTGTCTGAAACATTCTCAAATCCCCACATGCCTCTTTATTAGTTAAGCCAATGAACACTTTTAGCATCTTTTACTTTTTCAGTCATTTGGCCTCTTGGCAGCATTTGAAACAATTGACCTTTCCCCTCTTCAGGCATCATGACACTCCTCCTCCTTATTCGAGCCTTTCATTTCTGATCAATAATTGTCGGTATTCGTTGAGGACTCATTTTCTTCTGCCCAGCTTTTAAATATTGATATTCCCTGAATAAACAATAAACCAAGCATTATATTTACTGAGACATGTTAATGCTCTTCTACACAGTAATGAAATGCGTGCTGTAGTGTGCTTGCTTACCTGCAGCCTTCTTTTGGCTGTTTATCTGCAGAGGAGTGAAAGTTCTGCTCTGCCAGGGCACTGTGAAGCCATAACCTCCTCTCTGGTTCTTATTTCAAGCAAGTAATTAAATGAATTTCTGCCCTGATTATTTCTAAAAAATTTTTAAGTTAGTACAGAAAAAAAAAAAAAGACTAAGTTTTAGCATTCACTACAACTTAGTGAACGCTGTGACTTTGCTTTGAAGACGAGGCTGAAACTGACCTACTTCATCAAAACAACAACAGTTTTATAATTTAGCACTAGAAAGATTTAGGGCCTTGACTCTCAGAAAGTTGAAGGGTCACTCTGAGGAATGGGTGGCAAGAAATATGGCAGAGTTGACAAATAGTATAATTTGAGTGACTCCCCAGTGATTCCCATGAACTGAGTCTTTTAGAGGAAACAGTAATGACAGGAAAAATGAGGAAGGGTTATAATTTGGAAAACATGATCACGTGATTCTAAATTACTGATTTTCCACATTTTCTGAAATTGAGAAATCAAAGAGGGCATTTTGCTCATTTATAAACTAATATTGCATAGGTTTTGCTTTCGTATTTGGAAAGTGAAAACAGTACTAACAGAGACACAATAACAATGCGTTATTCAAGACATTAAAATATCTTGATTGTCATAGGTACAACATTTTAAGTAAGTTTTTTTTAAATCTGTGATTATATTAATTTACAATTTACATAAACTGTGTAGAAGGTATTCCAATATTGGATGTAATGTTAAATGGTATTGAATCCATGTTATATTAGTTTATTATTTTTATTTAACTCAAATTAGAAATTATCTTATAATTTGCCATAATTCCTTCTATAACCATTGTTAATACAGAGATGATTTTATATATAATACATAATATTGTATATATAAAACATGTCATATAATATAGTCACAATAATTCACAAATTTATCTCTATTCCCATTGGTAATGGCCTACTGAAAATTCCTCCAAAAAGTTATTCTGTACAATCAGAAAATCCCCAGGAATAACACTGTTCATTCTCTTTCCTAACACATCTTTTACTTGTCCTGTGTTACACATCTCAGGAAATGGCAAATTTGTAACCTGGAAACCTGAGAGTCATTGACTTTTCCTTTCCTTTAGCGTCCATATTCAGAAGGTAATTGTCTTAGTCTGCTCCGGCTGCCATGGCAAAATAAGCATCAGAAATGTATTTTCTCACAATTCTGAATGCTGTGAAGTCCCAAATCAAGGTGCTGACTGATTCAATTCCTGATGAGGTCTCTCTTACTGACTTGCAGACTGTCACCTTCTTGCTGTGTCTTCGGGTGATGGAGAGAGAGTAAGCTGTGGTGTCTCTTTTTCTTCTCATAAAGGCACCAGCTCTGTCAGACTAGGGCCTCACCCTTATGACCTCATTTAACTTTTATCACTTCTTGACAGGCCTGTCTCCAAATAATCACTTTCAGGGTTCAGGTTTCAAAGTATAAATTTGTCTGTAACAATTATGTAGATTTCTAAATTCTACCTATGTATTATCTCTTACTCTGTTCATTCCTTTATTTCGAGTCCTTATTATTTCTCAACTTCATTGTATCAGTAATCTATTAACTGCCTTCCTCTGATACCTTATTTTATGCCATTAATTTGCCCTCCATCAAAACATGATCTACCACCTAAGTGATGTTTCTAAAAGACAAATCTGATATGTCATTTCCCTTCTTGGGAAGCAGTTAAGGGAATTAATAATATGAAGGCTCTGGAGTAAAAGTTTGTGATCTTGGCTCTACCACTTATTAGCTCTGTGGCCTTGGCAAGTTAATTACTTCACCTCTCCAAGTCTTGGTTCACTTCTTTATAACATAAGGATTATCACTGAGCCTATCTCATAAGGTTAAAAGGAGGATTAAATGAAAGAAAATGCATAGAAGACATTACAGTGTTGTTTATATAGGAAGCTCTCAATACAGGAAGCTGTTATTATTATCCAATTAAAATCTTATATGACTCCTCTCAGCTTTTAGGTAAACTGTAATCTCCTTTTTATGATATATAAGGACCTTCATGATATGCTCTCAGATTATGTCTCCAAATTTATATATTTACTAGAGACGTTTCTGCTTTTCCCTTGGGTAAATTATACTGAGCAGTTTGTAATTCTTTATAAGCTCCCTCCTTTGTCCTAGCCTCTAGACCTCTGGAAGAAAACCTCCCTCACATTAACCCTCCTTTTCCAGTAAGTAACACCTGCCTAATCATCATTAAAGAATCAATTCTGGAGTTTCTTGTCCAACTAAGATTCCATGACTTCCTCATTTTATCCAGGGTAGGTTTTCCTCTCCCTTTCCAAGACTCTTATAGCAGCCATGTTTATCTCTTTCATATCACTAATTATATTATATGATAATTTCACTTTTGTTTACCTCTTTTCTCTTCTAAATTATACCTATTCTACATGGTTGTTGTTTTTATTTTATTAGTGTTGTTCTTAAATATTGGGACCTATACAATCAACAGACAGTAAATAAATACTCTTAATGGATACATTTGTCCACTCCTTTAAAAATATCTGGGTTCTTATCTTCATAAACCAGTGGCCTTAATAGAATATTTATCCTCCTGTTAAATTCATACTTTACCCTACATTTGTTTACCCTGCTCTGAATCCTGTAATTCAGTAATATTATGAGTGTAATTTTGTTGTTGATGTTATCTCTTTCAGTGTCACTCTGGAGGATAGATTTTGTTAGCCTCTTTTTTTTTTTTTTTTTTTTTTTTTTACTGTGCGGAAGCAGATTTCAAAATAATTCTGTTAAAGCAGAAAAGTTCTTTACAGTCTTTCAAAATTTTTCATTCCTTTCCACCCCTCATATCTACATTACACTTGTTTTATAGTAAACTATAAAAACCAATCTTAAGTTAGGTTTTCTAACTATTATTTTAGTACAAGGAGTACATGATCATATAACAATATACTATTCTCATTTCTTCTACTTTTATACAGTGAGGATTATAATTATGATTGAATGCCATGCAAATTTCAGAGGAGAAGTTTGTTTTTATGTCATCATGAACTCATATGTGTAAATTTTACTTTCCTGCATAATCATATTTTTGCCTCCTTAAGTTTGCTGATTAGGTTACAGTTGTATTTTTTTATACTCAGGTAAATGTTAGATGCAGTTATAGGTAAAATTTCTAGTCCGTATAGATAGCTGGTATGATCTTAGCTAAAAATAACTGAACATTTCTTGGTTGGTCGATATAGGATCAAAGCATAGAGCAGAGAGAAGTGACCTCAAATCGAACACATCTTGCACCGTTGTTTGTCAACAGTAAATTACATCTGATTTTAAACAAGAGAAGGAAAAACTGCTGGCGACCTGTGATTGTGCTTCATACAAGGATCAATACAAAGGAGAATAGCCTTTTTAGCTTTTTCCAAGTTCTCTGACTTCTTGGAGCAAATTGGCAGTACTTTTTGGTCATTCTCAATTAATAGCACTCTCTCCCTAAGCCAGAGAGTCTATAGTCCTGGGGATGGTAGGGAGAAGGGGGAGAATTTCTCAAATAACATAACAGGAGTGTTCCAGACTGAAGATTGCTTTGATTAAAAAAAAAAAAAAAAAAAAAAAAAAGCAATTGGTTTTCACCTTCTATAAAAGGATTAGGAACTCAGAAATGCTGAGAGAAAAAGGCTGGAAGACTTTTGTGTATTTTGCAAACCTTGTTTTGAAGTGCACAAACTAGTGATTTCTAGAGCAATTTCAGAGTGAGAATTAAACTCTTTTAACCGACATTTGGAAGAGATTTTGACAAGTTTTTTGCATGACCATGCAAGTGAAAGCAAACTACAATCTTCCTCTATCCCTGATTGCATATGTTTCATTGTTATATTTTTCTCAGCAAGGCTTTTGTGTTTAAAAAAACAAAACAAAACAAAACAAAACAAAAAAAAAAACCACTAACTGAGTGTGTCTCAACATTTTATTTTGATTAATTGTTAATTAAGTAATTTTAGAAGTAATTACAAATTAATTATTTTTAGCTAATCCTTAGATTCATGGTAAAATAAGAAAGAGGTGATGTGGTCCAAATCACGTTACCATTTGTGCTGCCAAAGTGGAATATAGCTTATTGTGATAGGGAGAAAGAGAAGAGAACAGAACACAAAAATTTGAGTGCAAAAGTAGGGAAGAAGGGAAAGAAAAAAAATGTACCTATTAAAAGATAACAGCAAAGTGTAGTGGGTAAGTTAGATATTGTAGTAGGCAAGTTAGATATATGTTTTATTCCAAATTATGACAGCATTTATGAATATGGTTTTAGCCATTTTATTTTGGGAATAATAAAGGGCATAGTAAGCACTCAATAAATATTAGCCATTAATTATAAAATATCACTCAGAGGCACACACTACATAGGTTCTTAGGCCTTTTTAGTAACACATGTCTTATACCCATAGTTATGAATTTGCATAGTAACCGTTCATAGAATAGTAATCAAGTACAAATTTGTTTGCAAAATTTTTTCTTGCAAACCATTTGGAGGCATTGGACCTACTGAATCTTCCTCATAAAATTCAACTGTGTCTTGAACTTATGATAATTTCTCCTTAATAAATTGAATGGAATTTATGGCTTCAAATATGAATGAACAAATGTAAAATAAGATATATCCATGTGTTAGATTAAATATTTTCCAACATAAAAGAAAAATGTACAAGTAATATAATTTCAGAATGTTTTGTTTGTGTGAGTAGGTAGATGGCTAAAGAAAACCTAAAAAACAAGTATATATTTATTTATAATTATTATTAAATGCTCCCCTTTGCCAGGTATTAAGTGTGCCCTGTACAAAACTCGTTTTCTGAAACAGACATTGTGCTGATTCTTATGGCACATATTCCTTAGCAGGGACTGCAGTCAATACTCAAGTAAATAAGCAAACACATAATTACAAGATGAATTTCTACAATATTTATAAGATAAACATACAGGGGAAAATAGTAGAGCATAGTAGCTATTCACATGAAGGTAGTTAGGGAAACCCTATCTGTGCTGGTAGAATTGAAGCTGGATTCTGAAGGACAAGAAAGCTAGCTATTAATAGAGGTGGAGAGTAGAATGATCCAGACAGATCCATGTGCAGCTGTTGAATAGTAGGTACAAAGAGGTCGACTTGATTGAGGAACTGAAATGACTGTGTCTAGAATTTGTGAGGTAAAAATGACATATGATAGATTTTAGAATGTATGATGTTGATGTTGGGTTTGCAGTAATTATAAAAAGACTTATCTGTCAAATACCTAGTTGTGGACTATAAGAGTTAGGGGATAAGAGTCATAAAACTAAAACAGAAAGTAAGCGAAGTCCTCCCTATTCAAAGTGTGGTACATGGACCAGTAGGATCAGTCCTAGATGGGAGTGTGTTTAACCTGCCGAATCCTGGAGTCTGCCACAGATTTAGGGAAATGGGGTCATCATTTTAATGAGATCTCAAGATACTTTATAGGCATATTATTACAGTTAGAAAATGTAGGGTCTGGGTGATTATTGACGATGACTTGGATTTGATGGGGTGATGGCTTGAGTGGAAAGAATTGGATTGATTCAAAGTATATTTCATAGGCTATTTAATGTAGTTTAATGAAGTAAGTAATTTTTAAACTCTTCCATCAATGAACTCCCTAAGCACAGGGGAAAACAAACATTTCCTGTGCTGCCAGGCTTGTCTGAAAGTTTTCTCACAAGACTGTCACATATTTTTATTCTCCTGTTTTATTTTGAAAAAGTAACGTTTCCATTATACTCTATAGCACATTTTTATTTCATTATAAAATTATAAACCATTAATGAAAACCTATGATAAAAACTTGGACATATTCACTATGTGGCTTTATGTAACTTTATGTACCCTGAATAAACCACCAAGCACACAGATCTAACAAGTTACAAAAGCACAGAATATATTCAATACCATGGCAAATATTAATTTGAGGACATTGGTATTTGAACATTTATTAGAAATAAATATGAGTCTATTCGGGCAACATTAAACAAACATTAATCTGTGCTGAATATGTGCCAGGCTGGGTCCTATGTGCTAAGACAGTGTGAATAAGAGAGGCTCTCCTCGAAATGAGAAAAGAACATGCGCTGAAATTGAATAATATCATAGATAGGAGAAAATAAGGCAAAGACTCCTGTTTTTTTAATTTGAATTGTCCACCTTTTAGGTAAATGTGCATTCATTAAATATATTCAAACAGTTTAGTAATTCAGAATGTGATTAACTGAAATGCAGCACTAATCTACTTGCAAATCTGGTTGTCTGGGAAATGAGGAAAGATGGAAAGGCTGTTTGAAAATGGTAGCATCTGACCTATTACAAGCCTGGGTGAAAAAAAGAAATACTAAGACTGCTGCAACAAAACAAACCCATAAAAGCACAAAATGGGAGTGCAAGCCATTTACCTTTACAACAGCTGCATGGTGCAGATGAATCAAAGCACTGCCAGCAATAAACAGATCTGGTCAATGTCAATTTTCCCCAGGCATCTGGTATTGTCACTAGTGATTTTACTGAAGATTACCCATCAGTTAGTGCAGATTTGTTTTTTAATTGGCCCTTACCACACCTGCCACATTTTTCTTGTTCTTGGTCCCAGAAGCTTTTTGCAGAGATGAAGAAGGTGGCTATCTGGAGAATATATTCTTAAAGCACACCGTGAAGGACATTCGTGAGAACAATTAAGTTTTTAATACAAGGGAAAAGGCGCCCTTGTTTAATATAAGGAGAAGGAATATAGGGCAATTATTAGTGAATTAGGAACAAGTCGCCATAGCATCTACATTATTATAATGTCAGCTTTGGAAAGTGATCATTTTCATAGTATTTCTTTTTAATTTCACATAATAGTCAAGTATGACATGCTGGAAGTAAATTATGAACAGGTGGGCTGGGTGTCTGGAGGGCAACACCACTCATCAGGTTGACAAAGCAGCAAGACAGATCACAGGATAATCAGCAGGTGGGTAAGGAAGCAGCAGGCATAATGATTTGCTACATAATATTTGGCATTAATTACAACTGTTGAAATGCCAGGGGTGGTTTTACTTTAAGTTGAAGAATACAAATATGGTTTGGAATCTTCTGTTAACTTAGTGACCTATATGTTTTAGAATCTTTATGTTATAATACGATTGTATTATGATATAGAAATATACATTGGCATCATGTATTATAGATGACATTTACAAATGAGTAACAAGCACCTGGTTTGACTTTCTCATAATTGTCCCCAATTTGCTCCAAAAATTAACACAGAATTATAAAACCTCAAAGATGTAAACAAAATTAGGAATGTTTTTATCTTATTAGTCTATATAAATAAATAGAAACTTATTACCGAAATTTAAATAATGCACAAATGACACTGGATGTTCAAACTTTTGAATAGTGTCCAACGCTGAACAAGCCTAACAAGACTGAGAACAGCAGCAGATTCAAAGCTCAGGATTTTTTGGGGGGTGAATTCATACATTCTTCCAAAAAGAAATTATCTGTTAGTAGTGAGATTAACCCACGTTAGGCCCTAAACCCTTTTTAGGGCCTACTACCTACTAAACCGAATTTTCAAAAAGCCTTTATGAAAGAATTTGGCTAATGTTAAGGAAAAATTCATCAAGAAAATGATTAGACAAAGGAAATTTGCTGTGCTTCTCTCATGTGTTTCATCAAATACATGACTCAGTCATTCATCTTCAACTAGAGAAGAGTTTGTGGTATAAATGATTCATTTACTTTTATTTTTCCCTTTTTTTCTTTTGCATCATCTTTAAAACATTACTTCTGTTTATTACTGGTTTTTGTTATAAAGAGAATACAATAGATGTTGATTTTCTACTATATATCCAAAATGAAATACCGATGGTAGTCAAGGACAAAGAAAGTTAAAGTAATTCTTTCAATCAATGTTAAAGTTATTAGCTTGAAGACTGTTTCATGGAGTGGGGTAAGGCCAGTATAACTGTCTGCCAGCAGTCAAGAGTATACGCAGAGTAGTCAAACTAGCCTCTGAGCCGCCAAGAGCACATGAGACTGGGAGGGTGGCAAAAGTGGTAAATGAGCAGGGTTGTATAAAATGAAGAGAATATCTCCTTGAGTGTTGGCTGTATAGGAATGCAGATCAGGAAATAGAGCTCCATGCAAAACAACCCTTACTAAAACACGTATCGGGTACCTGCTGAAGTATGTTATCATTCAATATGGCATTATCATTCAATAATGCTAATAAAGTTAAACTAAAAGATAATTAAATATATTAACATTTACCTGAAAAAAAAAAAAAAAGATTATGAAATGGAACGAAGAGAAGGGTTAGGGAAATAAACCTTAAGAGTTTTTAAAATGCTTTCAAATATAGGTACAAACAGGGTGAGTTTGAAAGCAATGCTGAAAAACCTCAAAATTTTGTCCCAAAGAAGTGGTATTTAAAGTAGTTTTTGGTTTTGGACTTGATGATATAGAAGAATGTATTTATACATGAAAATGAACTGTTTAAGTGTTTGAAGATATGAGGCAGAGATAAAGAAAACATAATAGTTACAAAATTGTACTATATTTCAAAATGAATTATTGCTCTATGCTGAGAAGTTTTTCATATTCTTCAAATGTAACTAAAGTCTTATTGGGAAGCATTCGATTAGCATACCACCATTTCCCATTAAGTTAGAGACTTAAGCATCCTCGAATGGAAAACAACAACAACAACAACAAACTTGCAGATTTTACATGTGTTACAGTTTAAAGGTTATAAGAAAACATTAGTAACCTCCTTATCAACTGCTATGCTAAATAAATTATTTTCTTTTTGATTCAAGGATTGATTTTTTCATGGCTTAAGTCTAATTTAAATAAATAAAACTGTATGTATACTTTGCAGTCCTAAAAATGACTTCATTCTCCATAGCCCTGGATGTAGGTGCTTCATGGAAGCACCACGGTAGGTGAACACATGGGAATAATAACTGTTCTATTTGCATAGTGGCTACTTTTCAGTCTTCAGAATGAGCTTTTGTCACTGTTCTTGTGAAGTAGCTAGAAAATATCCATGATTGAAAATAAGTCTTTTTTTTTTTCATTTCTTTTTTTTTTTTTATCATACTTTAAGTTCTAGGGTACATGTGCATAACGTGCAGGTTTGTTACATATGTATACTTGTGCCATGTTGCTGTGCTGCACCCATCAACTCGTCAGCACCCAATTACTCGTCATTTACATCAGGTATAACTCCCAATGCAATCCCTCCCCCCACCCCCCTCCCCATAATAGGCCCCGGTGTGTGATGTACCCCTTCCCGAGTCCAAGTGATCTCATTGTTCAGTTCCCACCTATGAGTGAGAACATGCGGTGTTTGATTTTCTGTTCTTGTGATAGTTTGCTAAGAATGATGGTTTCCAGCTGCATCCATGTCCCTACAAAGGACACAAACTCATCCTTTTTTATGGCTGCATAGTATTCCATGGTGTATATGTGCTACATTTTCTTAATCCAATCTGTCACTGATGGACATTTGGGTTGATTCCAAGTCTTTGCTATTGTGAATAGTGCCGCAATAAACATACGTGTGCATGTGTCTTTATAGCAGCATGATTTATAATCTTTTGGGTATATCCCCAGTAATGGGATGGCTGGGTCATATGGTACATCTAGTTCTAGATCCTTGAGGAATCACCATACTGTTTTCCATAATGGTTGAAGTAGTTTACAATCCCAGCAACAGTGTAAAAGTGTTCCTGTTTCTCCACATCCTCTCCAGCACCTGTTGTTTCCTGACTTTTTAATGATTGCCATTCTAACTGGTGTGAGATGGTATCTCATTGTGGTTTTGATTTGCATTTCTCTGATGGCCAGTGATGATGAGCATTTTTTCATGTGTCTGTTGGCTGTCTGAATGTCTTCTTTTGAGAAATGTCCGTTCATATCCTTTGCCCACTTTTTGATGGGGTTGTTTGTTTTTTTCTTGTAAATTTGTTTGAGTTCTTTGTAGGTTCTGGATATTAGCCCTTTGTCAGATGAGTAGATTGCAAAAATTTTCTCCCATTCTGTAGGTTTCCTGTTCACTCTGATGGTAGTTTCTTTTGCTGTGCAGAAGCTTTTCTTTATATCTCATTATCTGTAGGACAATGGGTTTAATTTAAATGTTTGAAAAACTGTCAATTGATACAAGAAAACTGGCCTCACTGTCACATTTAAATGGAATTTTGGGAATCCTTTCCCCATTTCTTCTTTTTGTCAGGTTTGTCAAAGATCTGATGGTTGTAGATGTGTGGTACTATTTCTGAGGGCTCTGTTCTGTTCCATTGGTCTATATCTCTGTTTTGGTACCAGAACCATGCTCTTGTGGTTACTGTGCTTTGTAGTATAGTTTGAAGTCAGGTAGCGTGATGCCTCCAACTTTGTTCTTTTGGCTTAGGATTGTCTTTGCAATGCGGGCTCTTTTTTGGTTCCTTCTGAACTTTAAAGTAGTTTTTTCCAATTCTGTGAAGAAAGTCATTGGTAGCTTGATGGGGATGGCATTGAATCTATAAATTACCTTGGGCAGTATGGCCATTTTCACGATATTGATTTTTCCTATCAATAAGCATGGAATATTCTTCCATTTGTTTGTGTCCTCTCTTATTTCGTTGAGCAGTGATTTGTAGTTCTCCTTGAAGAAGTCCTTCACATCCCTTGTAAGTTGGATTCCTAGGTATTTTCTTCTCTTTGAAGCAATTGTGAATGGAAGTTCACTCATGATTTGGCTCTCTGTTTGTCTATTATTGGTATATAAGAATGCTTGTGATTTTTGCACATTGATTTTGTATCCTGAGACTTTGCTGAAGTTGCTTATCAGCTTAAGGAGATTCTGGGCTGAGACGATGGGGTTTTCTGAATATACAATCATATCAACTGCAAATGGACAATTTGACTTCCTCTTTTGCTAATTGATTACCCTTTATTTCTTTGTCCTGCCTGATTGCCCTAGCCAGAACTTCCAGCACTATGTTGAATAGAAGTGGTAAGAGAGGGCATCCCTGTCTTGTGTCAGTTTTCCAAGGGAATGCTTCCCAGTTTTTGCCCATTCAGTATGATATTGGCTGTGGGTTTGTCATAAATAGCTCTTATTATTTTGAGATACGTCCCATCAATACCTAATTTATTGAGAGTTTTTAGCATGAAGGGCTGTTGAATTTTGTCAAAGGCCTTTTCTGCATCTATTGAGATAATCATGTGGTTTTTGTCTTTGGTTCTGTTTATATGCTGGATTGCGTTTACTGATCTGTGTGTGTTGAACCAGCCTTGCATCCCAGGGATGAAGCCCACTTGATTGTGGTGGACAAGCTTTTTGATGTGCTGCTGGATTTGGTTTGCCAGTATTTCATTGAGGATTTTTGCACTGATGTTCATCAGGGATATTGATCTAAAATTCTCTTTTTTTGTGTCTCTGCCAGGCTTTGGTATCAGGATGATGGTGGCCTCATAAAATGAGTTAAGGAGGATTCCCTCTTTTTCTATTGATTGGAATAGTTTCAGAAGGAATGGTACCAGCTCCCTCTTGTACCTCTTGTAGATTTCGGCTGTGAATCCGTCTGGTCCTGAACTTTTTTTGTTTGGTAGGCTATTAATTATTGCCTCAATTTCAGAGCCTGTTATTGGTCTATTCAGGGATTCAACTTCTTCTTGGAAGGGTATATGTGTCCAGAAATTTATCCATTTCTTCTAGATTTTCTAGTTGTTTTTTTTTTTTTTTTTTTTGGCGTAGAGGTGTTTATAGTATTCTCTGATGGTAGTTTCTATTTCTGTGGGATTGGTGGTGATGTCCCCTTTGTCATTTTTTATTGTGTCTATCTGATTCTTCTCTCTTTTCTTCTTTATTAGTCTTGCTAGCAGTCTATCAATTTTGTTGATCTTTTCAAAAAACCAGCTCTCTATTTAATAAATGGTGCTGGGAAAACTGGCTAGCCATATGTAGAGAGCTGTAACTGGATCCCTTCCTTACACTTTATACAATAATTAATTCAAGATGGATAAAGAACTTAAATGTTAGACCTAAAACCATAAAAACCCCAGAAGAAAACCTAGGCAATACCATTCAGGACATAGGCATGGGTAAGGACTTCATATCTAAAACACCAAAAGCAATGGAAACAAAAGCTAAAATTGAAAAATGGGATCTAATTAAACTAAAGAGCTTCTGCACAGCAAAAGAAACTACCATCAGAGTGAACAGGCAACCTACAGAATGGGAGAAAATTTTTGCAATCTACTCATCTGACAAAGGGCTAATATCCAAAATCTACAAAGAACTCAAACAAATTTACGAGAAAAAACAACCCCATCAAAAAGTGGGCAAAGGATATGAACAGACACTTCTTAAAAGAAGACATTCATGCAGCCAATAGACACATGAAAAAATGCTCATCTTCACTCGCCATCAGAGAAATGCAAATCAAAACACAATGAGATACCATCTCACACCAGTTAGAATGGCAATCATTAAAAAGTCAGGAAACAATGGGTGCTGGAGAGGATGTGGAGAAATAGGAACACTTTTACACTGTTGGTGGGACTGTAAACTAGTTCAACCATTGTGGAAGACAGTGTGGCGATTCCTCAAGGATCTAGAACTAGAACTACCATTTGACCCAGCCATCCCAGTTCTGAGTGTATACCCAAATGATTGTAAATCATGTTGCCATAATGACACATGCACACATATGTTCATTGAGGCACTATTCACAATAGTAAAGACTTGGGATCATCCCAAATCCGCTCCATCAATGATAGACTGAATTAAGAAAATGTGGTACATATACACCATGGAATACTATGCAGCAATAAAAAAGGATGAGTTCATGTTCTTTGTAGGGACATGGATGCAGCTGGAATCCATCATTCTCAGCAAACTATCGCAAGGACAGAAAACCAAACACCGTATGCTCTCACTCATAGGTGGGAATTGAACAATGAGAACACTTGGACACAGGAAGGGGAACATCACACACTGGGGCCTGTCGTGGGGTGGGGGGAGGGGGGACAGATAGCATTGGGAGATATACCTAATGTAAATGATGAGTTAATGGGTGCAGCACACCAACATGGCACATGTATATATATGTAACAAACCTGCATGTTGTGCACATGTACCCTAGAACTTAAAGTATAAAAATAAAATAAAATAAAAGGAGTTTTGGAAGTATATTTTCTGTATAATGAGTTGGTAAATGTTAAGCACATAGAACAGACCCTGGCTTGTATTTACTATATATGTGCTAACTGTACTTGTTATTATTGATTGGCTGAGAGGATTAGTAATTGTGCCTTGAGAAAGGTATTAGAGGTACCTAGGAAGCCAACCGAACTTTTATTTTTGTATTATACATCACCTTTTTAGCAGAAACAGATACTAAATATTTACTGTGGTAAATTGAAAAATACCTCCCCTAAAAGGTATGCGTCTTGTAATCCCTATAGCCTGTAAATGTTACCTTACATGTGCCCTTCTCCCTGTCTAAGATGGCTCTTTGTAACTGATTAAGTTAAGAATCTTGAAATGAAGTTATTACTTTGGATTAGCTTTGTGGACCCTAAATGCAATCCCATGTACGCTTATAAGAGGGAGTTAGATGGAGATTGTGTTACACAGAGGAGGTAGTATGAGAGGGAGATTGTGTTACACAGAGGAGGTAGTATGAAGACAGAGCAGAGAGATTTGAAGATGCTGGCTTTGATGATTAGGTTAGTCTGACCACCGTCTGTCCTCCCACAAAGTTCCTGCTCTAAATCATTGTATAAAATTGTCATCAGGAAAGTGCAGTTCCTTTGACACCTATTAAACTCATTTGTGCTGGAGTGCTCTTACATCGCTTTTGTAATACTCTTACATCCAAACACAGGTCCTGCTTTTTAGGGCATCATGACATACTGGAATCTGTAAAGCTGCAGCTGCTTTTCCCTCTTGAGTGAGAGAAATATTAATAGATATTAATTGCTGCATGCCTACCGTATTCTAGGTCAGAGAGACAGAAAAATGTCAGGCAGAATAACTTGATCTCCAAAGCTACTGCTCTTAATTTCCAGGTGACTCAAATCCAAGCAAATTACCATTAATGCCAACGAAGAGGAGCATCCAAAGTAAAACACATGTTAGGAGATGATCAACATCTATGCCTACATCTATCGATACTCCTGGTCGATGGTATGGGGGATATGTTATCTTAAATTAGAAGAAAGAACATATTTTCTTATACAATAGTTACACAGTGTGTTGATTAACACTGAGAGTTACCTCAGTTGGAGTTAGGAAGAAAATTTGTTTCCCTATTCAAGTAGTTGGTGATGTGAGATAAAACTCTTAGATTAAACGATGTTAAACTTCTTAGCTGGGTTTATTTGTTTTGAAAAGTTTTATGATTCACATAACCACCAAGTAGGATAAGAATAGTTTTTTTCAGGTATTTGTATGATCTATGCATTTTCAAACATGGCAGAGAAATCAAAGCATCAAAAAGAAATGTCACCTAGGTCACAAGAGATTATGAAATTATGAAAAAATAGGAGGGAAGATATTCTAAATATGTCTGTATTCTGATCAAAGGCAATAATGAAATTTCCATCTCCTAGAAGATGAGTCAATTTGCTGCTAAGAAAGTGCTAAAATTGTGGGAAAACAATGGGGAATGAAAAAAGTTTATTTTGTTGTTGTTTATTTGATTTTAAAATTTCTGAGAATCCATTGCATGTGGAAATACAATCTCATTTTGGAAGTAGAGTGGAAAGTACATGCCACATTTCTCCTATGTCCAATCAGATATCACAATATCAAAAACTCTACAAGCCAACTAGATTTTTGTCATTTTTTTTTTTCCTGCGGTTACTCTATGACTTAAACAGAAATGGCTCCACAGATGAGACCTGAGGCAGAAGTACTTTCTATGAAATGATAATAATTACAATAATGACGATATTTTATTAGGAATACATTATGTGTTTAAAACACATTATGAACATATTTCCATATACATGTATGTATATGGATATATATACATATATAAGCAAATACATGCACACATACACATATAGAATCTTAAGTGTGTAAAACACAGAGCTAGTAGTGGTACTGGTTGGAGAGCATATAATCCTTAAGATACTGGTCTTGGAAACCCCAATGGCTGGCTCATATAACTGCTTTTCAACTTTTTAACTCTGTTACCTGACAGAAGTCCCTCAATATCTCTGTATGCCAATGTCTTCACCTACAAAATGATGATAATAAGAGTATCCTCGCCGGGCGCAGTGGCTCACGCCTGTAATCCCAGCACTCTGGGAGGCCGAGGCGGGCGGATCACGAGGTCAGGAGATCGAGACCATCCTGGCTAACACGGAGAAACCCCGTCTCTACTAAAAATACAAAAAATTAGCCGGGCGTGGTGGTGCGTGCCTGTAGTCCCAGCTACTCGGAGGCTGAGGCAGGAGAATGGCGTAAACCCGGGAGGCGGAGCTTGCAGTGAGCCGAGATGGTGCCACTGCACTCCAGTCTGGGCGCGACAAAGGGAGACTCCGTCTCAAAAAAAAAAAAAATCCTCCTCACTGTTTTGTTATGAGAATTGAGTGAGCAGTACTTGCAAAGCACTTGGAACTGTTATTGCATCCATCGTTTCTGATAAATTAGAATAAACTCCACCAATCTTTTTCATAATCATCTGGCATATATAGTTTTAATTCTCTTTTTATATTCAAGAAACGATGGTATTTTCATAAATTTACCAATTTTATATAACCAGGAGGTGGAGATGGAGATGCTGGGATATAAGCCCCGGTATTTTTCTTTCTCTATCAATTAATTCACAATTAGATTTTGTCACTATTAGGATGACCGATGCTGCTAATCAAGCATTGTATATTTCTGCTTCATTTTCCTAATCTGAAAAAAAAGAAAATTATAGTGCTTGGAATATGATAACTGCTCAAATATTAACTCTTACTGTTTTCATAATCATTAAGCTTATTATTTGTTCTTTATGATCAAAGGCTTTATCTTGTTGTTCACTGTCTCCCCAGCATTCATTGACAACTAAATCACAAAGAACTTATGTCTTATACATAGCAATTTTTTATTAAGAACAGAACAGCCACAAACACACACACGGAGAGAGAGAGAAAAAAAGAGAGAGTATATTAATAAGGGAAATATGCTCAGATATCAGTTACTAAATAAACTTAATAATAAACTTTTGGAACACAATCTGCTTGTAGCACCTCTTCCTAATTTTAATAATTATTGCTCTTTTTTGTTTTTTAAACCTGGCCATAGTCCCAGACTTTAATTGCTATTCTTTTTCAACCTGGCCTTGATTTTACCATAGACACACATCTCTCGGGGTTTTTCTGCCTCAATACACCTCAGCCAACTTGGCATAAGAAGTGTGTCTGTGTGTCTATGTTGTTCTCACATCTTCACCCATGTTCCAGTCTATTTGTTAGGAGAAGAGCACCATATTTGATACTTCCCTCTCCTAACGTGCCTTCCTTTTGTTGATTTCAAGTTACCTAATTCCTCCAGCTCAAATAACTTTTACACTGCACTTAATAAGAATAAACTCTCCTATGTAGTTCTATTATAGCTGATACTACCGAAAATATTTCTAGAATGCTTTAAATTATTCAAGAAACATAAGAGTGTGTGCAATAAGTTTAAGAAAAACTGCTCTAAGAAGCGATCTGTTTAAAAAGACAGCCAGAATGTCTTACACAAAATATGATGCATGTTTTCTAATAAAAATTCCATCCTTTCAAATCTTAACAACCATATACATATTTTGAGCTCAAGGTCAGGGACTTCCATATTTGTAGTTTGTAGATATAAAATCAGAATTCTACCAAGCCTGGAAATCTTGTTTTCTGATTGCCCAATGTAAAATTTACTAAAGTCAAAGTGCTGATACTAATCATTTCCAAACTCATGTCAAACCTAGAAAAAATAAATTTTATTACTGAAAATGAAAACTTTAGCAATTAATATAATAATTATAATAGCATTCATAGTACTGAAAGTTTTTACATACATGCACTCCATTTTTACTTCATATTTTATGTACAGTAATTTATCTGTTCATAATTTATAACCTGCTTCAGAAAGAAGTACTAATATGCCCCGTTTTACACATATAGCGTCATGTGTACAAAAATTAAATGATTTGCCCGAGGTTACATGTGCTGTATGCAGCAGAGCTGAGATTTATGTCCTCATCTGCATTCCAAGACTCATGTCTAGATCCTCTGTCTCTTTAAACTACCATCTCACTTTCTCCTTCCCTTAATAAGCAAAGACTTAAAGAATATGCTTGACTTTCTGTCTCTACTGTATCACCTAATAATCTTCCACTGAAATGGATCAAATTCAGCCATGCCTCTTGTGGATATGTAAACCTGTTCAGGATGACTCTGTTATTCGCATACAGAACCTCTCTCTCTGAATCTCTCTCTCTCTCTCTCTCTCTCTGACACACACACACACACACACACAGACACACACACACACACACACACAATCTGAACTGCCTCCACGCCCTCATTTCTGCTAGGGAAGCTTTCAGGAGGCCATCAACAAACCACTGACTGATGTAGTTCGGTCTGGATTTTTACAAATCAGTGAGCTTGTGAATCTGAAACCTACCAACTTGGCTTCATTTTGCACCATCTGTTAGTATTACACAGAATTATTTTAGCAGAAATTTGACTCTCAATATTTCATGCTCTAAATAATGGAAAATGTCTAGTTCAAAAGTTCTTTCAACAGTGTAAGGAATTGACAATATTGTCTCACATATATTTAAAAGTCTGCACTTTCATATTCTGAACAGAGCACTAAACAAATCTGCAAAGCCCTTTTAATAAGTTCTCCCTGCAGATTGCACACAGTGTTTGAATCAGGAGGTTTTGATTACATGAAACCACTGAGAATATGATTGTTAATTCCTCAGATACATGAACAGAATGAAAGAGAAATCATCAGTGAAAAGATGATTAAAGACTTAAAGGGAAATGGATTAAAAGTGAAAATTAAAGAAGCAAAATGCCAAGAAGCATGTTTATTTGGATATATTTTTGTTTCCCTGAATGCACAAGTAAAATTAATATTCACTAAATCTAGTACAGTAATGACTCAGTGACCTCTCTAGCCAGAGAATGGGGCAATCTTGACAAATAAAGTCTCTGATTGATTATTTAAAATATTATCTACTCACACTTTAAAAACCTCTTTAAAAATACATGGCATTTTATATTAATAGATAACACTAATATAAGACAGGTTTTTCTGTGTCATTCAAAGTTTGTGTTTTAAAAAATTAATAAAAAGCACTAAATTTTCGTATGTTTAAGTTGTATCCAATGTACACTTTCATATATTCTATATTAACATCCATAATATTGCCTTATTATGACTGGATAAGACTTCTGGATATGAGCTTCCAAATGAGCATGTTATTGCAAAGAATTATTGAAGCAGTTTCAAACTACAGTTTAATAGTTTCTCACCACGTCCCCCCAACGCTTGGCAATCACCAGTCTGTTTTGTCTTTATGAATGTACTTATCTGGATATTCCATATAAATGGAATCATATGATATGTAGCAAATTATGACAGGCTTCTTTCACTCAGCATTATATTCTTGGGATTCATCCATACTGTAATCTATCAGTACGTTATTCCTTTTTTGATTAAATAATATTTCATTTTTATATATACCACCCTATTGTTTTATTCATTTATTCAATGATGGGCATTTGGGATGTTTCCACCTTTTGGCTATTATTGTGAATACTGTTGGTACGAACACGTGTGTAGAAGTAGTTATTTGAGTACTTGTTTTCACTTTTTTTGGATATATACCTAGAAGTAGAATTGCCAGGTCATACGTTAATTCTATAATCAACTTTTTGAAGAAGCAACAAATTATTTTCTACAGCAGTTGAAACATTTTATCTTCCCACCAGCAATGTACAGATGTTCTTCTGATTTCTCTATATCACCAATGCTTTTAAATTGTTATAGATATCCTAGTGAGTGTGATGTGGTACTTCATTGTGGTTTCGATTTGCAATTCTCTAATGACTAATGATATGAAACATATTTTCATGACCTTATTGGCCATTTGTATATGTTATTTGATGAAATGTCTATTCAAAGATGTTGGCCAAATCTTAGTCGGGTTGACTTTGAGTTGTAAGAGTTCTTTACTAATGTCTGAAAAATGTCACCTGCTTAATAAATGTATTGATTCTGAATATGAAACCATTCGAGATTCCCTTCACTTTTATTTTTTCTAAAAATTCTTATCAAACTTGACGTAGTAATTCCTGGACGTTGTTTATCCGCAGACCCAGCACTATTATTTCTGTATAGTTTCTTATTTATATATTCTGGTACCGTAATATCGTATTTTTAGGACTATGTGCTTACTTTCCTTTGTATCCTTTCTGTTCATCCTCAAGTTATATTTAGGGGTGAGACACACTCTTTTCTTTATGCATGCTGAAAGAAGTGACCCTTAATCATAAAAATCATTTTTTAATATCATTTCCAAAATCATAACATGATGGGTTGTCTTATGTTTGTTTAATATGTCAACTTCATTATCTCCTGCCTGCATTTCCCTTTCACAAACAATCAAAATATAAAATATAAGGAATTTGAGATTTCATTGTTGAAACTAAGAGAAAAATGTATGTTCTCTAGTAAAGGCAATAAACTCAATTTCTTAAAAAGAAAAAGCTTGTCAGCTTCTGATGTTCTTTCTCCTATATGCAGACATCTACCTGTAACTAGAAATGTTTCCGCCTTTGAGCTTTTTTCTTAGCTATATTCTCTGTGTTCCAAAGCTCCCTATTTTGGAATATGATAATGCTACTGACTGAGCAATGTGGGATTTGGGTTTTATTAAAAGGGATCTAACTACTTATTTTACATGTCAACAAAATCATTTTTGCATGCAAAAAGAAGTACAATAAACTGCAGGAGCCACTTCAAAATCTATCCCATGAGAAGGTCAGTGAATATTCTGATATTAGTTAATTAAATGTAAAGCACTTGATTTTAGGATGATGTTTATTTCTCATGACTTTATTACAAGAAAGCATGCATGATGACCACATACAATTTAATATACTTGGCTCCTGTGGATGACTCTACATTGGTTTTGTCTCCTTGATGAATGAGTTCACTTAAGAAAATGCTGGTACTTTTCCTGTTGAAGTCAAGCATATTACACTTAGTCATATGTCTGCAGTAAGAGTGGCAAGAGAATATAGAAAGCTTGCATCTGGAAAGAGTTAGTTTTGCTTCCTTTATAATGGCTCCCAATCATTCTTCCTAGAAAACCTAGCCTTACAGAAAAAGACTAGACTTTCATGCAAAACTCTTGTTAAATTAACAGTTCATCATTTTACAGTATGCTATAATAGAACTCTATGTTCAGTCATGTGCATTTGTTCACACTCCTGAAATCTCATTACAAAGTCAGTTTTAGACATATGACTGAGTCTACAGCTACTTACTTCTTAAAAGAGGACTATGGTTAGTCTCACCTTATTTATCTAATATGCAAGCAAAATGTGGTATTATATGACAACTTTATTTTATTTCTCTTTTTTTTTTTTCAGACTAAGTTTACTTCGGACATATTTAACTTCTTTCCAGGACTTTAGTTCTAAGACCCAGAAACTATAAAAACACAATGCCAACTGAAAATTTCAAAAAAATTTTGTCTTTTCTAATTACTCCCTCTACCCCCCACATACATCATATATTTAGATATACAGCAGCTTTGTGAAATCTTTGGAAAACCCAGTATGTGAAACAAGTTTGCTAGCCCATAAAACATTACATACAAACATGGGCAATTTGGAGCTTGAAATTCAGATACATATATTTATACACACACACACACACACACACACACACATACGGTGTGTATATATATGACTGTAATCACTATCGTAATTTAGAGGGTAGAGTAAAACTATTCCATTTTGTAAATATAAAAAAGAGATTTTTGTTATTTTTAAAAATAACAATACAATTAACATTTATCACAGTGATTCACCAGTATTAATCATTCAATCATAATAACTGTTTGCATTCAATCTGCCCACTTCGCAGGGGTGGGGTGGAGGAATCCAGCAAAAATAGATCCGAAGAGGATAAGATTTTTGTTTGTTTCATCTGTTTAATCTGTGGAGTAGTGCTGTGACCCCCTTTAATGCATGTCCCTGGCAATCTGTAGCAATTAGAGAGTATTATCCACCCACATGCAGTACGATGTGTTAAGTGCACAGATTCCTCCTTTAGCAGCCAATAAGTATCTGAGGATATAAGTTTATGTAGTACCGTGAACTCTAGTACGTGAGATCCAACCAAGAGTTTCAGTCCTTGGGTTGCACATATGATGATTTTACAGCTCCCAAAATAGTGATCCTAAGGTGGTGAGTACCAGGAGAACTACTTGAAAAGCTCATTTGTGTCATTGGAGAGTTATACCTAGTATGGGTTTTTGGGGCAAGTACTTAGTTGATATACTGCTAAGTACAGTTCACCCAGGGTTAGATAAAGATAAGTTTGTGATAGGAGTAGCCAATTAATTCCTTTGCAGGCCCAACAGGTTCCCTCCCTCTCTTCTTTTCTTCTGTGAAGGTAAGTGTGGCTTAATCCAATTCCAGGTGGTGTTAATAGGAGCATATAGCTATTATAGTCAAACAAGTTTATATACTACCCACTTTGCATTCAGCACCTAGATTAATTAAACTGATATGGACTCAGGTTACCATTGTCCATAATGTTGTTTTAGGATGTCCATGATTAGGAGAATAGGCTCATTTTGACAAGTGGGGCTTACTGGGGAACATAGTAAGGGAAGAGGTATTATGCTATCTGTGCTAAAATTAGATAGCTGGAAGCAAGCTCAGCAAGCAGTTCAATGTATTACTGTGGCTAAGGCTAGATGCAGATTTGGTTTGGTGGGCAATTGTGTGTTCTTTTTTATTCAGGTTAGTATTTATTGGTTATTGAGTTTCTTGTTGATTGCCAATAATACTGGAGTGCTTTCATGAGCAGGGGATAGCCTTCACGGCTGCTCTCTTGGTTTGAAAAAAAGGTTGTTAGTTTAGCCATGCACCAAGTTAGATCCTGAACTATGGGGTGCTCATATATGGCATGCTCACAGATGGACCAAGTTATTTAAAAAATATACAGTTGTGCTATATACTTCACCTGTTTCTTTCCCTGTATTTCAGTGGGAGACCACTTGCTTCATTGCCTCAATTCTAAGGGAAACTTTTCTAAAGCAATCATTAGTTTATCTTTAATAGCCTGAGGATTCATTGTATGGGAGGTGGCTGTGTGACTACACCAATAAATTTCCCCACAGGTTACCTTCATTACAGACATTCTCATTACTGATTCCCTCACCTGTGGGTGGGCCATGTACTTTTTAAAGGAGTACTCAGAAGAGTAAAACTGAGAGGTAATTTCTTTCAAATATTTCTCCAATACTTATTATTAATGATGGTCTTGGTAGGTCTGATACATTTGGTAATAGCTTTATGCAAGTGGTTGTCAATTTGGTTGAAAAAACACCCATGCAGAGCGTAGTTTGATATCTCCATTGGATGTAATATGTTTTTCATAAGAATAGTCCTTGTTGTGATATCCAAGAGCTCTGTTGTTTACAGTGGGCAGCCAGAATTGCAATTTTTGCAGAACAGACTTGCATTGAGTATTATGCAAAATTTGCAGTTGGTATTGTGAGGCCAGGCTGGGAAAGAATGCACTAGCTGATTGTAACCCTTGAGGTTTTAGAAAAGCCTTGGCCCAGGTAATGGTATGTTGTATATATTGTCGTCCACATTTACATTGATTAACATCCATGGAGAAAGTCCACATTGTCAGCGCAATTTCCTTTTGCCTAAATAAATGGGACTTGGGGGCTGGGTACAGTGCCTCATGCCTGTAATCCCAGCACTTTGGGAGTCTGATGTGAATGGATCACCTGAGGTCAGGAGTTTGAGACCAGCCTGGCCAACATGGTGAAACCCCATCATTACTAAAAATACAAAAACTTAGCTGGGCGTGGTGGCACACGCCTGTAATCCCAGCTACTTTGGGAGGCTGAGGCAGGAGAATCGTTTGAACTCAGGAAGCGGATGTTGCAGTGAGCCAAGATTGTGCCACTGCTCTTCAGCCTAGGTGACAGAGTGAGACTCTGTCTCAAAAAATAAAAATAAATAAATAAATAAATGAGACTTACACCAAAGGGAGTAAAATCATTATAATTATTAGGAAAAGAGGCCAACCATGCAATAGGTATATATTATTGGCAGGGTTTATATTTGTCATCTCAGGTATTAGTAAGGGCTATCATTGTATCCCTGAGGGCACATAATGTTTGTGAATATTGGCTGTGGATTACAGTGTTTTTAATTTGATTGTACCAATCACAAGCTTCAGTTTATATTAGATGCATGATATCTCTGTTCTCATTTGTTGTTCATTTAAATATGACGTAGTCATGCCATAGTGGTTTGAATTTAATGTAATCAAGACTATGGACTGCAGTTATGATATATTGGGAGTCCATTTACCTGTAAGTTGTGTCCATAGTTTTTATTTTAAAAGCCTAGGATGTCTATGACAACCACTCCTGTAGGACCATAGGGGAGGTGAAAAACCCAACAGTATTATTTTGTAGTGTCTGATGTTGCCTTTGCTTTGGAGAGAAGTGGAAATATTGATCTGATTATATAACATGTGGCACTAAGCAAAGGCTGTGAAAGCTCCTTTATTAATCCCTCAATAACATTAGCAGAGGTTGGAGCCTGGGATGAGTAAGCCAATAGAAGGCCCCTGTAGGTGTGCATCCTTATTAGGCATATTTGATGGCTCTTGCTGCTGCAGAGAGAGGCCCAATGGAGTTCATTTTCCAGTTGTGGTATGGCCCTTCTTTGTAAATTTCTCCTCCCATGTGATAGACTCAGTACCTAGATTGCTGGCATGTGACACAGTCTCCAATGGTTTGGTAAGTATCTTTCTGTTCAATATACTTCGCTATTAATTTTTTTTTTTTTTTTTTTTTGGAAATCCATTGTGGCCAAATGTCCTGAGTTCTCCTGTTACCACGGATAGAAAGGAGAGGTAGGGTGACTTATCTCAAAGTTCTGGAGATTCACTTTCCTTTAAGAGTCTTATCTATTTGGTCGTTTGGTTAGTTGATCAGTTTTTTGGTTGTATCATGCCTCCTCTGGGATTTATGTAATGTAAGCTGTGATATGGTACATCTTGGTGTAGGGGTAGGAGCCAATGTGGTGATCTTCCCCATATTCTTACCCAAAGTTTCTTAGCCTTATACTTTCTAGCCCCAATTTTCCAAAGTTCCTACCTCATTAACCACTGACCAAGAGAAAAGAAAAACATAAACTTTAGAAAAATATTTGTCCAGGGCACCCTATATTGCTAGAAATATTGCACGCAGATCAGTTCATTAGACACGTTGGTCTATCTCCCGTATGGAAAGGGGAGTGTTTGAATAGGACTGATAGGCTCTAGCTATCCGTTGTCTGGCTCCTTTATCCCATGTTCACTTCATTGGTAAAGAAATACTATAGTTTTTCTTGTTTTGACAGCACTGATCATCCTCCATCTAGTTGCTGCTGAGCAAGAGGCATTTCTGAAGCTTTTGTCAAGTTAACCTCAATGACAAGCACTCTAGTTATTTCCTCATGGAACGGTGACACTCCAGTAGAAAGAAAATAAGCTCAGTCTTGTAAATACAATTTCCATTTTAACAAGGAAGCTTCTATTGATGACCCAATTTTACGGGGAGCTTTTTCTATCACCAGGGCATAATAGGAATCTCAGTTCATAGAGTAACAGGCTTTGCACTGCAAGGCCTTTCATTTTAGTAAGTGCCTACTTCATCACTGAAAGTAGCCTCTCTCATGGTGAATGTATTTGGACTGAGCCTGGGAGCCACTTCCCCAAAAAGCCTGTGAGTATGCATTTACCTGTTTGTTTGGTCCAGAGGCTCTAGGAAACAAACTTGAGGATGGCTGAAAATTATGATTCTAAGTCTTGCCTTCCAGGTTTTAGTGGGAGAGCTGAAGTAATAGCCTCCTCTTAGATTATCTAATGCCTGTTGTTGCTCAGATCTCCACTGAAAAGGGGAAGACTTAGGGGTAACTGAGTAGATGAGGGAAAGCAAATATTGGAGGTGAGGAATGTGTTGCATCAAAATTCAAACATTTCCACTACATATTGGGCCTCTTTTCCTCATGTAAAATGTTAGAGTGCCAGAAGCTTGTCTTTTATGAGATTGGGAATTGTTGCTCTTCTGAGTTCCAAAGTATCCCCCAAATTTCACAGACTTGTGGGGGGACTTTTATCTCAAGCAACAAAATTTCCAATCCCCTTTCAGTGAGGTGTTTACTAATGGTTATGATGACCTGTGAGACTCATCGTAGACGTGAGTAAACACCTCATTGAGATGACCTATAGTCAGGTCCTGTTAAGAGGATGTCATTCACATAATGCCAAAAGCAAGTTTCTGGTGAGAGTACAGGGCAGGCATCTAGTCTATTCTACAAGTCTGTGTGCAATCACAAGGCTATTTAAGTACCCAATAAGCAGCCAAGAAGTATACTGTTTACACCAAAGGTGAAGGTGAATAGTGGTTGATTGTCCTGTAAAATCTGTACTAAATAGAACGTATTAGCCAAGTCTACAACTCCAAACTATTTACTCATGTTATTTTGAGTGTCATGTGTTAGTAATGATATCTGGATGTTTATTAAAACATCTTATAAAGGGAATAGCTTTATTTAACCTTCTAGTAGCTTTCAGCAGAGGTCATATTGAGGAACTGAAAGGAGAAATGGAAGGAATCAGCACCTTCTTTAACTTAGCTAAGACAGGTCATAATTCTTCAATGCGTTGCCTTGCCTTACCTTAGATGCATTGCCTTGCCTTACCTTAGCTGACATTTACCACTTGCACTGGTAGGGAAAAGTTAATTGTTTTCTACCGGGTGGTGTCCACCAATAGTCTAAAAGTCTTAGACTTGTTCCATCAGGTTACTTTCTGTCCGAGGAGTTTCATCATTCCAATAATGGCAAAAAGAATAGTCCCCAGGAAGTGGGTACAGGAGAGTGAGAGTAAGAACTGAAGCATCTCCTAACAAAATTGAGCCAATTTTAATAGTTAAATGGGTAATTTACCCCCAATTAATTAATCCTTCTGCCAAGCAGTTTACCTCCTGGGGGATCCCTTTAATGCATAAGTGTTTCCTGGGATTCGGGAGATTTGAACACTGCTGTTCAACAGAGACAGCCAGTGTTTATTTTTTGGAGCCCAAACTGTAATTAATGTGATAAAAGAATGATTGCTGAAAAATACAAGCTTTCAAAAACAATTAGATCCATATGTAGGAGCGGGTACCTAACACTGGCTAAGGTTAAGGGCAGGTAGTGAAAATGAGGCTGTCTCCCAAGGACAAACCTGCTGCCGATTGCAACCTAACCCAGTAAGTAATGTAAATATTAATTATATAGAGCAGGGGAGAGGCATTGGATGAGCTTGACAATAGTGGGCCAAACTCAGTACATGGAGTCCCATCAAGAGGCATGATTAACATAAAACTTGGCTTCTGGGGTATGGTAGGCAAAATTCTAACATGAACCTCCAGTGACCCATATCCTGTATAATTCCTCCCCTTCAGTGTGGGAAAACCATCTGAACATGATGAGATTACTCCTTTTATTACATTATGTTATATGACAAAAGGGATTTTGCAGATGCAGATAAGGTCCTTAATCAGTTGACTTTGAGTTTAAAAGGAGATTCATAGGCCTCACCTAATTAGGCAATCCTTTTAAAGAGGGCTAGGACCTCCTTTGAAGTCAGACAAGTAAACTGCCAGGCTGTGCGTGCTCTTAGGAAGAAATGTTGTGTCAAAGAACCTAATGTCAGTCTCTAGGAGGTGAAGTGGCCTTCCAAGCAAACAGGGGCTTTAGTTGTACAACCACAAGGATTATGCCAACATCCATGTTAGCTTGGAAGAGGACCCAGAGCTCCAGAAATAAATACAGCCCAGCTTATACCATTGATTGTCAACTTGTGAGACTCCAGAAAAGCCCAGTAGGACCCCACAGTTTCCTAACTGATCAGAATAAAAGTAAAGACCAATGGAACAGAATAGAAATTTTTTATACAAATCAAAATAATTCACGAACATATAACTATGTAGAGGTATAGGTAAAGAATGCTTTTTTATTTTATTTCCCTCTTTGGACCTATATGATTAAGCAATTCTAGCTCTTACTTTACACCATTAAAAAATAAGATAATAACTAAGTTGTTTTAAGCCTCTGAATTTTTGATGATTGGTTGCATACCAATAGATAACTAATAAAAGGAGTGAAAGATAAACAGAAAAAATGTTTCTATTCTTGAGATCAAAAAAGAAGAGAAACCCAGGCACAGTGGCTCACACCTGTAATCGCAGCACTTTGGGAGGTGGAGGTGGGCAGATCACTTGAGGTGAGGAGTCTGATTTCAGCTTGGCTAACATAGTGAAACCCCATCTCTATTAAACATACAAAAATTAGGCAGGCATGGTGGCATATGCCTGCCATCCCAGCTACTTGAGAGGCTGAGGCAGGAGAATCGCTAGAACCTGGGAGGTGGAGGTTGCAGTGAGCAGAGATCTTGCCACTGGACTCCAGCCTGGGCAACAGAGTGAAACTCTGTCTCAAACAAAAAAGAAAAAAAAAGAAAAATCAAAGAAAGATGGAAAAAAATTAAACTGTTACACTTTATCAGCATTATCTTTTAGTAGTCTGTTAGCTTCATAGAGCATTTGAATAACTTTTATGTTAATACATCATTTATTGGTTAGTTTATACAGGATTTTGCCAGTTACTACTCTACATGTGTTGGATACAAAATCAAAACAAACGAACAAACAGAAAAATAATATGATCACTGCCTAGGAAAAGTTTATTATATTAGGAAAAAGACAAAATTATAACATTTTTTATATTTATAATAAGCAGAAAAGTAATAAGGATAACATGGCTATAATGCCCTTTGTGATGCTGTTTATACTGAATTCTCACCTTACTGATACTATTTTTAGAGATTCTCACCCTCTCTCTTGTTTTAGCCTGCCTTTATCTCTGATAAGCTGTGAACATGTCAAAGTTTCAAGGAATACATTTTGTATTTGAATCTCTTGGAATACAAAGAAAGATCTTACTTAAATTCTGTCCTCTAGCATGGAGTGATGGTTGAGTTTATAGTGATGATATAATCAACCTCATTTCAAAGACAAGGGTAGAAAATTTCTGCAGATTATTAGAACAAATGTATTAAACATCTATTTCCAAAAACAATCTGAATTTTTTAAGACTGTCTCTGGAAGATCTCTTATATACCTTATTTTTGGCAAATACTGGGATAATTTGTATTGAAGCTTATTAAGAGGTCAGACTAATGAGAACTATATTTATTAAATAAGATAATGACTGGACATGTCAGAATGAAATACAACTACTTAATTTGTAATTAATATTTGAGTAATAATGTGTATATCAGTTGCATTTTCACTTTTTTAATTTGTCATACATAATTACTAATTTAATATTTAAAATTTGCTTTTAAAGCATAATTTAAGTTGATCTTTATTAAAAGAAAATTACATTGTTTTGTTGAAACCTAATTTTGACAATGGCAAAGCTTTGTATTAGAACCCATTTTATTTTTCTTCTGGGTTCTCTGAAGTAATTTTACTTCACAAGCCCTTGCAGTCAAGTGGTATTACTGATTTTTGGCTCATAGAATATGAGTAAGAATTATATACATGATTTCCAGACATGACTACTTGTCTTCTTGGAGAACTATAACTTCCCCCTTTTCAGTGACCAAGGACATCATGGTGAAGTTGGTAGCATCACTATGTGGAAGAAGTTTGAGCATTAAATGAATCTATGTAAAAGAACCCTCACTGACCATATTAGACAGTATCACAAGATGCAACAAAATTTATTTTGCCAGTGATAATTTGGGTTTATTTTATGGCAGCATAGCTTACTTTTTTTGACAAAAAATACATTTGTATTTGCCATCTAGAGTGGCAATTGCACATTTGATAGGAGTTACATGATGTTTGGTTGTCAGAGTTTTTAAAATTGATTCTTGGTGCAGAATACACTACTTGGTAACTACCATCTTGTTATTACATCCCTTCTTTATTAATGTATTTATCTGATTGGCCCTGGAACACATTTGAGTTTGTAGAACACTGTTATGAAATGAGTTTCATTACTGTTATCTAATGCAAAGGAATGCTAGCTTTTGTGTATGTTTTGTTGGGGCTATAAGGTTTTCTTTTTGTTGTTGTTGTTGTTGTTGTTTTGTATATATGAGTTAGTATGTGTTTCTAAAATACACAAATAAGAGTAACAATATAAACATTTTTTAAACCTAAACTCCTCAAAAGATATAGCACATGATTTAAGAAAAAAATATTAAAAAATTACCTGAAATATAAAACTATTTCATCTAGGTTAAAAACTAGATTTAAAATATAGTACTAAATATGAAATACGCTTTGCAAAAATTTATACAACTATTAACAAAAATGATAAACAGATGACCCCAGACCATCTTGTAATATTTATAAGTATGTGATTAAGGTTTCTCAGAATGGAAACTATATTTATTGAGCATATAAACTAGTTTGTGGGATTTAATTAAAGTGGGCTATAGTCCCAGGCAGAATGTGCTACTACATTGCAGCTCATCCCAATGCTATGCAAATATTCTACTTGCCTAAGCAGTGCTGAAAGTTCATCACAAAACCTTTCTTGAAGTACTTATAATTTTATTTTCATAGAGGACTATTAGAAACAGGAGATGGATCAGAGGCAGGATACCACGTAAAACCAGCCCTAATGGATAAAATCAAGGTATTTTTATTATTTCCAAACCAATATCTCATTCTTTCTTTCTCATCAGTTTCCAGAATTGTTTTGGGGAATATATTTCCCATCACTTTTTAAATTGACCCTTTTATTTTAAGGACTTTAATATTGACTGTTGTGATGAAATGGAGGACTCCAAATCAACCCTGAATGAGTTAAAAAAATATTGTGGATTTTTAAGAGCCTTTGTCTTAAATCAGTAATGACACTGTTACTTAAATGGTCCTAAGGGAAACTCTTTTTCATACTTCTGATAATTACTTGCTGGGATGACCTTATTAAATAAAATGTAGCTAAATAATGCTAAATTTCACAGATTCGAATTCCCTGACATGAGCTATTTTATTAAATATGCAAGTGCACACTATTTACAGTACACACTTTATGTCAGCTCTTCTACACTTCTTCTGCCAAGATGTCTCTGTAGGGAGCACAAACAATTTCTCTCTGGTACTTCTGGCTCTCCTACACTAATTGCTTAGGTGATTTTCCCCACACCCCCTTAATTTCTGGAGATCTCTCCAAAGCTGTTCTCTAGAAACCAAGAAAACTTGTAATGTATTAGAGGAAACATAAATGAGAAATCCATAGATACGAAGGCCTACATGTATCTAGCCCCTCAACATTATTCCACTATACTTTTAAATTGCTTCATAAGAACCAGCAATAATTTGGTTTTATTCTTTTATTTATTTAATCTGCACATATGTATTGAGTAGGTTGAGATCTTAAACAGTTTAGGGGGCACTAAAATGTGAGTCTAACTCTTGAGGCTACTTTTTTTCTGTGTTAAAATAATGATGGAAATAGTCTACAATATTTTGGATACAATAGGAAGAAAATCAGTCCACGCTGATATAAACAATTAAACAAATAATGTGAAAGTTGTATGAAAGAATATTTACAATGTTTCAAACTTTCTTCCCACCAATTAATTATTAATTACAAAATGAAGGGTTTGTGCTTCTGGTAATTCCTGTTGAACCAATTCTTTTATAACTACAAACAAACAAACTAACAGAAACTGCTGAATGAGAGTTTGCACTTTGAAGAATGTGAAGGCATTGTTTCTCATTGCATGTCTCTTTTTGCCTGAATGCAGGAGTGAGATTGCCAGTTTAAGGAGACTAAAACTTAAAAAAAAATTTCGATCTTATTGGCTTAAAGAAACAGAGGACAGAGTTTGGAGCCACCACATCTGGAGAGTGAAGAAGTTCCACATTAAGAGAAAAACGGGGAGAAGCAGTGCCAAATTATGTGAATAAATACTATTTAAATTTCTGACTATATCCAAACTATGTATATTCAGGGCAGACTCCAAGAAGTCTAGCTAAATCTAGAAAACCTAAGGAAAATGTTATGTATCCACAGGGAAACATAAATTGAATTTTGAGTCAGGATAATTTATTGTATGTTAAAACTAAACACAAAATGTTCTTCAGAGGAACATAACAGAATCTAGAGTTTTTCCAATGTATCATTGGGATACCATACATATATTAAGACACAGAAAGAGACAGAAAGATGTTACCCAAACTCAAGAAAGCACAATCGATAGAGCATACCCTGAGATGACATAGTTGTTGGAATTGCTAAAGATTTTAAAGTATCTGCTATAACTTCTCAAGAACAAAAAAATAAATATGCATTATGAACAAATAGGAATTCTCAGTAGATAAACTATTTTGTCTATCTGAAAATATATTTTATTCACTTTCATTTGCAATATTGCTTTCATTAGATAGAGAATTCCATGTTAACAGGTATAGTTTCTTGAACAGTGTCTCCAATAAAAGCATTATGTCCTTATCTGTGGAACCAGTGAATGTTACCTTTCATAGTAGACATTTGCAGGTGTGATTAAGGATCTTGAGATGGGGAGATAATCCTGGACTATTCGAGCGTGTGTCCCACATGCCATCACAACTGTCCTGAGGAGCAAAAACAGATCAGACACACAAAATAATATAATGTGAGGATGTAGGCAGATATTAGGATGATACAAGATAAGAAATGCCAGCAGTCATCAGAAGCTAGAAAAGGCAAGAAATGGATTCTCTTCCGACTCCGAAAGGAGGGTTTTTTAGCTAACAGTTTAACTGCAAAAAGTCTCAAATTGTGAGAGAATAAATTTATGTAATTAAGCTGCCGAGTCTTCAGTAGTTTATTATAGCAGCCTAATAACCTAACATAGATTTTGGTAAGGAATGTGGGATGCTGTTAAAAAAAAAATAGTACCTAAAAATTTGGAAGTGGCTTTGAAATTGGATAATAAATAAAAGCCAGTAGAATTATGAAGCATAGTAGAATAAGTCTGGATTGCCTTAAACAGAGCATGGATAGAAATAGGAAATTAAAGGCATTTCTGGTAAGGGTCAATAGCAGTGCAGAGTATGGTAGAGAAAGACTATATTAGTGCTCTTAGAAATGAGACCTCAAGGAACCTGTTTGTCCATCCCACCATGTAAGGACACATAGGAGGTGCCATCTATGAAGAATGGGCCCTGATTAGACATCAGTTTTTCTGGCTTCATAATCTTGGACTGCCTAGATTCTAGGACTGTGAACAACAAATTTCCATTGTTTATAAATTACTCATGCTAAGATATTTTGTTATACAGCCCAAACAGACTGACACCTTCCTACCTGTATAACCTTCCTACTCCTGTGTTCCTTATTGTGTGTATGTGTGTGTGTATGAGTGTGTGTGTGTATTCACCTGTCAACACATGGTAGAAAATGATTAAATCATATGTACATTTTTTTCTGTACTAAATGTACCCTTCATGACAGCAGTAAGTTTATTTCCTATATTGTTATATCAACATCTACAAGTCAGGCACATAAAAGAACTGAATAAATAATTGTGGATTGTATGAAGTATATAGTTTTTTATTTATATTTTATACATTTATTTATTTTAATCAAGTATTGTGTTGAAATATGGAAATGGTCTTTCTATACACTATATTGATCTTAACCTTTTTGTCAAAGAACATTATATAAATGTATATAAGGTAGATATGATTGCAATTTTAAAAGATGTAGTATATTATGGATACCATAGCAATTTAAATAGTATACACTATTAAATAGTCAATGATGTGAACATATTGAAGCTTTCTTATCTTCTGTTTTTTATTGGCCTAATGTCTAAAATAATATTCTAATGGAAAAAATCTGTTTGTAGATTCAAATTGGGAGAAAATTCTATTCTCAGATGTCATACTAGTTAAAATGCTTCTAACCACTTGGTCACACCAAACATATCATTTAATGTATGCAAAGAATGAAATTTATAACTGAAAAATCATGTTCCGTATCACAATATATATTATATATTATATAAGATTCATAAAAATAGCTAACTTGAGTGTTTCCTATGTTTGGATGGGTTCTACATGTTGTGCTCAACAACTTTATAAACAAGGGCTTTGTGATCCCATTTTACAGAAATGGAAATAAAGTACAGGGTATTGAATTACTTCTGCTTGAAAGACCAGTGAGCTAAAGATCACATCGGCAGTGTGTAGAGCAGAGGCTTTGCTCCAACCACCAAAGCCCATTGCTTTTCTCTCCAGTACAATATGCCTCCAGTCACATTTGGCATATATCATGATATCAGTGATATCAACAGTTTCATCAAGCAAAGTTAGGACCTACATTTAATATTACACATGCATCTAAAGTTATAGAATTCCCAAAATAAATATTAGTTTCATTTAGCAAGTCTATTTAAGCCAGTGAATTATCTATAATCAAAACTTATGGTTAAAGCTTTGAATAAAGGAAATATTTTAGAACTAATAATATTCCTTTTTAAGAAATACTTTACATAAACATACATAATGCAAGGAAAATAAGCTAAATTTAAAAAATATATAGGACAGTAATGGTATACAGCACATAGATGAAAGTGCCAACTGGGGATAAATAACACTTCTGAAAAGTTTCAGTAACAAAGTATCAGCTAGGTGTGGTAATGATACACTGGAACTGAAGCTAAATTAAGTTTTATGCTAAATGATTATTGATAAGAAATATCACATATTAAAAATAAAATTTTGCTATTTGGGTGGTGTTTTGAGAACAGTATCAGTAAAACATCAACACTCTGTGTAAAAAGTTTTTAGAGGCCGAGCACAGTGGCTCACTCCTGTAATCTCAGCACTTTGGGTGGTTGAAGCAGGTGGATCCCCTGACGCCAGGCCTTTGAGACCAGCCTGGCCAACATGGCTAAACCCCGTGTCTAGTAAAAATACAAAAATTAGCTGGGTGTTGTGGCCCACACCTCTAATCCCAGCTCCTACGGAGGCTGAGACAGGAAAATCACTTAAACCTGGAAGGAGGAGATTGCAGGGAGCCGAGATAGCACCACTGCACTACAGCCTGGGTGACATAACAAGACCCTGTCAAAAAAAAAAAAAAAAAGTTTTTAGAAATTGATAAAGGGAAAACTTCAAGGAATTGCGGCCCTAATAATGTCCTCTACTAATCAAGGCACAAGTAATATTGATTGGTGAAGTTAGTATATATAAATCAGTTGGTATAACCAACATAGCCTATGGAAATCATAAATTTAAAGGCAATGGGAGCTATACTAAAATGACACAATATTTACAGTTTCTATATGGGCTCACGTTGCATTTTCTAGGGAAAAGATGGGCTCATCAAAACAACAATAAGAGTATTCCTGCATCAGTCACCCAATGAGCCCCATCTATACATCCTATGTTCATGCTCTCTTTAGTCCATTATCCACAATGCAGCCCAAGTGATTTTTCAAAAATAACAACCTCTTGATGACTTTTTGTGTAGTATCCAGACTGCTTAGCTCATGTTGGGTATGAAATGTCCTAACATACTCATTTGAGTCTCATATTTGCACAACTATATTCTATTATATACAAAGCTGATATCTTACTCTGAACTATCTCTGTTCCTAGTTCAATCAATTCTGCATTTTATTTGTCCATCTAGTGGTTTTTCTGATCAACTAAGAATTGATAAATTAGGCTCAATTAAAGTTTTATATTTGGCTTACCTTGCCCTACTCTATTTGATTCTAAGGAAGTCTTACCATCAGAACACTCATGCTTATGAGATTATTCTTTCAGTGTAAGAAAAACATAGCCCTTCTTCTCAGGGTTGGCTCTGTTGTTCTGTGTTGTTTTATTAGCTCACGTCATTTTGTGTATATGTCAGGTGGGTGGGATGTGGCTTCCTCAAAGTCTGAACCTACTATCCTCTCAGTGCAGGTGATGCTTGTTTCTGGTTCAGATAGGAAAAGACTTGCTGTTGGTGCAAGTAGGTGTCCCAAAACACTTGTTTATTGACAATTCCATTCTCATGGATACTTAGCCAATCTTCAGCCTTGCTTCCAATACAATCCTTGAAATTTGCTCTTTGAACAACCACTTGGTTCATTGCGGTGGGCACAGCTTACATTCTCAGTAATATTATATGCTGCAGTCTAAGATTAAAGATTTATGGGTCTCCTTTTTTGCTATGTTCAGGTCCATAAAACGTAGAGCCTTCCTTTTTGATAGGGTCTGAGAGGCAAGGGAGTTCCCATTATCTTCAGTTTGCTTCTACTTTCCTCACTCTTGCTGCCCCTCCCCTTACAGCTTGAACACCTTTTAAAGTAAAACCTGTGAGACAATGGAGAGAAACTGTCTGGGTTAGCTCATCTTCTTGAAAATCTCCAGCATAGGACATCCAGCCCTCCACATTTCACCTCAGAAATCTGCAATCTACTTAGTGTGCTGCATGTTCCTCCAATTCCATGTTGTAAATACATACCTTTTGTTTCAAATTCTCCATGTCAATAGTATTTATTGGTGGGAAAAACAGAAAACTATAATCGGTTTTGTATCTTAACATTAGTTTGCCATGAAATTACTATTCGTCTTATATATTTTTAGGGAGCAGACTTCCTCAAGATCTGTATAGATATCATCCTTCATCACTAAGCTAATACACAAAAAAGTGCAACTTTCCAGCCTCAGTTTCTTTCATTCCCTGTCTCACTCTCCCACTTTGCTCTTTAGCCATGCCCACATACTTCCAATTCTCTAAAGAAGTAAGGAATCCTCAACTTTTTGTCACTTAAATATGTTACTCCTTTTGCTGGAGTACTCTTGTGTTTCTTTTCTGCTAGGTCAGTTTACTCTTCTTCAGATTCTGCCTGGAAAATTCGTTCACCTAGAAATACTTCCATAACCTTCCTCCATCTCTCCATCACTGGGTACTGGCACCATATTGTGTCAGCCTGTTTATACTTGTCTCTCTTGCCTATTAGGGTTCTCATGTAATTCTGGTATTTCCTCTATTCTTTTAGCCACAAAACTAGCAATGCCACAGATAGTATCCATTCATTCAGTAGGGTCACTAAATTAAGAAGTAATGCAATGAGTATCAAGGGGCATGCCAAATGATTAAGAATTAAATACTTACTGTTATAAACCATTAACATTTTCAAGCAAGTTGTTGCTACAATCTATCTTAGCCTAACATGGCTGATAGAGCAATAAATATTTTGAATTAATTGAGTCACTCAGAAAACAACTTCAGAATGTATCTGTAATTAAATAAAATGGTGTGCAATTACCAAACCTGTTAACATTCTTATGTTGTAACATAATTTGCCACTTCATCTCAAAAATTAAGTAAGCCAAGCTACATATTTAATATTGATAACATTTTTGGGGGCTGCTGTAGACTCCATAAAGAGAGAGAGAGAAGGAGAGAGAAAGAGAGAGAGAGAAGGAGAGAGAGAGCTCTAACTTGTGAATACTTATAATTTCCAGCAATAAAATACTAATTTTAAAAAATCACGCATTGTATCAGCCAGGAGGAGCCTCAGCAAACAGAATAATTAAATATAATACAATATCCTGGAGAGACTCTTGGAACAAAAAAGAGCATTAGGTTAAAACTACAAAAATGTAAATAAATAAATCAGAATAAAGCACAAACTTCTGTGAAAAATAATGCATCAATAGTAGTTGCCTATTGGTGACAAACGTGCCATACTGATACAAGGTGTTAATAATCAGAGGAAATGGAAATGAGGTATATGAGAACTCTGTACTATCTTCACAGTTTTTCTGTAAGTCTACAACTAATCTAAAAAATCAAAGAATATTTAAACACTTTATGTAATATATTTATGAATACCTTAGTAAACTAGGTAAATGTGCATTTATAAAACACTTAACATTTATTTTAATATTTTAAAAATGCATTCTTAAGGAAAGCTCTTTTTGGGTATCTTCTAAAATACACTCTCATTGAAAAATATTTTAAAATTAAAAATAACTTGTGAAAATACATTTAGAAATGGATGAGGGAGAATATTTAGTGTTATATTTATATTTTGTATAATTAATATATAAATTTTCTACTGGAAAATATATTTTAATAGTTTTTTAAACAACTGCAGTAGTATAATTTCTAATATTTTTACAACATAAGATAACTAATAATCACTTTCATTTTCTAAAAGTTCACATCAGCATTGATAATTTTTCAGCCCACAATATCTCAAAATGACAATTTGGCCCACAGTATTCCCAAAGGACTAATTAAATACAAAGTCAAATAACATTTTCCCTAATATAGTCAAATGTATGTATAACTATTTCAGGTAAGTGAATCTTTTTAAATAAAGAGGTAAATGTTTAAATGAATTATCCTTTTCTTTACATTTTATGCTTTAAAATGATAACTGATTATTTGAGTCATCTTTTAAGTCTGGAGTCTGCAGTGCAAATACAGCCTTAAAAATAAAATATAAAATATATTACTATAGGTGGTATTTTTATTCATTAGCTTTTTCTTTTTTCCCCTATAAGTTATATACTTTTAGATGAATCAAATATTTTTCTCTAAAATATATTTTAGGTAAGCCCATATTTTCCTTATGAAATAATTTTCGCAGTCCAAACACTTTTTTAAAAGTCTATATTTTAAAAATTTAGATTCTCTATTTATTGTTTTTTCTGTGTGGTGGCATTGTCAAAAAATAGTTTCAGATATATCAATTAATTAATACAATATCATAATAAAATATGAAAGTCCTTAATAGATTCACATGGTTAGAATTGCTACTTAAAAGTGCTAAGCACATTGAAAACTAAACCATTTCATGGATTATTGGGCACCTGACGTAAGTGTTGGTGAGATTAAAGGAGTGTAGCAATTTTCTTGGTAAAAGTGTTTATACCACTTAGAAGAAAACAGGATCTCTATTAAACTTCCTGAACTAAAACACATTTTTTTTTGTTTGTTTATTAAAAATATGGAACGCTTCACGAATTTGCGTGTCATCCTTGCGCAGGGGCCATGCTAATCTTCTCTGTATCGTTCCAATTTTAGTATATGTGCTGCCGAAGCGAGCACCTAAAACACATTTTTAATAATAACACGTTCACCTAAACAAGCACAAAGTAGAGTTTGTGAGCTTTGTGTGGAATAAAGTGAATATTGTCTGCGTGTGAAGTATATAGGTCTAATCCTCACCCTAGTATTACATTAAGTAGCTTACACTCTCAGGGTGTCTCTCTCCATTGTGAAATTAAAGTGTTGGCAAATGTAATTTAGACAGTTGTCTTTTAACTCTACAGTGTTCAACTTACCTTTTCTTTTCCATTATCTTTAAATACCAGTTTCATTTTTTAGTATAAATCATATTTGTACCACCAAATAAATGTCACTTGTCACATTGATACATTTAATCAATTGTTGAATCTTATTTTCTAGGAGTATTTGCTTCAGCATATGAATAAAATTTCTTTATAAAAATGAATTTCAAATGTATACCTCCTAAATGCACCTGAAGAGTACCCTCATAATTAATAGCTTCATTATTGCAGTCATTCTTTCTGAAGAAACTTAATGCTATTTTTTGATGGTGTAAGTGTGGATTAGCTGTGAGATTAGGGATGTACACCTTAGTTAGACCAACTAGTCTATTAGCTTCTGTGTTTTCATGTACTGTACAATGTTGTGTGCCAAACAAATCAGTTATATTTTTGTGCTTCCGTAAATGAAAAAGGAGAGATTATAACTGATACCACAAAAAAAAAAAAAAAAAAAAATCATCAGAGACTATTACGAACCACTAAACTGTCACAAACTAGAAAAACCTAGAGGAAATGGATACATTCTTGGAAACGTACAAACTCCCAAGATTGAACCAGAAAGAAATAGCAATTTTGAACAGACCAATAATGAGTAGTGAGATTGAACGTGTAATTTTAAATCTCCCAGCGACAACAAAAAAGCACAAGCCCAGATGGATTCACAGCCAAATGCTATTGGAAATACAAAGAAAAACTAGTGCCAATCCTGAAACTATTCCAAAACATTGAGGAGAAATGAATCCTCCCTAACTCATTCTACAAAGCCAGCATCATCCTGATACCAAAAGCAAACAAGGGCACAACAATAATAAAAAATAAATAAATAAAAAATAAAAATAACCTATAGACCAACAACCCTGGCAAACATAGATGCAAAAATCCTCAACAAAATATTAGCAAACCAAGTCTAAATGTATATAAGAAGGTAATACACCATGATTGCATAGGTCGTATTACAGGGATGTGATGATGGTTCAACATAGGCGTAGCAATAAATGTGATTCCTCACATAGACAGAATTTAACAAAACATATGACTATCTGAATAGATGGAGAAAAAGAATTTTAGAAAACTCGGCACTCCTTCAAAATAATAATAATAAACCTTCAACAAACTAGGCATAGAAAAAAACTTATCTCAAAATAATAAAGGCCATATATGACAGACCTACAGCCAACATCATACTGAACAGTGAAAAGCTGAAAACAGTCCCCCTAAGACCTTCAATAATAGAAGGATGCCTGCTTTCACCACTTCTATTCAACATAGTACTGAATATCCTCAGGAGGGCAATCAAGCAAGAGAAATAAATATAAATTGGAAAAGAGGAAGTCAAATTATCTCTGTTTGCTGATAATACTATCTTATGCCTAGAAAACCCCACAGACTCCTCCAAAAACTTACATTTGATAAGGAAATGTAGTAAAATTTCAGGATACAATATCAATTTACAAAAATCAGTGACCTTTCTACACACTAATAACAATCTAGCTGAGAACCAAATCAAGAAGACAATCCCATTTACAACAGCATAATAAAATAAAATACCCAGGAATAAATTTCACCAAGGAGGTGAATGAAATTCTTTATACAGGAAACTACAAAACACTGATGAAATAAATTGAAGATGACATAAACAAAAATTCAATTCCCATGCCCACATATGGAACAAATTAATATTGTTAAAATTACCATACTGCCCAAAGCAATCTACAGATTCAATACAGTTTCTATAAAAATGCCAAAGCTTTCAAAGAAACAGAAAAAAAAAATCCTAAATTTATATGGAGCCAAAGCAGAGCCTAAATAGCCAAAACAATCCTATGCAAAAGGAACAAAGCCAGAGGCATCACATTACCTGAAGTCAAATTATACTCAAGAATAGAGTAATGAAAACAAAATAGTACTGGTATAAAAATGGACACATAAATCAACGGAACATGATAGAGGACCCAGAAATAAAGCCATTTATCTACAACCAACTGATCTTCAACAAAGTCAACAAAAACATACACTGGGGAAAGGACACCCTTTTCAATAAATAGTGCTGGGAAAATTGGGATGCCATACATAGAAGAATGATACTGGACCCCTATCTCTCACCAAACACAAAAATCAACTCAAGATATATCAAGGACTTAAATGTAAGTCCTGAAACTATGAAACTACCAGAAGAAAGTCTAGGGAAAGCTTTTCTGGACATTGATCTAGGCCATGAATTCGTGACTGAGTTCTCAAAAACACAAACTAGCAAAACAAAACTAGACAAATGTTAACTTAGTTATATTTGTCTAAAAATATAACTAAGCCATCTCACAATGATTTGATTCAGCAATCTCACAATGAATTTTTACCCAAAGGAAAACTAAAAAGCTTCTGCAGAACAAAATAAGTGATCAATAGAGTGAACAGACAACTGGTATAATGGGAGAAAATATTGCAAACTATTAATGAGACGGGATTGATATTCAGGTTTTACAAAGAACTCAAACTGTTACTGGAAAGTGCAAGAATCCTGGGTTCTTGTCTTCTTAGAAGAAAGATTTCAGCCAAGAGACACACAGCAAGGGTTAAGTAGCAGAGCTTATTGAAGGAAGATAAAGTATATTCCAAGAGAGGAGCGAGTTGACCTGGCTGGAATACAGCTCTGGGCTGGTTCAGCTGGAAAAATAGCAGTAGCAGCGTTTATTTAAAGAGACAGTACGCTCTGAAAGATGAAACAGAGCTGGCTGCTTGAGAGGATGCACAAGCAGCAGCTAGTACTGGGGGATTCTCTTTATGACAGTCTTACATAATTATTCATGAAGGGTGTGAGGGTTTGTCACTCGCAGTTATGTAGTAGGCAGTCCCCTTGAGTGCACATGCTCTGTGGTTATACATGCTGGTACACACATCACATGTCTCATTACCATTTAAAGTCTCCACCCACGAGTGTGTTCTTTTTACTATTGTAATGAGCAAAAGGCTGCTTTAGGATGAGTTACTGCAGGAGTGAGGATGCTCATCATCAGAAGTTCCTACTGTGGTTATCTTTGGCTAAGGCCTTATAAATCCACTTTAGGGCCAGAGGAGCCCAAATACAAGGACAGAATAGCAAGTGTAGCCGTTGTCTTATTTGCTGACTGTCAGTGGGCAGCGCTGACTATTAGAGGGCTGTATCTCCATAATTTATTTTCCCAGGGGCTCCCTTGCCTGCTAAGTTCTGGCTATTTGCTTACTCTAACAAAACAACTCAACAGAAAACCCTCAGATGATCCCATTAAAATGTAGATAAAGGACATGAACATTTTTGTATGTCTGTTTTTGAAAAGAAGTTATACAAATGTCCGACAAGCATATGAAGAAATACTCAAGATCACTAATCATCAGAGAAATGCAAATTAAAAGCATAATGATATGTCATCTTACACTAGTCAGAATGACTTATTAAAAAGACAAAAATAGCAAATGTCGGCAAGGATAAGGAGAAAAGGGGCCACTTACACACCATTGGTGGAAATTTAAATTAGTACAATCTCTATGGTAAACAGTACGGTGATTCTTCAGAAAACCAAAAATAGAACTACCCTTTGATTCAGCAAACTCACAATGAGTTTATATCCAAAGGAAAAGAAAGCATTATATTAAAAAGATACCTGCACTTTTATATTTATCACAGCAATATTTACAATCGCAAAGTTATGGAATCCACCTGTGTCCATCAATGGATGATTGGATAAATAAATTATGGCGTAGCCAGATATGGTGGCACATACCTGTAATCCCAGCACTTTGGGAGTCCAAGGCACAAGATCACTTGAGCCCAGAAGTTCAAGATCAGCCAGGTAACATGCAGAGACCCTGTCTCTACAAAAAAAATAAATAACAACAACAACAAAAATATCTGGTCATGGTGGCACATGCCTGTGGTCCCAACTACTTCGGAGACTGAGGTAGGAGGATCACTTGGCCCTGGAGGTCCAGGCTGCAGTAAGCCATGGTCATGCCACTGCACTCCAGCCTGGGCAACAAAGTGAGACCCTGTGTCAGAAAAAAAAAAAAAAAGAGAAGAAATAAAATGTGATATGTATACAATGGAATACTATTCAGCCATACATAGAATTAAATCATGTCTTTTGCAGAAACATGGATGGAGCTGAAGACCATTATCTGAAGTGAAACAACTCAGAAACAAAAGTCCAGTACCACATGTTCTCATTTATAAGTGTGAGCTAAGTAATGTGTACAAATGGACATAGAGTATGCAATAATAGTGATTGGAGAATCAGAAGGGTGGGGGGTGGAGGAGGTGAGGGTTGAGAAAATACTTGATGGGTACAATGTGCACTATTCTGGTGATGGTTATGCTAAACCCCCAGACTTCACCATTATGCAATATAGTCATTTAGCAAAACTGCATTTGTACCCATTAAATGTACACAAATTTTTAAAAAATTATATTACAGTTTCAATTTCCTAATCTTTACAAGTAATTTTTTTTTCAGAGGGATCTTAGCTTTTTCCATTTTTTTTCTAAGTCTTTGCTCAAAAATCACCTTCTGAATGTTGTCAATGTTTTCATCCCATGTGAAATTGTGTCCACTAACTCATTTTTGTTGTTTTCCTTTTATAACACTTATCATAATGTAATGTAGTTTATACTTTACTTATTTAACTATTGTCATTCCCTTGCTATTAGAAAGTAAATTCCAAGGGGCAGGTATTTTTCCTTTTCAGCACACTTACTGCAGGTTAAAGAATATCTAATACACAGTGTGCACATTGCAATATTTCTTGAATAAATTAATGAATTACTCCACTGATAATTGTCCTGTTAAGGTCACCAGTGACCTCTAGTATGCCAAACTGAAGGACAGTGATTTAGCCTTTTAGCAACTCTCAATGTACTTGGATACACTCTTATTTTGAAACATTCATTTTTATTAGTTTTTTCAACATAACACAATTTTATATCTTTTCCCAACCATTTTGAAAACTTTCTCATTTGTAGGCTCTATGGCTTTATTCAATTTTACAATATTTCACAGTTCTTCTCTCCTTTTTTCACTGTACACATCTTCCTTGGTTGATCATTTTAGGTAAGTTGACTTCAAATATATTTAAATACAAAGCATGTCAAGTTTTTTGAGATGATGAAATAGTATTTCTTCTGTATTATGTTAGCATGATGAATTACATATTTTTATTGATGCATGATAGATGGAGATAGTTTTGGAGCACATGTGATAATTTAATACATTCTATTAATTTGTAAAGGGTATCCCTAGGTACTTGGGATACCCATCACCTTCAATGTTTGTCTTTTCTTTACGCTAGAACCACTCAAATGCTTCTCTTCTAGCTATATTCTAGTATATTCTTCTTCTAATATACTCTAAATATATAATAATGTATTATATATTTTGAAATATACAATATACAATATATAATTGATTATAAGATAGAAATATACCTAAAGATATGCAATTGATTATTTGAAATATACAATAGCTTATTGTATATTTTGAAATATACAATAGCTTATTATAAACTATAATCACCCTACTAATCTATCTAACAGGTCTTATTTCTTCTATCAGACTATATATTTGAACCCATTAATCAACTTCTCTTCATTCCCTCCTCTCCATTATTATTCTTGACCTCTGGTAACCACAATCTATTCTCTGTCTTCATGATATTCAATTTTTTATCCCCTATGTATAAGTGAGAACACACAATATTTGTCTCTCTGTGCTTGGCTTATTTCGCTTAATCATAGTGACCTCCAATTTCATCCATGTTGCTGCAAATGACAGAATTTCATTTTTCATAGCTGAATAATATTCACTGTGTATATATACCACATTTCATTTATCAGTTCATCTAATGATGGACACTTAGGTTGATTACATATTTTGACTCTTGGGAATAGTGCTGGAATAACCATTGGATGTCTTTTTTTTTTTTTTTGTAACATTGATTCCCTTTCTTTTGAGTATGTACTTAGTAGTTTAATTGCTGGATCATATGGTATTTCTAATTTTGATTTCTGAAGAACCTTCATACTGTTCTTCATAGTGGCTGTGTTAATGTACATTTCACAAACAGTGTACAAGGATTCCCCTTTATTCACATCCTCACAAGCATCTGGTATTGCTTGTCTTTTTAATAAATGCCATTTTAACTGGAGTGAAATGATATTGCATTGCAAATTTTGTTTGCATTGCCAAGATAATTTGTGATGTTGAGCATTTTTTGGCATATAACTGTTGGCCATTTGTATGTCTTCTTTTGAGAAATATCTATTCAGATCATTTCCCCATTTTAATAAGAATATATATACATATCTATTTAACCTAAAATTTGTAAAATGTAAGAAAAATATAATCAAAATTTATAATCAATCTAAGTGCCCATCAATAGCAAAACATTATGTGTATACATGTATAATATGTATATGTTTATGTTTTAAACATATATGTATATGTTTTGATATTGAGTTGTTTGAGCTCTGTATATATTCTGGTTTTCAATCCTTTGGTAGCTAGTTTGCAAATATTTTCTCCATTTTTGTGGGTTGTCTCTTTAGTTTGTTCATTGTTTGCTTTGCTGTGCAGATTTTTTTAGCTTGATGTAATCCCATTTGTCTATTTTTCCTTAGGTTATCTGTACTTTTGAAGTCTTATACAAAAACGTTGGCCCAGATCAATGTTCCAGAGCATTTCCTCAATGCTTTCTTCTAATACTGTCATAGTTTCAGATCTTAGATTTAAGTCTTTAATCCATTTTGATTTTTTTAATGGATGGTGAGAGATAAGGGTCTATTTTATTCTTCTGCATGTAGTTATCTTGTTTTCCCAGCACCATTTATTGAAGAGATTTCTCTTTCCTTGTTGCATGTTCTTGGCATCTTTGTTGCGGAAGAGTTTGCTGTAAATGCATCAATTTGTATCTGCATTCTCTATTATGTTCTATTGATGTATATATCTTTTTATGCCATTACTGTGCTAATTTGGTTTATATAGCTTTGTAATACAATTTGAAGTCAGGTAGTATGATACCTCCAGCTTTGTTCTATTTACCCAAGATTACTTTGGCTATTCGGAATTTCTTTTCGGTTCCATGTATATGTTAGGATTATTTTTCCTATTTCTGTGAAGAATGCCATTGGTATTTTGATAGGAGTTGAACTGAATCTGCAAATAGCTTTGGGTATTATTGTCATTTTAATAATATTAATTCTTCTAATCTATGAACATTGAATATCTGTTCCTTTTTGTGTACTCTTGAATTTCTTTCTCCAGTGCTTTATAGCTTTTCTTGTATAGCTTACTTCTTTAGTTGAATTGATTTCTATGTTTTTAAATATTTTCTGTAACTATAATAAATGAAGTTGCTTTCTTGGTTTCTTTTTCTGTTTGCTATTGGTGTATGTAAATTCTACTGGTTTTTTATGTGTTGATTTTGTATCTGGCAACATTTCTGAATTCATTTATCAATTCTAACAGTTTTTTGCTGGAGTCTTTAGTTTTTTCTAAGTATAAAGCAATGTCAACTGCAAACAAGCCTAATTTCTTTATTTCTTCTTCTAACTTCTTTATTTCCAATTTGGAGGCTCTTTATTTCTTTCTCTTGCCTAATTGCCCTAGTTAGGACTTCCACTACCATGCTGAATAAAAGTGGTTAAAGTGGACACCCTAGTCTTGTTCCATGTCTTAGGGAAGAAGTGTTCAATTTTTTTCTTCTTCAGGATGGTATTACCTGTGGTATTGTCATATATGACCTTTATTATATTGATGTATGCTCTTTGTCATGCACATCCCTGTGAAGAGACCACCAAACAGGCTTTGTGTGAGCAACATGGCTGTTTATTTCACCTGGGTGCAGGCGGGCTGAGTCTGAAAAGAGAGTCAGCGAAGGGAGATAAGGGTGGGGCCATTTTATAGGATTTAGGTAGGTAAAGGAAAATTACAGTCAAACGGGGGTTGTTCTCTGGTGGGCAGGAGTGGGGGTTACAAGGTGCTCAGTGGGGGAGTTTTTTGAGCCAGGATGAGCCAGGAAAAGGAATTTCACAAGATAATATCATCGCTTAAGGCAAGGACTGGCCATTTTCACTTCTTTTGTGGTGGAATGTCATCAGTTAAGGTGAGGCAGGGCATTTGCACTTCTTTTGTGATTCTTCAGTTACTTCAGGCCATCTGGGCTCATACCTGCAAGTCACAGGGGATGCGATGGCTTGGCTTGGGCTCAGAGGCCTGACACTCTTTATATACACAGATTTATGATTTTGTTTTTTTAAAGTGGTGTTGAATTATATCTAATTCTTTTTCAGTGTTATTGAAATAATCATATGGCCTTTGTTCTTGGTTTAGTTAATGTGATGTATTATGTTTACCTATTTGCGTATGTTCAATCCTCTTTGCATTCCTGGAATAAATCCCAGTTGATAATTGTGAGTAATCTTTTCAGTGTGTTGTTGAATTGAGTTTGCTAGTATTTTGTTGACAATTTTTGCATCTATGCTCATCAGTGATATTGACCTACAGCTTTCTTATTTGATTGTGTCCTTGTCTGGTTTGTGTATCACAGTAATGCTGGCCTCACAGATTGAGTTTGCAAGTGTTCCTTCCTCCTCAATGTTTTGGAACAGTTTGAGTAGAATTGATATTACTTCTTATTTAAATACTTGATAGAATTTTGCATCATCAGAACCTACGCCTTTCTTTAATGAAAGATGCTATTTTGGGTTTTATCTCATTACCCATTACTGGTTTACCGAGATTTTCTATTTCCTTATGGTTCAATTGTATTAGATTGTAAGGGTTTAGAAATATATTGATTTCTTCTAGGTTTTTCAGTTTGTTGGTGTATAATAGCTTCTAATGATTCATTGTATTTCTGAGGGTCAGTTGTTATGTCTTTTTAATTTATCATGTTATTTATTTGGAACTTTCTTTCACTCTCTCTGTCTCTCTGTTTCTCTCTCCCTTAGTTAACCTAGCCAAAGTTTTATCATTTTCGCTTATCTTTTCAAAATACTGAGTTTGTGTTTTGTTGGTCTTCTGTATCTTTTTAGTCTCAATTTCATTTATTTCTGCTCTGATCTTTATAATTTTTTCCTTTTACTAATTTTAGGTTTGGTTTATTCTTGTTTTTCAAGTTATTTTAGGTGCATTGTTAGGTTGTTTATTTGAAGTCTTTCTACTTATATATTTATCGCTATTAACTTCCCTCATAATGATGCTTTTGCTGTATCCCATAGATTTTGGTAAGCTTTATTTCCATTTTTTTTCCATTTTTACTCGTTTGAGGACATTTTAAAAATTGTGTCCTACTTTTTTATTAACCCATTGATTATTCATGAGCATATTGTTTAATTTTCTTTTGTTTGTGAATTTTCCAAGGTTATTCTTGTTATTGATTTCTTTCTTTATTCCACTGTGGTCTGAAAAAACACATGATATGATTTCTAATTTTAAAAATTTGTTAGATTAGTTTTGTGGCTTAAGATACGTTCTACTATGCAGAATGTTCCATATGCTGATGAAAAGAAAGTTTATTCTGTAGAAGATAGGCAAAACATTCTATAAAATGTCCATTGGACCTATTAGATTTAGTGTGTAGTTTAACTATTACATATTCCTCTTGACTTTCTGTCTGGATGATCTGACCATTACTGAGAGTGAGGTGTTAAAGTAGCCACTATTATTGTATTGCAGTCTCTCTCTCTCTTTAGATTGATTAATGTTTGCTTTGTATACTTGGGAGCTCCAGTGTTGGTCTTCCAGCTGCAAAACCGTTTTGTAGTAGCAAGCTGACTTCACTCCCCTTCAACAGAAAATCACGAACAAGCATACAGTACCAAGAATATCAGCAGAAATATCCTCAATCTCAAATATTAAGATGAAATAGTTTCTGGGGCCACAGAGAAGTGAAAAAAATAATTGAGCAGACAGTAAAATATTCAGACTTCTACATCTGTGACCCTCCTCTCCCCATTCTACCAGGCACCAGGTGGACAAAAATTTTCCCCAACTTATTGTTTCTACATTGGAAAAAATGAGATAATAGTGACGGCTAGTTCTCTCACCAGCTTTGCTTCCGTGGCAGGAGACCTGATCACTGCGTTAACCCACAAGATTAGAGTTATTGTAACTCTATTCCTTATCATAAAAATAAAGACTGAACATGTTGTATAGAGACATGAAAAATTCAAAAAGAAGAATCAAATATAACTTCTAGAGATTAGAACTACACTGAGATGAAAATACAGTGTATGGAATCAACAGCAGATTAGTCATTCCAGAAAAAAAATAATATATTAGTGAACTTGAACCCAAAGCAGTAGATAATATCTAAAATTAAACACACAAAAATACAAAAAAAATCTTTGAACATAATAATCCTGAGCTATGAAACAATTTTGAATATCTAATGTATGTGTGAGAGGCATCCCTGGAGAAGAGAATAAGACATGTAGAAATAATATTTGATTAAAATAATTGCCATTTTTTTCCCAAATTTGATAAAAACTATAAACCTAAATATTCAAGTATCTAATGCACTTCAAGTGCAAGAAAAACAAAGAAAATTACATCATAATCACAGTGCTCAAAAGCAATAATAAAGATAAAAACTTAAAAACTGGGAAAAATGCATGCCACATACAGAGGAAAAAGGATAAAGGTGATATTAGTTTTCTCATTGGAAACGATACAAGCAAAGGAGAATGAAGCAACAATGTCTATAACGCACCAAAAGAAGAAAAAATAACTAGTAATCTAGAATTCCAACAGTTTTTAACTGGGATTGGAGACACCTAACTGAAGTGTATCTAAAAATATTAGATGATTTGTACCATCTACACCCAGGTAAGTTAAACATTTTTAAAAATAAATATAAAGTTTATCACCTGAGTTGATGAATGATTTTAATTTAGTGTTTTACAAGTCATCCTATTATTTGGCTCAAGTCGATCCTCCTGTTTTCAAACCAGTCACATATATTCTGGTTCCTGGTGGCAGCAGTATTTAATCATTAGAACAGGAATTTATAATATCAACTAGAAAATTTCTATTTAGCTGACTATCAAATTCCCTACTTCTTAATATGATTGGTCTGTTTCTTGGCATAGATAATGCAGAATCTTTCAGATAGTCTTTCAAACATTCACTAAGTATCTACTATCTTCTGGACATAGTTCTAGGTACTAGAAATATAAAGTTAAGCAAATCTGTCTATTTGGTCTTGGAGTTTACACTGTAATAAGGAAGAAACATTATAGGAACCAATGAATGAATAAAGTAATGAATAAGTAAAAATAAATCATATAATGCAAACTCTTGAACACTATATGTCTAGCTTAATGATGAGAAATGTTTAAGAGGTTAAATGACCTGCTGGGGATCATGAAGTTAGAATGCAGAAAAATCAGAATTAAACAAAGGTGTGATTTACATCAAGCAATGATAAAGGCAGAAAGAACATTGCACTTGGAATTGCAGGGGATTCTCACAAAAACAGTGACTGTCCTGTATCTCTGAGGAGTCATGCGTAATATATCACTGTCTATCTCTTCCTTCGCTACACTTCAAAACTAACTGGTTCCTATATATATTCCATGAGCATCAGAATAAAGAGTAAATTTAATCCAAACAATACATAGTGAAAAAATAGATGCTGTTTTGACAAGAAATAAAATTAATAAGACAGGGATATGAAAGGAGTAACAAAAGTACATGTTTTTTCTAATCAAGCAATTCTAACATACCCTTCCCCTTACTGAAACCTGAATGTAGCGCACTAAATTTAATTTGAGCATAAACTTCTTAATTGAGACCACACAATCAGAGAAGTAGATACTCATGTACTAGTCAACAGAGACAATGCTCACACTGATTTAAGTGAGAAAGCTGCTATTGCAAGTGTCACCTTGTGAATAGAGTGACATTGGTGGCAATTAGAGAAGAAACACCTATCTGACAGTGAAGGCAGTGAAAATGAACACCAGCGGGAAGACATAACATGAAGTGAATTAACAGGACAAGGCAGCTTGTAAATTGTAGTTTTGGAATAGTTTTTAGAAAGAATAAACCAACTATTTTACCTAAAATGACCATTGATCTTTGTTTATTGGCTAAATGGATTCCACTAACAATGATAGTTTAAAGGATGATAAAGCATCATATTGCTTCAATTAAATATATAATTAACACGGTAATTCTTAGAATGTGATTTTTGATAATTTTATCTTTCAAATATATCAGTAGCATATTCACACCCCTTGTGATTCTTTGAAGCTGTTTGGAAGGCTGTACAGGTTATAACACATACGCATCATTTCGCTCTAGTTTTTTTCAACCACAGAACATTGAGGCCTACACTGAATCTTCACTTGTGCCATTGTTTTTCATTTTGTGTCATTTAAAAATGGATTTCACATCTTCTGTAATTGGTAATCTCATTTTATATCTCTTTTATTGATTTTCTTTGCTTCAACTTATTATTACATACAATCTCACGCAGCCCTAACAGATTTTGGTGACAAATACAGTCAGGTACAAACAGAGAAGGAAGTCCAACCTCTATATTTGTAGAAGTATTTTCAATTACCATCACTCTTGACACAAAATCACAAAGAACATAAGGGAGAAATTGTTATTCTCATTTTATAAAGACACGAATGCCCAAAGAAGTGATACATCCTATGTAAGGACATACATCGCTACTTTTTAAACACAAAAAGTGAATAGAATCCATAAAAAGTCTCAGCCTAAATTTTGTCAAATCATACTCATGAAACTTCACCTGTCATCACTGAGATCCTGTTCTGCTTTCATTCCTCAGGGGTACACATACCAAGTCTCAGATTTTCTTCACACTGCCTATTCATAAACACATTGATTTAACCTGAACAACCAGATCAAGTGAATGCTCAATCACGGGCATAACTTTTACCTTGTTGAAAAACGAAATTGCTAATTCCTGAAGAAATGGTATGTGTTAGTCACCCATACTCATGTTAGAAATATGTACGTATGTTTTTTAATACACATACACATATTTTAAATATCCACTGTTGGATTTTTTTTTTCAAAATGCACTCGAAGAGATTGTAGGCTTTAGTTAATCAGTGCAGGAGTTTTGTACTCCAGAAACTCACTCTCTCTCTGTCTCTCTCTGGTATCTAGACATAATTAAAGTTTAATTGTGAAAGATCTCCCTGATAATTCCTGATTTATCAAAGTTCATCCAATATATAATTCCTACACATTAATGGTGTCAGTACTCTCAGATTTGGGCTGAATTGAGTCAGTCACTTCTAATATACCAAAGGAAATATGCTTCCTTAGAGAGTTTGAAAAGACCAGAGTATAATTTGAAAAGAAATATAATAAATGAAGTTTTCATACTATTTATATCTCCTTTTCTGTAAAATGTCCTTTTTAGAAGTAGTAGATCTAGTCTAGGTACATCATAAAATTCCTAACACCTATGGCTGAATTAAATCAAAGCCAAATGACCATATGGTTAAACTATTCACCATGGAATATTGCTTTTTAAAATTCTTTTTACTTAGGCTACAGTAGTCCCCAGTCAATCCTGATGCATTAAGAATGTCTGACACATTAGCATATTTTATAATTGAGCTGAGAAATGATGTTACTATTAATTTATTTTTGAAATATTAACTTGCTTTTAAAGGAAGTACAATGAATAAATGTCAGAAATATTTATGACAACACATTGTTATATCAGGTATGCCCTTGAAATTCCAAGCTACATTATCAAGAAGACTGCTGGGCCTTTGAAGAAAGTTTGCTTTATATCCAGGCAAATTGTAGTTTGAATTGTGCTATGGGGCAGGTCAATATGAGTGAATAAAGAATGGCACAGACATCAAAAAATGAACTACTATTAATATGACATAATTAATGTAATATAGTTATTACATAATAATTCAGAGGAATTGGAAAATTATCAAATTTATGCTTATATTGTTTGTTATGAAATTGTATAACACTTTTATTTTAGAGACTGATGTTTGGCATTTAATTATGTATGGCAACATTTTTACTCTAAGAATTCTACTTAAATCTTGCTTTGTTCTAAAATTTCAAATTACCTATGGTAAGAAAATAAGCTACCTTCTACACATCTTTCTCTTATAACATCTATTTTATTAAATAAACTTGTCTTTTATGTTGCTTCATATAAATAAGTTTTTGAGGTGGCTTAGGTAATACTTGTTGTTTATTCAATGTATTCAAAAATGTATTAGTTACATTTTTGTATTGAATATCTTAAGGTATTTAATACCTTAAATGTATTAGATACTAATAAATAATCAATATAGGGTCTTATGTTTATTATAGGCAAGTGTAGGGACTTCCTATATAATTTATCATGCTTGATAAATTAGGTTAAATAAATAAAATATACAGAAGAATGGCATTTGAGTTAAGATAGCTCATTAATGAGATGTACTTGAATCCTAATGCTTGAGTACCAAGAATAAAGTTTTCCACAGTTTATATCTTAATGTGTTTTTACACATAACATATATACTAATTTACAAATGATTTATAAAATAAGTCAGAAGAATACTAAACAAAACAACATTTAAGAAAAAATAAGCTTATTAAAATAGAATTGCTATGTTTGCATTGTGAATATACAAGGGAAAGGTAGGGGTGAATAAGGTGGAGGTAAAAGACAGCATTTCTTGTGGTCTCTAAACACACTATTTAAATTTACTATTTTTAAAGAGCTATAGAAAGACTAGTGTTTCCATGGAACACCTTTTAGGAAATAATAACCTAGAGAATGTTTTATGCTTCTCTGCCATTTGGAAAAATTTATCCTCCTGTTTTCTCTGCTCCTTTAATTATATATTTAATGTTTACAACAAAAATAGTTAGGAAAAAGCTTATTTATTACTTTGCAGCTCAGAATGGTAGATATAGGTAGATGTATTAACCAGAGGATTTCACCCAGCTTTAGCTGGAGTGCTTTTCATTTTCTTCTATTCACCAGAGATTTCTCTAATGCTCTGTCAAATAATTAAATTAAAAATTATAGCAATTCATAATATATAATTTAACAGAAAATGTATTCATTTCATTTCACTTTGCTTTCTAAATTAGAGAAACACCAGTGAAGGACCAGAACATTTTTCCCCCCTCTATGGCTTATAGCACTTTAAAAAATACTGATGATCTCATTAGTACTTAGGAAAGTTTCTGAGTTGCTAAAAGCTGTTTCAGTTTAGGTTACTGGGAAAAGAGATTCTGAGAAAAGAGGTAGGTGCAAGAAAACAATGCCCAGAGACTGGGGATTTAAAACAATGAAAGGAAGCAGTCATTGAAAGATATCTTATTTAGTCAACATCCACTGTGGGTAACTGGAGCTTAAACCCAGAGGGAAATTCTAGAAAATGTTGTAAATTACATGTCTCAGAATTGTCTCACTGGATGGATGGAGGTGCTGAGCTTTTATATATTAACTCCTTTCAGTCACTGGTTGTGGAATGATCCTAGGACTATTCATTTCCAGGCATGTAAGACCTGTCGTGTGCTGATTCTCATCAACTGTGGGCAAACATTCTTAGGCACAAAGAGGATACTGACAATTGGAAATCCACTGAAGCACACTGCAATTTATGAAGGGTTTGAGTGTGGCACTATCACACTATAGACTATTGGTATAGTCTACACATTTCATCAGTCAAATCCCTTTGTGCTCTGTCTTAAATTCCTTCCATCCTGTTACTGCTTCAAGGTCATGATCAGTCACAATTTCTAAGAAGGATACTTATAACAGGAGGATTAATGACCAAGCTGTAAGTCCCCACTAAGGCAATGAGTCCTGAGGTCACACAAGATATTCATTATATCCACTTCTACCACATATTTTAGAGTCCCTTTGCCTTCTAGCAGCATATTTCCTGGTCTAAACCGCTTGCCAGAGGGGTACCCCTAGTGATGTACTGATAACTTCTTGACTGCTGGATCCCCAATTATATTTTCAACCTGAATGTTAGTTGTTATGTTCCTTTATGGCATGTTAACAAACAAGACAAAAGTAAAACTGCAAAAAAAGCCATTTGCCTGTGACATGAACAACCATTTTGCTAAACCAGATAATAGTTTTTGAATATTGGAAATATATTTCCTCCTTTATTTGTACTAATTATCAGGTAACAGTTATAGACTGATACATGCTGACATCTAAGCTGCACTCTTAATATTTCTCCATCACATTTGATCATCTAGACCCGGGATCAGCAAACATTTTCTGTAAAGAAACAGGGAGTTTCTTTTTACACTTTTCAATTTGTGAGATACCTATGATTCTGTTGCTTATTCTTTCTTTTATTTTTTGTTTGTTTGTTTGTGTTAAATAGCCCTGCAACATGTAAATGTCATTTTTAGCTTATCGTCTTTGGAAGAAAAGGGCCACGAGCCAGATTTGGCCTATAGCCTATAGATTGCCGACCTCTACTCTAGACAATCCACACAACAATAATTCAAGCTCTGGTTTGTATTTTTTATTAAAAAAAAAAAAAAGTTCCCAGCCCATTACTGGGAGCCCAGACAGTCATTTGAGTCCCTGGTTACTTGGCTGAAATTTTCTATTTATGATTGTCTGCTGGAAAAAAAAAAAAAAAAAAAAAAAAAAAAAAAAGCACTACTCTCTTCCCTTGTGAATATCTTCATTTCCAAATCTTTTCTTCCCTACTTCCCTATGTGACAACAACCTTATGTCATAATGATCTATATCATTTACCTAGCCATTAGAGTAACTCCTTCCCTTGCCTATTTTTTTATTTTTTGTGAGTAGGTAGTAGGTGTATATATTTATGGATTCATTAGATATTTTGATACAGACATCCAATATGTAATAAACACATCAGGGTATGTACGATATCCATCACCTCAAGCATTATTTAGTGTTACAAATAATTCAATTATATATTTTTGCTTATTTTTAAATGTACAATTAAATTATTCTTTACTATAATCATCCTGTTGTGCAAGCAAATACTAGGTCTAATTTATTCTTCTATTTTTTCATAGCCTCAACCATCCCTACTTCCCCTCCATCCTCTCCACACTACCCTTCCGAGCCTCTGGTAACCATCCTAGTCTCTATCGCCATGACTTCAATTGTTTTAATATATAGCTTCCACAGGTAAGTGAGAATGTGTGATGTTTGTCTTTCTGTGCCTGACTTATTTCACTCAATGTTATGACCTCCAGTTCCATGCATACTGTTGCAAATGACAGGATCTCTTTCTTTTTTAAGCTGAATAGTACTTCATTGTGTATATGTACCACATTTTCTTTATCCATTCGTCTATTGGTGGACACTAGGTTGCTTGCAAATCTTGGCTATTGTGAACAGTGCTACAATGAACATGGCAGTACAGATACCTCTTTTATATACTGATTTCTGATCTTTGGGGTATATACTTTGGTGTGGAATTGCTAGATCATATGGTAGTTTTATTTTTAGTTTTTTGCAGAAGCTACAAACTGTTCTCCATAGTGTTTACAGTAATTTACATTACTACCAATAGTATACTGGGATTTCCTTTCCTCCACATTCTCATTAGCATTTGTTATTGCCTGTCTTTTGGATAAAAGCCATTTTAACTGGGTGAGATGATTTCTTATCACAGTTTTGATTTGCATTAATCTATGATCAATAATGTTGAGTACTCTTTCATATACCTGTTTTCTATTTATATGTCTTCTTTCGAGATATGTCTATTCATACCTTTTGCCCATTTTTAATTGCATTCTTCTTCTTTCTAAATGCAAAGAAACTTCATTGTGGGGACCACTTCAGAACCATGGACAATACTTCCAGTGTAAGCAATTTATTTTGTAGGTGAAAGAAACATAAATTGTGGAGTAGGGAACTGACAAAGAAAAAATAGCCAATTAAGGCAATAAAGTGTTAATTATTAAGCCAACTATGATCATAAATAATAAGTTGATTTTTGTAGGGAGATTCTGGGAAGATATTTAAAACACATGGCTCAGAATTCTTATACTGGAGGAGAAATGGAGGTGGGATATTTACATACTAATTCTTATCAGTCATGGCTGGGGTTGCTCCCCAAGAGTTATTAATTCCTAGCACTTTAGGCTTGCTACACTCACAAAAACAGAGCATCATTCATTTGAGTTGGAAAAATACTCAGGCACAGAGATGCAGATACTGTATTGACATTTAGACTTTGTTACATATCATTCTAAATAACTTCCTGTTAATAAGCTTCACTGCAACTTGTAAATTGACTTACAAGGAAAAAAGTCTTTTTTTTTAAAGTCTCACATAAAGTATATTTTCTCTTTAAAACATCAGTCTATAGAAATTATTACTTGTTGAATATAAGTGGTAGGTAAATATATATATATAATTGTTTTCATAAAGGGATATAATATACATTTGTAGATAAGTATATATGTGCAATCTCAGAAATAGCACTATTATTACATTTATAGAGGAATATAGATATTTACCTATATAATTATATAACCATTGTGCATATATTTACTTTCCAAGTTGATGATTATTTAGCATAATGGTATGATTTGTGAAATTCATTTTATAAAGCCTTAGAACACATAAATACACACAAACATGAATTTATGAATATTTTGTTTTAATCTTTGTTTTCTTTGTGGTGAAGTAAAATTAGAATAAATAGTCATTCTTACCTTTTAATCAGATTTTTTAAGGAAAAACATTTGCAATATCTAAACTTACAATTAATTTTCTCAAGATTGTTCAAACTGAAACTAAGGAGCTAAATTCTCCTAAATCTTGCTGTGTGCCTGTAGTCTTTCAATATATTATGATATTTAAAAACACATTTTCTAGTTCCTAGGTACCTTTTTTTTAAGATAACAATATCTGGAGGCATTTTAAAGATAAACATGAAAGGAATATAGTAATTGTGACTCCTTCTCACACAGTGGAACCATCTTCAGGGATTTTTTCCTAAAACACCTTCTTTGTTGATATCCTTAAGCATTTCCGTTCTTGTAAGCTTTGGATTCTTATTTAAAAAAATGGATAAATGCTGTTCCTTGACCTTGAGCTTATTCTACTATTGTAAGAGAAAAATATCATTTAAAAAATTTTTAATACCTTTTAAGGTAAAAATGACTTTGGGACAAATTTTATGAACATTCACATCTCTACCATTCATGTTCACATATTAGGCAATGTTGACTTTCAAGGAACTCATAAAAAACAAATAAATTTGACATTTTACTCTGATATCTTCTACCATGTAGTGTTTTTGTTGTGATTCAACTAAAAAAATCTTCATTTTTTGACATATGTTTGTTGCTCATTGTCACATACTTCAGGGAACCACACAGAAATGTTTCCTGAAAACACAATTATTGAATTTCTATTTGAAATTTCTAGAGAAAAGGGAAAACAAAGTTTAAAGAAAAATTTTAAAAATATACAAGTTGTCTTAGTGTTTGTTTTCTTTTTTTTTTTTTTTTTTTTTTTTTTTTTACAGAGTCTCACTATGTCACCAGGTTGGAGCACAGTGGCATGATCTCAGCTCACTGCAACCTCTGTCTCCTGGGTTTAAGTGATTCTCCTGCCTCAGCTTCCCGAGTAACTGGGACTACAGGCACCCACCACCACACACAGCTAATTTTTGTATTTTTAGTAGAGACAGCTTTCACCATGTTGGCCAGGATGGTCTCAGTTAGGAGAGGTCTAGAGAGGTCTCAGTCAGGAGAGGTCTAAGAGATGTAAATTTGGTTTGTGGACATTTTTACAACAAGAAGTTTGCATAGAAAGTCATAATTAAAACTTGATATATGTTGCTCCCTCAAACTAGTGACATTTTGTCTGTAGATGCTTAGTTGATTAGACATGTTCCAGAAATGAATCACAAAATAATGAAATGAAAACTATTTTATTTCAGATTAAAATATGTTATGGAGTCTGAGAGGAAAAGGGTACTCTAAGAAAGACCCAAGAATTTCGTGGTGGAAAGTTGTGATATCTTTACTCATTTCCAGATATTTCCAGAAAGAATAAGTTTTTTAAACACTATCTTGAAGAAGTTTTTATAGGGTAAATATTTTTCAGCTTCTCAATAGAAAATGTTTTCCAATTTAAGTTGAAGATTACAGAAATGTAAACTTCTAGAAAAAAATTAGTAATTTTAGTAAAACTAAAAGTGATACGCTTTTCTCTTGTTCCAGTATTTATTTTCTCTATATCACTGCTGTAGTTAATGTTATAGTCTCTGGCTAGGAACACTAATGGTTTTCTAGACTATGCATTATATCTGGTTTTGATGATACCACATTGCATGCATTGGTCAAGAGAATTGGTGCACATATTCTAAGTAATTTTAGTATTCACATTTAATTCTAAAATTTGCATCTAAATATTGTGGATGCAGTGATCTTCCTAGTGTATTGTTATTTAAAAATCAATTAAATCATTTAATTTCCATAACAATTTTTCTCATTAAATTCACTTTGAATACATCTATCTTACAGAGAGGGAATTGGCATGTAGGGAAGTTAAGTAACAGCTAATATGTACAGAATCTGAAGTCGAACCCTTCATAGTCTTCCCCAAGAGTTTCTTATTTAAATATTAAGACTGACAGAATATAAAAAAGAAAGAAGAATGAGACAAGAAAAAAGAAGAAATGAGAGAAGGAAGGAAGAAGAAAGGAAGAAAGATAAATAAAAAAGGGAAGTGGAAAAGGCATGAAGGGGTAAAGGAAAGGAAGAAAGCATGAAGAAAAGAAGAAAGGAAGAGAAAAAGGAATTTTAAAATGGAAAAATATATGAAAAATAGCATATAGAAAATCTATTTTAAATAATTTCAAATTACTGAAGAACTAGACATCCAATTAATGTAAATACTGTTGAAGAAAGACAAACGGATTTCTAAATACATGAGCAACTTTCATTAGTAACATCAAGTTTGCTTTTAAATGGTTTAAAATTTTTGGTACACAGTTAGAGAAAAAAAAAAAAAATGAAAGAGACATGAATTTGAGAAAAGAACAATGCCCTTAGGGAACTAGAACTGGTTGTGTTGCAAAAGATGCTATAGGTAAGAGATAAGAAGGTCAACTTTTTAGAGCAAAGAGGTGAAAAAGAAAAATAAAACGTTTCAGTTAGCAGAATAAGAGATGGTCCCTCAGGCAGGAATAAGCATTTTCCTAGTATATTTTCAGATGCAAAATTGTACATGGTGACATGATCAAAGAAGGGACAATCCTGACACATTGACTCTTCAACGAAGGCACATTTCATAGTGGGAAGGATATGATAATAATAAATCTTTCATGTACTTTCAGCAACATAAGTCATCACTTTGTACTGTAATAACTGACTCACTTATCTGGCAGCTTCAATGTCATGCTAAAATGACAACAGAGAAATAATTCTCCAAACATATTTTTCTTTGGGAGTGAGGAAAAAGGATTATATAGTCTGGGATGCACAGCTATGACAAGTTACAGGTGTATGAGGATAGGAAAGTATAGAGGGAAACTTTTCTTGGCCAAACAGAGAAGTCCTAGTAAACTGCATGGAAACAATGTTGATTGGTTCTGGAGGCTCAAAGCAAGGGTCAGCTTATTGGTGGAGACACTGTTGCTGGGCATGTTTGTTTTTGAGTGCCTGTTCTCTGAGTTTGTGCAGCCTTAAAGAATGTCTAGCAATACATCTTGTCACAGAAATATGTGTATTCATGCAAATTGAGCAACTTGTACAAAGCATGGGATGTCTGAAAGCTTTCTTGGGGTTTTAGTTTAGAAAGGTTTTGAGACAGTTCTTATCTCAGACACATAATTATGAGCTCCCCTCCTTTGTGATCTCCCAGCTCCAATTTGTCTGTGTCCGACAAGAGTGACTGCATCTTGGTATCTGTAACTTTCATAAAATGGCATAAAATATACTCATCAGGCCAGGAGTGGTGGCTCATGCCTGTCATACCAGCACTTTGGGAGACCGAGGCGGGCAAATCACCTCAGGTCAGGAGTTAAGACCAGCCTGCCCAACATGGTGAAACCCTGTTTCTACTAAAAAAACAAACAGACTAACAAAAAAGCCAGGCAAGGTGGTGCACGCCTGCCGTCCCAACTACTCAGGAGACTGAGGCAGGAGAATCGCTTGAATCCTGGAGGTGGCAGTTGCAGTGAGCCGAGATCGAGCCACTGCACTCCAGCGTGGGTGACAGAGTGAGACTCGGTCTCAAAAAATATATATATATATATGTGTGTGTGTGTGTGTATATATGTATATGTGTGTGTGTATATATATCCCTGCCCTTGATGAGTGTGTGTATATATACACACATACATGTATATATGTATATACATGTATATATATATGTATATATGTACATACACACACACACTCTTCAAGGGCAGGAATTTTGTCTCATTCTCAACTGATTTCTAACAGCTAGTATGGTCAGTGCTTACTACATTTCTAGTTTTTAAAAATTGGTGAAAGAGCACATGATTAAAACTAATGTGAACAGAGTTTATAATAGAAAAAAGAGAAGAGGAAAAAAGTGAAGGGAGAAGATATTCTTATTAAATATAAAATTCTATACATGTAGCAACCTTTCTAAAAAAAAGTACAAGCGTTTTAAACATTGTGTATAGACGGTCCAGTGATATGACCCATTCTATGACAAGGTTAAAGGTTAAAAATTATTAACTTTTTTCGACCTGCTTCCTTCTCAGTAAAATGAAGAGGCTGGACTGAATAAACTTAAAATTTCTTCCGTTCTAAGTCCCTCTGATTTCATAATTCATTTTCAAAATATCACTTTGATGAGTCTGAAATATATTAATTTTGAATGAACCCCACCTCCCAAACACAAATTCCTGTGTGTTCATGGCTAATCTTCGAAAGTCATGTGGGCAAACGAGCAATTCAAAAAAGGAAATTAGAAGACAATTTCACCTGCAATAGAATCAAAATTAATAAAGTACTTCGAAATAGCTTAACGAAAGAGGTGAAAGAGTTGTAAAGTGAAAACTGCAAAACATTGTTAAAAGAATTTAAAGAACACACAAATAAATGGAAAGACATCCATGGTCACGGACTGGAAGATTGACTATTGTTAAGATGTCAATATTACCTAAAACAATCTAATATTTAATACAATCTCTATCAGAATCCCAATGGCGTTATTTTTTTTGGAAATAGAAAAATCTATCTTAAATTGTATATAAAATCTCTTCTTTTTTCTTTCTTTCTTTTGTGTTAGAGGCAGAATCTCCCTATGTTATCCAGGCTGGTCTCGAACCCCTGGACCCACTGGATCATCCTGCTTTGGCCTCCCAAAGTGCTAGCATTACAAGCATGAGCCACCATGCCCAGCCCCTAAATTGTATATAAAATCTCCAGGAATTCTGAGAAGCTAAAATAACCTTAAAAAAGAATAACATTGAGTCTTCACAATTCCTGATTTCAAAACTTATTACGAAGCTTTAGTAATTAAATTGTGTGTCAGGGACATAAGCACATACATGTAGAACAAATGAAAAAATTAAAAAGCCCAGAAATAAACCATTGCATATAGGGTCAAATGATTTCTGACCAGAATGCCAAGAATATTCAGTAGAGAAAGGACAGTATTTTAACATAGGATGTTGGAAAAACTGGATACCCATGTGCAAAAGAATGAAGTTAGATCCTGACCTTATACCACATACAAAATGTAACTCAAAGTGAATCAAATACCTAAACACAAAAGCTACAACTATTATATTATTACAAAAATCATGGGGAAACAAAATTTATCACACTGGATGCAATAATTTATGGAATATCACCCCCAAATTACAGACAACATAAGAAATAAGAGCTAAGTCGAACTACGGCAAAATGAAAAGTCAAAACTTTCATTTGACTCATGAAAGTGAAAAGACAACCTATGAAATGGTACAACGTATTTTGAAATTATATATCACTTAAGGGTTTAATATACAAAATGTGTAACTAACTTATATGACTCATCAATAACAACAACAAAACCTGGTTCAAAAATGAAAATGGACAAAGGTTTAGAGACATTTCTTGAAAGCAAATATACAAATGGCCAATAAGCACATGAAAAATGCTCAACATCACTGATCATTAAGGAAACAAGATACAAAACCACAATGAGATAACACCTCACACCTATATGGTGGCTACTACCAAAAAAAAAACTCAGAAAATATCAATTATTTATAAAGATATGAAGAAATTTAAACTCTTGTGCACTGTTGGTGAGAAAGTAAAATTGTGCAGCTGCTATGAAAAATAGTTACTGTGGTTCCTCAAATTTAAATATAGAGTTACCATATGATCCAGCAGTTTCTCTTCTGGGTTTATATCCAAATAAATTAAATGCACGGAATTGAAGAGATACTTGTACACCCATGTTTATGGTTGAATTATTCATAATAGCTAAAATGCTAAAGCAATTCAGGTACTATGGTTTGAATATAGTTTGTTTGGCGTCACCAAGTCTTGTGGTGAAATTTGATCCCCAATATTGGAGACAGGGCTTTGTGCGAGGAGTTGGAGTTGTGGGGCCGGGTCCCGTATTAATAGCTTAGAGCTGTCCTCCTAGTAATGAGTGCATTCTCACACTGTGAGTTCCCTCAATAACTGCTTGTTAAAAAAGCCCAGCACCCCAGCCCCTCTCTCTTCCTTCCTCTCTTGATACGTGCTGCTCACTCCTCCTCACCTTCTGCGGTGAGTGGAAGCTTCCTGAGACCCTCACCAGAAGCAGATGCTGATACTATGTCTCTTGTGCAGCCTGCTGAACCATGAGCCAAATAAACTTCTTTTCTTTATACATTATCCAGCCTCAGGTATTTCTTAATAGCAACACAAATGAATGAAGACACCAAGGGTCCATGAATGGAAAAATGGATAAATAAAATGGATGTAGTATGCATGTGGTACATACGTATATACAATGGAATATTATTCAGCCTTCTTAAGGAAGAAAATTTTGACACATGCTACAATAGGAATAAACTTCGTGGACATTATGCTAAGTGAAATTAACTAGTACCAAAAAATAATACTATAAACTATTCCACAACCATAAGTACTTAGAGTAGTCAAATTCATAGAGAAAGAAAGTAGAACTTTGGTTGCCAGGGACTAGGAGAAGAGGAGAATGGGGAGTTATGTAATGCAATTCCACATTTCAGTTTTGCAAGAAGAAAAGGGTTCTTGAGATTGGTTGCATAACAACGTGAATATATTTACCCAGTTGAGCTGTACGCTTTAAAATATTTGAGATGATATACTTTAGTTCTCTGTGACAATTAAAAATCTTAATTAAAAAAGTAAAAGCTATGTGAGCCATTTTTTTCTACCTTCCCCTATTAGTTCCATACCTTTTTGTCAAATCCAAAGATACTTTTATATTAGGTAAGTAGTTTCTCTCTGCTTGTACCTTGGTACCATTGACAATCTTCTCATATTCTTGTGACCTCTTTCCAATTTATGCTTCGCATGGCATATGCTAGCTTGAGTTCAGCGTAATATTTTATGATCTGCTCAATCACTTTTTCTGTTTAAAGTGTTAGCTCATACACTGGGAAGCGATGCAGACACCTGGAGCATATAATTGCTGGTTTCTCTTCTCTGAGCATGACCAAGACAAAGGCAGCTCTTTTATGAACAGAAGATAGAGACTGGGGAATCAGGTTCTGTGTGGGTTCAGAGACTATCAAAGGTGGTGCATTGTCATGTCTTCAATTGACAGATGAAGAGCATGAATTAGATTTCCTGAAAAAGTTAAGGTTTCAGTCAAAGCTCTCCAAAAGACATCACTGAGTAAATAATTTAGAACCCTCTCAGGAATCCCATTTAGTTTATATTACTGATAAGGTTACTTCATATGAGCTTCTTTGGTAAAAACTGGGCAACTCTAGTCCCTTTCTGTTTATCTGTCCTTTTTCATTAGTATTGGTCTTAACAATAGCACTCTTGACATCTGGCTTGATTTTCTCTTCCTTAAGATGCAAGTTACTCGCCTACTCAGAGCTTCTTCCTGCTCTTTCCCTGCTGGTGCTCACTATTAGATGGTCTTGGTCCAAATTGTGGAGTTGCAAGTGAGACCTTTCCCTGGGTGAATTTGTCAGCTGGTGCTGTGAGACAGAATTTTGGGGGTTAATGCCTAGCCCTAATGAAGTAAGTTTTAACATTAAAATTCTAATAATGCTTATTTTTCCACTTAAAGATAATAGACTTCTTGACTGACTGTAAAAATCTTTCTGAGGTTTTCAAAGGGAAGAGCTGCTAACAAGTAAGTCTGGTAGAAGATATGTTTTCTAGTTGGGGTCTTACATCTTTTTATAGACCTCCCAAGGCCACCTTAGCATCTCTAAATGAGTAATTAGCACTTTCCCTCCTGATTTAAAATAATGGAAACCCTAACTATAAAAGACCAAAATTTGGGAACAGTTCATATTAGATTCTACCTTTCTTTTGAAAAGCTTCATTCTTTAATTTGCACTGGTCTATAAAGAAATTAATTACTCTCATATCCAGAATGCACACATCAGTGGAAAAACAAAACCAAAAGAAAATTAAGTTCAATTATTTTTCTTCAGATAAGTGGCATTTGTTGCAAAATTAAGTATACTCTTGAACATTAATGGTTATAACAATATTTTTGTAGCTAATAAATTAAATATATGACATATTTGATTATTTTATTAAGTAAAATCTTCATCAGATTTCCATCTAAAATATTTTCTATACACTTAGTAAAGACATAATGTTTATTTTATATATTGCATATAAATTCAGAAAAAAATGTAATTATATTATAAAACCAAAAATGACACATGACTTTTAAAAACAACTTATTTACTTGAAAGTTATTGGTGTGTTACATACTTTGATTAACTAGGTAGGATTTTCCAGACAAACTCATTTACTCTTCATTTACAAACAAATTTGGGCAGGGTAATGTGGGTCATGCCTATAATCCCAGCATTTTGGGAGGCTGAGATAAGTGGATCCTTTGAGCCCAGGAGTTTGCAACCAGCATAGGCAACATAGTAAAATCCCATCTCTACAAATATATATATATATATATATATATATTTTGAGACGGAGTCTCGCTGTGTCACCCAGGCTGGAGTGCAGTGGTGCGATCTCGGCTCACTGCAAGCTCCGCCTCCCAGGTTCACGCCATTCTCCTGCCTCAGCCTCCGAGTAGCTGGGACTACAGGTGCCCGCCACCACGCCCGGCTACTTTTTGTATTTTTAGTAGAGACGGGGTTTCACCATGTTAGCCAGGATGGTCTCGATCTCCTGACCTCGTGATCCACCCGCCTCGGCCTCCCAAAGTGCTGGGATTACAGGCTTGAGCCACCGCGCCCGGCCAGTTCAAAAATATATATTTTTAAACTTAGCTGAGTATGGTGGCTTGTGTTTGTAGTCCCAGGTTCTGAGGGAGGATAAGGTCGGAGAATCACTTGAGCCTGGGAGGTTGAGGCTGAATGAACTGTGATTGTGCCACTGCATTTCAGCCTGGGTGACAGAGTGACACCATATCTTAAAAAAGTTCAAATTTTTTTTTTTTTTTTTTTTTTTTGAGACGGAGTCTCGCTCTGCCGCCCAGGCTGGAGTGCAGTGGCCAGATCTCAGCTCACTGCAGGCTCCGCCTCCCGGGTTCACGCCATTCTCCTGCCTCAGCCTCCCCAGTAGCTGGGACTACAGGCGCCCGCCACCTCGCCTGGCTAGTTTTTTGTATTTTTTAGTAGAGACGGGGTTTCACCGTGTTCGCCAGGATGGTCTCGATCTCCTGACCTCGTGATCCGCCCGTCTCGGCCTCCCAAAGTGCTGGGATTACAGGCTTGAGCCACCGCGCCCGGCCTAAAAGTTCAAAATTAAAAATTGAAAAAAATAAATAGAAGTAAAAACGATTTACCAAGCACAGATCAGGTACAGAAATTATGCCAGGAGAAAAGTAAAATTGTATATTTATTTGATTGTCAGCCAGAATTCTGTCCATCATATTTCACTGAAATAGCATTGAATAAATTTATCTTCCAGTTCATTTTTTTAACATTAAATTCATCATTATGGATTATCAGCATCTTATTGCAATGTAGTATACTTTTAATGTCCTTATTAAATATTTACCAAAATATATGTTAGAATTTTAGATTGCAGAGACATTTAATGTTGTAGTCTTTCTTATTTAGAATATATTCTTGAAACAATATAAATGCTAATTTTATTTCAGTAAAAGCCTGATAGCATTTAGTCCTCATTAAGAACCAGTGAGACACAGAATGTTATCATCCCCATCTTACAGATGTGGAAACTTCTGCAACACAGAGTGATGGAGTAACATTCCCAAGACTAGAAAATGGTAGAACCCTGTTATTTCAGAAGCTGTGCCCTTCATCATTATATTGTGTTCCCTGTACAAGTAGAAGCTAGAAAACAAAGCACGTAGGCAGCAGTTGTCTAGATAAGAAAGGAAACTTGAAGTCCTGAAATTGGGAAAAATAACCAATATTTGATTTGATTTGATTTGATTTTTTCTATTCTATTCTATTCTATTCTATTCTATTCTATTCTATTCTATTCTATTCTATTTTTTTGAGGCGGAGTCTCGCTCTGTTGCTCAGGCTGGAGTGCAGTGGCACGATCTCAGCTCACTGCAACCTCCGCCTCCCGGGTTCACGCCATTCTCCTGCCTCAGCCTCCCTCACTACTCTTTAAATACAATTAATTAGTAATGTGAAAAAGGACCTTAGATATAAGCCAGCACAGCTGTATAGAATTTTGTAAACTACATTAAGACGATTCAATTTTAGCTTCACAGCCATGGAGCTTACAGAGGAAACATTTTTCTGCACTCTGGGAGTAAAAAAGAAAATGTGACATTAAAAAGCAATATTTCTCTGCTACTCTTTGAAAAGATTTAGAGGAAGGGTAAGACTATGAGCACTGAGTATGTTTGGTAAAACAGATCTCAGTTAACCAGGTGTGAGAGTATGGCAGAGTCAACCACAAAAATGAGTGAAAAAAGGAGGAAGCAAATAGATGCAATAATTTCAATAAGTGATGTTTAAGGATTTGACAATAAATTAGTACGGAGTAAGGGAGGGAATGAGCAGGAAAGGATGACTCTCCCTTTCTACTTTGGGAAACTTAGTAATGAAGAGATGCAGGAGGAGCAATATGTTGGGATAATCAGAAAAATAGTATATTAAATAGTTTGGCTTTAAGTTGAATTTGAAGTAGCTAGGATACACTTTACTGAAGAGATTGAATATGTCGTTGATGTACAAGTGTCTAAGACATCACACACACACACACACACACACACACACACACACACACACACACCCTCACCAGGTGAAGTATTACTCTTTTATGAGGATTATGCTATGAAGAAACAGTTTAAAGTAGACATTGTGAGCTTATACTATGGTTCATCCAGACCTGAGTTCTAATCGTAGGTAAGTTACTTTGGCGAGATATTCAAATTATTATCTGTATAATATTATGTTACCACATACCTTATGGTGTTCAAGTAAGAACAGGAATAGATGCTTTATGTAAAGTGTTTTATACAGAATCTGGCATGAATTTTAGAGTGAATATTTGTATTATTAACATTGGCATCAGCGTTATTATTTTGTAAAGGAAACAAAACTCAGATTTAGCAAGATACCAAAGTCACTCAGAAAGTAAATCAAAAGGAAAATATTTGAATTCATATTTGTCTGAAGTCAGTGCATACATTATAACATTTTCTGTTCTGGATTAATGCTCTTTAGAGATCAGATAAAATACAAGCTCTTGGAGCTAATGTGTTTGTCAAGGAATGTACTGTAGAAATATTAAAAATAAGTAATCCCAGCACAGAAATCTAAGGAAAAACCAAAATTTAGGAGATGATAGAGGAAAAGAAATACAAAGCGAATTTGTAAGTATTAATGAAAAAAATGTACATGTGAGTATCAACAACTATATATAAGGAAATCTGGTATCCCCAAAGATAAGACAGTGTTTTATCTGGAAGGGAAGTGTCATCAGTGTCAAAAGTGACTGAGAGGACAAGTAAAATAAGGTTTGAGCAATGTCCTTTGGGCTTAAGCAAAGTTATTGCTAATTTTGGAGAAACACTAAAGGATAACAAAAATTGGGAACAAAACGCTTTCTGAATAATAATACAGTACTTGAAAGCAATACTGTCTATTATTTGATAACAGAATTTTTGTCAAGTAGCCAATCTTTAATTACAATAGGGAGAAAGCGCTTCAAATATGATTATTCACATGTCCAAGAGTAAGTTCAACAATAATTTTATTAACAAAAGCATGAAAATGCTAATGTTTCATTCTTATAAAGCTTCTAATGAAAAACTAAAAATAACAAGACTTCATTCCAGTGATAATAACTGAACCTAGAATGAGACATAGTGATATAACATTTTCAATTCACATTTCTACAAATTAATATTACATATTTGCAGCCCTCTTCAGGAATTGAGTGACTTAACTTAATTGACTTTATTGTAATATATTGTATGTATTCAGAACTTCAGATAACCATTTCACTACATTTAAATCCTATTGTTAAAATACAGAACACTGTAAAAATACCCATTTATGAAATTAATTGTCTAGGTTATAGATTGGCACTCTTGGATAGTGAGACTATAATTTATATACTGGATTTTCACAGCTTTGTTAATCTTGCTTTGTTTTGCTTTGTTGCCTCATCAAGTTTTATTTTCTCTTTACCAGAGGCTATCATCTTCAGTAGAATATATTGATTCTTCTTCTCAAGAAATTTAAATTCTAAATGAAATAGTGTCCCTGTTTTACAGTCCTCTGGACTACTGTGTTTCAGATATTTCTGTGGACTAGAGTCTGGAACTACTGTTATGAACATCATTCAGTGTAAAGTTTTTCAAAACCTACATTTCTGACTTACTTCTGAAGAACTGTGATTAGATGGCTGAAGACTAGCATGATACAGGTATTAAAAAGTAAATCAAACTGGTGTTTTTAAAAAAGCTTTATTTTCAGGACACTCTTAGATTTGTGAAAAAATTGAGAGAATGATACAGTTTCCTTATTCCCTATGCCTAGTCACCCCTATTAAAATTGTACATTAGTATGGTACATTTGTTACATGTAATTACCTAAAATTCACACGTTATGAATAAAAGTGTTCTATTAAGATTTATTTAGGTTTTACCCAATGTCCTTTTTCTGTTTCAGGATGCCTTCCAGGTTACCATATTCCATGGAGTCATAATGTCTCCTTAAGCTCTTTTTGACTGTGACAGTTTCTCTGACTTTCCTTGTTTTTAAGAACCACGGCATTTTTGAGAATTAGAAGGTAAAGTTTTGAGGCTTTCTTTAGAATATACTCTATGGTGTTTGCCTGATATTTTTCTCATAATTATTCTGAGGTTATATGGTTTTGAAAAGAAGAACACAGAAATAAAGTGCCGTTTAATGACATTATATCAAGAGTGCATGCTAACAACATGGTCTTCCTGTTGATTTTGACCTCGAGGTAGTATTATCAGATATATCCACTGTAAATTTACTTTCTTTCTCTGCTCTTTTTTTATTGCTATACAGTTGGCCTTTTGTACCATTAGTTCTGCATCCATGAATTCAACCAACTGTAGATCAAAAGTATCCCCCAACCCCAAAATATAGAATTGTTTCCTCTGTACTGAACATGTACAGGCTGTTTTTCTTTGCCATTTTCCCTAAACAATACAGTATAACAACTATTTACATAGGCTTTACATTGTATTAGGTACTGTAAGTAATCTAGAGAGGATTTAAACTGTTTCAGTGGATGTGCTTATGTTATATACAAATAGTATAGCATATTACATATAGTTTGTTTATTCACTCTCCTATTTTATTTTTTATTTATTTATATTTATTTTTGAATGAAAATGTATTTGTTATTTTAATTAGAGAACATTCTGGTAGTTTTCCAGAATTGCTGTGACAAAATATCATAAACAAGCTATAGAAATGTATTGTTTAAAACAATAAAAATTTGCAACAATAGGAATATATTCTCACAATCCTGGAAGCTAGAAGTCTGTAATTAAGGTGTCACCAGGGCCGTGCTTACCTCAAATGCTCTAGGGGACAAGCTGTTCCATGCCTTTCTCTTAGCTTCTGTGTCATAAATGCAAAAAGAACAGAAAAGCCTAGAATCTTTGAATGGTGATTTTTTTGTGTGTTTGGCTGCAATTTTAGAACTACTCTTTAAAATAGTACATTACTTTAACTGAAAGCAGGTTGATATATAGGAAAATAATATTTTACAATGAGTAAAATATACTAATGTATACCACTTCCAGAGAAAATCTATCTTTTCTTGGATTATTTTTTTCTTAGCAGCATTTCAATTTGCTGAGTAAAGCTTTCAGAAATGCTTGCTTCAAAGCATGCCTACCAACTATGATTCAAATGAGGTGCCCAATGAGAAAAGAGAACTACACAAAGACAAGAAAAATAAACTATGGCTGGCGATAATTAAAAAAAAATGCATTTTTAACATATAAATATACATTAGTCATATTTATAGGAAGAAAAGAGACTTTAAATGTCTAAATTTATTTCTAAGTAGTTTTGAAAACATATTGTATTTAGGAAATAATAACAAACATCTCTCAAAAGTAGTCAGAAAAAATCAATAAATTTAAGCATGCATACTACAAAATAACATTTCAATGGATATATTAAATAATGTAATGTATGGTTAAATGCAAACTTCATTATTTGGGTAATGCAATCATACTTATGTGCCTCCAAGTAAAATAAATACATAAATGAACCATATGAAACAAAAAGTAAAGATGTACAGAAATCCTTATTTCGTGATCTGGAAATTTCTGAGGGAGAAAGAAAAAATGAAAAAAAAAATTTAAAAATGGAGGATATATTCACTAATATAAAGGATTTATAGAAGTGAAGTTTTGGACTTAAAAGAGCCTGTGGGTGCCAAGAAAGATTATTTGTTTAAAATTGTCCATTTTTAAAAGACAGAATAACGATATGTGAGTTGCTTCTAGAAGGTGGAAAATAAGCAAATAAATTCCTCCCTGGAGTCTCCAAAAGAAGAAGTGCAGTCCTTATTTAACCCCACTGGGACTTGTGTCCAACTTCTAAATCTATAAATCATTTAGGTAATTATTGTTTTTGTTGTTAGGCCAAAATGTTTGTGATAATGTCTTGAAGAAACTAACACATCATGTCTAGAATATATATATACACACACACACTACATTCTATAGATATCTATATATATATCTTGAATATATATATGTTCTATATATATATGTTCTATATATATATATATATATATATAGGTGAAACCCAGAAGGTCATGTTAAAGAGAAAGTTTTTAAAGATTCCAGACTAAACAAAAGTCAAAGGCTAAATTTCAGAATTCTCATGGTCAACACAAAATGGTTGTTGAAAGAAAAAGTTCTTTGTTCTTTATACAAAGAACTTTTATACAAAGTTCTTCATATACAAATTCCTCTTTGTATATAAAATGCCAAGTAAAATAATTTTACATACAAATTGATTTTTAATTAAGTGAGATAGAAAGAGTAACAAGAGAAAATTTGGATGTGGAAGATTTGCAAATTCATATCACCATAATAATCATTATATTTATATCCAATTGCTTGAAAAAAAGTTTTAGCAAAGTAGGAATAGAAATTTCTAAAGTTAACAGAGTATATCTTAAGCTCAATAATAAATACATATTTAGTGGCTTCCCATTAAACATCATATTAAAATACACACACACAAATCCAGAAGGTTCATTTGTTTCTCCTTTTAGGTTGCTTATTAAAAAGTAGACTCACCAGGTCTGATTTAGCTCAACTAAATAGCAGGCTAATGCCGGTGTCAGATCTGTGAAGGGTTTCCCCTTTTTGGAAGCAATTTCCTCAGGAAATTCCCACCTTTTTTTTTTTTTTTTTCCTCCGTACATAACTAGCTGTTTCTCTGCTTCCTGTCTCTATAAATATGTGTAACATCATGGGAACCGAATCCCTTGCCAGTGCATGACAAGTCCAGTACAACTACATCCATCTCAAGCACATTGCTTTACCAGTCCTTGAGTTGTAGGATCAGGGCACCGGTTTCATTTGTTGTCTTTTATTGTATGCTTTTACAGGCTACAAACTTCTTTCATGTACTGTTTTACTTGCATTTCACACAATTAACATGCAACAGACTAGCCTAAAATTTACTTATTGGGTATTAGTGGAACAATTACATGAAAATTACAACATATTGAAAATATAAAAGTAATAAAAATCTGATTGTTATGAATATTACAACATAATATTTAATTCTTAATTTTTTGACCAACAAAAAGACATTATATGTGTAATGTTTGTGGAGTATTGATAAAAATTGATAATCTGAGCAGTATAGTAAGTGTCAATGTGTTTCATGAGATAAAAACCGTATGTTGAATGTTCTCTGATAATCATTAATAAAACCAAAACTAGAAATAATGCATTTTTTGGAATTTTCAAAGCATACTTCTAATTAACCCTGTGTCACACAGTAAATCAATCATAGCAGAAACTATTGAACATTTAACTGAGTAATATTAAAAAATAACATTGAAAAGTGCTGATTTTTTTAAATGTCCTTATTATGCATAGTTCAAATATATTAATAGCAACTAGAAAATAGCACAAAAAAAAAGACACAAAAACTCTTAATTGTCATAAACATCAAAGTTCAAAATGCTTGCGTTATCCACATTGTGCATAGGTATGGTAGCATATGAGAACAACAATGGAAAGAAACAAATCAGATTCTTATTATATTATACAATTTCCAATTAAATAAACTGCAAAACTAGAATTGCAATTCAGAGTACTTGCCATTTTGCTCATGCAGCACACCTTGCAGTCAGCAAGTTGTTTATCTTCCATGTAAATTGCTTTCCTGAGTGCTCTAACAGCATATATTAAAAATAAACAAAAACATAAACAGAAACCTCAATAAGCATAACTTAAAACAGTAGAAACTGAGATTGAAGTATTTTCTGCAATTGCTTTCAGTCTAGCTCACATAAAATGCTCTTTAACTCTATTTTATTGCACTTTGAAATGTGCTGCAGTGTAACTATTAAAGGAACTTCATAATAGATGTTGAATTGAATAATATTAGAAATGCTGATTCAACAGTCCTTGTCATTTGTGACATTTTATTAGGTTCTAGAAGATTTTTAAAATTGGGCATTAGTCAACAGACCTCTAGTTTTAAAATACTCATTGACTTACATGTTCATTATGTACAAAATATATTTAAACGGCTTGGTAAGTGAAGTCTCACTAACATTATTGAGTCAATCCACTTTAAAATAACCCCCATTAAAAGATTAAGCTAGTGTAAGAATACGTTTTCAGTGTAAAAAAAAAAGTGCTTTGAGAAAATGAAATGTTTCAACATGAGTATAATAACTGTTGAATATCTAAAATCTAAAAGGTCAAGGAAGTTCATGTTTAAAATTAAAGAAATATGAGCATATTGCCATAGAAGATGTTATTTGAAGATTTCATTTAAAATACATACTTCATTTTTGAACAGTTTTAGATTGATGAGAATTTGTAAGACATACCATATATCCCACATACAGTTTCCCTTATTATTAGCATCTTACATTAGTCCAGTACCTTTTGTACAGTTTAAGAATAAATACCACATATTTTTAACTGAAGTTCATACTTTATCCAGATTTCTTTCTTTCTTTCTCTTTCTTTCTTTCTTTTCTTTCTTTCTTTCTTTCTTTCCTTCCTTCCTTCCTTCCTTCCTTCCTTCCTTCCTTCCTTCCTTCCTTCCTTCCTTCCTTCCTTCCTTCCTTCCTTCCTTCCTTCCTTCCTTCCTTCCTTCCTTCCTTCCTTCCTTCCTTTCTTTCTTTCTTTCTTTCTTTCTTTCTTTCTTTCTTTCTTTTCTTTCTTTCTTTCTTTCTTTCTTTCTTTCTTTCTTTCTTTCTTTCTTTCTTTCTTTCTTTCTTTCTTTCTTTCTTTCTTTCTGTCTCTCTCTCTCTCTCTCTCTCTCTCTCTCTCTCTCTCTCTCTCTCCTCTTTCTCTTTTGATGGAGTCTTGTTCTGTCACCCAGGTTGAAGTGCAGTGGCACGATCTCGGCTCAATGTAACCTCCGCCTCCAGGGTTCAAGTGATTCTCCTGCCTCAGCCTTCTGAGTAACTGGGATTACAGGTGTGCACCACCATGCCTGGCTAATTTTTGGATTTTTTTAGTAGAGACGGAGTTTCACCATGTTGGCCAGACTGCTCTTGAACTACTGACCTCAGGTGATCCACCCGCCTTGACCTTCCAAAGTGCTGGGATTACAGGCCACGCCCGGCCAGTTTCTTCCATTTCTTACTAATATAGCTATTCTACTATGGAATCCCATTCAGGATACCACATTACACTTAATAATCACATCTCCTTAGGCTTCTGTTGACTGACAGATTATTATATTTTTCTTTTTATGAGAGATTTTAGGATAATTGGTGTGATAAATCAAGTCAATTTGGATTTACATGAACATTTTCTTCTCTTTAGATTGGGGTATGCATTTTGGAGAGGAAGACCTTGGAGGCATGGTGCCATTGGGTCACATCATATTCATAGTTCATAATGCCAACATGACTTACTTTTGCTGAAGTGAACCTTGATCACTTGGCTAAAGCGGTGTTTGTAAAGCTTCTTAACTGTAAAACTACTCTGTTCTCCCTGCTGTATATGTAATTTATTTTTAAAAATTCACTATGTGAAATTTGCACTTAAGGAGTGAGAGGTGTTCTCCTAATCCTTGAGAGAGGAATATCAGCATAAATTGCTTGGAAGTTTTCTGCATAAGAAATTTATTTTCTCTCTCTTATCTAGATCTACCTGTCTGTTTATTTAATCATTTATTTCTGTCAGCATGGATTCAGATATATTTATTTCATACTCTGGTGTATAATTAACACTGTTTTATTTTGTTCAAATTATTTCAGCTTTGGTCTTTGGGAGCTTTTATAGTTGGCCCCTCTGTCCTTTTTACACATTCAAATATTTGTATGTGTGCATTTGTGGGTGAGCGTGTGCATTAGCAATTTTTAAATTTGTGGCACTACAAGGTGTTCTAGGCTCATTTTTCAGTATTTTTGCCTCAGGCCTAGAATCAGATATTTATCCAAAGAACCTGGCCTTTTTGTTTTTGTTTCTGTTTTTGTTTTTGTTTTAAATAATATTAGAAACCAAAAAATGAATGCCACGTGTAAACATTGCTACTGGGTTGTCATTGGTTCTAGATCCACTCAGTTAAATAGAAATATGTGTGTGTATACTCACTGATATGTATACGCATATCTACATATTTCTATAGACTGCATCTGTGTATATGACAAGGCAAACAGGGGTTCATACTAAGGAGCCCAACTCTAATTTATTACCACATGGATCATTCTAGTCACCTACCCTTGCTTGTCTGTAGACATTTACTCCGCCAATGAGAAACCTGGTTTCAATTTGTTACCATTTATTTATTTAATTGTTAATTTTCAGTATACATGTAAAGCAGTATACAAATTGTTAATATGTACCTCATGGAAATATCTTTATTAACTAGAGTATAATACTCATGTACATTTAAAAATATTTTTAGTCTTCACTCATTTTCAAGTTTACTTAGGTCAGTAACTTTTTCTTCATCTCCTTCAACAAAATTGTTTCCTATATTTGTAATACAGTCAAGTTCTTTTGTCACATTTTGCCTTTCAACCTGGGACCATTTGAACTCTTACTTAATTTTTCTACATTGAGTGTCACTCTTTTTGTTTAGTAAAGTTTTGTGCTTTGACTCATGCACAGTGTCACATATCCACCACTACAGTATCATTAGGATAGTTTCATGGTCCTAAACTATTCCCTGGGTGTCACATATTTAACTCTTTCTCCTCATCACTGTACTGCTGGTAAGTACTGATCTTTGTAATGTGTCTATAGTTTTGATTTTTCAAGAATTCCATTTAAGTAGAATCTTAATGACATGTAGCCTTTTCATACTGATTTCTTTAACGTAGCAATATATATTCAAGATTCATTCAAGACTTTTTTGTAACTTTATAGCTCATTTTCTTTTACTACTGAATAATATCTCATTGTATGATGTACTGTGGTTTATCCATTTCCCTATTGAAGGACATCTTTTTTCTTTTAAGTTTTTGGAGATTATGAACGAACCATCTATTAACATTCACATGCAGAAATCTATGTGGACATAAATTGAAATTTATCTGGGTAAACATATCGGAGTACTATTTTAAATATATATATATAATCACTATTATATATAATCACTATATATATATAATATATATATAATTGTATGACAAGATTACATTTAGCTTTGTAAGAAAATGTCAAAATCTCTTCCAACATGACTGTATCATTTTGCATTTCCTCTAGTGAATAAGGGAGTTTTTATTGCATCACAATGTAGTCAACAATTGGTCTTCATTGTTTCTGGATTTCTGCCATTCTAATAGGTGAGTAGTAGTATCACATTATTGTTTTAATTTGCAATTTCCTAATGTTAAATGATGCTTAATATATTTTTATATGAATATTTATTATGAGTATGTCTTCTTTGATAAGGTGTCTGTTCAGATCTTTTGCCCATTTTTAAAATTAGGTTGTCTGCTTCCTATAGTTTAGTTTTAATAGTTATTTGTACATTTTGTAAGCAAGCCCTATAGAAGATACATATTTTGCAGATATGTTCTCCTAGCCTGTGGCTTGTACATTATTTTTTTCAACATTTCTTTCATACAATAGAAGATTTTAGTTGTATTAAAATCCATTTTGTCATGTTTTTTGTTCATGGGTCATTTTTGTTTTGTGCTTTGTATGTAAAATTTCACTACCAAATCCAAGTAAATGTGTATTTCACCCGGTGATTTTTTTTTCTAGAAGTTTTATAATTATGCATTTTACTTTTAGGTGTTTGATCAATTGTGAGTTAATATTTGTGAAATGAATGTGTATTGTCTAGGTTCATTTTTTGCTTATGGATGCCCACATATTCCAGCACCGTTTGCTGACTATCCATTCTCCTTGAATTGTCTTTGCCAGTTGTAAAAATTCTGTTGACTCTGTAGTTGTGAGACTACTTCTGGGATTTCTTTGCAATAACATTTATCTATGTAACTGTTCTTTCGTCTATACCACACTACCTTCATCTTAATTATTATAGCTTTTAATCATGTAGTGTAAGTCCTCCAGTCATGTTCTTCTCTTCAGTAATGTATTGGCTATGCTAGGTGTTTTGCCTTTCCATATAAATTTTGAATGAGTTTCCTGACACCTACAAATTATTCTGGTATAATTTGTATTCTGACTGTATTGTACCTGTAAATCATGTTGGAAGAATTGACATCTCAATAATATTGAATCTTCTGGTCCCTGAGTATGGAACATATCTCCATTCATTATTATATTCTTGGAATTTTTTATTACTTTTTGTAGGGGGTTTTAGATGTACACTTAAATATTTCATTTGGTTTGTGCAAATCTTTTTTATTTCAAATTCCAATTTTTCATACTGGTATATATGAATGAAATTAACTTTTATATATTAATATTTTATCCAATGTTCTTGCTATGCTCACTTATTTTTCTATGGTATTTGTTACTTGAATCTTTGAGATATCCTGCAAAGTCAATTATGTCATCTGTGGATAAAGACAGGTATGCTTCTTCCTTTTCAATCTTTATGTTGCTTAATTCATTTTCTTATTTTATTGTACTACTTTTCAAACAACTAGTTTTCTCCCAGTACAGGGTTGGAAAGGTGTGGTGAGAGAGGAATTCCTTCATTTTTCCAATTTTAGGTGGAAAGTGTCCTTTTTCTCATTAGTAAATATTTGGTTAATTGTAGATATGTTTTCATTTTTGTAATGTTCTTTATCAAGTTGAGAAATTTCCTCACTATTCTTAGATTTCTGAGAATTTTTTTATCATTAATTGGTGTTAGATTTTGGCAGATGCTATTATCAATGATTTGATGTAATCACATGATTTTTTTCTTTATCTTGTTGATGTAGATGAATATATTGTTATTCATTGTCAACCATCTTTGCACAAGTAGAATGCATCTTACTTGTTCATGGTGCATACTTACTTTTACACGTTGTATTCAGTTAACTCATATTTGTTGAGGATTTCTATACTTCTATTTGTGAGAAATATTGGTCTATGGTTTTCCTTTTTTGTAATATCTCAACTGTTTTTGGCATTAGGGTAATGCTGGCTTATAACGTGAGTTGAGAAGACTTCACTTTTCTTCTGTTTTCTGAAACTAGTTGTGTAGAATTGATATCACTTTTTCCTTAAACGTTTGAATTTCCTTAAACGTTGTCGAATTCACAAGTAAAACCATCTTGGCCTGGTGCTTTCTTTGATAAAGAGTACTTAATTTTTGTTTCAATAACTTTAATACATGTAGGAATATTCAGGTCATCTATATACTCTGTGTAGGTTTTGGTAGTTTGTGTCTTTCAAAAGTTTGGAACATTTCATCTATATAATCAAATTTTAGGGCATAGAGTTTTCATAGTACTTCTTTATTATCCTTTTAATGCCCATGGGATGTGTAGGGATGATGCCTTTTTTCAGATAGTGTTAATTTCTGTTTCTCCTTCTCATTTGTTGATTTTTAAATTATTATTTTTAGTTTTATTTATTTTTGTTTTAATTTCTTTTGCTTATTTTAAGATTAAATTACTCTTTTGTCTCCAGATCCTTCGGAAGAAACATAGGTTATTTATTTTATCTTTTTCTTTTAACTATATTTACTTAATGCAATCAATTGTCCTTTAAGTACTGCATTCATTGAATCACACAGTTTTTGGCAAGTTGTAGTTTTATGTTTTTATTATTTAAAATATTACTTATTATTAACTGAAATTTGTTTCTTTTATTTATATTATTATAAAATATGTTGTTTAATTTCTAAATATTTTGAAGAATTTTCCTTCTATATTTATATTATTGAGCTTTAGTTTAATTAAATTGTTTTCTGATAAAATGATTTTATTCTTTAAATTTCTTAAAGTGTACTTAATAAGCCTAATACCATTTATATTGGCGACTGATCTATATTAGCATGAGTGGATTGCATAATTTGCTGGTGTCAAAAATAATATTCTGTAAGTATCAATTCTGCCACCTTGATTGGTAGTGTGTTCAGGTCAACCATATCTTTACTGATTTTCTATCTGAATGGTTTATTAATTAACGAAAGAGCTGTTAAAGTCCTTTAATAATACAGTTGTCTCTTTTTCAGTTCTATCAGTTTTTCTACAACTATTTGGACTCTATACTTTTGTATGCATATAACTTCAGCATGGTTATATCTTCTTAGATTATTCATTTATCATTATGTGATGCCTTTCGTTATGCTTGAATTTTTTTTCTCTTTCTGAAGTATACTTTGACATTATTTTAAGTACTGTCTTGAATTACTTAGATACCCTTTTAGAAAGGGTATCAACATAAAGTAATTTTTCTTCTTTACTTAAAGGAAATTCTATAAGCATCATCTTTTCTCTCTGACAAATGCAAAAGAAAATGAAAAGATAAAAATATATTACAGAACCACTCTTTTCAATATATTAGGACAAATTTTAATAAACGTCAATAATTTTTCTTTTCCCTTTTCAGCACTTTTTATTTCTTCTACGAATGAATATTCTGGACTCTGGTAGATCTAATCTATGAAAATATGCAATCATGCAATGTAAAATACATCCAGTTATATAGAAATAAAATTGGTTATGTGACATTAGACACGAAGGTCCTTCATAGATATTCAACTGCTTAATTGTCTATTTTTAATTACTTCAACACATTTTCCAAAGCAAATGCAAAAAAAGTTTCTTTGTATTTTTTGCTTCATAAATAAGGACTCATTTAATGCATATAATTATTCTACAATTTTTTTCTCTAAATCCAGAGTTTAAAATATGAATTTTATTACTTGACTATATTTTTTCAAAAGATAGAGCAATAAAAATGGTGAGTTATAAAGGCATGCATTTGTTAGGTATATTACCTTCTTCTTTGAGAAAAATTAAAAATAATTTCTATATTACTGATAGGTTATAAATATATAAAATAGGCAACATGTCATATTCAAAAGTCTAGCATGTACTATGATGTTTAATAAATATCAACCTTATTATTCATTTTAAATTTCTGTCTAAATGTTCAAATTGTGGACTACATTTTTGTACACTCAAGAGGTTTAGGTTTTTTTGTTTTTTTTTTTTTACTCCTCCATTGTATAAATTTGGAGACATATTGTTAGTTAATTTCTGCAAAGTCTCCATTTTGCTTCAGCTTAAAGTGTTTATATAGGTACATAGCCACTTTCAAGCAAACTCTGCTCAGTAAGCACTAAAACAGTATTTTCCAAGATTATAGAGCCAAATTTTTAAAAAGTGTAGTAGCAAACATAATTTCTAAAACCTAATTTTATTTATTTATTTATTTATTTATTTATTTATTTATTTACTTACTTATTTATTGAAACAGAGTCTCGCTCTGTCACCAGGCTGGAGTGCAGCAGCACAATCTTAGCTCAGTGCAACCTCTGCCTCCCAGGTTCAAGCGATTCTCCTGCCTCAGCCTCCCACGTACCTGGGACTACAGCTGCACACCACCACATCCAGCTAATTTTTTGTAGTTTTAGTACAGATGGGGTTTCAGCATGTTGGCCAGGATAGTCTTGATCTCCTGACCTCGTGATCCACCAACCTAAATAACTACTATCTATTCAGAAATCACAGCCAGATGATTTAGCTGATATTTATATGAAAATTTTGTTCCTTTAATAAAAAGAGAGTAGTTAGAAATTTTCTTGATAAGAAATTCAAAAATAGTATTAATGTTCATTTTTATCTTTTCATATGCATCTGCAAAGAATATTTTCCAAATAATAAATTTATTTTTTAATAAAGATTTTGGATGTATCAGCACTAAACAGTGCCACTCTAAAAGCAGTTGTAAAGAGGGAAACAAAATTTGGTAAGATTCATAATATCGCAAAAGTATCATTCCCATTTTACAATTCAAATTATCCATGAAGGATTTTCATTTCCCCAAGAACTGACAATTACCTAGTGAGGTAATTCATGTTATAATTCATAGAAGGTGTGATGGTGAACATTACATAATACCATTCACTTCAAACTTATTTTCTCACAGAAAAACCAAATATATATATATATATATATATTACAGTATTACTGCTCTATTCCTCAGAGGCATAAACTCTCTGCTGTTGCTGGTATATCAGACTTTTAGGTAACAAACTTTGAAAGCAGGAGGGTGTGTTTCAGTGCTTTACATGCTGGAGAAAATAGTACTTCCCACATTCACAGCACTTTTAATTTATTACAGGAGAAATGGAGGGCATTAGCCTACAGAAGACATGGGGAAATACTGGCACCATTCCTTATGACCAGAAATGAACACAAACTGAAGTGTATTTATTGAAGAGGTTAAGCAAGCATTATAAATTCCGAATTCCAAAGACTTACAGCATTAGAGGACTATAGATATGATAATACCTTCCTTATTCATTTCTTTATCATATGCACATATAAGTAGATCCTGTGACTTGTTTCCCAATTCTGTTTCCTCATAATTTTCTTTCAGCTACAGATAGTTAAAATATGATTATTTTGACTTTTTAAAATAAATTTGTTCTATTATGCGATTTTCTTTATTTGTGATAATATTTGTTTAGTACTTAATATGTATCAGAAGATATGTCCATCTCTCCTCTTCTTTAGCCCAGTCTGTCTGCTTTTTGAGCTTGTGTTATGTTCCTCCTTGTATCAGGCCTACTGCCATCTCAGACTCAAGTCAGTTACCGGTTTTCTTATGTCCAGGTTTCTCTCTGCTGAGGGAGGGGAGGGACGTTTAGTAGGGAAGGCCATGGTGTTCCCGTCAAAGAAGGCTAACCATCATTTCTCCTAGAATATGCAAGGGCAAAAGCATTTTATCATCTTGGGTTTTGGTGTTTTCTGAAGATCTCACAGTGTATCTTGATTGAGAGATATATTACTGCTATTAAACTGGCTTTGATCCTATCAGAGAGAGGAAAAACTATGGTCGTATTTTGTTAAATGTGTACTCCCTGTATGTCTAATAAGAGGGGCCACCCTCACTGGTTTAAGAGGAGCCAGTGTGCAGGGAATCATTACCAGATATTTGCAGGATAGTTTGTGAATCCAAATGCATTTACTACAGTCATGTTCTATACCCATCCTTTTACATTATGTCTAATGGGAAAAGCAAACGATTGTTGCTTATTCAGTGCAATGTAGCCAACACGTCTCATGAATTTCAGCCAAACTGCCTTGTTTTTAATTCCCCTGTCCCTTAAGGGATTCAATTTTGGCCAAATTCTTTAACTTATCTGTTGCTTACTTACCTCATTTGTATAAGTAAGATAGTAATAATTTTACCTCTTGAGAAGATTGTTAAGATTAAGATATGTGTATGTATGGGTGTAAATAATTTCATATATATTTATGTACGTTAGGTTGGTGAAAATGTTTGCACCAACTTAAATGTCTACATATTGTATATACACACATATATTGTTTTGTATACATGTGTTCAGGCATATATTTACTCCTGCATGTGTGTATATGAACATGAAATCCTTGTTTTTAATGTCTGCCATATAAATACCAGATGAATCTTACTACAAAAAGTTGCATAATAATGTTTATCATTTTTAAAAAGTCAAAAGAATTCTGTTTTAACTATTTAATAATGCTCTATACACAAAATGTAGTTACCCATTCCCACAAAAGGTTTTTAAATAAAAAGACATTAACCATCGTCAAAGGCTATGTAGGGTAAAACCATGTAGGATATTAGAGAAGACCCTATGCAGAAGAAGAAAAGTGACATTATAAACATGCAGTTAAGGAGAGTAAATGACAAAAGAAAACAAAACATATATTAAATCCATTGTCGTCCATTCGGAATTTCTCTAGTTCAGAGGTTCTCAAACATTAGTTCCCATCAATCATCAGGAAAGCTTATTATTACACAGAGTGAAGGATACCATTCTCCAGTTTCTAATTTAGTAGATGGGGACTGGAGCCATATAATCTGAATTTTTTTTTTATTTTTGTTTTATTTTTTCCATAGGTTATTGGGGTAGAGGGCTGTTTGGGTACATGACTAAGTTATTTAGTGGTGATTTGTGAGATATTGGTGCACCAATCACCCTGGCAGTATACACTGCACCCAATTTGTTGTCTTTTATCCCTTGCCCACCTCCCACCCTTCCCTGCAAGTCCCCAAAGTCCATTGTATCATTCTTATGTCTTTGTGTCCTTATAGCTTAGATCCCACATATCAGTGAGAACATACAATGTTTAGTTTTCTATTCTATTCCTGAGTTACTTCACTTAGAATAATAGTCTCCAATCTCATCCAGGTCACTGCAAATGGCATTAATTCATTTCTTTTTATGTCTGAGTAGGTTTCCATTATATATATATACACACACACACACACACACATCACTATATATATATATTTCTCACAATATATAAAGAAATAAAATAAACTGTGATATATATATATATATCACAGTATATATATATCAGTATATATAGTGAGATATATATATCACAGTATATATATATATCACAGTATATATATATATCACAGTATATATATATCTCACTATGTATAGCTATCTCACTATATATATATGTGTGTGTGAGATATATATATCACAGTATATATATATCTCACTATGTATAGCTATCTCACTATATGTGTGTGTGTGTGTGTGTGTGTATATATATATCACAGTTTCTTTATTCACTCATTGATAAGCATTGGGGTTGGTTCCACGATTTTGCAATTGTTAATTGTGCTGCTGTAAACATGCATATGCAAGTTTCTTTTTCAAATAATGACTTATTTTCCTCTGGGTAGATATCCAGTAGTGGTATTGCTGGATCAAATGATAGTTCTACTTTTAGTTCTTTGAGGAATCACCATACTGTTTTACACAGTGGTTGTACTAGTTTACATTCAAACCAGCAGTGTAGAAGTGTTCCCTGTTCACTGCATTCCTACCAACATCTACTTATTTTTTTATGTTTTTCTTTTTTTGATTATGGGCATTATTGGAGAAGTAAAGTGGTATCGCATTGCAGTTTTGATTTGCATTTATCTGGTCATTAGTGATGTTGAGCATTTTTCCATGTGTCTATTGGCTATTTGTATATCTTCTTTTTGAGAATTGTCTATTCATGTTCTTAGCTCACTTTCTGATGGGATTGTTTGCTTTTTTCTTATGGATTTTTTTGAGTACATTGTAGATTATGGATATTAGCCCATCATCAGATGTATAGATTGTGAGATTTTCTCCCACTCTGTGGGTTGTCTCTTTACTCTGCTGAGTGTTCCTTTTGCCATGCAAAAGCTCTTTAGTTGAATTAAGTCTCAACTATTTTTTTTTGTTTATATTCCATTTGCTTTTGGTTTCTTGGTCGTGAAATCCTTGCTTAAACCAATGACTAGAAGGGTTTTGCCAATGTTATCTTCTAGAATTTTTATAGTTGCAGGTCTTATATTTAAGTCCTTAATTCGTCTTAAGTTGATTTTTGTATATGGTAAAAGATAAGGATCCAGTTTTATTCTCCTACATGTGAATAGCCAGTTATCCCAGCAACATTTGTTGAAAATAGTGTCCTTTTCCCCACTTTATGTTTTTGTTTGCTTTGTCAAAGATCACTTGGCTGTAAGTATTTGGATTAATTTCCAGGTTCTCTATTCGTTCCATTGGTCTGTGTGCCTATTTTCATACCAGTACCATGCTGTTTTGGTGACGATGACCTTATAGTTTGAAATCAGGAAGTGTGATGCCTACAGATTTACTCTTTTTGCTTAGTCTTGCTGTGATTATGTGTGGTCTTCTTTGATTCCATATTCATTTTAGAATTGTTTTTTTCTAATTCTGTGAAGAATGATGGTGGTATTTTGATGGGGATGTGTTGAATATAGAGTGCTTTTGGCAGTATGGTCATTTTCACAATATCGATTCTACCTATCACGAGCATGGAATGTGTTTTCATTTGTTCGGGTCGCCTATTATTTCTTTCAGCAGTGTTTTGTAATTTCCTTGTAGAGGGCTCTCACCTAGTTGGTTAGGTGTATTCCTAGGTATTTTATTATTTTTGCAGCTGTTGTGAAAGGGGTTGAGTTCTGATTTGATTCTCTGTAAGTCACTGTTGGTGTATAGAAAAGCTACTGATTTGTGTACATTAATCTTGTATCTGGAAAATTTGCTGATTTTTTTTTTCATCAGTTCTAGTAGCTTTCTGAAGGAGTCTAGGATTTTCAAGGTAAATGATCATATCGTCAGCAAATGGTGATGGTTTGACTTGCTCTTTACCAATTTAGATGCCCTTTATTTCTTTCTCTTGTCTGATTCCTCTGGCTAGGACTTCTAGTACTCTGTTGAAGAGGAGTGGTGACAGTGAGCATCCTTGTCTTGTTCCATTTCTCAGAGGGAATGCTTTCAACTTTTCTCCACTCAACATTATGTTGGCTGTGTGTTTGTCATAGATGACTTTTATTACATTAAGGTATGTCCCTTGTATGCCAATTTTGCTGACAGTTTTAATCATAAAGCGATGCTGGTTGTTGTCAAATGCTTTTTCTGTGTCTGTTGAGATCATGTGATTTTTGTTTTTAATTTTGTTTATGTGGTTTATCAATTTTACTGACTTGCATATGTTAAGCCATCCCTACATCCCTGGCATAAAACCCACTTGATCATGGTGGATTATCTTTCTGATATGTTGTTGGATTTGGTTGGCTAGTATGTAGTTAAGGATTTTAGCATCTATGTTCATCAGGGATATTGGTCCGTAGTTTTCTTTTTCGATTATGTCCTTTCCTGGTTTTGGTGTCAGGGTGATACTGGCTTCATAGAATGAATTAGGGAGGGTTGTCTATTTCTCTATCTTGTGGAATAGTGTCAAAGAATTGGTACCAATTCTTTGCTGAATGTCCTATAGAATTCTGCTGTGAATCCATCTGGTCCTGGATATTTTTTTGTTGGTAATTTCAAAAGTATCATTTCAATCAGTTCGGTTTGAATGTTTATTATTGATCTGTTCAGAGTATCTAATTCTTCCTGATTTAAGCTAGGAGGATTATATTTTTTTCAGGAATTTATCCATTTCTTTGAGGCCTTCTACTTTATGTACATAACGGTTTTCATAGTAGCCTTGAATTATCTTTTGTATTTCAGTGGCGTATCAGTTGTAACATTGTATCTGGAATTGGTTCCTTCTAGTGGGTTCTTGGTCTCACTGACTTCAAGAATGAAGCCGTGAACCTTGCGGTGAGTATTACAGTTCTTCAAGATGGTGTCTCTGGAGTTTTTTCCTTCAAATGTTCAGATGTGTCCAGAGTTTCTTCCTTCTGGTGGATTTGTGGTCTCGCTGGCTTCAGGAGTGAAGTCACAGACCTTTGTGGTGAGTGTTACAGCTCTTAAAGGTGGCATATCCACAGTTATTTGTTCCTCCTGGTGGGTTCGTGGTCTTACTGACTTCAGGAATGAAACCACAGACCCTGGCGGCGAGTGTTACAGCTCATACAGGTAGTACGGACCTAAAGAGTAAGCAGCAGCAAGATTTATTATGAAGAGGGAAAGAGCAAAGCTTCCGCAGTGTGGAAGGGGACCTGAGTGGGTTGCTGCTGCTGGCTCAGGTGGCCAGCTTTTATTCCCTTATTTGGCCCCGCCCACATCCTGCTGATTGGTTAATTTTACAGAATGCTGATTGGTCCATTTTACGGAGTGCTGATTGTTTCGTTTTTACAGAGTCCTGACTGGTGTGTTTACAAACCTTTAGCTAGACACAGAGTGCTCATTTGTGTGTTTTTACAGAGTGCTGATTGGTGTGTTTACACACCTTTAGCTAGACACAGAGTGCTGATTGGTGCATTTTTACAGAGTGCTGATTGGTGCATTTACAAACCTTTAGCTAGACACAGAGCACAGATTGGTGTATTTACAATCCTGTAGCTAGACAGAAAAGTTCTCCAAGTCCTCATTCGAACCAGAAGCCCAGCTGGCTACACCTCTCAATATCACCCATTTCTTTATTTATGGTGTTATTTAGATTTTCTCTTTTTTTCTTTGTTAATCTTGCTAATGGTCTATCAATTTTATTTATCTTGTCAAAGAACCAGCTTTTTGTTTCATTCATCTTTTGTATTGTTTTTGCTTGTTTCCATTTCATATAGTTCTGTTCTGATCTTGGTTATATCCTTTCTCCTCTTGGGATTGGGTTTGATTTGTTCTTATTTCTCCAGTTCCTTGAGGTGTGGCCTTAGAACGTCAGTTTGTGCTCTTTCAGTCTTTTTGATGTAGGCATTCAAGGCTATGAACTTTCCTCCTAGCACTGCCTTTGCTGTATCCCAGAGGTTTTGGTAGGCTCTGTCATTATTGTCATTCAGTTCAAAGAATTTTTTAATTTCCAACTTGATTTTGTTTTTGACCCAATACTCATTCAGAAGCAGGTTATTTAATTTCCAGGTATTTGCATGGTTTTGAATGTTCTTTTTGGAGTTATTTACAGTTTTATTCTACTGTGGTCTGGCAGAGTGCTTGATATAACTTAAATTTTCTTAAAATTATTGAGGCTTGTTTTATGGTCTTTATATGGTTTATTTTGGAGAAAGTTCCATTCACTGTTGAATAGAATGTGTATTTTGCAGTTGGATAAAATGTTCTGTATATATCTATTAAGTCCATTTGTTTTAAGGTATAGCTTAAATCCATTGTTTCTTTGTTGACTTTCTGTGTTGATGAGCTGTCTAATGCTGTCAGTGGAGTACTGAAGTTCCCCACTGTTATTATGTTGCTGTCTATCTCATTTCTCAGGGTTTTATAAATTTGGGGGCTCCAGTGTTAGGTGCATATATGTTTAGGATTGTGATGTTTTCCTGTTGGACAAGGCCTTTTACCATTATGTAATGTCCTTCTTTGTCTCTTTTAATTGCTGTTGCTTTAATGTTTGTTTTGTCTATATAAGAATAGCTACCCCTGCCCACTTTTGATGTCCATTTCCATGAAATGCCTTTTTCCACCCCTTTAAGTTTAAGTGGGTCTTTATGTGTTACGTGAGTCCCCTGAAGGAGCAGGTGGTTGGTGAGTTCTTATCCATTCTGCAGTTCTGTGTCTTTCAAGTGGGGCATTTATGCCATTTATATTCAGTGTTAGTATTGAGATATGAGGTACCAATCCGTTCATCATGCTATTTGTTGCCTGTGTACCTTGTTTATTTTGTTTGTTTGTTTTTGCTTTTTAAATTGTATTTTTGTTTTATACATCCTGTGTGATTCATGCTTTAAAGAGGTTCTGTTTTGATGAGTTTCCAGGATTTATTTTAAGATTTAGAGCTCCTTTTAGCAGTTCTTGTAGTGGTGGCTTGGTACTGGCAAATTCTCTCAACATTTGTTAGTCTGAAAAAAGACTGTATCTTTCCTTCGTATATGATGCTTAGTTTTGTTGGATACAAAATTCTTGGGTGATAATTGTTTTGTTTGAGGAGGCTGAAGATAGAGCTCCAATCCCTTCTAGCCTGTAGCTTGTAGTCCTGCCTCCAGTATGCCATGATGAGAAATCTGCTGTTAATCTGATAGGTTTCCTGTTATAGGTTACTTAGTGCTTTTATCTCACAGTTTGTCAGATCCTTTCCTTGATCTTAACTTTACATAACCTGATGGCAATGTGCCTACGTGATGATCTTTATGTGATGAATTTCCCAGGTGTTCTTTGTGCTTCTTGTATTTGGATGTCTAGGTCTCTAGCAAGACTGGGGAAGTTTTCCTCATTTATTCTTCCAAATATGTTTTCCAAACTTTTAGATTTCTCTTCTATTCTTCCTCAGGAATATCAATTATTCTTAAGTTTGGTAACATAAGCCCAGACTTCTTGGAGGCTTTGTTCATATTTTCTTATTTAAATTTTGTGGTCTTTGTTGGATTGGGTTAATTCAAAGACCTTATCTTTAAGCTCTGAATTTCTTTCTTCTATTTGTTCCATTCTATTGCTGAGACTTTCCAAAGCATTTTGCATTTCCATGTGTGTCCAATGTTTCCTGAAGTTTTGATTGTTTTATTTATGCTATCAATTTCCCGAAATATTTCTTCCTTCACTTCTTGTATCAGTTTTTGGATTTCCTTACATTGGGCTTTGCCTTTCTCTGGTACATCCCTAATTAGCTTAGTAACTAACTTCCTGAATTATTTTTCAGGAAAGTCAGGGATTTGTTCTTGGTTTGGATCTATTGCTGGTACTGGAGGTTGTCTTCACAGAGTCTTGTGACCTGTTAGACATGTTGAATGTATGCATTTTAAATTATATACTTAATAATAAAGATTTGGTTACTGAAAGGTACTCCAAAAATGAGTTAAGATACTTATAAAGGTGTTTGAAAAATTTGTCTTGGTTGCCTTTTATATACAAATTCACATAAATTACCAAAAATTTAAATGTAAGACATTTCAATTTACATTTTAAAAGCGTCTTAGTTCAAGCTGATATAACGAAGTACTACACACTGGGTTGCTTATGAACAACAGAAAGTTGTTGCTTCAGAATTCTGGAAGATTAAAGTCCAAGATCAGGATACCAAAGTGATAGAGTTCTTATGACAGACTTCTTTGGGGTAGGATACTCTTTTATCCTTACATGGTAGAAAGAGGGAAAGTGACTTCTCTCTGTCCTTTTTATAAGGGTATTAATCCCATTCATGATGTCTCCACCTTGTGAAATTTGTCATTTTATAGCTGTTGTGAGAAACCTGAAAATGGAAATAATTATACTCTCCTTGGGCGGGTCTTGCTGCTGCTGAGTATTTGGGAGTGTCTCCTGCGTCCTGCAGGAGCAGTCTGCTTCCTTCAGAGGGCCTTTGTATCCTCTCGGGATTCCTGGTTTGTTCTTGCAGCTGTTCTAGAGCTAAAATTCACAGTGCAAACCTCTGCACGCTGCTCTGTCTGAGTAGAAACTGCAATCTAGTCCTGCCTCCAATCTGCCATAATGACCCATGATGACCTGTCTCCCTCAATGATCTGCATTTCTCATTGTTTCACATTTGATTCTGATGCTAGTGGTCCTACCCAGAAAACATACTGAAAGGATCATTGCTCTAACCATCACTAAAATTGCAGCCCATTATGGTGGCACACTAAACGGAGTAGCATTAAAAATTGAAGAAGTTGGAGTAACCGAAATGTGTGTTAACTATCCACACACTTCAGGCACTTAAGTTTTACTAGGAAACTCACTTCAATTTAGTATAATTATTTCCATTTTCAGGTTTCTCACAACAGCTATAAAATGACAAATTTCACAACTAGAAAAAGGAAACAGAGTGTTGATGGCCTTTTCTGACACTGATATGTAGACCCTTGAGATGTTTTTATATTAATATAGTGATAAAAGCCCTAATCTTTTTACTATAAATTATGGATAAATTAACATCCATATTCATTTATATTTAAACAAGTTAGAACTAGGTCTACCTAGAGACCTGAAAATATTTTATTTTAATAACTGGCCATCAGAATTTTTAAATTTGTTTTAAATAGAAGTGGTGCTTTTTAATTTGGACTTTAGCATAATATAGACATGTTGAATTTATGCATTTTAAATTACATACTTAATAGTAAAGATTTTGGTTACTGAAAGGTACTCCAAAAATGAGTTAAGATACTTATAAAAGTGTTTGAAAAATTAGTCTTGGTTGTCTTTTATATAAAAATTCACATAAATTACCAAAAATTTAAATGTAAGACTTTTCAATTTACATTTTAAAAGCGTCTTAGTTCAAGCTGATGTAACGAAGTACCATACGCTGGGTTGCTTATGAACAACAGAAAGTTGTTGCTTCAGAATTCTGGAAGATTAAAGTCCAAGATCAGGATACCAAAGTGATAGGGTTCTTATGACAGACTTCTTTGGGGTAGGATACTCTTGTATCTTTACATGGTAGAAAGAGGGAAAGTGATTTCTCTCTGTCCTTTTTATAAGGGTATTAATCCCATTCATGATGTCTCCACCTCCATGACCTAAATTTCTCTCAAAGACCCCACCTCCTAGTATCATTGCATTGAAAGCAAGAATTTCAACACATTAATTTTGAGGAGACACAATCAGTACATAACAAAGTGCAAATGGATATTTACCAATAATTAAATAAGTAATAGTAAAATAATATTTCTCTATAAAAAAAGTAACAGTCTTAATGAGTACTGTTAAGCTTAAATAGACATTTCTGTAAGAATTGGATATAACACATTATTGATTAAAATAAATGTATTAATATAGATCAATTCATATGAGTTAAATATAAATAAAATTAATGTATGGTTTTCATTTTGCGGCGATGATAATGCAGCTCACATTTGAAGCTAATTTCTTCCTTCATATATTCTTCTTGAGTCTAGGTCCTGATGTGGTAGCACATATCCAATAATTGCTTTTTCTTCAATCTTAGTTCCTGGCCAGAGGCATTTAGAACACTAAATATCAGGTAGTACTTTAATGTTAACATGTGCAACCATTAAAAAGTATGGAGAGTTTTCTTAGTCCATATACGGGAAAGAGATTGCTAACAGTGTAAGGGACCAAACCAAAAAGGTGAGGACCCAGCAGTATTTTCTAAACCAGTGGTCTCCAACATTTTTGGCACCAGGAACCAGTGTCATGGAAGACAGTGTTTCCACGGACCAGGGGGATGGGGGTGGGATATGGTTTGGGGATGACACCAGTGCATTACATTTATTGTGGATTTTATTTCTATTTGTAATATATAATAAAATAATTATACAACTCACTGTAGTGTAGAATCAATGGGGACCTTGAGCTTGTTTTCCTGCAACTAGACAGTCCCCTCTGGGAATGATGAGAGACAGTGACACCTGAAGTGTGTTGCTTATATCCAGTCTACTCTGTAATCTTGTTTTGGTTGCTGTCACTGTAGAAAACCCTGCTTCACAAAAATAGGATTTTGGAAATGGAAGCAGATTTTTCAGTGTGTTTGTGGCACTCTCAGGATATTCTGCCTCGTTTCTAATCCAGAACATATGGAGATTTAAAGTTGTCTCAGATATACTTTGAAGTCTACCTCGTTTGCGATCTCAAGCAGCTGATACTCTTCGAGCACTGACCAAGTGGATTCATCTAGCTTATTCACAAATAGGTCGCAGATCCATTCCTTCCCAGTTTGTGGGTATTTTGTGGTTAAGAAGTAATGCTCAAACTCTTTTGAAAGCTGAGATAGTTGATCATGCACCAGCTGGGAGAAAGAAGGCCCTGGCTCAGTCTCTTTCAAAATCTCTGCTAATGTTTGAAGCAGGTAAAAATCCCAATGTTCACTCATCACCCCTATAATTTCATTCTAGCTGTGAATGCAGCCACTTTATCTACCACCTTGAACAGAGTTGTCATTCTCCCCTGAAGTGACAGATTGTGTTTGTTGAGCAGGTTCAATATGTCACACAAGTGAGCAAGTTTTTGCGACCCATTTTGTGTCACTGAAATGTGCTGCCAGTGGTGACTGTTTTTCTAAAAGAAATCGCTGGAATGGCTCTCATAACTCAAAAACTCTAGCCAATGATTGACCTTTAGAAAGCCATCTCACCGTCTCACATCTGTGTATAAGAGATGTGTGTACACTGCATCCATCTCTTCAGAGAAATGCATGAACAGACGTGAGTTAAGGGCATGTACTTTAATATGGTTGATAATTTTAATCATATCCTCCCAAACGCTGTTAAGTTCAGGTGACATTTTCTTTTTTATTTTTTTCAGCTAGCCAGCATTTTTCTATGGAACACCCAGTGCATAGACCCACTTTCAGAAGCAACCTTTTTGACCCAAGTAGTGAAACTAGAAAGCCATCCAGTCATGGCAGCTGCTCCATCCATGCATATACTGACACAAATTGACCAATTCAGTTTTCCTGATATGTAATCATTCAAAGACTTGAATGGTTCTGCAGCTGTGGTGTTGGTTGACAATAGAAGTGCACATAATATATCCTTATGCACATCCTTCTGAAAAATATATTACACAAAAACAAGCATTGTTGCCTTGTTTGTCAACATTGGTAGGCTCCTCAACCTGGATTGTGTACCACAGTGACTCATTAATCCTCTCTAACAATTATGCCTCAATATCCTCTGATAGTTCATCAATTCATCTAGTTATGGTGCTAACCAAAAGACTAACACATACCACCTTTTGAAATGCAGCCCCTCCTAAAAGTTAACAACAAATGTGCTTATCAGCAGGCAGGATAAACTCTTCACCAATAATAAAGGGCTTCTTAGCTTTACCATCTGCTCTCTCCCTTCTCAGCACCCCCACCACCCAGCTCAGGATAATGGCAGCTCCACTGTGATTGAGTGTGGTCAAAAGATTGGACTCTTTTTTTCCTTCCGCCTAACTCATAGTAAAGGCCTACAGTATCTTTTATTGAGGGGAAAACTGCCAGCAATTTTTTATCCCCTCACAGCTCTGGGCAGCAGAGGCTGAATTCCAGAAGACTATCTTTAGCTAAGAGGTTGGGAATCCCCTTTCTTCACTCAGCCACCTTTTATAGGTCATTGGCTCTACCTAAGGTGCAGCTAGCTAAAAACACAGAGGTCCTGATCACTCATGTCCCAGATTACCAAGAAGACCAGATACTACCAACAATGGCCTTAGTCACTAAGAATGATGCTCTCAGTGCAGATGCATTTGATGAAGTGGCAACTTTCAATAATTGCTTCTGTTCTTTGTGTTCATACTTTTTTTCGTTTGAAAGTCTCTAAAGGCTTCTTTTTTAATCCAGGGTGCTCAGTCTCCATGTGGCAAGGCAATTTTGAAAGTTTCATGGCTTGGTTGGCTAGCTGGTCACCACATGTTGTACAGAACTATCTTAGAGAACGTGAATCACCTGTTGCAATGGACCTGAAATTTAAGTGGGACTCTTGTTATTTTCTTTTAAATGCAGTTTTCTTTCTGTTGGCAGTCTTAGAGTCTCCTGCTATCTCAAAATTGGGTCTTTCCCTCTTTTTGAAGAGACTCTCCAGTGTGAAATTTGTTTTTTACTCACTGTGGCTAGGGTTAGCTTGTGGACTTACCAAAACTGTGACTGAGACAAGTGCACAGTGTGGGAAAGAGGAATGGATGGAAGTGGTAAATAAAACTATGGACAGGCCACACGCAGACTAAAATGTGGTTTCTGTGCAGTCAATGTTAATCTGTCTCTGTGCTAATGTTAATGCAGCTGCCACCCAACACTAGCATCACTGCCTCAGCTTCACCCCGATCAACAGGCATTAGATTCTCATAAGGAGCACGCAACCTAAATCCCTTGCATGTGCAGTTCACAATAGGGTTCACGCTCCTATGAGAATTTGATGCCACTGCTGATCTGACAAGCGGAGGAGCTCAGCCATTAATGTAATGCAGTAATGTGAGCAATGGGAAGAGGCTGTAAATACTGATGAAGCTTCTCTCGCTTACCAGCCAATTACCTTCTGCTGTGTTGCCTTGTTCCTAACACATCACGAACTGGTACTGGTCCATGGCCTAGGGATTTGTGACCTCTGGTCTACACCCTGCTCTAGGGAAAATTTGAAAGGTCATTTTATTGGGACCAATATTTTTCAGGGAACGAAGAAAGGTAAAACTATTAACTCATGCCCCAAGAACTAAGGTTTAAAAAAAAAAGATTTGCTTCCATTTTCCAACAACTTTTCTATTTTTCAAACAATGTATCTATTGTTTTTGAGATACTTGTAACTCCAAAGATACTAATGACTCTAACTAAATTGGATTTGGTGCTAGTCATAGCTTTGAGTAATATGAGATATATTTGCTAGTATATGTAGGCAGGTCTGAGTTATGTTCAATACAAAGAAGTGAATCATATTTTAGCAGTCATGAGAAAATTTTTAAGTAATTTGTATTACAATAGTAGTACTTAATATTTAATATTTTCTTTGCAATATTTTGTAAGCATAAATATTAATCTTTAACATAAAAAAGCATAAATATTAATATTTTACATAATAAAAACAATATCATAATAGAAAAATATGGAATTATCACAGAATAAGCATTTTTCTTATAACTGAGATCAATAATTATAATTTGATTTTCAGCAACAACTATTATGTTAGAAAACTTTTTTGGTACATTGAGTTTATGACAAATATACAAACTATATCAGCTTATCGCAGATGTATGAGGATATATTTCATAGAAATTAAAAATTGAACGCATTGAGCAAATATTTTTATTGTATAAGATCTTAAATAGACTTAGTAATTAAAAATAATTAGAGAGAGGTGAGTGACTTGATACGTGGTATGAGGAGACAAACTTCTCAGCAAACAACCATAAATGATGAAAATTGTTTTAAAAATAAAACATCTCCAGAAATATTCCTAAAGGCATACAGCAAAGGAATAAACAGCTATTCAAGAAAATCTGCTAGATATTGGCAAGAACGTGAAAGGTCAGTGGGACATGTACCTGCATCTGCTCTCTCCCTTCTCAGAACCCACACCTCCCAGCTCAGGGTATGGAAGCTCCACTGTGGTTGAGTGTGGCCATGAAGATTGGAATATTTTTTCCTTCCCCCCTACTCCTAGTAAAGGCCTACAGTATCTTCTTTTGAGGGGAACATTACCAGTATTTTTAATCCAGTCACCAGCTCTGGATGGGAGAGGCTGCATTTCAGAAGACTATCGTCAGCCAAGAGATTGGGAATTCCCTTCATTCACGCAACCACCTTTCATAGGTCAGAGACTCTTCCCATGGTGCAGCCAGCTAAAAACACGGAGGTCCTGATCACCCTCGTTCCAAATCACCACGAAGACCAGAGACTACCAACGCCCTACACTTTTAGAAAAGCAGGTTACTGTCCTGTGCACTCGAGGGTGATCAGTAGTAAATAGAGTGTGACCAGGGAAAGGCACATACCATATTAAAATAGAGTGATAAACCCCTTCTCAAGGGAACTACCTTTATTTTGAACAGAGCGTAGAGAAGTTCAAGCTTAAGGGCACTCTCAAGAAGAATGGAGATTTAATGGTAAGCAATGAAGATAAGGCCAGTAGCTTCATCACAGCAACAACCTATAGTCCAGTTACTTTGCTTCTTTACTATTTGCTAGAGTGAATCAGGAAATGAAACATTTAGGAAGATACTTTATGAAGCAAAAACAAAACAAAGTAAAAACATAAAATCTGGCTTCAACATAATCAGGTAAAGAGACAGAGAACCGTTTAAAAGCCACTATTTTTTATTAAAGACATATAAATTATATAAAGTAATAATCATAATAATTTATTGAGTTTGGCTCTTACAAATACAAGTGCATACTAATAATGGCACACAAAATGAAAGGAAAGAGAAGTATTTGAATAATATTTTGATATCCCACTGGAATTAAATTAATTTAAATCTGAGATAGCATCTGATAAATTGAAATGCATAGGATAAACCCTAGAGCAACTACTAGGAATAAGAAAATTATACATATATATGAAATTTTCATATATATTTATTATATATATTTTTTATATATATATATAGTGGGAAAGAGACAGAGTATTAGTTAATTCTGGTAGAGAAAGAAAAGAACAAGTTTGTTGAGAAGGGTCCCATACTGGTAGATGAAATCTATAGTCATATTGAAGCTTTTGTTTTTAGTAGAGGGTCCATTAATTTTTATTACATTATTAAATATAAGAAATTAATTTGATGACAAATAAAACTGGACTACTAAAAAGTCAAGAAGAAATTTTGAAAATATGTCATGAATGAAAAACAGTAAATAGATATATGCATCTGAAGTTTCCTTAAACTAACAAAATAAGATAATGATAAAAATAAATAAAATCAACTTATAATTTTATATTAAATTCAGTTTTCTTTGATAGTTCTCTCTCTCTCTCTCTCTCTCTCTCTCTCTCTCTCTCTCCCCACACACCCACTTGTCTTTCTCTCTGCATATAATAGGAATAAGTAAAAAAATTCTATGCTTACATTGCTCCAATAAAAATATATAAACTTTACAACTGTAAGAATAAATGAATTAGAAATTTAACAATTTGTTTTTCACCTTTCTGTTTGTACTGCCTCTATATTTTAGTTAGTAAATATATTCTTTTCTGCTTTTACTATTTATATTATTTTTATTTTATTATTTTTTATTTTATTTTATTTATTTTTTTTTTTTGAGGCGGAGTCTTCACTCTGTTGCCCAGGCTGGAGTGCAGTGGCACCATCTCGGCTCACTGCAAGCTCCGCCTCCCGGGTTCACGCCATTCTCCTGCCTCAGCTTCCCGAGTAGCTGCGACTACAGGCGCCCGCCACCGCGCCCGGCTAATTTTTTGTATTTTAGTAGAGACGGGGTTTCACCGTGTTAGCCAGGATGGTCTCGATCTCCTGACCTCGTGATCCGCCCGCCTCGGCCTCCCAAAGTGCAGGGATTACAGGCGTGAGCCACCGCACCCGGCCTTATATTATTTTTAATATTAGTTATTTATTTAATAATTTTATTGATTAATAGTTAAAATTACATTAAATTTAATAATTTAATTTAAAATTAATTGTAATTTTATAAATTATTAAATTTAGAATATTAATTAATTATATGATTAAGTAGTAATTAAGTGTGACTAAATATTATATCATAAGTAGTAGTAAAAGCATAATACTCAAGAAAGAAATGCTACATAATGACCAATTAAATGGACATGATTTATTTTAATATTTGGCGTACATATAAAATATAGATTATTTCTACTTAAGCACTACTGTGAATAGTTTGTCTATATTTCGGATATTTTTTCTAAAGTATATTTTTATAAATATCTATTATGACAAAGAAAAAATATATTTCAAATACTCCTAATAATAAAATTTCGTATAAGGTGGTTTTATAAATCTATAATTAGAGTATAATTTAACAACCACATTGAATTGAAATATCTCATGATATTTTCTTGAGAATTTGCTATCTTGAGGTCAGTTTATTCACTTTCAGTAAGTACTAACTGGTCATGCTTTCTTTCAGCATAGGAAAAAATAGTTATTTTTTAGGTTACATAATAGAGACTGTAGTTGGCTGCATTAGTGCCATATGTGTTATAAAAACTATGTGTCTTAAGTTAACTGTGTATCAAAGCCAGGTACCACAATTAGAAGAGATAAAGGAGAAAAATAAAATCGCATTTAACATTCCAGTGTAAAGCATAAACTTATTAGGAGGTATGAAGATAGAACTATTTATTATAATTGCTTTCATAAAGACTAAATAAATTATTATCTATAAAATTCTGAGAATTAAGGCATTGGCCTGAATCATTGTGTGAATTTCATAACATTGTGTTATAAATTATGGAATTATTATTTATAAAAATTAATGCAAGGACAGTTTAAAAGGGTGATGCCTTGCCTGCATTATGCAAGTGGAAAAGCAAAATAATAACAATACTTTCTTGTTCATACTGAAATAATAGATACAATACAATTCATGTATATTGATAATAATTAATGTGATGGAGGCTCAAATAAAAATCATTTATCTTTCACCTAAGATAACACATTTCTAGCCACTGTTTTCCTATTTCACTTTGATCTCGGAGTCATTGTTTATAGCTTCTCAGCCAGAAGCAATAAGAAAGCAAAACCTAACCAAACAAAATCTTGTGTATGATTTTCCTTTTTTTCCTGGATCCTATATCACGTATACACATAAAGATTTTGTTTTCTCTTTATGTGGAACATTCTCCTCTGCCTCCTGATTAAAACCCCAAATGTTCCATTTTCTAAATGACATATTTTCTTTATCATATATAAACCAGGTTCATATGGTATTTCCTCCCAATATTTATTGTGTTCTGCAGTATGGTATCATTTTTTCTGTTTAGAATTATTATCCACAAATTTTTAAATGTGAAATTCATCTTACCAACTAGCTTCTGGTAACTAAATATAAAATTTTCTCACCAAAATTAATTTATCAGGTGCTGTTCCAAACACTACAAATAGGTAAAATAGTATTTAGCTCCACTACTGTATGAAAAAATTGAAAATTGGTGGTTAAGTGACAAAGTCAGTGTTAGAAACCATGTTTCTTTACTCTTAATCTGTACTTCCTTACACAGTAATACACCGCATCTGTTAAAAAACTTTTCAGTGAAGTAAAACAACCTAGAACTTCTATTTTATATACATTTTGAAAAGTAGTTGGAATTTTGGTATATCACCGTTTCTTGATACAATCACCACAATAAACTAAATCTAGTTGCAATTGGTAGTTCTCTACTGAAACCCTAAAATATGTATAAGAATTGACTTGATATTGCAGATTACTGTTAAATGCAAAATTCAAAAACAACAAGGTTAGCAGGGAAATTTTCCCACCAAAATTAAACAAAAAAAAACAATTAACTTTCCTAAAATTACAATCTTGCCAATTGTCAAATTATTTCAAACTAATGATTCCTTCAAGATGTTAAAAAAATAATAATTTCAATGTATGTATAATTTTATTTTTTATAATATGTATGATCTCAGTTACTGTTGAACACAATGAAAATAGTATTTATTCAATAAATGTTTATTGAATATCTTCTATATGTAATTTTATGGTCTAAGTCAAAAAAATACTCACAATCCATGGTATTAAAGTCACATGCACACATGGCTAAGTATTCATACCTAATTTTTCCTAGATAAGTTTTGACATAAATGGAAAACTGTTCCAGAAGGCCGAAAACCATGAGATACCTGCAATCAAGGTGACAAGCCAGATATTTAATTGTGTAATTCAAATACACAAAAACTAACCGAAAAAATAGAGGAAGGTAATGCATTTATATGAAATGTCAAAATTTTTTAAAATTATTCTTATACGAGTAATATATAGTCTGTTGCCCTCTCAACAGATCTACATGCTCCACTATCTACTCTTTGAAAAATTCATTACCATAAACAAGTTTAAAATAACATATAAAGTATATAAAACATAATTGATTTTGGCCCACCTGTTCATAGGACTTTAGGACGTGCTGCTATTTGCTAAATGAGATGGAAAAGAAAGTATATTATGCTAATATGCGAGAAGATATACTCGTGACATGTTTTGCATGTAAAGTGTGTCCAAAAAATAACACTACTGCTGCATTTGTAATTAAACTTTTATCAGTCTTCAGACCACTTAAGTCTGAATCAATCTTACCAATATGCAAATTGCAGCAGATGGTCCTTAATTTATTTTCTATTACCAGAAGTATCATCATATTTTGAATTATTTGCTAAGTGAACCATGGAGATTGAACCTGGTTTCTCACTCACATTAACCATGTCTGCTTTCTTCTTTTATTATTATTATTATTATTTTTATTTTTTATTTTTTTGAGATGTAATCTCGCTCTGTTGCCCAGGTTGGAGGCAGTGGAGTGATCTCGGCTCACTGCGAGCTCCGCTTCCTGGGTTCACGCCATTCTCCTGCCTCAGCCTCCCCTAGCAGCTGGGATTACAGGTGCCCGCCACCACGTCCCGTTAATTTTTTGTATTTTTAGTAGAGACGGGTTCTCCGTGTTAGCCTGGATGGTCTCGATCTCCTGACCTCGTGATCTGCCTGCCTCGGCCTCCCAAAGTACTGGGATTACAGACGTGAGCCACCATGCCCTGCCTCTTTTTTAAAATTTTATTTTATCACAGAGTCTCACTCTGCTGCCCAGACTGGAATGCAGTGGCATGATCATGGCTCACTGCTCCCTTGACCCTTCTTTCACTCACATATAGCTGGAACTATAGCAACCTGCCACCACACCCAGCTAATTTCTTTATTTTTTTTTTTTCCGTAGAGATGGGGTGTCACTATGTTGCTCAGGCTTGTTGTGAACTCATGGGCTCAAGCAATCCTCTTGCCATGACCACCCAGGATGCTTGGATTACAGACTTGAACCCCTGTGCCTGGCCTCCGTGTTTGCTTTTAGCACACACACACATACACACAAAATATAATTTTTGCTTAAAGTTAAAAACAAATATTAAATGTGTAGCTTGAAAATATTACCAAACTGTACTACTCCCTAAGCCAATGTTTAATTATCACTTTGAAAAATAAAGACAATTAATTGGATTATGAGGATGTATCATTATTACTTCCTGACACTCAATATTAAAAACACACTAAAGACCTTTTTATTCAACTATCACAAGTAAATATTCCTCAGTTTTTATATTTTCAATATTTCCAACTTTTAAAACCTTTTTAAAACTTGTATTTTCTTAATGATTCCAGTTAATGTATGTATTCCTTGAAGTGTTACCTTTTTGGGTGTCATTTGAAAGCATTTTTCTATCTAAATAAACATTTTCTGTTAACACAGCAAAAAAAAAAAAAAAAAAAACACCCTTGTTTTTAATATATACTCTACACTTCTACAGTACTATAGTTAAATCTTTTGACTTACAACTGCAACATAAAACCTTTATAACAACCAATCAGAAAAGAGCTAGTTCAATGACTATGAAGTTTCCATACAGCCCAATTTTAAGGAACAGTGAAAAACAATAGTAACAAAATTGATCTTAAATGGGTGCTACTGAGTAGCAAAAATATACATTTCTTAAGTAGAAGATGGTCCTTAACCAAAAATAATTTTGTCAGATTCTTTCAGTTCAGTGTTCTCCCTCCTTGAGACTTCATGCTCTCTTATGATACTTTCCCATTACTACTGGCTATCTGAAAGTAAAGTGTATGTGTGAAAAAGTCCTAGCGGAAATATTTCACACTCTCAAAGAACTGTTAAAAAAAAAGAAAAAAGAAAAAAGAAAACAGAACTTATGCCTCCTAGATTTATGTCTCTATGAACTAGACCTTTCAGACTTTCAGTCTACTTGTCCATTATAATAAATACTGTGTTTTTATAATATTTGTCGTTTCATATATTTGTCTTTTGCCCTACATTCAAATGGGAAAACATAGACCAAGCTTAAACAATAGTCTTAAACTCTGAACTCAATTATCTAAGGAGCCAATCTAAAGCGTGAAACCATGTCTTTGGACTATAGTTGTCCAAAGCTAATGCAATGGAAATGATCAATGGTTTTTTAACCTCTAGATCAATATGATAGATTAGAATTTTCCATAAGTAAAATGTTTACACTAACTGTCCATAATGAAGGGCCTGAGTTACAAAAAGAAAGAAAGAAATTCACTAACTAAACTTTTTAAAAGTAGATATTGAAAACGTATAATCTTAGGCGATCAGGCATTTTGTGAACATCTACTCAAATATGCTAAAATAATTTAAGTTGTTCATTCTTCTCCAAAAGTAGGAGTTGTTGGTCTTGTCAAGGATTAATCAACACTATGACTGCTTTGTGAACAAGGAACGCTAATCTTTGATCCAGACATTTAGGCAACTGTTCGCATGGTCCCAAGAAGAAATGAATGTTACTTTGGGTTTTGTTATGTAACAATTTTAAGAGAGGAAAGCCACAAAATACAACTGATTATGTACAGATTATTTGCAGATAACATGTCATCTCCATGGAATAAAAATGTAAAATTTTTCCTGACAAATTGATCCCCACTGACTGACTTTTTCTCACTGCTAGATCGTGGTCTTGCTTTTTCCTTTTTGATGTCTCTTCCATTATTTCTTCCCTGTCATTTCTTCAAGCCCGAGTTCTTGTTTGTGCAACTAATTGAGTTACTAAAGCCTTTATCTTTTATTGTAAAGCACACGGCATTTTCAGCTTCTATCCTTAACTACACAATTGTCATTCTACCTTATTTATTTTATCAACACCCACAGTGATTTTCATCTTTAATTACTATATATATATAGTTTTTATTCAGAAAAACTTTTTATCATACAATTTAAGCCATTCTTCAGAAATTTTTTTTATACTTTGCTGTACTCTAGGAGAAACAGAAGACATGGTTCTAATACTAACTGTCTCAGTTTTCTGAGTTGTTGTGCGGAACATTAAGTGGTCTTAGAAAATGTATGAGACTCTGGACATTAGTATAGTGAAAACCACATGTGATATTTATAATTTATACATCATTTAAAGAATGTTTCACCTGAATTGTTGGTTGTGAAGCATTTCCTGGAAAAAAAAAATGCAAACATGTTTTATCCTCTAAACTTATATACCTATTTAGTTGTTTGTTAGGCTACCAATTCATAGATAAGGTTTTATTTTTTATTTATTTTTCTTAATTTCTTTTTTTTTTTTATTTTTTTTATTTTACTCTAAGTTCTGGGATACATGTGCAGAATGTGCAGGTTTGTTACACAGGTATACATGTGTTATGGTGGTTTGCTGACCTATGAATGTCATGTAGGTTTTAAGCCCCACATGCCTTAGGTATTTGTCCTAATGCTCTCCCTCCTCTTGCCCCCCAACCCCTGACAGGCTATGGTGTGCGATATTCCCCTCCCTGTCTCCATGTATTCTCACTGTTCACCTGCCGCTTATGAGTGAGAACATGCAGTGTTCGGTTTTCTGTTCCCCTGTTAGTTTACTGGGGATGATGGCTTCCAGCTTCATCCAGATCCCTGTAAAGGACATGAACTCACTTTTTTAATGTATGGCTATATAGTATTCCATGGTGTATATGTGCCACATTTTCTTTATCCAGTCTATCTTTGATGGGCATTTGTATTGGTTCCAAGTCTTTCCTATTGTAAATAGTACTGAAATAAACATACATTTGCATGTGTCTTTATAGCAGAATGATTTATAATCCTTTAAGTATGTACCTAATAATGAGATTTCTGGGTCAAATGGTTTTTCTGGTTCTAGATCCTTGAGGAATCGCCACACTGTCTTCCACAATGGCTGAACTAATTTACACTCCCACCTACAGTGTAAAAGTGTTCCTATTTCTCCACAGCCTTGCTAGCATCTGTTTTTTCCTGGCTTTTAATAATTGCCTTTCTGATTGGTGTGAGATGGTATCTTATTGTGGTTTTCATTTGCATTCTTTAATGACCAGTGATAATGAACTTTTTTTCATACGTTTCTTGACTGCATAAATGTCTTCTCTTGAGAAGTGTCTGTTCATATCCTTTGTGGCTTTGATAAAGATAGACTGTATTGCTCCTAAGAGAAAAGCACCTGTTTGTGCTTAATATATAAAGAGTAATATCTGTTGTGCTCACATTTGTTTATCAGAATGTTAAAGGCAGTAGTAAGAGTGATGTAACCCTAGAATAATAAAAGGTAAGTCGTGTCTAAAACACCCAGTTGGCATAAAAATACAGCCTGCCTCACCGTCATTAAGAACCATGATGTCAATCTCTCTGTACTTCCCTGGAGTGCACCAAACTGACTGTGGACCATCTCACCTATGTCATAAGTCACCCTGTATTAGTCTATTTTCACTCTGCTAATAAAGACATACCAGAAACTGGGTCATTTATAAAGGATAGAGGTGTAATTGACTTACAATTCCACATGGCTGGGGAGGCCTCACAATTACGGCAGAAGATGAAGGAAGAACAAAGGAAAGTCTTATATGGCAGCAGGCAAAAGAGCTTGTGTAGGGGAACTCTCCTTTATAAAAAGAACAGATCTCATGAGACGTATTCACTATCACAAGAACAGCATGGGAAAGACCCGCGCCCACGATTCCCTCTCACCAGGTCCCTCCCACAACATGTGAGTATAATGGGAGCTACAGTTAAAGATGACATTTGGGTTGGACACAGTCAAACCATATCATACCCTAACCTCATTAGCTTCTTTGGGATGAAGGATTTTCATGAGCAAAATATCATTTTTATGCACAGACCAGGAGTAAAGGGCAATCAAGGACACTGCATAGACTATCAAAATGTGAGAAAAAAAAAAAAAAAACAGCAGTGCCTATCTTCCCTATATAGGCTGGTAAGTCACTTATTGGTTCTCAAGTTACTTAAGGAGCCATGTTAATTAAGTGCATGGCCCTTTAACTATTCAATTAATGAAATTATTTGAATAGCAATGTGAAGAAAAATGTATGTTTCATAAGCAGTAAATGATTTGTAGTTATACTGGTTGCTCTTTTATTTGGCATTCTTGAATAAGGTCTTTGCTCCCTCTGAAACAAAGCTTAAATTTGAAGTGTTAATACAAATATAACTGAGAGTTGTTTAAAACATAATTCTGAGTCTGACCTGGTAGCAGTGATCAAGGAACTGAACTATTCCTGCTACTGCTCCCTACTTCTGCCTTTTTCGATCTTAATGGTCTATTTACATTGGATTCAGATTTCTGGGGCAGGACTCCAACTAAAATTTTCTGCCCTCCAGTTTGAAATAATCAAAAAATTCTAGGTTTTCTTTTTGTCATCTAATATGGGCAGAAAGAGTCTTTAATAGGTTTCTCTGAAAAGGAAAAACCAAACTGCTTTTCTGTCCTCTTCCATTCACAACACACAACGCTTCTGTGATCCTAGATACACAGGGGTATTTCCACATACTAAGCAATCAATCAATTCTGTGGTGGACACCAGCTGAGTGCTCTCTAATTCCATTCAGTTTTGATGCTATCTACCTGTAAACAGCATCAGATCCTCTAGGTTGAGGGCTTAGTCCCATAAGACTGCTGTTACTTCAGACACCAATCCTAAGGTGGTCACCTCTGCTTCTGACTGATCAACTATTAATTGGGGTTCCCACTATCCCCTCCTTGGATTTGATGAATTTGCAAGAGAGGCTCACAGAAATCAGCAAAACACTTAGCTTACATTTACTGGTTAACTCTATGGAAATATTACAAAGAATACAGGTAAAGAGATGCATAGGGTGAGGTTATGTGGGAAAGAGCATGAAGCTTTCATGCCCTCTCAGTGGAGACACACTCTAGGAATCTCTGTATGTTTATCTGTCCATCTAAACTCAGTCCTTTTGGATTTTTATGGAAGCTTCGTTCCATAGGCATGATTGACTAAATCATTGGCCTTTACCGTCAACTTAACCTTCAGCACTAATGCCCTCCCTGGAAATTGGGAGAATGGGCTGAAAGTTCCCAACTTCTAATTATGTCTTGGATAAACCTGGAAGACATTATGCTAAGTGAAATAATCCAGGGACAGCGAGACAAATACCAAGTGATCTCACGCATATGTGGAATCTAAAAATGTTGTTTTCATAGAGTAAAGCAGTTTTTACCAGATTCTTGGAAGGGTAGTGGAGTGGAGTGAATGGGGAAAGATTGGCCAATGGGTAAAAAGTCATAATTAGACAAAGAGCTTAAGTTCTAGTGTTCCATTGCCCAGTAGGGTGATTTTAATTAACAATAATACATTGCACATTTCAAAATCAATAGAGGAGATAATATTGACTTTTGTCACCAAAAGAAATGATAAATGTTTGAGATTAAAGATATACTAATTACCTTAATTTGATTATTATACATTGTATGCACGCACCGAGACGTCACGCTGTACTCCCAAAAATATGTACAATTATTATATGTCAATTAACTATAGAATAAAACAAAAGGACAAAATTTGAGGCATCACATATCCTGATTTTAAAGTATAAAAGTAATAAAAATGTATAATACTGGCCTAAAAATAGACATATAGCCCAATGGACAGAATACAGATTCCAGAGACAACAGAATGCATATATATTAAATTGAGGAGAAAAGACAGTCTCTTCAATAAATAATGCTGGAAAAACTGGATATCTGCATGCAAAATCATGAAACTGGACTCTGATGTTACCTCATATACAAAAATTAACTCAGATTATAGACTTGCCGGGCGCGGTGGCTCAAGCCTGTAATCCCAGCACTTTGGGAGGCCGAGACGGGCGGATCACGAGGTCAGGAGATCGAGACCATCCTGGCTAACCCGGTGAAACCCCGTCTCTACTAAAAAATACAAAAAACTAGCCGGGCGAGGCGGCGGGCGCCTGTAGTCCCAGCTACTCGGGAGGCTGAGGCAGGAGAATGGCGTAAACCCGGGATGCGGAGCTTGCAGTGAGCAACTGCACTCCAGCCTGGGCGACAGAGCGAGACTCCGTCTCAAAAAAAAAAAAAAAAAAAAAAAAAGTAGATTATAGACTTGAACATCAGACATAAAACTCCTGTGACCAGTCTCCATCCTCAAGCTACCTTAGAGCTGTGAGCCATTAGTCAAATCATTAAATACAAAAAGACATCGCTTTGGATATTCCAAGGGTTGTAGGAGTTGTATGTCAGGAAATAGGGAAGACCAAATATATATTTCATAATATTATAGATTCAAGGATAAAAGGAGAATATGTTTTCTTATGTGTCTTGGAAGAATTGACTCTGGGAGGAAAATTACATCCAAAGGGAAAGAGAGATGTTAAGGACAAACTTCAGGACTTCAAATTGCATAAAGCCAATATTGCATATTACAGCATGAAAGTCAATAACATCAACAAGAAATTACAAGAATAGCTTGTACTTGAAAAAGTTGCATGAAGCATATTAAGTAATTTGGACTCGCTAAGGGAATAAGAATTATAATAAATGTTATTTGTGGTTTTCAGTATTTTGATGATTTTTATATCTACTTCACTTTATTTTTATTTATATGTTCTCAGAATTTTATTAACTTTTCATATATACAATAACATAGGAGAGATGGAATATTATCCTAGATTTTCCATATATTCAGATTTTCACACATTTTAGGTTGAACCATAGGAAACTACCATTTTCTGAGGGTAAAAATGGTTGACTATTGATAATTTTATTGTTCAACTTATATGATACATGTACACATTTGAATTTTGAAATCACTGTCATATGCTCAAAAAGTTGGTATCCTTTTATTCCAGCTTTGCTGAGACTACATATGATTCTATAAAGAAACTAACACCATTTCTTTCCTGTTTTCTATAAGCTATAAATACTGTGGCACTGAGATGTATGTAGTTGCAGAGCTTGGCTGACACTGTGGAAAAGAGAACTTATATGCTGCCTACTTATGTTGTTTTCAAGACATTTAACACCACTGATTTATTAAAACAGTCAAGATAATTTCTAAATAAACACATTTTATCTTAAAGTGCTACGCAGTCAGTAGCCAAAATCTATCTTTGAATATAAAGTTTGAGTGCTAAAAATTTGCTATGATATTTAACTCAAACTGAAACAATGAACTTATGTCCCGATTTGTTAGGTTAGAATTAATTTAAACACACACACACAGACACACACATACACACACACACACACACACACAGAGAAAGAGAGAGAGAGACTGTATAAGAAGATCTCTGCTGGAATATTATTAAAATGAACAAAAGTAAATTCTCATCAGTTTTATCTATGCCTACAGTAAAGATGACATAATATTGTACATCATGAAGAAATATATATAGATTACTGTAGTTCACAAATACAAATTTGATGAATAAAATTATGTTTCATAGAAAATTAGCTTCTCTGAAAGGTCATTTAAACCTCTAATAATGTGACCATATTATCAGGAAGTATCTTATTGAGGACAAAAAATATTCCATATTATAGTGAAAGTTTTAGTAAAACTTTCTATACCCTAAAACTAAATCCATAGATATGAAAATACGTTTATATCAGCTTTTTGCATATTTTATACTAATAATGCAGAGGTAGAAATTGTAAGGAATGATTTTTGTGACACACTAAGTATAACTGCAAAAATTAATTTAAAAAGACAGATAATAATATTTAACATTTCAGATAACAAATGGTTTTATTAAAATCACACTGTTGTCAGATAAAATAAGTAGCCTTACAGAAAGCTGAGCTTATGAAAGGCAGCAAAATGTATTGATAAAGATATTGCTACTGTCTGCTTGCTAGGAAGAATATGGGCCAGGAAAAGTGTCATATGAACCAGTCTGCTGAATTCGAGATTACACTACAATATTTCACAGGTATTTTATTTGGAGCCCTTGGGAAAAGTTACAATTCATCCCAAATGATAAGACCTGATGAAGAAGGGAGCATTTTTGTTATTTAACCTCTATAGGTAACCAGTTAACATTATCAGTAATAAAGAACAATAAAAACAATGTGACCTAGAAGCAAATACTTCTATCTCATTACACTTCATTTGCCTTCTTGTTTTCTGCTCATACCTTCCTGACCTTTAAACTCAGTTTTAAACTTTATTTCCCAAGGTTTACTCAAATCCATCCCTACCTCCTAATTTAGAAGTTTCATGGTATGTGAAATACCTATTAGCTAAAAATTCAATGTACTAGCACAATGAATTATAATCCTTTAGGGTGAGATGAAAGGCTGGATGTAATAAATTATTGAATATAACATTACATAAATTATACCATATAGGCTTTACAACAATACTGTGAAATATGTGTTCTTTTATAAATGAGGAATATACAACTCAGAGTTTACTTTTATAATGCACATCAAATTCATCATCGAATTATCTCTGCTCTATCATTAACATATATCTAGAACCATAACACCTCTCTGTCATAACTAGCTTGGCCAAAGATGCCACTGTTGCTTACCTAGAGTGTTGTAATGTTCTGCTTTTTCAAACCTTGCCCCTGTCCCATATAGTCTATTATCCACATAACAGAGTATACAAAAATATATTCAGATATGTTATAATTTAATTCAAAATCCTCAAATGCCTTTCCCTTTCAATTGGAGGAACATATGAAAACCTTATGGTAGTGTACGAGGATCTATGTGATTTTATCTCCATTAACTTTTTGTTTTTTACCACTCTAACCCTAGATTATTCTATCCAAGTTCATTGGCCTTTTTTTCTTTTCTTCTGGCCTCTTTCAGACTTGGTCTTTGCAAGGGATTTTCCCTCTGCAGGGGTAGTATTTCTCTCAGATAACCATATGGCATAGTACCTCATTTTTACAAGTCTCTGATCAAAGGTTACCTGATCAATAAGACATTATTAAACACTCTTATTACAAAATATCCATTCTCTGGCTTTCCATATTCATTTTACCCCATTTTTCCTTCCTTAGTGGCTTTTATTATCAGTAGTACATTATATGTGTTTTGTTTATTATATGTCTATCTAACTAGATTGTGACCTCCATGAGAAATGAAACTATTGCATTTGTTGTTACATCCCAGGCGCCTAACATAGAACACTTGCAGAGTAGGTATGCAATTAATCATTGTTGAATTAATCCATCCCTTGCTACCTGTTCAGTCTAAGATAGTCGTGATGATTTCATCTCCTATGAAAGGATTGTTTCAGGAGTGGTTTTGTAACACAAATATAGCCAATGTTAAATAAAAAGAGATCCCTGGGGGATTCTGGGAAAGTTTTCCCATTCATCAGAAATTATTTCCCGTTCCCATTTCCTGATGTCTTTATTCTTTCTTTGTGAAAGGAGACATCTGGACCTGCTCTGGTCATTATTTTACAGGTCTTTATATGCCATGAGCATTTCTTCAAGTTAGAAAAGACCTGAAAGACTGTTTATGTCATTTTTGAGCTCCTAAGTCAATAATTTTCAAGGATACTCTATCTCTGAGCTTCTAGTTACATGAGATAACAAATTTGCCTACTTGTTAATCTTGAGTTAGAGCTCTCCTATTTGTGGTCAAATTATTGCTCCTCTGTAATCAGAGACAGAGTCTATTTTCTTTTGTCTTAATTTTATTTTATTTTATTATATATATATATATATATTTTTTTTTTTTTTTTTTTTTTTTTTTTTTGAGACGGAGTCTCACGCTGTTGCCCAGGCTGGAGTGCAGTGGCGCGATCTCGGCTCACTGCAAGCTCCGCCTCCTGGGTTCACGCCATTCTCCTGCCTCAGCCTCCTGAGTAGCTAGGACTACAGGCGCCCGCCACCGCGCCCGGCTAATTTTTTGTATTTTTAGTAGAGATGGGGTTTCACTGTGGTCTCGATCTCTTGACCTTGTGATCCGCCCGCCTCGGCCTCCCAAAGTGCTGGGATTACAGGCTTGAGCCACCGCGCCCGGCCTATTTTATATATTTTTTAAATTTTATTTTAAGTTCAGAGGTACGTGTGCAAGTGTGTTATACAAGTAATCTTGTGTCATCAGAGTTTGTTGTACAGATTATTTCATCACCCATATATTAAGTCTAGTACCCATTAGTTATTTTTCCCTGATCCTCTCCCTCTTTCTACCCTCTGCCCTCTTATAGGCCCCAGTGTGGTGTTGTTCTCCTCTGTGCGTTCATGTGTTTTCATCATTGAGCTCCCACTTATAAGTGAGAACACATGTTATTTGGTGTTCATGCCTGAGTTAGTTTGCTAAGAATAATGACCACCAGTTCAATCCATGGCCCTGCAAAGGACATGATCTCGGCTTTTATTTTTAATGGCTGCACAGCACTCCATGGTGTATATGTACCACATTTTAAAAATCCAATCTATCTATCATTGATGGGCATTTAGGTTGATTCCATGTCTTTGCTATTGTGACTAGTGAGCCAATGAATATATGTATGCATGTGTCTTTATAATAAAATGGTTTATATTCCCTTGGGTACATATCCAGTAATGGATTTCTTGGTCAAATGGTATTTTTTGTCTTAGCCCATGAATCAGAATTTGTTACGTGACTTGCTTCCTCCAGTGAGGCATTACAATTGTGACGAAAGCAGGAGCTTACAAAGCATTGGGGAGTTGAGGCTTTCATGCTTGCTACTTTTGGAACTCTATAGCCAGTAGGTGAACCAATTCAAGCTAACCTATTTGATGATGAGACCCCCTGGATGATGAGAGACACCATTGTTATCATTGAATTAGTTGACAACAAATTGCCAAATGTGAGAATGTGAGTAAAGTCATCAACTGCTAGCTGACTGCTGATGCGTGAAAGAGCCAAGTCACTCCCAGCAGATGCACTGCTTAGCTGAACTAAACCCAAATCACGGGTCTCCAGAATTGTGACCTAAATAAGTGGGTGTTATTTATACCACTGAATTTTGGGGTAGACTCTAACACACCAAAGTTAAATGCTACAGTATCTTAACCAACACATACAGTGGCAAAGTAGAATTTATTTGCTTGCTTGAACAATTATCCTTTCTACCCTAACAATTCTGATAGTATTCATGGTATCAATAGTTTTGTATTCCAAACTTCCATATCTAGATAACAATAAAGTTTAAAAAGGGGTAGATGGAGGTAATAAAAGAGACTGAAACATGTATGTTCCTGTTGGTTATGTAGAGGCAGAAAGACTCGGTTCAGATCAGTAATACCACACTTAGAGTTCTCTTTCATAAATGCTACAAATTACAATAGTTCTAGCCTTCACTTTGTATTTACAAGGCACCTTTTTTTGTTAGATATCTTTCATATGACACATTAATACCAATGAGTTCTGGAATGCTGCTTTTTAGGTTTGCTGTGCATAAAAACTTATAGAATAGATGGCATCTGTAAAGAAAGCTGCCTATATGCTTAACCAATTTTTCATTCGGTAAGTTTGTTGTCCTGTAACAAAATTACAAAACTCCGTCTCGAATATATGGAATAATGCATGAGTGTCTCAGCAAACTGATCTTGTTTCTTCAGGCTGGGCTGATGTGCTGACTGATGAAAGTAAACCACAGACTTGCCTCTGCTACACCCAGCACAGCCCTGACTCTCTTCTCTGGCTTGCTTTAGGCTCCCTGGTTTTCCAACTTAACTAAACATTTTTGACTCAGTTTTATAATTAGTTTGCTCAGCTTAATTCTTAGTTCTTAAGGTTTTGTCTTAGATGTAGAGTAACATTTGTTTCTCACTTCAAAATATGTCAGAGAGAATATCTGGCTTGAGTCAGAGTATATCACTGGTTAGGCTCTGTAGATATTTATTCTGAGGAAATCTGGGTATTTAAACATCTCGTTGAATACTGTACATTCTGTAGTGTCCAATAGTGAATGTGTCATAGCAATAGTTCTCTAAACTTAATGAAAACTATTTGAGTAAAATAACAAACTAGTATACAAGTTTGGAGTGAATCAAAATGCCAACAATATAACAAAAATGAGATCATTGTCATTTGTTTTAATTCTTGCTAGTTTTTTTTTTTTTATAGAAGAAATTCCTTTAATTATTTGAATATTGTCTCACCTTTAAAATAAGAATAATAGTGGTATCTAAAGTGTATGTTGTTCTTTGGCACAAGTAAAATATGTACACTTACATTGGAAATTGATTGAAATATCAAGGCATTCCCTAATTTAAAAAAATTGTTGAATATTTATTTAGAATAATTTTTAAAAGTCTTACTTAACCTATATGTAAAAATAACATTTGCTATGATAAACATAAAATTACATAAAACAATTTGTGTTTAAAGTGTCATTAAAGGTTTCTAAACATGTTTGTCTTAGTAAGTCCATACCTTTATATATTATTATCAGATCCATAAAACATTGAATTTAGAGGTTCTTAAAACAGATATTTTGTGATAATGTTGGCTTTGGTGGAATAAAAATGTAATTCAAATAATTTATTTTAATAAGGTTCATTACTTTTTTCAAATACAATTTTGAAACTGTATCATTGGTTCCAGTACATATTAGTCCATTCTCACACTACTATAAGAACATACCCAAGACTGAGTAATTTATAAAGGAAAGAGGTTTAATGCACTTTCAGTTCCACATGGATGGGGAGGCCTCAGGAAACTTGTAATCATGGTGGAAGGGGAAGCAAACACACCCTTCTTCACATTGCTACAGGAGAAAGAAGTGAAGAGCAAAAGGGGAAAAGCCCCTTATAAAATCATCAGATTTTGTAAGAACGCACTCACTATCACAAGAACAGCATGGGGGTAATCATCCCTATGATTCAATTATCTCCCACTGAGTTCCTTCCATGACACGTGGGGATTCTGGTAACTACAATTCAAGATGAGATTTGGGTGGAGATACAGCCAACTATACCATTCTGCCCCTGGTCCCTCTCAAATCTCATGTCCTCACATTTCAAAACACAAACATACCTTTCCAACAGTCCCCTAAAGTCTTAGCTCATTCCAGCATTAAACCAAAAGTCCGAGTCCAATGTCTCCTCTGAGACAAGGCAAGTCCCTTCAGCCTATGAGCCTGTAAAATCAAAAGTAAGTTACATAATTCCCAGGTACAATGGGGGTGTAGGCAATGGATAAATATACCTGTTGTAAATGGAAGAAATTGGCCAAAACAAAGGGCTTGCAGGCCCCATTGAAATCTGAAATCTAATAGGGCAGTCATTAAACCTTAGGGTTGCAAAATTATCTCCTTTGACTCCTTGTCTCACACCAGGTCATGCTGATGCAAGAGGTGGGCTCCCATGGCCTTGGGCAGCTCTGCCCCTGTGACTTTGCAGGATTCAACCCTCCTCCCAGCTGCTTTCACAGGCTGGCATTGAGTGTCTGTGGCTTTTCCAGGCACACAGTGCAAGCTGTCAGTGCATCTACCCTTCTGGGGTCTGGAGGACAGTGACCCTACTCTCACAGCTCTATTAGGCAGTGCCCCAGTTGGGACTCTGTGTGGCAGCTCCAACCTCACATTCCCCTTCTGCACTGCCCTAGCAAAGATTCTCCGTGAGTGCTCCGCCACTGCCGCAAACTTTTGCCTGGACATCCAGGCATTTTCATACATCTTCTAAAATCTAAGCAGACGTTCCCAAACTTCAATTCTTGACTCTTGTGCACCTGCAGACCCAACACCTCATGTAAGCCACCAAGGCTTGGGGCTTGCATCCCCTAAAGCAATGGTACCAGCTGTACCTTGGCCCCTTTTAGCCCTGAGCTAGAGTGACTGGGACACAGGACACCATGACCTGAGGCTGCACAGAGCAGGGGAACCCTGAGTCTGGCCCACGAAACGATTTTTCCCTCCTAGGTCTCCAGGTCTGTGATGGGAGAGGCTGCTGTGAAGGTCTCTGATATGCCCCGGAGACATTTTTCCCATTGTCTTGGTGATTAATATTCAGTTCCTTGTTACTTATACAAATTTCTGCAGCACTCTTGAATTTATCCCCAGAAAATGATTTTGTTTTGTATTGCATCATCAGGCTGCAAATTATCCAAACTTTTATGCTCTGCTTCTTTTTGAATGCTTTGCCACTTAGAAATTTCTTCCACCAGATATCCTAAATCATCTCTCTCAAGTTCAGAGTTTCAACTCTCTAAAACAGGGGCAAAATACTGCCAGCCTCTTTGCTGAAGTATAACAAGGGTTATCTTTGTTCCAATTTCCAACAAGTTCCTCATCTTCATCTGCGAGCACCTGAGTCTGATGTTCATTGTCCATATCATTATCAATATTTTGGTCAAGGACATTCAATGAGTCTCTAGGAAGTTCCAAACTTTCCCACATTTTTCTGTCTTCTTCTGAGCCCTCCAATCTGTTCCAACCTCTGCCAGGTAACCCAGTTCCAAAGTTGCTTCCATATTTTTGGGATATCCTTATAGCAGCATCCCAGTCCCTTGGTAGCAATTTACTGTATTAGTCCATTCTCACGCTGCTATAAGGACATACCCAAGACTGAGTAATTTATAAAGAAAAGAGGCTTAATTGACTCACAGTTCCACATGATTGGGAAGCCACAGGAAACCTAATAATGGTGGAAGGGGAAGCAAACATATCCTTCTTCACATTGCAGCAGAAGAGAGAAATGCTGAGCAAAGGGGGAAAACCCCCTTATAATACTATCAGATTTTGTGAGAACTCACTCCCTATCATAAGAACAGCATAGGAATAAACACCCCTATGATTCAATTACCTCCTTCCCACTGTGTTGCTCCCAGGACATGTGGGGATTATGGGAACTACAATTCAAGATTTGGGTGGGGAGGGAAACAGCCAAACTACATCACAGCATTTTCATACTTTACTATTAGCAGCCACAAAGAAACATGGATTTTATCTTTTAGAAATAGTTTTCTATTTTTTGAGGTAATACATTTTTTAAAAGGTAGAATAACAGAAAAAAAATAGCATATATAATGACTTGTTCACATTATTTTATGGTTCCAACAAATAATAGGTTTATCATAAGAAAAATCTATCAATAAAATTTTCCTTAATTATTATCCTTTATAAATTTGTATTTTATTTCAGTCTTTATTTCAACATTTATCATACATTTTAAAACCAGAAATTGGTACTCTGAGATTCATAATAATTCTTCCATGTGATCTTATTTGTCACTTAGAAGTACCTTAAAGAAAAAGATATATCTAATTTGTGAAAAAAAATCATTATAATCTTTAAGAGATATTTTCTCTGTTTGTTTCAAAAAATGTAACAGTCTGTCTATTGTATGTATCAACTACCACTACTGTGTACAAATGACTAATGTACAAGCATTGTTATTGGATGATCTATACACCTATTCTCTACATTCAGACTGGGTCTGTTAATGTCAGTCAGTAAGTTATAGGCTATACGCTTATAAAATAAGACTGAGTTTTATTCATAAATAAGTTTTTTTTAGGAAAATAAGGATTCATATTTTATTACCTGCCTCTCATATTAATTAATAAACTACTAAGTATTACGCAAAATACATAGCCATAATTTGAGCCTAATTGCTGAATTTTTTTATGAGGTTATTGCTGTAATTTCTAAAGGTTAAAGCAATATGACTAAATCAGTGTACTTACACTGTTTAACTTGACACAGTGATTAGCCTATAAATTTTACAATAAAGTATAGCTAAGATGTTCCAAGGAAGATGGAAATTAGAGATAATAAAATATAATGTGAGAATAAAATTGACATGAATATTTTGAAAGATCATTACAGTATGATTTTGTTTCTTTACTGTCTTTACCTGTCATGAGATAAGGTCCCGCATATTTAAGGTGTTGAGGCAATTTAAATAATAAAATACAATCTTTTGAATATGTTATCAAAATATGCATAAAACAAAAGGATGTGGCAGCCTGTTGATAAGGCAACTTTGAAGAAAATTTGCTTAAAATTATTGAAATTAGAAGGTGGAGCAGAGAAGAGGGACAAGATGGCTAAGCAGAAGGCTTCACTGAATGTGGCCCCCCTGAAAGAACATCAGTTTAACAACTACCTAGACAAAACAAGCACCTTAATAAGAAACAAAAATTACATGAGCACTGAAAATACCTGGTTTTAACTTCATATCATGAAAAGAAGAAATAAAGATGGCAGGAAAGAGCCTTGAATCAGGGATGCCTCTCCTCTCCCATCTCCAACAGCAGCTATGTGGCATTGAGAGAGAAATTGTGCACTTGGGAGAGGGAGAGCACAACAATTGTGAGCCATTGGATTAAATTCAAGGATGTTCTGTCACAGATAAATCAAAACCAGCCTGAATTCAGCTGGTGCCTGCCCACAGAGGGGAGCCCACTTCCTTGAAGGGTGAGTTGCACGCCTGGTAGCGTTTATCACAAGCTGACTGACAAGCCCTTGGACCTAAAGGAACATCAGCAGTAGCCTGACAATGTCCTGTGGGCCACTGGTGATGGTCTCTGGGTGAGGCTCCTGTGACTGCAGAAAGGGGAGGGAATAGTGGGAAAGATATGTCCCATAGTTTGAGTGCCAGCTCAGTCACAGTAAAACAGAATACCAGGTAGACTTCTAAGGTTTTCTGTTCCAGTCTTTGGCTCAGAGTTGGCTCCCCTGGACCCACTCGAGGTCTGGGGAAGCTCTACACCCTGAAAGGAAGAATACAAGCCTGGCTGGTTTCACCAACTGCTGATTGTAGAGCCCCAGGCTCTTGAGCCAACATTAGCAGATGCCAGGGAGTGGTTACAGTAGGCTTTGGGCAAGACCCAGTGATGTGCCAGATCTGAATCAATACAATCCTGGTGGTGGTGGCCACCACCAGTATATCTAGCAAAAATATCCCTCAAACATAAAGAAGAAATGAAAACTTTCACAGACACACTAAAGCTGATTTAATCGACACCAAGCCTGTTCTACAAGAAATGCTAAAGGAAGTACTTCAATCAAAAAGAAAATGATGTTAATGAGCAATAAGAAATCACATGAAGTTACAAAACTCACTGGTAATAGGAATTGCACAGAAAAACACAGTATTATAACTGAGTAACTGTGGTGGGTGAACTACTGTTATCTTAAGTAGAAAGACTACATGAGTAACCAATAAAAAATAATAACTACAACAAATTTTCAAGACATGGACAGTAACTATAATGTATAAATAGAAATGACCAAAAGTTAAAAAGCGGGGGGAAAATTTAAGATATATATTTTTTATTATTTCTCCTTTTTTGCTTATGATAACAATTTTTGTGTTTCTGTTTGTTTGATTATTTTTGCAATCAGAGTTGTCATCAGTTTAAAATAATGAGTTAAAGATGTTATTTGCAAGCATCATGGTAGCCTCATACTGAAAAACATACAACACACACGAACAGCACAAAATTATAGCATAACACCAGAGAAAATAACCTTTACATAAAGTAAGATAGAAGCTAAGGAAGAAAAGACCACAAAATAACAAGAAGATAAATAACAAAATGACAATAGTAAAGCTTTTCTTGTCAATAATAACACTGAATGTAAATAAACTAAACTCTGCAATCAAAAGATACAGAATGGCTGAATGAATGAATGAATAAATAAGACAAGATCTAATGATCTATTGCCTACAAAAATCACGTTTCACCTATAAATACATACATGGACTGAAAATAAAGGGATGAAAAATATATTTTGTGCAAATTGTAACCGAAAGTGACCAGGAGTAGCTATATGTATTTCAGATAAAATAGATTTGAAGACAAAACTGTAAAAAGAGACAAGTGAGGTCATTGTACAATGATAAGGAGATCATATCAGCGAGAAGATATAACAATTGTAAATATAGAAGAACCCATCACTGTAGAAGCTAGTTATATAAAGCAAATATTATTTGAGCTAAAGGGAGAAATAGAGTGCAATACAATAATAGCTGGAGACTTCATCACCCCACTTTCAGCATTGGACAGATCATCCAGACAGAAAATCAACAAGAAAATATTGGAATTAATCTGCACTATAGACCAAATGCACTTAAGAGATATTTGCAGAACATTTCATCCAAATAGCTGCAGAATACACATTCTTCTTGTCAGCACATGGATCCTTCTCCAGGATAGACCATATGTAAGGTCACAAAGAAGTTTTAAAACATTACCCCTGAGTTGAAATAATATGAAGTATCTTCTCTAACCACAGTGGAGTAAAACTAGAAATCAAAAACAAGGGGAAATTTGGAAACTATGTAAACACGTCAAAATTAAACTATATGCTCCTGACTGATCAATGAGTAATAAAATAAGAAGAAAATTTAAAAGTTTCTTGAAACAAATCAAAACCTATGGGATATAATGAAAGAAGTACTAAAAGCAAAGTTTATAACAATGAGCAATGAGCATCTACATCAAAAACGTAGACAAACTTCATATAAAAAATGTAATGATGCATCTTTTTTTTTTTTTTTTTTGAAATGGAATCTCGATCTGTCACCCATGCTGGAGTGCAGTGGTATGATCTTAACTCACTGCAACTTCTGCCTCCTAGGTTCAAGTGATTCTCCTGCCTCAGCCTCCCAAGTAGCTGGGACTACAGGTGCCCGCCACCACACCTGGCTGATTTTTGTATTTTTAGTAGAGACAGAGTTTCACAATGTTGTCCAGGCTGATCTCAAACTCCTGACCTCAGGTGATCTGCCCTCCTGGGCCTCCCAAAGTGCTGGAATTACAGGTGTGAGCCACCACACCTGGCCTATGATGCATCTTAAGGAATGATAAAAGCAAGAGTAAACCAAACACAAAATTAGTAGAGAAAAATAAATCATAAAGATCAGAGCAGAAATAAAATTGAAAAAAAAAAAATACAAAAGGTCAATGTGTCTGGCAGTGGTGGCTAACACCTATAAATGCAACATTTTGAGAGACTGAGACAGGAGGATTGCTTAAAGCCAGGAGTTTGAGATCAGCCTAGGCAACAATGCAAAATCCAATTTCTACAAAAAGTGTTTTAAAAATGCTACATGTGGTGGCACATGCCTATAGTTGCAGCTACTTGGGAGGCTGAAGTAGGTGGATCATTTCAGCCCAGGAGTTTAAGGCTGCGGTAACGTATAATCACTCCACAGCATTTCAGCCTGGGAAGCACGGCAAGACCCTCCAAGAGAGTGGGAAAAAAAAAAAAAAAAAAGAAAATGACTTTGCAATTTCTATTTTGTAATGTGGCATAAAATCATGTAGCTGCTTCTGATGACTGTTGATTGTTATGGAACTTCCTGTAAATGCAAACTTACAGAATACAATCTGTAGAATCAGACCTTATACTGTGTGTAACGTTTTTGAGATTCAGATATGTCGCATATACTAAGTTTCCCTTTTTGAATTACTCAATGGTATTTTAATTCATTTGGTTTTAATAGGAGGTATAATAACTATACCCTTTATTTGATATTTTCTTCAAGTTTGTTTCTTGAGTGGTTTTTAATATTATCCTTTACAATTTGTGTATCAATTTCCTCTTTCATCTCTACAAGTTCCTGGATTTGTGTATTCTTTACTTTGTTTCAGTTTTGCTTAAAATAGCAATATATTAAAATAGTATAAATACAATAGAAATAGCACAAATACAATAAAATAGTATTTTCTGAGTTCATTTTTCCTCTATTAATTTGCCAAACATAGCCAATACAAATCAACACACTATGGATATTATGAAGTTCATAATATGTTCATAATTAAGTTCATAATAAGCCTTCTGTACCATCACAGGTGACAGTTTTATCAAATGTTTTATTACTATGTAATATAAAGAAAGTTTCTTCATTCCTACAATTTTCTTAGCAACTGACTACTTGACACCTTGTCACTTCCAGTTATTTTATGTTTGTGTTATGACCACATCCAACAACAAGGTCTCAACTCCTATTATTCAGAAAGGGCTTTGGGCCACTTTATTACTTTCACAGGTCCTGAGACATCTGTGGTCCTATCCTCCATAAAAATTATATTTTATGACTACATAGATAATAAAGATGGATATATCCAGGCCTGAATATAATAATTTTTATTCTGATTTTAAAGGAATGAAGACATTTTCTCAGGTCCCTACAGTAATATGAGCCTTAGGCACTGTCCGTACTGTGCTTAATGTATGAGTCAGCCTTGATTAGATTGTAATGCAATAACAAAAGATATCCCAAACTCTCGGGGACTTAATGTTCCACAAGGCCAAATCTTCACATCAAGTTTTACATCAAGTTTGAGGCTGGGAATACCTAGGGAACCAAGCTCCAAAATCATAACGCCATTGCCATCTGCTTTCATAACTAGTAATACTTATCCAAGACATCTCATACTCACCAATTTGTACTTTTTCAGCCAGTGATGGCTTTTTCTTTCTTTATTACTCATAAGCATATTTTTATTATTTTTCTTCCTTGATTTTCTCTTCCCTCTTTACTCACATACACAACTTTTCAGACTTTTAAAATCTATATGCATTTTTTATTTCTCTATTTTTTTCTATTTCTTAATTCTAAAATTATTTTATGGACAATAAACATCTATGCTATGCCACACTGTTTGTTATTAGTCATTTTCTTGTCTGTCTCTCTTACTAAAATGTGAGGAGTTTATATCCCTATATCTATTACAACATTAGAACATATTAAGTTTAAATTATATTTGAACAAGTTATCCAGAGGCCATCTTTTATTTAATGATGAATGCTACATTTGTGTATCCCATGGAGAGTCACATAAAATTGTGATGACTTACTTTTCTGTTTACAATGACAATAAATAAATACCTGGGCTTTAGTTCTTTTTCACCCTAAGACTTACATAATTCATACTCCTGTACTTTTCAAAACTCATCATGTGTCTGATTTTTCACTTCAACCCATAGACCAACACGGTTCAGTGATCTGTGAATATTCCACAGTTTTACACAAGGTTGTGTCTTTACCACAAGTTGTTACTTCTGCCTGGGTTACCTTTTCCCCCTCCTCCCTGTCTTCCTGGTGAGGTAAAACACCTTTCGAATATTTTCTCAGTATCAGGACTTTTTAGCAGAAAAAGCATTACAGCACAAACCAGTAATGCTTAAGGTCCATGTGACTTTTCAGGTGGCTTTTTAAAAATGACATTTGGCAAGAATGCTTTCATAATAACAGAATAGAAATTGCTGTCCTGAGTTATGTGAGAGAAATGTATTTTCTTAAGATTTCTTTAGTAATAATTGGTAGGGCTTTTTAAGTGTTCAAAGCCAAATGTTAACAAATTTCATTGGTTGTGCATAAAGTAAAAAGCCAATCTGGGGAACTTAGGATTTACCATGTGGAATTCAAAAGGACAGCATGAGGTGATTAATAAATTAAATTCATATACAGAGAATAGAAAACTGTGATATAGAAAGAGTCTTGAAAATGTTGGAAAATGTTGGATAGTAAGTTAATTGAATACTGTTGCTTTTGTTCGAGTAAGAAAATGACATGAAGAAATCTTATAAGATTAATTTGATATTTACATGGAGGATAAATTAAAGACGAAAGTTTAGGAAGAATTAGAAAGCTTCCAAGCCATTTAAAATGAATCAGGCCTTAATGAAAAGCGGAAATAGAATGTGTATGTTTCTATGTGTGTTGTGAGAAAATAGAGCTAGCAGATATAACAGACAACTTGAAGAAAGAATTAGCAAGATATGAGAAGCAATTGAAGGTATCAATGGGGAATAATGTGGAAAAAATATGTTTGATCTTGGTTAATGGCTAAGTACATAAGTCAGATATTCAGGGAAGATGGTCCATTTCACAGGAAGAGTGAGTTTCGTTTCAAACATATTGAATTTTGTCTGATCCTCGTATCTCAAAGTGAAACTGATTAACAACCAAAAGAGATCAGTGACATGACATGCAGACTGAGATAACAATAAGTTCAAGAGAATAACTGGGGACTATCAAGACACCCCCATGCAATTCTAAGTAAAATTTAAGATGATTGTACAAGAATTTCACAGATGTTCAGATTTCACAGATGTTCTTCCCTTGAAACTGATTTTCACTGATTTAGTCACATTACATATTGACATATTTAATATATAAACAGCATTCCAACAAGATTTCAAAGATCTTTTTCTTGAACTCCCTACAAATAATTTTTGGAATGCAATCAGAGCCTACACATTTCAATTTAGCAGTCTGAAGCCAGAAATATGTAAATGTCTTCAGTTTAAATTAGCTATAGGATGTCAGCACTGGGCACATGATCAAATTCTTTCTAAAGCAGCATAACCTTACATTAAATTTTTCACACACTAAATTTATGTCTAAGGCCAACTTTACATAAATACTTGTGTGAAATGAAACATCTATATTTTATAATTTTCTCTTTACCTTTTATTACTCCAAATTTCTTTAGAGTTTATGTAATTATCTTTCTCCAGACTGTACTAATATATTCAGAGTTCAAATCTCATTTTCATGAGTTATTAATATTAATTATTTTGTGTATGGAAAATGCTTACTTCAGGTTTGCACTTTAACCAATACAACAAATTACAGATATTAGTTTTCTTATGCATAGATATCTAAAATTCTTAAATATTAAAATATTAAATTTTTTAAGTATAATGTTTATGTTTAGCCAAAAAGAGGCATATGAATTCTACAATAAACAGGTATAACACAATTAAATTCAAATATACTTCATCTACATGCAATTGCAGTAGACTTTAAAGATTTCCAAAAGCTCATATTGATTCCATTTTTATATTTAGCTTGTATTAACAAAGACTTAAACGCAGCAATACAAATAAAACATTGCTACACACTAAATACTCAAAATAATATTATATTTAAAAACTTTCTGAACATAATAAAATAGAATATGATTCTAATTATTAAAGTAAAACATTAATATAACGGGAGAAAATTAAACAATATGAAAATACAGGGAAATACATTATTAAAATTAATTTTAAAAATTTTAGAGAAGAGGACTTATGCAAATATGTCAATAAGGGGGAAAGAGGAAACATTTCAGTAAAAGGTAGAAATCATTTTACCTTATTTAAATGAGTTAGCATTGCAAATTAGCCAATTAACCATTTTTCTTGGTTTATTTACACCATTGTTTTATTTATTTAATTATGAAATGTACAGTCCACCGAGTTTATGGTTTGGTTTTTATAATCAGCAAATATTGATTGAATAATAGAATAAACTTAGCCACGTGACAGGCGACACTGGGAGACAAATAAATATAAACTCTTTGGATTTTTACAATTTAATCTGGGAGAAAAATTACAGATATAAGGGAAAACTAGTGAGAAAACTTCTTTATCTTCATCTATATTTTATCTAATGATGTGTTTTAGGAAGAAGAGAAAACAAACTTGGACTAGATGAAGATATCTACATACAATAAGTGAAAGTGTGATCACATCCAACTATTTCTGCTTTGCACTAAAGTTTCTGTGTTAGTTTTCTAAACTGCATAAAAAATGACCACAAATTTAGTGACTTAACACAACATACATTTATTATCTCATAGCTTCCCTGGATCAGGAGTCCAGAAACAGCCTATGTGATTCCTTTTCTTCACAAGGCTGAAACCAAGATGTTGACTATTGTGTTCTCACCTGGAGCTTGGGGCCATCTACTGATGTTATACTCAGGTAATTGGCAGAATTCAGTTCCTTTTGGTGATAAGACTGAGCTTTCAGGTCTCAGAGGAAACCCCTCCATAGTAATTTACCATAGCACTTTTTCCAAACCAACAGCATAGCATCTTTACAGTTTCAAGTCTCCTGTTCCAGAGAATGCCTGCATATTAACCAGGAAAATTTCCCTTTTATTGGCTGAAAATCAGCTAATTAGAAGTCTTAATTATATCAACAAAATCCCTATAGTTTTGCCATTTTCTTTTGGTTAGGAGCAAGTAACAACTTTATCCAACATTGAAGGGAAATAATCAAATTGTAAAAAAATATGATGAAAAATACTGAAAACAACCAGAAAAAAACAAAAAGTTTCTATAGATGAATAAGAAATAATTTATAGTATTGTAATAGATTATTGGAAACTGGGACTTCAAGTGAAAAGACATATTGTATGCAGTAGGAACTTAACTCTTGTTATATCAATTAGCCTATGGTAAAATTTGTTTTATTATGCAGTACCTCATTTCTCTTTAAGTTGCAGTTTCCAAGAACCTATCTATGATGTTAAGTGAGGACTTATTGTATTTGTGCATCTCATGCAACATTTAGGACGTACTTATATTTTAAAAAGTTGTTTCTATGAATATAATATATAATTTAACTGGAAGTCTTGTATATCTTCTGGCAACCCTACAAATATAGACTGTCTTGTTCGTAGGGCTAGGAGATCTGATTATAAAAACTTAAACTTGCGAGAGAGTTTGCAGAAATTAAAGTCTTTGGGAGATCAGAGAGTCTCTTCCCATCGAGCAGAATTTCATATAACTTGGTGATTTATTGTATCTCATAAATAAAATAATACTACATAAGAAAGTTATTTGGGAGGACTGTGTTCATATTCTACCAGACAATGTACTATTTCTCCCATAGTCTACTGAATGGTGAGAACAGGAATGGCCTACTATACATATGTGTTTCTTCTATGATAATCTTCTAGCTGCATGTGTTAAATAGTTCTATTCTGACTTGCATAATTTTCATCATTTTGTGAATAAATAAAAGATATCAGGTTTCTCCTTGAAATATGATGTTGTTACATATCTCTCAGAAACGTGGAGGAAGGAAGAGTCATGGTTAATACAACAAATTGCTTTTTCACTTGCTCCATGTCTCTTGAGACTTTTTAATCTTCTTTAATGTACCTACACGCCAACTTCCTACTCTACCAATTAACCATTCATTACTTAATTATTTCCTCCAGCTGAGCACTCTACTTATTTAGAATAATTTCTCCCTTGTTATCATTTCAGCAAACGTGTTATTTGTACTCTTTAGTAAGAGATTTCTAGTAATTTGAATAGCATTCAAATAATTCAGCTAATTTATAGAAGGCATTTTTTCAGTTTCCCTTAACATTCTATATTGAAATAGGTATGTTGTAATTTTTACTGCCATTCCAGAATTATCTATCTCTCTTTGAATTTTACAAAATTGTACAAGGCAGAATTATAAGAAGCAATCCAGGATATTACACATATAGTGAAATATGTCATCATTTATCACAAATAATTTATGGAATCAATACCCTGTGAAAATAGTATTATAAGTATTTAGATAAAGTAAACAAACATATACCCATTATAAGGGGTTATTATAAAAGTCTACATTAAATCGCTATAGTAAAGTATTAGTATTGGGTTAGCCCTGCCACTATCAAGAACTATAAGACAGAAAAACTGTTTTCAAGCAATGGGCAGCAGACAATATAAGGCTGTGTTCTCTGTATAGAGGGAACCTCGAGTTTAACCATACGGAGTGCCAGCTTCACATCTGTGGATAGCTTTCCAAACAATCAGACATCAGTCCAGCAGAATATGCATTTCCACAAAGGCTGAAGAGCAAATGGTAAGCTGGGGCAGCTGAAGTGGCTGGAGTCTGTGGGATGAAGCATTAGAGAGGATGGAGCTGTGCACAGAGGGAGCTCCATGGGTCAAGGTGAGACTCCTGCCAGTGCACGAGGACTGAGATATACATGCAAAAAGTCAGATCATTTGGGTCTTTCCGAATCTAACATCTGAAGGAGTGTGTAGTAATGGAGCAGTGCTGGTCATGGGGAAAAGCAGAAAAAGCACTATCCGGGGACTCTGGCCCCACCACTGGAGAGGTATCTTTAACATGTAGCTGAGATGTTAAACAGCCCATGCGAATAGACACCACATCCTAGCAAAGCTGAAACTTAAGTCCTGACCAAATCCTAAGGGAATGCAGAGTGTGGAATTCTAATAGTGCCAATTTTGTGGGATTCAGAAATGCCTTAGTTTTTCCTTTGGTTTACACTAACGAAGTCTAAAACCAAGTCTAAGAAAATTCAAGGAGATCCACCAGCAACTAAATTTCCAGTTAAAATAAAAACCTCAAGTAAAAGATAACATAATTCTGCATTTCTACAAGATATTATCTGTAATGTCCAGTAGTCAATAACAAATTTAACTGTCATTCACAAGAGTGCCAAGAAGATTAAATGGGGAAAGAACAGCCTTTTCAACAAATGATACAGGGACCACTGGGTAGAAACACACAAAAAAGATGAAGTAGGTCTTGTACTTCATATTAAGGCAAAAGTTAACTCAAAATAATATAAAGCCCTAAATATAAGCTAAAAAATATAATTCATGAGAAAACACAGGTATAAGTATTTTGAGCGTGGAAGAAGCAATGATTTCTCAACTATGACACCAAAAGTGTGAGAATTTTTAAAAATTAAACTGCCTGGACTTCATCAAAGTTAAACAACTGTTCTTCAAAGAACACCATCAGCAAAGTAAAAAGGCAACCCACAGAATGGGAGAAAATATCTGTAAATCATATTTGTGATAAGAGATGAATATCCAGAATATATAAAGAACTCTTATAGCCCAATAATATCAAGACAAAATACCCAATAAAAATGAACAAATAATCTGCATAGACATTCTTCAAAAAAAGATATACAAATGGCGATATGCACATACAAAGATACTCAACATTATTGGCCATCAGGGAAATGTTAACCCAAACAACAATGATGTGCAACTTTATATGGACTGGGATGGCTACGAAAAAAAGAAAGAAAACAAGTGATGATATGGAGAAAATGGAGCCCTCATACGTTACCTGTGAAGATGTAAAATAATGCAGACAGTTTCTAAAACAGTCTGGAAGTTCCTCAAAAAGTTAAACATAGAGTTATCATACTAGTAATTTTATTCGTAGGTATTTATCCAAAAGAAATGAAAACACATGTTACACTGAAATATGTGCATGAATGTTCATGAAAAATATTATTTGTAATAGCTATAAAGTGGAAAAATCTCAAATATCCATGAACCAACCAATAAAGAAAAGGTAGCCTATCCATGCAACTGCACGGTATTTATTCACAAAAAGTAATGAAATAAAAGTAAATGCTATAGTATTATACATACCTTGAAAACATCATGCTGAGTGAAAAAAGTCTATCTCAAAAGACCACATGTTATATGATTTCATTTATATGAAATGTCTAGAATAGACAAACCCATAGAGGATGTAAATAATTAATGGAAGGAAACAAATTCATCACTAAAAGGTATATGGTTTATTTTAGGGGTAAATATGAAAATATTCTAAAATTGTGATGATGGCACAACTCTGTGAATATACTAAAAGCTATATGGTGCTGTTCTCAATGTAGAACTTGAGAAAAATTATACTGACAGTTATTTGTGATAGTATATAGCAACAAGAGGATGTTGTACTATACAGCATTTGCAGCCTGTTCTATAATGATGTTTATGTATATTTTTACATTTCTAATTTATGGAGAACTTCATCCAGGCAATACTTATCTTTGGTACCTTTCTTTGGATTTGTACCTGCACCAAGCCAAGTGTCTGAGACAGCAGAGAGCACATCATCAAAGATCACAAATTTATCAATGAGAAAAATAAATTTCAGAATAAAGTAATCGCTAAGCAGATTCTTGCTTTTTTTAATCAAGTTTTAAAATAAAATTATCAAGTTTTTAAAAATTAAATGAGGAGTAACTTAAAATTTCCTGGGTTGAGAATAAAATCAAGGTACATTTTCTTTAGATGTTCAGTTTGTGAGAAAAACTTAGAAACAAAAGAGACTTTCCACAGTCCTATTTCTCATACATTACCAGTGGAGATGTAAGAAAAGGACATTCTCAGAAAGTTCAGTAAACTTTCTAATATTTCCTCTGTGATTTTTTTTTTTTTCTTTACAGCCTGGTACTCACCCATTTCTCTTATTTGGCCTAATTTTAATCAGTCAGTAACATTAAACAAGTTTTTAATTAAAAAAATAAAAACTAGATATCTGATTATATTTCTGATGCATAAAATTTGAAAATGTAACTTTTTAACTCTGTTGTATTATGTTTACTTTATAATATAAGAAATAACACAAAGTATAACATGTATTATTATGTTAACTTTAATTACGCATTCCTTAAATGTTCGTGGTTTTCTAAAGTTCCTTTTCTCCTTTGGACATTTGAAAATATTATGCATTTGGAAAAAAAAGTTTTTCATGTCAAAGTTCTCTTTTTTCCAGGTGATTAGATATTTCCTTGGTCTAATAGAAGTTCAAAACATTTTTCTAAATTTAGTAATTCCTTTTAATATTTATCTGATCATTTTTATATTACTATATTAATATAGATTTTTATAAATGGCAGATGTAAGAAGAAACTTGTTCATATTTTAAAACAATGCCTAAATTGAATCTGTTGACACAATTAGCAAACAGATGACAAAGTGAACTGCTTACATTCAGTAAAATGCTTTCATCTTTCCAGATTTCAGCAATGACATGTAGCTTCGAGACACGTAAAGTAAGAATGATTACAATACATTTGACTGAAAAAGAAATGAATGGCTGAGGACATCAATATTATAGTACAAATCATTCACATCTATCTTGTTTAAACTTATACCAACTAATTAGTAATTTTTGTTACTAATACATAGCCATCTTGTTCTATCAGATATCTATTAACTTATTCAAAATATTTGTTGAATCTTTATGATGATGTAAAATAATAAAATTTAAGAATAAAACACAATCCTTGCTCTAAAGATATTCACATTTAGTCTGAGAAGTGTATTTTTTAAATGTCATTAAAATATGGTAAATACTATAATGGGGTCAGATGGTGTTGGCCCAAAGATATGGTTCCAAATACTTAAAATAATTTGCACAACTCAATCTAAGAATGGTTGAGAACTGTAGAGATGGCATTAGCTTATTGATTTTAAATTGTCCAAAGGAGTTTAGAAACTTCTGTTGATACATAATTATGAAGAACCTACACCTCCAGGGCTACATTGACCTAAGTATCTAGAAACATGAATCACAAATAAAAAATAATATACAATAGTGACTCCAACTGCCTATGATAAAATTTGCAACTAAAAAGCTGGGTTTTTCTTTTGCATATCTCAAAAAGACACCTGTCTTTTACAATGTATAAGAGAAAACTCCTTAGATACTAAGCATCTTGAAGGTAGAAATCACACCTAAATATTCTATATCAGGGGCCAATGAAGTTTTAAAGAGTCTGATCGTAAATATTTTTTTATTTCGTGGACTATGGAGTCTCCATTGTGACTACTCATTCCTGCTGCTGAGTAAAAACATCCAAAGACAAACTGAATAAATGGGTGTGGCTGGATTTAGCCCATGGGTAGAATTTCCCACCCCTGTTTTTGTGTTTTCACAATTTGCTAATTGCGTGCACTTTGCTAAGTGTGATGTACTTCAATGCTACCCCATCTAATATTAGATTATTATAACGATGTCTTTAGTTAAGTAAAATGGACACTGTCAATCATTAGATTTTTTTTTTTAGTTAGATTTTCTGTTCATCATTAGGATTTTTAAATGGAAACAAGAAGGAGGACTAAAACTAGGAAACAAGGTAAGGTTCTTTTAGAACAGTCTATCACAAACTGTGTCCCATGATCACTGGTTCTTTTAAATGTCATTAGACGTTATATCAAAAAATTCTGCAATGTTAAAATCAATTTTTAAAAAATTTTCTTAAAGTTTAATTATTTTTTTTTTACTACAACAGCCATCAAAGTAAAGTTACACAATTAGGAATTATGTATATGGATAGTGTGAGGCTGCCTTATATCACTTAGTTTACGAAGCTCACTGATTTTTTTATACACTCCCATAATCATTTGAAATACTGAAATGAAGCACAACCAAATACCAACAAAAGTGTGGCTATTTCTAAAATTATATGCACATAAAAACATAATTTGACCAACAAACACAATATTAATTTTGTTAAGTTTTGTTCTCTCAATAATTTAGCCATTTTAGCTGGTATTTGGTTTTGGGGGATTAGACTAGTATGCCATCTTCAATATATTGGGAAGGAAAATGTACAAATTCTTAATGTTTACATTAAAACACAAACAGCTACCTTTAAAATATTCTAAAACAGTTTGCAAGAAGAATTTTGGGATATATTTTACAAAAAACATTAAGATCTATAATAATCAAGAAAAAATGAACCTTCTGTTTATTTTTATTTATAGCTTTGGATAGTTAGCAAATTTGCAGCAGAGACTTTTGGGTGTTCATATACGTACTAAAAACACACTGATTATTCAAAGATAAGTAAAAGAGATATGTAAATTTAAACAGGATTGGAAACAACAGAACTAGAAAATATAAAGAGGAAATGTCTCTATGGAGTTCTTTTTTGCTTGATGGGAGTCACAGGTTAACACCGAGTGTATAACAGACGTGGATACATAATTTGCTTTTGCAGAATCCTCCTTTCCAAAGCAGTGAGAGTCAGTTTCATTATCTTCCTCAATATTCAGCTGAAATTTTCCTGAGCACTAAAAGGAGTTACTTTCACATTTCTACATTGTAATATATGTTCCAACATGATGAGAAAATAATGAGTTGAGAAATAAGAAAATAAGACATGAACATTTAATGTGAAGGACTTGAGAAAAGACAAATAAAACCTAATAATGTACTATCATGAAGATCTCTGTGTGATATATTTTATCATAACAGAAGAAAGGACACTTCAGGAAATAACAAGAAAGAAGAGATGTAATGGTGGAAAGGAATTGTGATAAAAATGGCATTATTTGCCGATATGATTTCTTCACAGAAAGTCCACCAAAATAAAAAACAATTAGACATAATAAGAAAACCCAGCAAGATTCTTAAAAACCAAGTTTTAAAACTCAGTACTATTTCTCTATACCAAAAATAACTAATCTGAAAATAAAATAAATTGTTTTCTTAGCAACAAAATATGTAAATATATCTAGATATTTACATATTCAAGAATATGCAGAGCTATATACTGAAACAATTAAAACATTAATAAAGAATTTAGGTGATTTTTACACCCTTGGGCAGGATACCACTATATTATAAAACTGTCAATTACCCCAAATAATCCATAAATTTACTGCCAATTAACATATTTTTTGAACTTTAAAAATTGACAAATGTATTCTACAAATTATAAGAATAATAAATATTCATAATATATGTCTACTTTGAAAAACAAAAGTGAAAATGAGTGATTATCCTGACTGATACTATAATATGCTGTATACTAATATAATATATATATTAATATCAGTCAGGATAGTTAATCATTTATATTCTAATTTTTTGGGGGGACAGAGTCTCACACTGTTGTCCAGGCTGGAGTACAGTGGTGAGATCTCAGCTCACTGCAACCTCCACCTCCTGGGTTCAAGTGATTCTCATGCCTCAGCCTCCCAAGTAGCTGGAATTACAGGTGCCCACCATGACACCTGGCTAATTGTTATATTTTTAGTAGAGATGGGGTTTCACCATCTTGGTCAGGCTGGTCTCAAACTCTTGACCTCGAGTAATCCACCCACCTCAGCCTCCAAAAGTGCTGGGATTACAGGCGTAAGCCACTATGCCTGGCCTATACTTTTTATACTATAACAACTACAATCAATTCTGTATCTGTTGGCAGAGGACCAGAAAAAGGCCAATACTACAGACTAGAAATGTCAGAGGCAAGTACAGGTCTTTATAGGATTTTTAAATGTTATTATGGAAACTTCTACAGAGATAGAATAATAAGAAAAATTAAATAATAAGCTTCTATGTTCCCATTGCATTGTCATCCAAAATTAGCAAGGTTGCAAAACAGTGACTCTCTTAATTCTTCCATTTCTTATTTGTTCATTAGTTAGAATATTCTATAAAATAAAATTTTAACTTAACTTTATATAGGTTCTTATTTGATCAAATGAATATAATAGAATATATTGTAATAAATTATAATACATTGGAAAGCCACTTGAATATATCTTACCCTTATTTATTCATTTAAAAACTTACAATATATCACAGACTCCATCTATACATTAACTCTGATTCTGTTATGACCCTAAACCTACCCTTACTGAGAAAATACCATCTTGAGAAAATGTACTTAATGGAGTGTGACACCTTCCACAGACTGGCTAGCAAGAAAAGAAAAAAAGATTGAGGATCACTGATCCAGCATAACGTCTTCCATCACAACATGAAAACGAAAACCCAGAATCAACCCCAGCTTCTCGAGCTACTTTTTAAGTCTGCGTTTAGAATCTGAGGTTTCTAGACCCGGCGCAGTGGCTCACCCTGTAATCCCAGCACTTTGGAGAGGCCAAGGCGGGCAGATCAAGAGGTCAGGAGATCCAGACCATACTGGCTAACACAGTGAAACTCCATCTGTACTAAAAATACAAAAAATTAGCCGGGCATGGTGGCAGGCGCCTGTAGTCGCAGCTACTTTGGAGGCTGAGGCAGGAGAATGGCGTGAACCCTCGAGGTGGAGCTTGCATTGAGCCGAGATGGCGCTACTGCACTCCAGCCTGGGCGACAGAGTGAGACTCCATTTGCCAAAAAGAAAAAAGAAAGAAAGAAAGAAAGGATCTGAGGTTTCTAGCCTCCAATGATATACTCTTTCATTTTTAATTTGTATAAACTGTTTTTTTAACGTGGCCTGTGCTCTCCTTAATGATGCTAGGGGAATACTTGGCAAAAAGAAGAGATTGATAAATGTACCAAGGATACCATAACAAATCAATTGGTAAAGATGAGATAAATTTGTTAGACCCTCCTTCTCCACCTATTCTGAAACTTTTCTTGTTTTGTTTTTACCATGGAATGTCTTATTCTTTCTTCACTTTTGAACAACAGTGCTAAATAGAATCCTTGATGGACAGTCTTTTTCTTCCAGCATTTTTCATATATAATTCCATTATCTCTGGGCTCCATAGTTTCTGATGAGACATGAGTTGTTAATCTTATTAGGATTCTGACATAATTAGTAGTGTCTCTCTTTCTGCTCTCAAGATTCTCTTTGTTTATCGACAGTTTGATTATGATGTGTTTAGGTATGTAACTTAGGGTTGATCCTACTCAGAGTTTGTTGAATTTCTTGGATATTCAAGTTAATGCTTTTAATCAAGTTTAAGATTTTGGCCATTATCTCCTGATACATTCTTTCCACCATTTTCTCTTTCCTTTTTTTGAATTTCCTTTAGACATTTGTTGGCACACTTGATGTTGTTCCACAGATTTCTGAGGGTTTACTCATTTTTCTTCATCTTTTTTTTTTTTCTGTTCCTCAGGCTTGATAATTCCAATTATCCTATCTGCAAGATAGGCAACTCAACAGTTCAAATTTACCAATGTTCTCCTCTAGTAAATTTATTTTTTTCCTTTCAGTTTTATACTTTTCAACTCAAAATTTCTCTTGAATTTTAAATATGCCTTCTATTCCTTTACTTTCATTTTATATTTGGTGAGCCATTCTTCTCATGTTTTCCTTTATTTCTTTAGACGTGGTTTATGTTAGTTTTTGAAAGCATTTATAACAAATTATTTAAAGATTTCATGTAGCAAATCACACATTTATTTAAAGTACTAAGTATATGCTTCCTCAGAGACATTTTCTTTGGACTGCTTTATTTTTTTCTGCATACATGGCATACTTTTCTGTTGTATCCAAGTCACCACATTATTTGGAATTTTCAATAAAACAATACGTAACACTTGAAATGAAAATACTTCTTCCCAGGGTTTTTGTTGTTTAATTGTGTTGTTGTTGTTGTTTGTGTTTTCTGTGTGGTGATTTTACTGGCCTTGTTTCTGTAAAGCCTCGTTTGTCACATGTGGCTACTGAAATCTCTGCTCAACTACCTTTCTGTTTGATAATGTTTGATCAGAAGTTTTCTTAAATGCTTTGAACTAATAAAACTCCCAGCTTTTGTCAATAGGCTCTGTGTGCATTAGGTAATATTTTAACTACTCCAGCAGGCAGCATAGGGCTTTGACAACTCTGCTTTAGTCTTCACGTCTTGCTTGTATACAGCCTCAAGGTCAGTGAGACATGGGAGTTTAGGGCCTTCACAAGTTTTTCCTGATACACAAAGATCAGCATATGTACATGAACTTCTTGATTTCTTGGAATCTGTCAGTGCTTTTCAAGGGCCTTTGTGGAAACTGTACTTTTTAAAAAAAATTATTTTTATTTTTTATTTATGTATTTATTTATTTATTTTAAGAGAAAGGTTTTCTTCTTAAGATCATTGGTCAGTCTTTTAGGCAACAGCTATTGCTGCCTTAGGAGCTGAAATGTTCAACAATTGACACTGATTATTTCTGAGGAATGCAAACAGGATGGTGGTGTTGGCAGAGTGAATTCTGAGTCAGGTCAAGACAAGCACAAAGATTGAAGCTTTTCAGGGAGCTCACAGTTAATTCAAATTGCTACAATTTTCTGAGGATGAGCTCTTAGAGAGTTCCGAACCTGTTCTGCTCTCCCCGGTGGCTAGAGGACTGCTTGTTTTCACAGCTTCCATAATTGTTAGGCTGTTGGTTTTCAAGGCGACAGCAGTTGGGGGAAGGAGATGGCAATAGAACAAGTTAAAATGCTACAAAGCTTACTGTTCTTACTTGGATTCAGACATTTTTGTTGAATAAATGTTTATCAGATTTTTGAAATGTTTTGGTCAATTTCTAAATTCCTAAAAAAATTAATATTGAAAATTGTTGCCATTGTTTTCATTGCTTTTGTGGAGGATTATATTTTCAGAGATCTGTACTCCACCATTCTGGATTTGCTTATTTATGTAGAATTTAAATGTATAATCAATATGGACCTATAAATGAGTAGAGAATTCTTTTGTCATTGGTGTTCAGAAAGGTAAGTTATGTAGAGAAACATTCAACTTGTTTCTTAAATGACATAAAGTCCAAAAGTGATTTACATTTGTTTTAAGAATAAATATGAAGGATGAAGTATCCAGTTAATATATATTATATATAAACAGATATTTGTAATCTAGGGGTAAGGAAGAAATTCTAAAATTCCCAAAGCACAACCTTAAGGTAAATCTATGACTATGATTAAATAAATACTGTACAATAAAGCATCCCAGGTATACATACCACAGATAGATTATAAATTTGGAAGAGGTAACCATAATTTCTAAAACCAGTAGGTAATATATAGGATATCAAGACATTTTTTGCGATTTGGCAAGAAAAGAAGATACTGTAATATTAAAATTGCAAGTAATATGAATAGAAAATTTATGAAAGAGGAAATCCAAACAATAAACACATTAGAAACCAAAGAAACAGAAATATCAGTGAGGAATTGCATATGGTCATTTTAGTGGCAAAATTACAAACTGAGATGAACCATTTGTTAGCGATTATGTGAAAATATGGTAATACCCATGACTCACTGGTACAAGTGCTGATAGGCATAACTATATTGAAGGATCTTTTAAAACTTGTTCAGATTAGGTGAACTCATGTCATAAGGTTCAGAAAGTTTGCTTTGGTTTTATATGCAAAAGGAACTCCACACAGGTGCGTATGGAAACAAAAATGTGGTTATTCATTACAGTATAGCTAAATATTTTTAAGTAAATAAAAAAATTATTAGAGATTTAATTTTGAAAACTATTTAGGTGTTAGATATACATAGGACTAGTAGAGCAATGGGAAGTAGAGAATTTAGGTGAAAAGTTGGCTGGATTTTCACATTATCTTATGAAAAAATCAAGAGTTTAGGCAAAAGACAACGAAAGCATGCATGTACTGCATTGTGCTTAAGAAATGAGCTATGTGGTTCTGTACTCTACTGTAATTAAGTGAGATGTTATTACAATCGTGTGCAAAGAGATGGACTTTATCTAGACAGGTAACATATAGAAAGAGAAGAGTTAAAGGAGCATGGAAGAAAACAGAAAACTAACATTTTAGGATCAGAGGGAAGATGCCTATTAAAAGACGAAACTTTTGCACTTTCTCTGTGTCCCCAGAGAAATTTGTAGATTTCTCTACTACAGTACTTCAGTTCGTTGTTGTAACTAGTTGTATACTATGATCTTCTCATCTGTGCTGAAGAATATTCCAGAGAAGAAACCATATTTCTTTGTCTGTATAGCTGCAGTTTCTGGTATAGTGGCTGACATATAGCTGGTTCTCAATAAATCTGGGCTGAGTTAATAGATTGCCTGATTATAGAAGAGATGCCAGACTGAATCTGTACTTAATCTCTTTTGTAAAACCTTTTGATTCCCCTATAACATAACTTTAGCAACCTGCCCCTGACCCTACCTCTAAGCTGTTGTGTTTGTGGGGTAATGGTTTACACCTTTACCCTTCTCTGCAGACTTGCCATTAGTTTAAAGGAGGCTCACAAGATGTTTTTATATACTCAGTCTGACATGGGTTTTATTATTTGAAAAAATTGAGCAGCAATGGTTACCACACAGTGTTGCCAGAATAATTAATATTCAATTTATAAGATTCACATGTAGGTCCAATTTAATTATGCACAGTAAAATTTGTACAAGCATGCACAGCATCTCAACCATAAGTGGTACATATTATTTCTAGAGAAAGAACTGTTTCTAAACTAATGTTGCCTTATTAAAGATTCATGCCTTTAAGGAGAAAAATATTATAATTTTTCATAATTGATTCTCTACTAAAACAAATCTTCAATTTTTGAAAATATAGAGATTATATTGACTTGCAAATCTGTTTTATTAGAGAAGCAATATATCGTTTACTTTCAGAATTTATGAGACCAGTTAATATTAAAATGTTGGAAAAGTAGCATGACAAACTGCAATTTCTTTACTGCTCTCCACTCAAAGCAATTAATGTATTCAAATAGGTTAGAAATTACTTTCTGTTGTCAGTTGAAATATTTCATCATGTTACCTACCTACAATAATAGTTCCAGATGCTGAGACTCATTTAAATAGCAACCTGGATTGTTGAGAGTTCAGTTAATTATTTTATTTTACTGTCAGTATGCAACTCATATTGCAAGTTTCTAAAACAAACAAACAAACAAACAACAAATAAAACCAAAAAACTGTAAGCAGGATAGCTTTAGAATTCCGCAATGATATTGCTAGCTTCCAGGTCTTTCCTAGTAACTTCAGTAACAATCAGGGAAAAAAGAAAAAGTTGTTATGTACAAAAGCATTTTTTTCCTTTCCTATATTTCTTTTTCTTTTTTTCATTTAGAAATCAGGCAATAGAAATTACTCTTTTTTCAGAAGTAGAAGACTATGATTGAGGATATCAATGATGTTTGAGTATTTGCCACTTTGGCCCTTTAAAATCCACTTCAATGATGCAACTGTTTATTTTTGATGAGTGATTCTTAGTAAAGAGGAATCATGGGCTCTGTGGAAAGAACAGATTGACAGTTTCAGATTCACTGAAGTAATCAAATTGAATTCACCATTGGATTAAGCATCTCTTTTACATTGAGGATAATATTAAAAGTCAGAATCAATGTTGATATAGCAGCACAAAAATTATTGAAAATTAAAATTGAATATATTATTTTAAAATAAATTGATATATTTTCCTTATAAAATCAGTCATCTTTCCATGACATTGTATGAAAATTACAGTACTCTGAAATAATAGGTTTAATAAAAAAATGTAAGGAAGACAATGAAACTGAGTTATAAACGCTAGCTCCTGAAACAGAATAGTGCTGCGAACTGTAGAAGACATTTATAGAGAAAAGGTAAAGATACACATAAATGAAGAAAAGCATTGAATTACATTTGCTAGTCTATCATATCACTTTCCCAGTAATTAGATTTTGTGAACCCAGTACAGTATCTTAAAATAAGTATTTCTTCATATGTGGCACTTATCTGGGAGCAATAAAAATACAAAAGATGCAAAATGTACATAAACATTACCTCACTTTTAGGAAATAATCACATTTCCCAGGTAAATGCAGAGGGTTAGGTTAAAAAAATGAAGAGCAGTTTAATGTGACAGAAGACTAAAACAACTTCTTGTAAACCAAATAGGACAGGTTTCACTGCCCAAGTCCCGGTAGTGCAAATTCATTTAATGTCCCCAGAACCAGTTCTAACAGAGTTGACACCAGAATGATTCGGAAATTAATCCCTGTATGTACTCACTATGCAGATTGAAAGGCTGGGTGATATCTAGAAATCTTCTTATATTTCCTAGACATAATGCTGTCTCAATTTTGAAGGAGAATATCAAACAAAATTCATATAAAATACTGAGAAATCAATAAAACACATACGTAAGTTTATTCTCCAGTTGAAAAATAAATTTATACTATGAGTGTCATAAAATAATATTAAGTAATTTCGTTAAGAGAATACATTTTGTCACCAAATTATTTTCCTATAATTTTGATAGAAAAGATTTCATCTATAAATTTCCTGTAAGTATACACTTAATTCATGATTAAGTTTATACGCAGTATTCTTACAAAATGGACAACCTGCATTATCTCCATCTTTTTCTTGCGTTGAGTCAAAGAATTTAGAATAAATAATATTGTGGCCAGAAATAATGAGAAATAATGTAATTTTAGAAATTTTGTCTAATTGCACAGCATGTAAATATGTATCTGAAGATGAGTGAAAATACATGTGTGGTGGTTTTAAAGTGGCTATGGGTAATTTGAAACTTCCATCATCAACAGGATTATTTGGTTTTCTACTGTTGAGATTTAGGGTTCCTTATGCATTTTGTATATTAATCTCTGCTATGCTATCTTAATTACTATAGAATTGTAACATTCTGAAATCACTAAATGTTATGTCTCCAGCATTGCTCTTTCTCAAGATTTTTTTGAATTGGACAAAGGGCTTAAACAGATATTTTTCTAAAGAAGGTGTACAAATGTCCAACAAGTATAAGAAAGGATGTTCAATGCCACTAATTATCAGGGACATGCAAATCAAAACTCCAATGAGATATCTTTTCCCATCTATTAGAATGGCTTTTATCAAACAAACAAAAAATTCAGAAAGATAACAAGTGTTGATGAGGATGTAAATACATTGAAACCCTTATACATTATTGAAGGGAATGTAGCATGGTGCAGCCACTGTAAAAAAAAAAAAAAGAAAGAAACACATGTGGAGTACCCTCAAAACATTAAAATAGTTCTGCCATGTGATCCAGCAATCCTATTTCTGTATATAGCCAAAGGAATTCAAATCAGGATCTCAAAATATATCTGCACTTCCCTGTTCATTGCAGCATTACTCACAATAGTCAAGTCATAGAAACAACCTAAATGTCCATCATTGGTTGAATAGATAAAGAAAATGTGGTGCACACATAGAATATTCAACAGTAAAAAACAAGAAGGAAATTCTACCATATACAACATGAGTGAACCTGGAAGACATTATGCTAAGTGCAATTAGACACTCATAGAAAGACAAGTGCTGCATAATTCCACTTATGTGAAATATCAAAAGTAGGGAAACTCATAGAAGCAGAGAGTAGAATTAAGGGGTTAGAGGGTAAAGGAAATAGGAAATTACTCTTCAATGGGCATAAAGTTTCAGTTACATAAATTCTAGAGATCTGCTATATCATATTCTATTGTGCGCTCAAAAATTTATTAAGAGGATGTAGCTCAGGTTAAGTGTTCTTATCACAAAACTGGACAGGCTTGTGACTGTTTAAACCAATAGAAAATGACACAAGTGACATTATGTGAGTTCTGAAACCAGGCCCTAAAAGGCAATACAGTTTTCACCTGGAGTTTTGAATCACTAGCTTTGGGTATATTTGCTCAGCACGTTCCATCTTGAAACCAAGTCACCATGATCAGGTGAGTCCAAGTCACATGAAGACATTATGTCTCTGGTTGAGAGATCCAAGTAAGCCCTTAGAGTCATCCTAGTTAATAGACCAGATATGGGAATAAAGAAGCTCCAGATTTCAGCCTTCAGGGTTTCTAGACATTACTACTTATGTACAGACACAGCATCTCTGCTGGGTCCTGTTAAATTCCCTCACTCACTGCTCTTAATTAAGCACAGTAAAAAGATTGTTGTGTGATGGCATGAAATTTGAAATGGTTTGCACATAACAATAATAATTAGAACAATATGTACATTCAATAAGTTTTAAAATTAAAATTAAATGTTAACTCATATTATAAAAAAGTTATAAGCCTACTGTTATGACCACCAAATCATGTGAAGACTTTTTTTCTGAAAGTAGAAATAAAGTTTTATTGTTTTATGTATAATTCAAGGCCAAGGCACACTTTGAAATGAAGAAACTTATATGGAGTAGTTAGTATTACATAGTTAGAAGGCTGTGATCTAGAAACAGAAAAGACAAGACAATCTAACAACTCTCCAAGGGAAAAAGACATCAAAATATTAAAAAATTTACATGAAAATAGAAATTTGTAAAATGTTTTATAATTAATGAAAGAGCTCTTTCATCTAACTATGAGCAAAGTGCAAATACTAAATTGTTAGGAATTCCAATATTATTCTCATTTCTATCTTTAAGTAGCAATATTTAAATAATCCTTGGAGGCAGAGCCTAATAAAGTAGATTAAGCATTTGTGTGTGGGTGTGTGTGCACTCAAGGAGACAAATGTTTTACTAATAAAGAAAAATTAAAAAATAAAAACCAAAAAATATAAACAAGTATAAAATGTGCATTATACTTCATTTTATAAAAGAATTGAATGAAGGACCTGATACATAATACATGTAGACTTGAAAAGTTTAATGAATATGAATAATTGTGACCTCTCTGGGGATGTGACATTTAATCTGAGACCTGAAACACTGAAGGAAACCAGCTGTGCAAAATTCCTGGCGAAGATTATTTCAGGTGGTGGTCCATGAAGCACTAAAACTCTTCCACAAGAAAAAAAAAAAAAAAAATCTGTATCTTAGTCCAAGGATAATGGAACAGTAGCTTAGTGAACACTAGTGAGATAAAGCGTATCACATATTTTGTAATCATCCTATCTAAAAAATGGTAGCTATGCTTATTTTTTTCTAAAGATGTGCATTCAAAGGCTGCCAGGAAGTGTTTGTAATGCCATTAATATTTACAGAAAATCCTTTCTTGCCATTTTAGATATTGACTTGGAATTGTTTGTATTGGCTGATTTCGCACTCTAAAATATACACAAGGGATTTTTTTTAAAGTGGCATCATTAATATACTGTCTGTAATTTATTAAATAGAAAACAAATATCTTCAAAAGGACAAGAAGCTATACAGCAACAGATTTGTAGAGACCATGACAGCTGCTCCCTAGGGCACTTTTTAATCAACACTAATTGGGAAGGAAATTTACTGCTGAGTAAAGGGCATCTTTGACATGAAAGAAAGTAATCAACTCTAGGTATTATTTTCTATTCACTTGAAAGCAGTAAGTGTTTTAAACTTTCACTTAAACTTTTTCTTTAAAAGACACTTAAGTTTCTAAATGTTTCTACAACTTCCTCAAAGACAAGAAACAGTGAAAATGTAATCAATAATTTGTAGAATGTGATAATTGATGAATTTTACTTCTTTTCTTTCAGAAACTCTACAAAATCCAAGTATATGTAAACACACAATGTTACTATTTCTTCAAAAACTGTGTTCATTACAAAACACATTGGAAAATGGACTAAATCAAGGAAATACTTTGAGATCTCAGTGTCATGATGTGTGTGTTTGTGTGTATGTTTTCTATGTATTCTAATGTTTAACATGTCTATTGTTATTAACAGTCTTTAATAATGACAAACTAAATCAAAATATCTTGTATTTTGATATATTTAGAATTGAAGTTATGTGTAACTACTACTTATTGTTATTTAATACTTCATTGTCCATAATGAAGTAACCTCTAAATCACATTGATCTCTCCCTCACCCCGAGCCTCAGTCTATCTTCTCTGTTTTGTGCTACAGTCAACATGCATTTCCTTAAGTTTCATGTCAGATGGTCAGATGGTCAGATCTCGTGTTGACTCTGTCGTCAGTCTTTTTTTTTTTCTTTTTTTACTAATTGTTCTTGTCAAATTAATCATTATAAAATCACTTTATCCAAGACACTCTCCTGTTCAATAAACCATAAAAGTACATTATTGCTATTGAATTATGTCTTACCTTAAGGTCCTGACATCCAGAAAACTTTAAAAATACCCTAAATAAATTTCTGCTATTTTCAAACATGAATTCTACTGTAGTTAGAAATGTCTTATTATTCTCTTTTCACTGTAAACACACGTTCTAAGGAAATAAAGGGAAGTAAATTCCCATCTCTCTTTTTAAAGAAATGCTGGCCGGGCATGGTGGCTCATGCCTGTAATCCCAGCACTTCGGGAGGCCGAAATGGGCGGATCACGAGGTCAGGAGATGGAGACCATCCTGGCTAACACGGTGAAACCCCATAACTCCGTCTCTACTAAAAAATACCAAAAAAAAACTAGCCTGGTGAGGTGGCGGGCACCTGTAGTCCCAGCAACTCAGGAGGCTGAGGTAGGAGAATGGCGTAATCCCAGGAGGCGGAGCTTGCAGTAAGCTGAGATCTGGCCACTGCAATCCAGCCTGGGCCACAGAGCCAGACTCCGTCTCAAAAAAAAAAAAAAAAAAAAAAAAAAAAAAGAAATGCTACAATCCTTACATCTGTCCTGCACACATGGGGATGTATTTTAAATATATGAAGTTAACTTCCCTTGGGATGTGTGTTTGACTTTTCTCCTTTATGAAATACTATATTTAACTGAATGCCAAAAAATAATTCCAGGTATACTGAAAGACAAGAGTAAACATATTCCTTTTATAAGGTTGGTCTCTCTTCTATGGTGTGTATAATGTTCCTGATAATTTAGCAAAGCAACTCTAGGAAACATGTCCTACTTGAAAAAATAAAATCTAGAAGTACCTCAAAGATATAATCAGATAACATTTTCTACTTTTCACCGTATTATTTTGTGCTCTTCTCTTCAGCTCAGAAGTACTGACTCTAATTTTACTGACCCATTGAATTCTCCCAAAGATTTTCAAGTGTTGATATATCTGTAGTGTTTAGTTTTACCCCATTGTTTGATTTTATTATGGTTATTGCCTTGGATGACTTATCACTCAAGCTTCAAGCCCGTAAGTTACCAATTCCTGATTGTTACAGAATTGTTGTAGAATAGCAATTATAATTGTCAAAGAATTTATATTTCTTTTTTTTTTTTTTTTTTCCCGAGACGGGGTCTCACTCTGTCGCCCAGGCTGGAGTGCAGTGGCTCAATCTCAGCTCACTGCAATCTCAACTTCCCAGGTTCATGCCATTCTCCTGCCTCAGCCTCCCAAGTAGCTGGGACTACAGGTGCCCGCCACCACTCCCAGCTAATTTTTTGTATTTTTAGTAGAGATGGGGTTTCACTGTGTTAGCCAGGGTGGTCTCGATCTCCTGACCTCCTGATCCACCCGCCTCGGCCTCCCAAAGTGCTGGGCTTACAGGCGTGAGCCACCGCCCCCAGCCAAATTTTTATTTCTTACCATCAGGTAAGTTTATGTGGATGGTAAGAATTATGAATTCCATAACACTTCTGTAAACCTCAGGAATTGGTGTCTCATGCCTTAGATATACCCAGGTATTCCTTTGCTTTATATTTTCAGATGTACTCAGGTATTCTTTTTCTCCAGCAGAGTTAAGGTATTAATTTTCTGGGGCAGACAAAATAGAAAAATTGATAAGATATTGATAAATAAGATAGGATTAATTCAGGAAGCATTCATTTGTCTGCTCAAAATATGTATTGCATAATCACTGTGTGTCTAGCGTTGTTTCAGTATTCAGGATACAATTGTAAACAAAACAGAAAAAACAGTTCATCTTCTTGGATCATTATTCTGGAGGATAAAGAGAGACAAAAGAAAAATAAGATTACTATAGACTATCTCCATCAGTGGCAGAATAAATATTTAAAAAGCATGAAGGAGGGTTACTACAAAGTTGGGATATATGTGGACATGTTTGATAGAATGACTATAGAAGGCCTGAGAATGTGAGTTTTTGAGTGAAACTGTGAGGCAAAAGCCCTTAAGATGAAGAATGACTGGTATACTCAAACGGCAGCAAAGAGGAGGCTGAAATGGTTGAAATAGAAAGAAAAGGATGGAAAAAAATAAGAGCTGAGATTAATGGGCAATATGAATTCAGGTCATGCAGGGTCATAAGTACTTTGGATTTTACTATGAGACAGACAAAGCCATTAGGAGTATTTGAAGAGAAATAACATAATTTCATATATAACATACTTGTTAAAACTCTGGGAGCTGTGTTGAGAAGGATCAGGAAGGCTAAAACAAACAAAAAAAACTGTATATACGGCTACTATACAATGCAGACAAAAAATTATTTCTTAAACCAGGAAAAGGACAGTTGAGAGAGTGAAAATAGCAAAATTATAGATAAATTTTGTTGGATACTGTCCATCACACTAGATCTAGAAAATGAAAAAAGGAGAAGCAGCAAAGATAACAAGATTTTGACCTAATTAACTGGAATAATGCAGATGGCATTAGCTGGCGTGGAATTGCTCTAGGAGAATCTGGATTGGGGGTTGAAATATCAAGAAATTAAGTAATATGTATTAGCTATTGAAATAAGTAACAAGAGATAAACTCCAGAGTTTAAATTGGGAGTCTGGCCTGGAAATACACATTTCTGAGTTCATTAGCATCTGAATTGTATTAAAGCCACAATTCTAGTTAAAATCAACTAAGGAGTTAGTGTGAACAGAAAGCAGAGTGGGTAAAGCATTAAAACTCTGGGTTATTTAAAATTTATTAAGTGGAGTAATGAGAAGAAAATAGAAAAATACAGTTATGAATACTTTCCAAAGGGGAAGAAGAAAAGTCAGATGGCTGTGATGTCCAGGAAGCCATGGGGAAAAAAGGTTTAAGATGCAAAGAGTAATCCTCCCTGACAATCAGGTAGGTTAAATATTGAGAAATAACTACCCTTTTAGCAACATGGGGATCATTGGCATCTTTGGCAAGAGTAATTTTGGAGTAGTGGTGAGGGTTGGCTGTTCTTTATTAAATTATTTTTAATTGGTTTAGAATTCATTCATTCCTCCAAGAGGGAGCAAATTTTCTTTAAGTAGAACTTCCTAATTAATCAATAATTTTTATTTTACTATTACCAAATATCTAAATGTCTGAAGATCCTTCCTACTTAGACATAGACAGCTTTACCTTCAGTCATCTCTCTAATTTACCTTTAAAATGAAATTTTTGACGCTTTAGTTATGTCTCTTATTCTGAAATATAAATCAGTTTCTCCATATTGCCCCATTATTTGGTGAACTATGAAAATTAATACAATAATTATCTCAACAATTAATGATAGAGACTGGATTTTTTTTAAATCTCCCCTCAGCCTTCGGAGGGAGATTCCTCTTGCTCTTCTGAACAGAGCTTTGTTTTATTTTGTATTTGCTCAAAAGGTAAAACTTAGTTACGTAACATTATTACATTGTAAATGTAAATTATTTGAATATACTTAGAGCTACACTAATCAAGAGGGGTAATAAAACTTTAAATAAAAGCATATAATTAAAGTAATGCTGAAAATATTAAAAAGATATATTTGTAAATTTTCACACATGGGATCAAATGCTACTGCTTAATCACAATTAATAAACCTATGACAAAAAAAGAAAATATAAATTTTGTACTCAATATATAACTGAAGGAATTAAATTCTAGAAGCAGGATTTATTGATGATTCATGAAAATCAATCTCTTTAAAAGACATTTTAAGGATATAAACAAACATTGTGGTTACCCAAGGCAAAATTAAGCATAGAAACATATTGCCTCTGAGGCAGAACAAAAATCGCTTCTTGCAGGGAACAATATTGCAGAGTCGCAGCATGAGCCATGAATTCTATTTCAGGGAAGAGACTGAGAAAAAGAAAAACACATTAATAATAAGTTTCCGTCCATGGTCACAGAAATCTAAATTTCCTGGCTTGGATATGTGTGATGGAGTAAGAAAACTATACTTGCTATATGTTTTCTGAAAGCTAACTGGTATCAAGTTTCCACTATTAAACGACCTCTTATGCATTTGTTTACCTTAAAAATTAATTATTATAATTAAGTGCTAAGATTATTTTATCTTCCTTCTTTAAGTTGGAATAGAGATAATTCTATTGTTTTGCATCTTGCAAGTCATAGAGGAAAAAAATTGTGATTTTAAAATACGTTCATGGTAGTATTTGGAGTAGGTGATGGCCTCATGGCACAGCATCATAACAAATTTTTTGTAATAGCAAGTAATTTTTGTTATTTATTTTTCCTTTATTGTATGTATTTGTAATACCTTACCTCCCTCCCTGTCTCCTATACCTGTATTGGTTTAAATCAGAATAAGGGTTTGAGTTAGTAGTTTCTCTTAAACCATGCAGAAATTATATCATATGGCTGAACTAGTGCATGAATGATTTGGACTATACCTCAGCCACTGGAGTGTACTACCCTGGAGTATTTAGTCATTCAACAATGTAACCAGTTCTGGATCTGAAAGGCAGCCTACTTTCCAATATGGGATTTTTATTATGCTGTATATTTCGTTATGGTGTCACCTGGATTGCTTTACTATTTTTTTTACAAGTTCCTTAAGAGCACACTTTTTTGCTCTCAGATAATGAAAAAAGCAAAAGAATAGCAATATCCAGAAAAAAAAAAAACAGCTGAATACACATAATCATCATGAAACTTCACACTGTGATATATTATCTTTGATGCCATAGAGCAGATGTACTATATTTAGTTTTAATATCTTGGAAACAGCATGGATTCAAATTTGTGCATTCGTCAGTCCTCACAGGAAACTATTTCTTTTTCCATAATTTTTTTCTTTTCACATTTACCAAGGACGTATTCTCTCTTTTTATCTCAAATGATCCATTTTGCTATGAGTTTCTACAGATGCTAGAAAGTTTCCATTGAAACCTTTCTGAAATTCTGAAGTCATCCATCATTTTTTGCCTGTTATGACATTATTCTGTTTAAAGCTTTAAAAATGATTTTTCACTCCAAAATTATTTTGTTTATTTAAAGATAGAAAATCTTTGTGGACAAAATTTTACTTGGGGCTTCCCCTGTAGAATTACCATTCAGGTTTTAAGTCACTTTCTTCCATGTTGAGGTATTTGATCAATTGAATAAGTAATTTTCCTTAACGTCTCTGCAGATCTCTATGCTTATAATTATCTTCTTTGGCACCAATTTTAGGGGAGAATTGCTCCTCTATAGCTTCCTTGATGTGGAAATTGTTTCGAAAAGTACACGGCATGACCTTAGCAGATGTTCTGAATTTGTTATATTATTTTTGTATCGTGTTCCAGTCCCACCTCTTTTTATTCATACCAACTAAGGAAACATACCAACTAAACAATAGGACATTTTACAATGCAATATCACCTTCTCTCATTTAATAGGAAGAGTGTATTGTCAGATTTGTAAATAAGGCTAATGTATGTAATGTAATGTAAATAAGGCTTCCCTTTTTATTTAAGTCTTTCTAAGTTTTCATAGTCAGTCACTATTACCATCATTTGAAGATGAAGATGACCTCTAATACTAACAAACTTTGTTCTAAAAGAATAGCTTTGACATTAGAACCGCTAAATTTCAATATTGATTATGAAGAAAACTCTAGTAGAAATTTTACCATGCAAAACTTGATATTTCATTACTGGATGAAACTGTAACTTTGATTTTAAACTACTGGTGTATCACAGCAAATCTCAAAACCCTAGAAAACACAGGAAAACTGTGCAAACAATTATTATTGAAACAATACAAAGAATTTGACTCATTGACAGTCTAATGATCGTACTTGACATTTTCCATTATATGTACATAATACCTTGCATAATGGGTACTACAAAACAGACACTCATGTGGGAGCAATGAAAAAATTAGACAACCAACGTCTGAAGCCCTATGAAAGCATTAACTACTATACGTTGAAAGGTGTAATAGAAAGGAGGATTTGTAAGTGGAAAGAAAAAATAGAGATGCTGATGACATCATTTTACTAAATAGCAGTAAGCAATGTAGCATATTATTGGTAGAATAACAAATAAAAATACCTAATTTCCTCATTTTACAAAAGTTCTTCAACAACAAAAAAAACCTTACATTTATTTCTTTCTGATTCTGAACATAGCAGCCATTTTCTTGGTTTCCCTTATATTTTACCACATACATTAGATCTTTCATACCTTCTGCTATCCTACCTACGATCATCAAATCTGAGTTTCTTTGTATTTACATTGTTTTTATTTGCATTTTCCTTTTGTTACATTAGAATTAATGTTAATTACATGAACAAAATATTACATTTCGGAAACCTGATTACTCATATCAGAATAACTTATATAGAAAAAATCTGAGTGGAAGATGAATAGTTCTATTTACCTATCATCTATTTATGTATAATATTTATTGATAATTTAGCATACTCAGGGTTTAAAAAAATATTATAAATATCTTAACCATCTCATAAATATTTTACTTAAAAGAGAATAGCCATCATGTTAACAGAATAATGACAGTTCTATTGAAATAAAAATGTATCATAATGTTTTATTGTATTTTCCTATTTAACTGTTAGGCATCAATAATTTTAATCTATGTAGAGATATTTTTATTTGTAGTTAAATTATTTTGGCACTAAACAATGAATTATAATGATTTTGGATTTTATCACCAACACTTTTAAAGGTATTATTATCATTAATTTAATGTATATATGCTTTGATATATTTTATATTTAAGAAGACCTATATTTATTTGTGTGTGTGTGCTTGTGTGTGGATGTATTCCAAGGAAATACTTATGAAACAAAGCAGTTATTTAACAAAGCAGTTATTTAAAAATCCTTATCAATTGTGAAGTATTTGAAGAATATATTTTGACTCATTAAGCCACCTGGAATGTAAGTTCCATCATGAAAATGATTTTTTTTTTTTTAATTACTATTTGCCCACTACCTGGAACAATGAGTGATACGTTTCAGTAACTCCATACATGTTTAGAAAATGCATTGATTAATTTGAAAACATCCTAATATATTTTATTTGTTCAAAATTTAAAGCTGAATATTATCTCTTTACATCATTATAAATATAGGTAAACAGAGGAAGTGTAAGCAACATAAGAATGTTTTGATTATCTGAAATCATTATCAAGAATATGAAAAATTAGCTAAAATTAATTTGTGACATTGCATTTAAATTTGTATTTATCATTTTTTTGTTTTGTTTTCTTTTACATATAAATAAATGGCAAGCATAGTTAATGATAGGAGTTTACTGGCTTGGACTTTAACCCCTTGCCCTTTTTTTCCTCACTAAATTTGTTTTTGGACACTATATTTATCCTGCATATTTGTTTCCATGAGTTTGGATTTATTAAATTACAAATATTGGTAAAATCTTCACTCATTAAATCATTTATTATAATATATTGTGTTTTCATGGATTGGAATAGTAGAAATGTGTACCCTATTAAAATATGTTTTGTATATTAATCCCAGGAGTCCCAATTATATTAAGAAATTTAGTGTAAGTTTCATCTTCCAAGTCTGTAAAGTTCTGAACCATGGTTTAATCATTTTATTCATTTCAAAATTAAAATGTAGGCAATTTAATTTTGCATGTTTAAACAGACAGGTAATTAGTTGATGGGTGCAGCACACCAACATGGCACTAGTATACATATGTAACAAACCTGCACGTTATGCACATGTACCCTACAACTTAAAGTATAATAATAATAAATAAATTAAAACAAAAACAAAAAAAAACAAAAAATAAAATAAAATAAAATAAAAATAAAAATAAATAAAATAAAAAGGTAATTAAAATAATAAATTGAAACATAAAATTAAAACTTACTACATCACTAAAATTAAACAGAAGAAAATCTTCCTGATCTTCAAAGAAAAGCAAAGATTTTATTGAATACAAAATCTCAGACCAAAAATGAAAAAGAACAGTGAACAATTAGGTATCTATTTCTATGAACACATTCTAAGAAACTTCAAAGCCAGCCATAGACTAAGAGAAAATATTTGGGGAACATTTATCTAAAAGGGACTTATATTCAGAACACATAGAGAACTCATACTTAATTAGAAAAAATTTAAAAGTGAGCATAATTTAAACAAAAATTGTACAAATTATCCCAAAAAATATACATATAACCAAAAAACACATGAAAAGTTGTTCAATATCATAAACCATCAGGGAAGCATAAATTGAATATATTATGAAATACTTCTATACATCTGCTAAAATAGCATAAATTGTTTTTTAAAAAAATGCCTAAACTGTGGAAACCAAATAAGGGCAATGATTTGGAACAACTGGAGCTATCACATACTAATAGTGGGAAGAAAAAATACTACAGCCATTTTGGAAAACTGTTTGACATTTTCTTATCAAATTCAATCTATGCTTACCACAAAACCAAATGATCCTACTTCTAGGTATTTAACAAATAAAAATAAAACATAAATTTGCACAACACTTTGTACAGAAAGGTTCACAGCAGCTTTAGTCAGAATAGCCAAAAGCTGATAAGAATTCAAATATCCATCAATACATAAATGGACAACCAATTTTATATCCACTCAATGGAAAATACTCTGTAATTTAAAAAAAAAAAAAACTGCTTTTGTATATAATGACATGGATGAAGCTCAGAAACATGCTGACTGGAAGAATACAGACAAAAAGAGTATATGCTGAATTGTTATATTTATTAAAAATTCTAGAGAATTCTAATCCATAGTGAAAGGAGATTGGGGCGGGTGGTAGAGCTGCTTGACACAATGCTGAAGGAACTGTTGGAAGTGCTCACAGGTTCTGTGTTTTAGTATTGTGGTGTTTACACAGGTGCATGAATTCTTCAAAACTTGTTGAGACGTACATTTAAAAATGATTCTCAGGCAGGGCACGGTGGCTCACGCCTATAATCCCAGCACTTTGGGAGGCCGAGGCGGGCGGATCACCTGAGGTCAGGAGTTCGAGACCAGCCTGACTAACATGGAGAAACCTCATCTCTACTAAAAATACAAAATTAGGTGGACGTGGTGGTGCACGCCTGTAATCCCAGCTGCTCAGGAGGCTGAGGCAGGAGAATCACTTGAATCTGGGAAGCGGAGATTGTGGTGAGCTGAGATCGCACTATTGCAATCCAGCCTGGGCAACAAGAGTGAAACTCCGTCTCAAAAAACTAAATAAATAAATAAATCTCAAAAATAAATAAGTAAAAATAATAAATTTTCAGGTTTGACTATACATGGTATATTTTGACTTTGCTGAAGTCAGATTTAATATTATCTAGATTTTAGCTTCACAGTGTTTTATAAAGTGAGACGAATACAATATCTGAAAAAATTCTGAATTCTTATTACTTGCCATGAATGATTACATGTATATTACTTGAAAAGAGATATCTACATTCACATCAAAACATACATTTTCTTTTCATATTTTTATATTTTATTCTACTTGCCTTTGAATCACTTTCAATTCAAATGGCTTTTTAATTTAATCTGTTTTACTCTCAATATTCATTTCATATTTATTATTTTATTAAGAAATTATTTGGTACAAGATGAGAAAAAAAAAAATGTGGTCTTAAGTCAGTTTCTTGGTGGGAGTTGGCCAGTTTCACTTTTTGAGGAGTTGAATACACTCAACCCTAATGGCTTTCCTTTTTTAAGCAGCTTTCACACTCTAGGTCCACTGTACACACATCCAAATTACCCCAACCAGATACCAGACAACTACAAATAGCACTGATTCTTGGAGGCTGAGAAATTACTCACATTAGTCAATCCCCAGATAGCCTACAAAACCCAACTAGCCCCACCTCATTTGCCATAAATAAGCTGCCTGTATGGCTACTGTTTGTTATCACCCTGTTTTTGTGATGCAACCCACATTTGACTCTATCTGACAGTTTTCTCTTAACCCTGTCTGTAAGAAAGAGAGCTCTGCTTTTCATCTTCTCCAGTATCATTGTTCTGTGTCCTGCCGTTAAAAGAATCTTTAAATCTTGTAACACTTTTGGAATATATTTCCAGATGAATTTAGAATTACCCAACATTTGAATTATGCACAGGATGTTATTAAATGCTTTCATTCTACACAAATAGCTTAAATACAAAAAGTTAGGTGAATATTTATAAATTTTGCTTGGAGATTATAAAATCCATTGCTCTTGATGAATTTGCAAGTCAAATGATAAAAATATGTTATTTTTCAGTATATCTTCTTCATACATGGTCTTAAATTCCCACATAGTTAAAATATTGAGATATTTTTAGAGTACCTTTAAATTAATTATTGCCTGGATTTTCATTTTAACAGAAATATTGAAAAATTGGAAAACCTGCTATAGAGGATATGTAAGATAATAAAGGATTAGGAAACTAAGAATTGTAGAAGCTGGTACAAAAACTACCACTTTTGTGGGAAATTCCTGTGATTCAGGAAGTTGCCTTTGCATGGATGAAAAGTAGACTCAGGATAATGTTAACAAAATATAGAGGAAAGTTTATGTTTTCTTATGCCACCCCCACCACCTTTATTTTAACTAAATTTTGCCTCTACTTGAGCAATCTTTCAGGTTCATTCTACTGGATCGACACATGGTACAGTGAATTTCTGGTTATTCCAAGGCTCACAAATGAATTTGAGAATATTGTCAGTTTTCCCCTCAAATTTTAGACTTTTCATGAGTTGTTAAAACTTTCATGGTAGTTTAGGCAAAAAACAAACAAACAAACAAACAAGCAAACAAAAACTTTTATTGAACAATGAAAATTTGTAGTTGTTTATTTTGCCAAACCCAATTCCATGTTTTCTTTTTTTTTTTTTTTTTTTGGTTTTTTTTTTTTTTGCTTTTTTTATTACTTAATCTTTAGAACTACCCACAAAATGAATAGTGTGACCCATTTGTTAAATTCCAACGTCATGAGTGAACTCCCATTCACAACTGCTTCAAAGAGAATAAAATACCTAGGAATCCAACTTACAAGGGATATGAAGGACCTCTTCAAGGAGAACTACAAACTGCTGCTCAGTGAAATAAAAGAAGACACAAACAAGTGGAAGAACATTCCATACTCGTGGATAGGAAGAATGAATATTGTGAAAAAGGCCATACTGCCCAAGGTAATTTATAGATTTAATGCCATCCCCATTAAGCTACCAATGACTTTCTTCACAGAATTGGAAAAAACTACTTTAAAGTTCATATGGAATCAAAAAGAGCCCACATTGCCAAGACAATCCTAAGCCAAAAGAACAAAGTTGGAGGCATCACGCTACCTGACTTCAAACTATACAACAAGGCTACAATAACCAAAACAGCATGGTACTGGTACCAAAACAGAGATATAGACCAATGGAATAGAACAGAGCCCCCAGAAATAATACCACACATCTACAACCATCTGATCTTTGGCAAACCTGACAAAAACAAGAAATGGGGAAAGGATTCCCCATTTAATAAATGATGCTGGGAAAACTGGCTAGCCAAAAGTAGAAAGCTGAAACTGGATCTCTTCCTTACACCTTATACAAAAATTAATTCAAGATGGATTAGAGACTTAAATGTTAGACCTAATACCATAAAAACCCTAGAAGAAAACCTAGGCAATACCATTCAGGACATAGGCATGGGCAAGGACTTCATGCCTAAAACACCAAAAGCAATGGCAACAAAAGCCAAAATTGACAAATGGGATCTAATTAAACTAAAGAGCTTCTGCACAACAAAAGAAACTACCATCAGAGTGAACAGGCAACCTACAGAATGGGAGAAAATTTTTGCAATCTATTCATCTGGCAAAGGTGCTAATATCCAGAACCTACAAAGAACTCAAACAAATGTACATGAAAAAAAACAAACAACCCCATCAAAAAGTGGGTAAAAGATATGAACAGACACTTCTCAAAAGAAGACATTTATGCAGCCAACAGACACAGGAAAAAATGCTCATCATCACTGGCCATCAGAGAAATGCAAATCAAAACCACAATGAGATACCATCTCACACCAGTTAGAAAGGTGACCATTAAAAAGTCAGGAAACAACAGGTGCTGGAGAGGATGTGGAGAAATAGGAACACTTTTACACTGTTGGTGGGACTATAAACTAGTTCAACCATTGTGGAAGACAGTGTGGCGATTCCTCAAGGATCAAGAACTAGAAATACCATTTGACCCAGCCATCCCATTACTGGGTATATACCCAAAAGATTATAAATCATGCTGTTTTAAAGACACATGCACACGTATGTTTATTGCGGCACTATTCATAATAGCAAAGGCTTGGAACCAACCCAGATGTCTATCAATGATAGACTGGATTAAGAAAATGTGGCACATATACACCATGGAACACTATGCAGCCATAAAAAGGGATGAGTTTGGCTAAGCGCGGTGGCTCAAGCCTGTAATCCCAGCACTTTGGGAGGCCGACACAGGCTGATCATGAGGTCAGGAGATCAAGACCATCCTGGTTAACATGGTGAAACCTGGTCTCTACTAAAAAATACAAAAAACCCAGCCAGGCCCGGTGGCGGGTGCCCTAGTCCCAGCTACTTGGGAGGCTGAGGCAGGAGAATGGCATAAACCCAGGAGGCGGAGCTTGCAGTGAGCTGAGATCCGGCCACTGCACTGCAGCCTGGGCGACAGAGCGAGACTCCGTCTCAAAAAAAAAAAAAAAAAAAAGAATAAAAGAATGAGTTCATGTCCTTTGTAGGGACATGGATGCAGCTGGAAACCATCATTCTGAGCAAACTATCACAAGAACAGAAAACCAAACACCACATGTTTTCACTCATAAGTGGGAATTGAACAAGGAGAACACTTGGACACAGGAAGGGGAACATCACACACCGGGGCCTCTTGTGGGGTGGGGGGAGCAGGAAGGAATAGCATTAGGAGATATACCTAATGTAAATGACGAATTAATGGGTGCAGCACACCAACATGGCACATGCATACATATGTAACAAACCTGCACGTTGTGCACATGCACCCTAGAACTTAAAGTATAATTAAAAAAAAAAAAAAAATTCCAATGCCTAAGAAAAGCTAGAGGCCAATAAATGATGTAAAAGTCGAAGTCTTTTGAAACGGGACTCTGCAATCAGTGGAATCTGGTTCTGTTGTTAGGTCTAAGTCTAAATCAGACATGATCTTGGATAAGTCATTTTGTTTCTGTGCTACACAGTGTTTTCAGTAGCAGCATTAAATTTAGAAACAGAAAATCTCCAAAATTATTTCTGTTCAAAAATTATTTTACCTCATGCCAACTTTTAATAATTAGTTTAAATCAAAATACTGAATATTTTAAGATATTTTGTTTTATCCTGTATTTTTATTAATTTTGTTTTCAGTGGAAGTAAGCTTTCTCTATTCCTAGATGAATATTATTACATTCCCAGGGAATTTTCTCTCTCCTTTCTCTTTGTTAACAGTTAATATTGGTAACTTTAAGTCATACTGTCATCTCATTTTAATGATTGGAGTTTTTAGTTCTATTTAATATAAAAACTACTGAATTTTTGCCGGGCGCGGTGGCTCACGCCTGTAATCCCAGCACTTTGGGAGGCCGAGGTGGGCGGATCACAAGGTCAGGAGATCGAGACCATGGTGAAACCCCGTCTCTACTAAAAATAGAAAAAATTAGCTGGGCGCAGTGGCGGGCGCCTGTAGTCCCAGCTACTCGGGAGGCTGAGGCAGGAGAATGGCGTGAACCTGGGAGGCGGAGCTTGCAGTGAGCCGAGATTGCGCCACTGCACTCCAGCCTGGGCGACAGAGCAAGACTCCGTCTCAAAAAAAAAAAAAAAAAAAAAAAAAAAAAAAACTACTGAATTTGACAGCATAAAATATAATATTTTTAACCAACTTGTTAATATTGTTATAAAACAATTTATGTGCTGAGCGTGATGGCTCGTGCCTGTAATCCCAGCACTTTGGGAAGCCGAGGTGGGTGGATCACCTGAGGTCAGGAGTTCGAGACCAGCCTGACCAACATGGTGAAACCCTGTCTCTACTAAAAATACAAAAATTAGCCAGACTTGGTGGCGCGTGCCTGTAATCCCAGCTCTTCAGGGCTCTGAGGCAGGAGAATTGCTTGAACCAGGGAGGCGGAGGTTGCAGTGAGCCGAGATTGAGCCACTGCACTCCAGCCTAGGCAACAGAGTGAGACTCTGTCTCTAATAAAATAAATAAATAAATAAATAAATAAATAAATAAATAAAACAATTTATGTAATGCCTAAAGCCTTATTCACATTTAGTATCAATTGAATACTAGCTATTTTCAAACATAATTTTAACACTGTGTGGAACACTTCATGTAAATTTTGTTATCTGGCACCAACGTTTAGGCTAAAAATAAAATTTTGTATGTTAAACATTCCTATTGTATTAGGTTTGTAGACTACGTAGAGCTTAATGAATGAATACAAAATAAATAACAGAAAAGTAAGTCGAAGTTGTATGACTTAATTTGAACAATTACAAGGCCTGATTTTCAAAGATACGTTTCTTGTTTACAGTTTGTATAACTTTTGTACAAGCGTATTTAAATGGATGATTTCTTTGCCATTCAAATGACATTTCCGTGGCTGCGGATGAAAAGAAAAAGCTGAAATAGTTTATAAAATTTGAATCACAGAAGAATGCCATATTAGTAGTGTTATAGACATAAACAAATTAAATAGAGAGGTGATAGATATTTGTTCTTCTGGGCTCCCAACAAAATCCTCATTTGTAATTTCCAATTTAACCTACCCACATTCACAATTCTCATCCTAAACTTTAACCCTGTCCTACCTCTATTCCCTCTTAAGTTATCTGAGTTAAGTATTTGAGGCTTTGCCTCGCATAATTGTGCTTCCAATCTGTCTCTGAAACCATTGCCAAGTAAGACCCTGATTACTTTGTATCTTCTTACACCTACATTACAAAAACACTTTCAGTCTGCATCAGAAGTTCACCTTCTGTTAAAAGTAAAACATTCTCATGAGGGTGTTTAAAAATGTATAATTATAATTAAGTTATTCAAATAGATTTATCTTCACTATAATTTTTTTAATTTGTGATTTTATTACCTTTCAACAGATAAAATATCAAGGTTACAGAAACTTTATCTCACATGAATGCTCTAAAGAATATGGTCAGAGTCTGATTATACTACTTGGACTGACTTTGGCAAACTGTCCCTTATATGAATCTCTTCACAAAGTTATTGTTAGTCATTTAAAATTGTCACAGATGATCGATAAGAAAAATGGCCAATTTTGATTCTCTGACCTCTGCCCTTTGATGAATTTCACATGCATTCATCTTAACTATTATAATTGTTATAAGCAGATCACTGGTCTTGTATAGTACACTTAAGTGAGTAAATTACTTAAATAGACATTATTTATGGTTAATGATATGCAAATATAAAATCTGATTATTTTGGGGCATCAAAAAAACAAAAATTTTTCAGCATAGTGATTGAAAAAATGCAAATGAAAAATAGATTTGCTTCATGTACCAGAAATGTTTGCAACTTGTCCTCATGAATTATGTATCTGGATGGCTAATCACCATTATATTTTACAAATCTCTGCAAATAGCATCCCCATATACTGATGTTATGGGAACAAAAATAAGACAGTATTACATTGGGATTTAATGGACCCTTTCTTGTTGCACCCACATCTAGTTTTAAATATATTCTAATCATTTAAGTTCTATACTTTAGGGGAAAGTTTGGCATGAGGGATAAAGTTTTATTCATGGACATATTTTGGTGTCTATATTATATATAGCGATTTGAGAGGTGTAATCTCCATTCCAGATGGGTCCACTTAAATAAGAGGTTTAAAAAGTAGTTAAAAAAATACTTTATTTCAGTTTTTTAAATATAAAGATATTGCAAAATTATTCTTCTTTTCTAATTCTGGTGAGACCATCAGATGTTTGCTTGTGTGGATTATTTTCAAAACATTTTTTGGTAAATTGATAGGAAAAAAATCACCCCAGTTCTTCACATCTCCTTGTATCCATGGCTTTAGCAAGATGAGTTCTCGAAATCAAGAGAGGGAGACTGTGCATTCCCCGTCTGAATCTGGGTGGCCTTGGGTTTTGTTTCAGCCAATAGAATACCAGAGATGTGTCAGTTCCTGAACTAGCTCTCAATAGGCCTTGAAAACTCCTACTGTCACTCGTGGACTTCTGCTACCATCATGAGAATAAGCTCAGACATACCTTCTGAAAGATGGGAAATTTGTGGAACAAGCTGAATCTTCTTACTCAATACCATCCAACATATGTGATTGAGTCCTACAGAGACCAGAAAAACCACCTAAGTTGAGCCAAAATCAGTTGAATATCTTAGCCATTCTTTGGGTTTGTAGGTATACTAAATGATTGTTGTTTTAAACCCCTAAATATTGAGTTTATTATACAATATATTGTGGTGTTAGATAATTGAGACATATTTAAAATTAGCAGCTCCTGTTATTCATTCTAGTACCTCTTAGATATTCTAGGATCACTGCATTTATTATTTAATTGTTTGAAAATTAATCTCTATAACAACTAATGTTATAACCATTAAAATTTGAGAAGGGGAATCTACGTACTATTCTTTCCCCTCCTATTTCATAGGTAGTATTCAATATATAAGGTCTCATAATAATAAGTTAAATAAAAATAATGCATATGTATTTCCTACATTAAGAAGTTTATTCTAGAAGAGGAGAAAAAACACAAATTGCCAAAAACAAATAAGTTGACTCTAATAAATAAAATAGGAAAGATAGAACAAAGAACCTTTTTGTTCTAAGCCCTCCTGTACTATTTAAAAATTTTATAATAGGTAGTGCCCATAGTACTTAAAAATTGAAAAAAAAAAAACCCTATTACCTTTGCTCTTTAATACCACAAAACCCACTGTAAATATTAAAATGTTTGAAAATAACACAACAGAATGTCTATATTGTCAAATGGAAAAAAAATCACTTTAAAAGTGTTTACATAAAATCCAGGTATCATAAAAAAAGACACAGATTAAAAGAATAGCCAGTTATACAGTCTGAATGATTATAAAAATTAAAATTATCAGAAAGATTAGTTATCCCCACAATACTTACTTAATAGTGTGTTTAAAATGAAACAACACAAAAATAAAACAAGGTCAAACAAAATATAAATTTGATATAAAGTTTAAAATAACCAAGGATATTCTTCATACTTTTTTTTATTTTTAATTTTTAGGTATATCATAGGTGCATCTATTTATGAAATATATGAGATGTTTTCATACAGGCATGCAGCATGAAATAAGCACATTATGAAGAATGAAGCATCCATCAATCCAGGCATTTATCCATTGAGTTCCAACCAATCAAATTACACTCTTTATTTTAAAATATGCAGTTATTATTGACTACAGTCACCCTGATGTGCTATCAAATGGTAGATCTTATTCATTCTTCCTATGTTCTTTTTGTACCCATTAACCATCCCCACCTTCCCCCACCACCACCCCATTACCCTTCCCAGCTGCCAGTAACCGCCTTTCTACTCTCTAGGTCCCTCAATTAAATTGTTGTAATTTTTATATCCCACAGATAAGTGAGAAAAGGCAATGTTTGTCTTTCTGTGCCAGGTTTGTTTCACTTAACATAACGATCTCCAGTTTAATCCATGGTTTAGCAAGTGACTGTATCTTATTCCTTTCTGTGGCTGAATTGTACTCCATTGTGTTGATATGGCTTGGCTGTGTCTCCACCCAAATCTCATTTTGAATTTCAGCTCCCACAATTCCCACGTGTTGTAAGAGGGACCCATTGGGAGGTAACTGAATCATGGGGTTGGCTCTTTCCTGTGCTGTTGTCTTGATAGTGAATAAATCTCACGAGATCTGATGTTTTTATAAAGATGAGTTCCCTTGCACAAGTTATTTCTTCCCTGCCACTATGTAAGATGTGACTTGCTCCTCCTTGCCTTCTGCCATGATTGTGAGGTTTCCCCAGCCATGTGGAACTGTTAGTCAATTAAAGGTCTTTCTTTTATAATTACCCAGTCTTGGGTATGTCTTTATTAGCAGTTGAGAACAGGCTAATACTGTGTATATGTGTCACATTTTCTGTATCTATTTGTCTATTGGTGGACCCTAGGTTGCTTGCAAACCTTGGCTATTGTGAACAGTGCTGCAATAAACATGGAAGTACAGACACCTCCTGGATACACTGATTTCAGATCTTTGGGGTGTATACTTTGGTGTGGGATTGCTGGATCATATAGTGGCTTTTAGTTTGTTGTTGTTGTTGTTGTTTTATTTCTTTATTTTTGGAAAGCTACACACTGCTTTCCATAGTGTTTATATTAATTTACATTTCTACCAACAGTGTACTAGGGTTTCCTTTTATTCACATCCTCACAGCATTTGTTATTGCCTGTCTTTTGTGTATCAGCCATTTTAACTGGGGTGAGATGCTATCCCTTTGTAGCTTTGATTTGCATTCTTCTGATGATCAGTGATGTTGAGCACCTTTTCATATGCCTGTTTGCTGTAGAGAAATATCTACTAAACTTTTTTGCCCATCTTTTGATCAGATTATTAGATTTTTTTTCTTGTAGAGTTGTTTGAGCTCCTTATATATTCTGGTTGTTAATCCCTTATGAGACAGATAATTTGCAAATATTTTCTCCCATTGTGTGAGTTGTCACTTCACTTTGATTGTGCCTTGGCTGTGCAGAAGGTTTTAAACCTAATGTGATTTCAGTTATTCATTTTTGCTTTGGTTGCCTGTGCTTGTGACATATTGCTCAAAAATTTTTGGCCAGACCGCCAGTCCACCAGTGTCCTGGAGGTTTTCCCCAGTGTTTTTTTGGTTTGTTTTTTTGTTTTTTTTTTTTTTTTTTTTTTTTTTGAGAGAGAGTCTCTCTCTGTCGCCCAGGCTGGAGTGCAGTGGTGATCTCGCTCACTGCAAGCTCCGCCTCCCAGGTTCATGCCATTCTCCTGCCTCAGCCTCCCAAGTAGCTGGGACTACAGGCACCTGCCACCGCGCCCGGCTAATTTTTTGTATGTTTAGTAGCGATGGGGTTTCACCGTGTTAGCCGGGATGGTCTCAATCTCCTGACCTCACGATCTGCCCGCCTTGGCCTCCCAAAGTGCTGGGATTACAGGTGTGAGCCACCGCGCCCGGCCTCTTCCCCACTGTTTTATTTGTGTAGTTTCATGTTTTGAGGTCTTAGATTTCAATCTTTCATCCATTTTGATTTGATTTTTGTGTATGTCAAATAGGGATCAGTTCTTTTCTTCTGCATATGGATATCCAGTTTTCCCAAAACCAGTTATTAAAAAGACTGCCTTTTCCTTAGTGAGTATTCTTAACACCTTTATTGGAAATGAGTTCAGTGTAGTCGTATGGAAATTTTCTGCATTCTCTATTCTGTTCCATTGGCTTTTGTGTCTGTTTTTATGAAGTATAATACTGTTTTGGTTACTATCACTCTAGTATGGTTTGAAGTCAGTAATGTGATTTCTTCAGTTTTTATTATTATTATTATTAGGATAGCTTTGGATAGCTATTCTTTTGTTCTTTATGTTTAGGATAGTTTAGAACAAGTATTCTTGTTTTTTGTGTGTTTCCATATAAATTTTGGGTTTATTTATTTCTATGTTTTTGAAGAATGTCATTGATATTTTGATAGGGATTGCATTGAATCTGCAGATTGGGTAGTATGGGGATTTTAACAATATTGATTCTTCCAATCCATGCAAAGAGAATATTTTTCTATTTTTTGTGTCCTCTTCAATTTCTTTCATCAATGTTTTATAGTTTTCATTATAGAGATCTTTCACTTATTTGGTTAATTCCTAGGTGTTTAGTTTTTTATGGCTATTTTAATTGGGATTACTTTTTAAATTTCTTTTTTACATTGTTCACTGTTGACATTTAGAAATGCTACTGATTTTGAATGTTGATTTTTTATTCTGCAACTGTAATGAATTTGATTATCAGTTCTAATCTTTTTTTTTTTTTTTTTTTGGTGGTTTCTTTAGGTTTTTCCAAATACAAGATTATATAATCTGTAAACAAGAATAATTTCACTTCTTCCTTTCAGATTTGGATGCACTTTGTATCTCTCTCGTCCAATTTTTCTAGCTAACACTTCCAATACTGTGTTGAATAACAGTGTTAACAGTGGACATCCTTGTAGTGTTCCAGATCTTAGAGGAAAGGCTTTCATTTTCATACCATTCAGTGTGATACTAGCTGTGGGTCTGTCATATGCGGCTTTTATAATGTTCAAGTATGTTCTTCCTATATCCAGTTTTTTGAGGATTTTTACTATGAAGGTATATTGAATTTTATCAAATGCTTTTCTTTCATCAGTTGAAATGATCATATTCTTTTTAATCCTTTATTCTGTTGATGTGATGTATCACATAGATTGATATGCTTCTTTTTAAGCATCTTTGTATGCCAGGGATAAATCCCCATTGGTCATGATGAATGATCTTTCTAACGTATATTGAATTCAGTTTGCTATTATTTTGTTGAGAATTTTTGCATCAATATTCATCAGAGATATTACGCTGTAGTGTTCTTTTTTTTTTTATGACTTTGTCTGGTTTGCTATCAGGGTAACACTGACCTCATAGAAAGAGTTTGATAGAATTCCCTCCTTTATTCTTTGGAATAATTTGAGTAGGATTGGTATTAGTTTTTTAAATGTGTGGTAGAATTAGGCAGTGAAGACATCAGGTCCCAGGCTTTCCTTTACTGGAAGACTTTTTATTATGGTTTCTATCTCATTGCTTGATATTTATCTTTTCAGATTTTTTATTTCTTCCTGGTTCAATTTTGTTAGGTTGTATATATTTAGAAATTTTTCCATTTCCTCTAGATTTTCCAATTTACTGGCGTGTAGTTACTCATAGCAGCCACCAATAATCCTTTGAATTTCTGCAGTGTCAGATGTAATGTCTTTTTACTTTTGTGATTTGATTTATTTGAATCTTCTCTCTTTCTTAGTATGACTAAAGGTTTGTCAATTTTGTTGAACTTTTCAAAAAGTCAACTTTTTATTTCATTGATCTTTTTTATTGTTATTTTTCTTATTTCATTTCAATTTCATTTATATCTGCTCTGTTCTTTATTATTTCTTGTACTAATTATGGGTTTAATTTTCTCTTGCTTTTCTCATTTTTTAAGATGCATTGTTAGATTGTTTATTTGAAATGTTTCCTTTTTTTTTAATTTAAGCACTTATAGCTATAAACTTCCCTCTTAGTACTGCTTTTGCTATATTCCATAAGTTTTGGTATGTTGTGTTTGCATTATCATTTATTTCAAGAAAATTTTCAATTAATTTCTTTATTTATTTATTGACCTACTGGTCATTCAGGAGCATATTGTTTAATATTTACGGATTTGTATAGTTTTCAAAATTCCTCTTGTCATTGATTTCTAGTTTTATTCCATTGGGGTTAGAAAAGATGCTTGATATTACGTCAATTTTTTGAATGTTTTAAGACTTATTTTGTGATCTACCATATGGTCTATCCTTGAGAATGATCCATGTGCTGAGAAAAAGAATGTGTATTCTGAAGCTCTTACATGAAATGTTCTGTAAGTATCTATTAGATCCATTTGGTCTACAGTGCAGATTAAGTCTGATGTTTCTTTGATTTTTTTTTTTTCTGGAAGATCTGTCTAATACTAAATAAGAGTTGAAGTCTGCAGCTATTATTTTGTTGGAGCCTAGCTCTCTCTTTAGCTCTAATAGTATTTCCTTTATATATCTGAGTGCTCCAGTGTTGAATGCATATATATTTACAACTGTTACATTCTCTTGCTGAATTGACCCCATTGTCATTATATAGTGACGTTCTTTGTCTCTTTTTATGGTTTTTGTCTCAAAATCTATGTTGTGTGGTATAAATATAGTGACTCTTGCTCTTTTGCGATTTACATTGGCATAAAATATCTTTTTCTATTTTTTATTTCAGTCTATTTTTATCTTTACAGGTGAACTATGCTTGTTATAGCAACAGTTCATGGGTCTTATTTTTTTATCCCTTCTGCCAGTCTATGTCTTTTAATTGGGGTGTTTAGTCCATATATATTCTATGCTATTATTGATAAGTAAAGACTTATTCCTGCCGTCTTGTTATTTGTTTTTTGGTTGTTTTGTGGTCTTCTCTTCCTTTTTTCTGTCATTCCTGTCTTCCTCTAGTGAAGATAATTTTCTCTAGTGTTACAATTGTATTTTATTGCTTTTTGTTTGTTGTGTGGCCATTGTATGATTTTTGTTTTGAGGTTATCATGAGGCTTTCAAATACTGTTTTATAATCCATATTTTAATCTAATAACAACACTACTTGTATTAATCAGGGTTCTGTAGAGGGACAGAGCTATTAGGAGACATATATAGTTTATTAAGTATTAACTCCCATGATCACAAGGTCCTACAATAGGCCGTCTGCAAACTGAAGAACAAGAAGAGCCAGTCCGAGTCCAAAAACTGAAGAACCTAGAGTACAGTGTTTGAGGGCAGGAAGCATCCAGCACCACAGAAAGATGTAGGCTGGGAGGCTAGGCCAGTCTAGTCTTTTCACATTTTTCTGCCTGCCTTATATTCACTGGCAGCTTATTAGATGGGGCCCACCCAGATTACAGGTGAGTCTTCCTTTCCCAGCCCACTGACTCAAATATTAATCTCCTTTGGCAACACCCTCACAGATACACACAGGATCAGTACTTTGAATCGTTCAATCCAATCAAATTGACACTCAGTAGTAATCATCACAAGTGTACCCCTTGTCAACTTGAACCCATACACATCTCCTGAGGTCATATATAATCTTCAAATAAAGACAAAAATGATGTCATAAATATGCCTAACATAATACAACTATCCTTCATACAGGAAGCACACCAAACCCCAACCCATATGCTATTAAATAAAAAGTTAACAGTACTTAAATGCTGACATGAAGTCAATAAATCTTACATCACATGATAAAGGAAAAAGGAAATAAAATGAAGATATTTTATTAGTGCAAGTGTATTCATGCACAAACATATCTTTAACAAAAAGAAGGAGGAAATACTCATGACAATGACAGTCATTTCTGCAGCTGGTCACATGGCCGTAGCTGGTATTGATAACTACTTTCTTCTACTACCCATTCTGTATTCCCTTTGCCTGCAGCAAGTGCCTCAGCAGGTCATGTTTTTTTTTTTTGTTTTGTTTTGTTTTTTTCCAGATGGAGTGACTCAAACTTTCATTCCTGGAGAGTCTGGGCCATTTATAGTACTAGCTGGATTGGGCTGTTGTAGTTTCCAATTGACATTAATCACAGGGCGTGGTAATACTAAGAGATGCCTTAATGGATCTCCTGTATTCCATGCATACTATTCCTTGCCTCCATTGTGAAACAATAGACTGATTTCATCTTGATAGTCCCAGTCAATCACCCCAGCCAAAACTGTAACTCCCTTCTTAGCCTGTTACCTTAAAGGTAAGAGGAGACCAAAGTGTCCAGGTGGCAATCTTAACTTCCAGTTTAATGAAATCATCGTTGTGTCTCCTGGTGGCAGCTTTCCTCTCTCTGGAACTAACACCTCTAGGCCAGCAGAACATAATGCCATGGGAACAGGAAGCAAAACAATAATTTTGCTAGTGGGTTATTAGGGGTGATGGTGATTGGTGCCACTTACACTTTTACCCCTTGATTCCTGGAGCCATAAATCCTTGCTGTGGGAGAAAGAGTACCATATATTGGATGCTTATTCGGAGTATACATGGCCTTCTGGAAAACTTTGCCCCAGCCCTGCAAAGTATTGTCACCTAGTTGACATTGTAATTATGACTTCAAAGGACCATTCCACCATTCTATCAAATCAGCTGCCTCAGGATGAAGGAGAACATGGTAAGACCTGTGAATTTCATGAGCATAAGCCTACTGCCACACTTCTTCAGCTATAAAGTGAGTTCCTTGTTCAGAGGCAATGCTGCGTGAAATACCATAATGGTGGATAAGGCATTCCATGAGTCCATGGATGGTAGTCTTGGCAGAATCACTGAGTGTAGGACAGGCAAACCCATATCTGGAGTAAGTGTTTATTCCATTGAGGACAAATCTCTGTGCTTTCCATGATGGAAGAAGTGCAGCATAGTAAACCTGCCACTAGGTAGCTGGTTGATCACCCCGAGGATTGGTGTTATATTGAGGGTTCAGTGTTGGTCTCTGCTACTGGCAAATTGGGCACTCAGTAGTGGCCGTAGCCAGATCATCTTTGATGAGTGGAAGTCCATATTGCTGAGCCCATGCATAACCTCCATCCCTGCCACCATGACTACTGTTCATGAACCCATTGGGCAATGATGGGTGGCTGTGGAAAGACCGAGTGGTGTCCACAGAGTGGATCATCTTATCCACTTGATTATTAAAACCCTCCTCTGCCGAGGACACACATTTGTGAGCACTCACATGAGATACAAATATATTTACAGTTTTTGATCACTCAGAGAGGTCCATCCACATACCTCTTGCCCAAATTTTTTCATCACCAGCTTTTCAGTCATGCTTCTTCTGAGTCCCTGACCATCCAGGGAAACCATGGCTCCAACCCATGAATCAGGAAATAATCGCATATCTGCCCATTTCTCCTTCCATGCAAAGTGCACAGCCAGGTGCATTGATTGAAGTTCTGCCCATTGGGAAGATTTCCCTTCACTGATATGCTTCAGGGATGTCCTAGAAAGGGGCTGCAGTGCTGCAGCTGTACACTTTTGAGTGCTGCCTGCATATTGTGCAGAACCGTCTGTGAGTCAGGCCCTAGTCTTCTCTTCCTCTGAACTGATCATAGGAAACTCCCCATGAGGCCATTGGTGCAGGCTATGGGAGAGAAGGCAGGGTGGCATGAATGGATACCATAGGCATGTAAGTCACTTCCTTATGTAACTTACTTGTGCCTACACAACCTGCTTAAGCCTGATCACCTATATACCCCTTCAATTTCATGATGGAATGTTGCTGTGCATAGCCCATTTTATGGCTAGATAGGTCACCCAGCTAATGACAGGCAGTTCAGGTTGCATGGTGACTTGATGACCCATAGTCAAATGTTCAGTTTCCACCAAAACCCAGTAATGAGAGAGGAACCATCTCTCAAAAGGAGAGTAGTTATCTGGAGAAGATGGAAGGGCCTTCTTCTAAAATTCTGGAGGCTCTTCTGTGATTTACCTATGGGGGTCTGCCTAAGGCTCCCAACAGCATCCCTATCTGCCTGTGACACCTCAGGCACCATTGGATCTGCTGGGTCATATGGCCTAAGTGACAGTGTAGCTTGTATAGCAGCCCAGACCTATTGCAGTCTTCTCCTGTTCTGGACCCCACTCAAAGTTAGCAGCATTTCAGGTCACTGGACAAACGGACCAGAGTGACACAGCCAAATGAGGAATATGTTTCCTCCAAAATCCAAATAGGCCCACTAGGCATTGTGCCTCTTTCTTGATTGTAGGACGGCCAAATGCAGCAACTTATCCTTCACCTTAGAAGGAATATCTTGACAGGTCACACACCACTGGACCCTTAGAAATTTTACTGAGGTAAAAGGTCCCTGAATTTTAGTCAGATTTATTGTCCATCCTCTGGCACACAAATGTCCCACCAATCAGTCCAGTATATTTGCTACTTCTTGCTCACTGGATCCAATCAGCCTAATGTCATCAATGTAATGGACCAATATGATACCTTGTGGAAGGGAAAAGCAAACAGCCTTCTGTTTCTCTAGAACCACTCCTGGTAACAAAATCTGATTAGTCAGGGTTCTCTACAGGAATAGAACTAATAGGACAGATATATACATATAAAGGAAGGTTTATTATATATTAACTTACATGATCACAAGGTCCCACAATAGACTATCTGTAAGCTGAGGAGCAAGGAGAGCCAGATGGAGTCCAAAAATTGAAAAACTTGGAGTCCAATAAGTTTGAGGGCAGGAACCATCCAGCACCATGGAAAGATGTAGGCTGGCAGGCTAGGTCAGTCTAGTCTTTTCATGTTTTTCTGCCTGCTTTATATTTGGTGGCAGCTGATTTGCTAGTGCTCACTCAGATTAAGGGTGGGTTTTCTTTTTCCAGACCACTGACTCAAATGTTAATCTCTTTTGGCAACACCCCCACAGACACACCCAGGTCCAATACTTTATGTCTTTTAATCCAATCAAGTTGACATTCAGTATTAACCATCACACTATTTGTATTAATGAACAAACATTCAAAAAAAAAAAAACTAATAAAAAACTTGCCTTAACTGTTTACCCCCAATTTTTAATTTTTGTTGCGTCTACTTATCTTTTATTGTACTTTGTCTTGAAAAGTTTTTGTAATTATTATTTTTTACTGGTTCATTGTTTAGTCTTTCTACTTAGGATAAGAGTAATTTGCCCATCACAGTTACAGTGTTATAATCTTCTGTGTACTTACTATTACCAGTAAGTTTCATAACTTCAGATTACTATTTATTGCTCAGTAATATCCTATTCTTTCTGATTGAAGTACACTCTTTAACATTTCATATAAGATGGGTCTGGTATTGATAAAATCCCTTAGCTTCTATTTGTCTGGAAAAGTCTTTATTTCTTTTTCGTGTTTGAAGTATATCTTCCCTGGTATACTATTCTAGGTTAAGTGTGTGTGTGTGTGTGTGTGTGTGTGTGTGTGTGTTTTTCTTCAGCACTTTAAATATGTCATGGCACTATCTCCTGGACTGTAAGTTTTCCATTGAAAAGTCTGCTGTATTGGAGATGTATTGGAGCTTCATTGAATGTTATTTGTTTCTTTTCTCTTGCTGCTATTAGGACCCTTTCTTTATCATTGACCTTTGGGAGTTTACTTATTAAATGCCTTGAGGTCGTCTTCTTTTGTTTAAACCTGCTTAGTGTTCTATAATTTTCTTGTACCTTGATATTGATATCTTTCTCTAGGCTATGAAGTTCTCTATTATTATCCCTTTGAATACACTTTTTACCCTCATCTCTTTCTCTACCTCCTCTGTGTGGCAAATAAGTCTTAGATTTGCCCTTTTGAGGCCATTTTCTAGATTCTATGGGGATGCTTCAATGTTTTTTATTCTTTTGTCTCCTCTGAGTGTGTATTTTCGAATAGGCCGTCTTTAAGCACACTAATTCTTTCTTCTGATTGATCGATTATAATATTAAAGGATTCCAATGCATTCTTCAGTATTCCTATTGCATTTTTCAGCTCCAGAATTTCTGCTTGATTTTTTAAAATTATTTCAATCTTTGTTAAATTCATCTGATAGAATTCTGAATTTCTTCTCTGTGTTATCTTAAATTTCTTTGAGTTTCCTCAACACAGCCATTTTTGTTTTTGTTGTTACTGTTTATTTGTTTGTTTTTGAGACAGAATTTTGTTCTTGTCACTGAGGCTGATATGCTATGGTATGATATTGGCTCACTTCAACCTCCATCTCCCAGGTTCAAGCAATTCTCCTGCCTCAGCCTCCTAAGTAGCTAGGATTACAGGCACCTGCCACCACGTCCAGCTAATTTTTGTATTTTTAGTAGAGATAGGATTTTGCCATGTTGGCCAGCCTGGTCTCGAACTCCTGACCTCAGCCTGGTCTCGAACTACCTTGTCCTCCCAAAGTGCTGAGCTTACAGATGTGAGTCACTGTGCCTGGCTGACATAGCTTTTTTAATGCTTTGTCTGAAAGATGACATATTTCTGTTTCTCCACCATTGGTCCCTGGTACCTTATTTAGTTCGTTTGGTGAGGTCATGTTCTCCTAGATAGTGTTAATGTTAATAGATGTTCTTAGCGTCTGGGCATTGAAAAGTTAGATATTTATTGTAGTCTCCACTGTCTGGGATTATTTGTCGCTGTCTTTCTTGCAAAGGCTTTCCAGACATTTGAAAAGATTTGAGTGTTGTGATCTAAGCTATATGTGCTTTAGGGGTCCCCCAAGACAAGTAACACTATTGCTTTTGTGGATTCATAGAGGTACCACCCTGATAGTCTTGAACAAGATACGAGAGAATTCTCTGCATTACCTGACAGAGACTTTTTCTCTTTCGTTACCTTCTTCCAAACATGTAGCTTCTATCTCTGTTCTGAGCCACCTAAATCTGGGGATGGAGTGAGAAAAGCACCCCTGTGGCCACCACCACTATGACTCTGCTGGGTTACAACTGAAGCCAGCACAGTATCACATCTTATCCAAGGCTGTAACCACTCCCCGGCTACTTCCTACATTTACTCAAGGCTCTGGGGCTCTACTATCAGCAGGCGGCAAAACCAGACAGGCTTGTGTCTTTATCTTCAAGTCAGCAAAGCCCCCTAAGCCCCATGTGAGTCCAGAAGTGCCATGTGGAAGTCAGGGACTGGAGTCAAAACCTTTAGAAATCTACCTGATATTCTATTGTATTGGCCTGAGCAGGCACTCAAACCACTAGATGCAATTCTTCTGTGATGGTTAATACTGAGTGTCAACTTGATTGGATTTAAGGACACAAAGTATTGATCCTGCTGTTTATGTGAGGATGTTTCCAAAGGAGATTAACATTTGAGTCAGTGGGCTGGGAAAGACAGACCCACCCTTAATATGGGTGGGCACCATCTCATCAGTTGCCAGTGAATATGAAGCAGGCAGAAATACATGAAAAGGAAAAACAGGCCTAGCCTCTTAGCCTACTACATGTTTCTGCCGTGCTGGATGCTTCCTGCCCTCGAACATTGGACTGCAAGGTCTTCAGTTGGACTCGGACTGGGTCTCCTTTCTCCTCAGCTTGCAGTTACCCTATTGTGGGATCCTGTGTTAACAAGGTCTGTTAACTCACATATATCTTATGTATGAACTTACACACTATATATATGTGTGTGTGTGTGTATATAGTTATAGTCTAATCATATATATATATATGTAATATATATATTATATCAGTCTGTCCTTAAGTGGTACTTACTTATTTTTCCCACATATATGTGTGTGTGTGTATATATATAATTAACTTACTCTCTCTCTATATATATAACTTATTAGTTCTGTCCCTCTAAGAGAGCCCTGACTAATACACCTTCCCTCTCTTCTGTTTCCTCTCCAAGGCAGAGGAGCCTCACCACATAGCCACCACCACTGCTGACCACAAGGAGTACTGCCAGACTACTAGTGACGTTCTTTTAATGTCCAAAATCTGTTAAGCCAGCTTGTAGTGAATGCTGCCTGGCTTGGGACTCACCCTTCCTGTCCAAAGCAGGTATAGAAATGCCACCCCAAAAGCCTACTTGGTGCTCTACCCCACTGCGGTGGTGTTGGTAGCTAAGGTGCAAGACAAAGTCCCCTTTACTTCTCCCTCTGCTTTTCTCAAACAAAAGGAGTTTTATCCCATAGCCACCACAGCTGGTAATGTGCAGAGTCTCATCTGAAGCCAGCAGGTCTCAAAGACCCGCCAAGGTCCTCAATGTAGTACCTGGTTATTTCTGATGGCTATCTAGGGCCCAAGAGCTCTTCAGTTAGAAGGTGATGAATGCTGAGAGGACTGGATTCTTTTTTTTCAAAGCAGCAGGTTCCCTTCTGGCCCAGGATGTGTCTAGAAATGTCATTTGGGAGCTAGGGTCTGAAACGGGAGCCTCATGAGTATGACCAATGCCCTGTCCTGTTATTGCTGAACTTGTATCCAAGTTTCAAGACAAAGTCCCCCCACTCTTCTCTCTCCTATCCTCAAGTAGAAGGAAGGAATCTCTTTTGTAGCCGGGAGCTATGCAGCCTGAGATTAGGAGAAGGGTGATACCAGCACTCCCTTGGCTTCCCCAGCTAGCGTCTCAGTATGGCACTTCCCCCCAACCCCCAGGCCACTGTCTCTGGACCCAGTTCAGCCCTAGGACTCACCTAAAAGTTTCAGTCCTTATGACCTAGGCTGCCTTTCAAATTTACTAGAGACCAAGAGCAGTTTGGCTCTTGGTGGCAAGGTTTATGGGTACTCAAGTTCAGTCCACAGGGATTGGCTAGGGCTGGTTTAAATGCTCCCTCTCTGGGGGGCATTAGCTAAGTTTGGTCTGGTTTTCCTTTCTAGTCTAACAGCATAGCACTGACTTCAATGCCTCACAATTTCTGTGTTCTCTCTCCTCCGACACCCAGAGATGCTCTCCGCACCATGCCTCTGCTGTCAGGGGTAGTGGAGGGATGGCGTCAATGATTAAAGACTGTATTTTCTTATCTCCCCGGTGCCGCTTTCAGTGATATGAAGTTAAAACCCAGTACTATGAGTGCTCACCTTATTTTTGGCTCTTATAAAAGGTGTTTTTTTTTCTGTGTAGATAGTTGTTAATATGGTGTCCTTGTAGGGGCTACAATCAGTGAAACTTTCTGTTCCACCATCTTTCTCTGCCTCTGAAACCTCTTAAAATTTTTGATACCCTAAAAAGTTTCTTTTCATAGTCCTTAAATTGTCAGGCCACTCTGCACTATTTTTTCAAAATGCTTTTAGACTAACATAGTGTAATTATAGCAATATGAGGCAAAAATTCTAAAGGTAACTTGATCAGTATTTCCATATTATATTCTAAATTAAAAAGGCATTCCAATAACGGGAAAAGGAGCATTAGAATCTGATGGTTTACGTCTGCTTCATTATGTTGTTTTACCAGTATGATTGCTGACAGTTTTTCACCCATTTGAAATATCCCTTTCAAAATCTACAGTCCGCAGTCACAAAATTTGCGATAGTTATACTGTTACTAGATACTAAAAGCACACTTAAAACAAATCCCAGATATATTCACATATCAATTTGACTTCCATAAAGAATGTTTTAACTGCTGATATCCATAAATTCAATTCAGTATTACCTATTTCTTCATAGCACTTTCAGTATCGGACAGGTGACTACGTGTTTATTTATTACTGCTTGCCTCTGCCACTGGAATGAATGCTGCATGAAAGCAGGGATTTATCCCTTATTCATTATTGGCTCTCTAGTATGTGGACATAGGACTAGCAATTGGTAGTTCCCCAATACTAATAATTGAAAGCATGAATGAATTCAGGTCCATTCATTGAAAAGTAAACCTTTTAGACACTGGATGAATGAGACCTGATCTCCTCTCTCAAGGAATTAAAAAAAGTCAAATGTAGGAGATAGAAACATTTAAAGCCATATTTCTTCCTATTTAAGAGAAATGTATAAACGAAATAACTTTTGGAAGAACCAATAAATTTTGAAAGGAAGATAATGAAAGTTTATTTTTGAGATCAACTCTAAAGAATGCAACTACCACATATGTGGAAGAGCATTTCAACTGACATAATGGTAAAATAAAGTCATGGATTTTTTTGGAAGACAGCTTGGCACTCTGACCTATTGGGAGTGTTATAGCATAAAGATATTGACAAGCATTCATGCTAGAAAAACAAACTGATACCAAACTAGCTGAAGTCTTGAATACTTTGATGAAAAGTTTGGAGTTTTATTTTTGTTTTTGTTTCTTTTCTTTTTATTTATTTTTTTATGCTGTTGAAACTCTTTGAACACTAGTATAACTTTATCCAATCTGTGTTTTGGAAAACTAAATCTGTGGGTGGTAAAATAGATAGATTTGAAGCTGAGGAGGCGATCAACTGGAATACCAGTCTAGAGATCATTGCTATAGTTTAGCTGAAGAGAGTGAGAACTGGAATTCATTTGAATTGATTTTCAGTCTCACAATGATTTTCGATCAAACTTTTGTTACTGTTGCTCTTCATTTCAGTTCTATTACTTTACTAAACATACAAAGTATTTCATCTGTATGAGAACTTACAGCAGTTTAATTTGTGCGTAATAGCCAAAAACTGGAATTGTCCCAAATGATGTAGATTAAAATGCTTATGTCTGGACCTGAGAGATATCAGTGCAAGATGGAAGAATCAGAAAAGAAATAAAAGAAATATTAGTTCTTAGATACTAGGCCGTTAGCTCGACAGGTAGACATGAAGGAACAATGCAGAACATATACATATACTTGATCACTATACCTGGTATACCCCATTACGAAGATAGGCTTATTCACCTACTTCTTGATAGAGGCCAGGAGCTTCTCTTGGAAGTCTGATTCTTCTTTGCCCTATTCATCTTTTTACAGCCCTCCCCACAACATTCACCATATCTTGCATGCAGTCCCTGATCAGGAAGTGCTTGTTGACTGAATATGTAATTTAATCAGTGGGATTCACCGATACAAGGTAGTGTGCAAGTTTGTTGCATGATGTACTGAAAAGGATGAAATATATACAGATTTTATTTCAACATAAGTTTTCATTTGTCTGGAATAAATGTTTAAAACTTAATTTTCTGGATACTATGAAAATTGTATGTTTGGTTTAATTTTTAAAAACTGCCAAACTGTTTTTTAGTGTGGCTATACTATTTTACATTGCCACAAGTAATGCATGAGTGATTCAATTTCTCTGCATCCCTTCCAAAATATGGTGGTGTCACTATTTTTAATTTTAGCCATTACTTTAACCGCATTCCCATCTTTGTGCCATAATTAATGGATAGTTGGAGTTACTACAAATGACTTCAATAGCTATTCTGACTTTGGTGCACACTGTAACTTGCCATCTGGATTTGTCAATTAAGAACTGTTACCCCAACTATTGGGATTGTTATAGGAAGCCAGCCAACAGAGAGAAATCATATGCCCCCTTAGAGATTGTCTGAGTTGAAGAGATTGCTCAAGGTCACATCTTTTCCCAGAGTAAACCACATCATTACTGACTGATAAGGGAGTTTAAAGATCTTGCTGCCATGGCCCTACTTGGGGTAACACTGAATGACCGTTTTAGTTCCAAAGCTTCCTATGGAGTTCCTAAGGGTGTATCACAAACTGATTTCTCTCTGCCTCTCTTACTTTCTCCTACAATCTTGCACAAGATTTTATCTCAAGGATATCCCTTAATATTCTGTACACTAGAGTCCATCTCCATCTCAATTTTCCAGGGAACTCAAACTATAACCCTGATGGAACTGACTTTTCATTATTCATTTTACCTCCTGTTCTATTATGAACTCCTAGAATCCCATATATATTATAAATTAGCAGTTGTTTTTCATTTCTGCCACTTATTCGACTGCTGCCTCTCAATTCTAGACTTATCCTCTTATATTATCTTTGTAATACTGGCTTAGTGTTAGGGGATACCAGTTGAGGGCTCTAAAGGGACAATGGAATACCAGAAAGAAAGCAATAGACACACTCTTTTCCATTTGCTTCCAGTTCCTGTCAATGTCAACATAACATAGCAGTGGCTGTTCATTCTGCCAGAAACACTTGATTACAGTAGCAACAATTGGTTCCAGTTTGCAGTTTGTCTATCATTCCAGAACCAGCCCCATCATGCTCTTCAGAGATACCTGTGCCAGTCACAACTTCTCAGCAGTCTGCATTCCAGCTCCAGAAGGAACCTTCTTTTACATTGCATGATTTTAATAATTAATTCTCTTTATTTTTCTGTGCTAGGAGTGGCAGCTGTTTTATACAATTACTAACTCCAGGATCCCTCCACATTCATATTTGGCCTTTTTGCTTTGTAAATAGTTAACATTTTGTAATATAATATTCTGCCTATTTATGTCTCCTGAGGTCCTGATAGATTATTATTTTTTTATAGAAGTTAATAAAGTCCATAAGTTAAAAATAAAACTTTTATCTGTACAATAAAAAGTATTTGAGAAAAATATAAAATAGAAAAAAATACGGCCATAAAAACACAAATTTTTGTTCAGTTAATTGGAAAATTTCTTAAGAATTTTATGTTTTAGTTCAATTATATGATTAATAAGTTGTGAATATAGTCAATAGATTTTTAAATTTACTTATCCATGTATATTTTGACCATATGTGCATATGCCATGTAAGCATATACAGAATAACTTGAAGGATTTTAGTGCAAGTGTTTAAGAAGTGATAGTTTAAAACTATAAGATCTTGATTTATCAATATTGAATGTTAGAGAATAATACAAATTAGGGAGCTGTGCATTTAAAATCTATGAATACAACTGAAAATGAAAATATTTTCTAACTCTAGTGAAAAAGCCTACAAACTTACTGTATGAAAAAAATGTTCTATAAAAGCAGGCTTAGATACACAAAATTGGAAAGATGTAGAAAAATTAATGGAATCTATTGATTTCTTTTATTCAAATGTTTGCCCATAACCACTATCACGACCTTCTAAATAATCCTTTCAAAACAAAACAAATAAAAATAGTATTTTTTCCCAACAAAACATAAAAAGATTATAAAACTTATGAAATGTCTGAGTTTCTCATTACAAAATGTACTATAAAGATTTGGGGCTATGGTTTAACCATTTTATTAACTGTGTGTGGTGTAAGGATAATTTGAGGTTAATGTGCATTTCTCTATGAAAATTATTTGAAAATATAACTTTGTGAAGAATTGTAATTGATAAGTGTAATTTTAATTTAAAAATTCTGAAATAAAGCAAGATAGATAAGTATATTTTATTCAAACACACTTTTATATCTAACTTTATAACTCTCATATATAAACATAGTACCTCACACAGTGAACCCCAATTAATATTTACTGAATGACTCAATCTATTGATCATGCTTTTGCAAATGTCATTATTGCATTTATATTTATTTCTTGAGAAATATAATTCTTGTTTCATTAATCACAGAATTTAAACTACATTCAGTGCTATCCATTTTAGCTCCTTGTTTTCACTAAAGTTTTCAGTCCAGATTTGTAGTGAGTGTTAAAAATAATAATTTTTGAAAGAGTGAGAAATTGGAGCAAAAGGAGCAAGAGAATTATCTAGAAACATTAAACAATCTGTGTTTGTTACTTTTGTTATGCAATGTAAGTACTCTTGCAAATGCAGTCTGAGGATACTCTAGCAGTTCTTAAAGTAAGAAAAGAGGATAGTGTTAGAATTTAATATATGTTGTTGCTATGATTAAATATTTTTCAAAAAAATTGAATTATGCTTTATTCTTGTCTTAAAAATTAACTACTCGAGCATTGGTCATGGTGACTCATGCCTATAATTTCAGCACATTGGGAGGCCTAGGCGAGAGGATCACTTGAGCCCAGGAATTCAAGACCAGCCTGGGCTACATGGCAAAACCCCATCTCTACAACACTACCAAAAGTAGCCGAGCATGGTGTCATGGGCCTGTAGTCCCAGATATTTGGGAGGCTGAGATGGGAGGATCGCTTGAGCCCAGGAAGCAGAGGTTGCAGGCATCCAAGATCACACTACTGCACGCAAGCCTGGGTAAAAGAATGAGATCGTCTTGAAAAAACAAAAATTATCTACTGGAAACTTTACCAGTGCTTACAACATTCTATATCTAAATTTGAACTACTATCAACAAACTATCAAATGTTTGCAGGTAAACAGAGATTTAGTGGGTTTTAACTATTTTAATTAAATGTACAAATTATATAATTTTAGTATTGATATGGACATTTATTATTGATCACTCTTGATAAAAGTTGAAGAGGTGGAAACTCCAATTTATCGAATAGTTATGACACCAACTTCACCATGGTGAGAATTTATTAAGCTAGCAAATGAATTCAGCTAAATAAAGGAAAATTTAGGAGACATTCATGCATATCTATATTTTAAAAGATTTGACAACTTCTCCTTTGACAGTCCATTGCAATTGGTAGGTGTACATGGATTAGGGTAACACATTTTCGCATTATCTCCTTGTAGTCTATATTATTTTGCTGAAAATAAATTGAGATGCTATTCAATTCTACTTAATTTTCCTTAATGTTAATAGGTTATATATGAAAAAAATGAAAATTTGTAGATATTAAGGTTTGTTTTCTGATTAAAATAAGTTTGGATGCTAGGCACAGTGGTGTGTACCTATAGTCCCAGATATGCTGGAGGCTGAAGCTGGTAGATCACTTGAGCCCAGGAACTCAAGTTCAACCTGGGCAACATAAAGAGACCCATCTCTTTAAAAAAGTGTGAATTATTAATTTTATATTTTAAAATATTCATAAGCAACAAGAATTAAATTTCACAAAATCTTAGAGTCAGTCAGTTTAGGAGAAAGAACCATCCTAAGTTCAACATTGAAATCTTTGATAAGTTATAAAATACTTTGCGTAATAGGAGCCTGGGGCACTCAGAAATGTGAAAGCAGGTAACCAAAGAGCCTCAAACTCAGCCAAACAATATCTATTTATTTATCTATATGCTTTTTTACAAGAGTAGTATTCAGATTTTACTTGAAAGCTTCTTAAAAGTATTAGTTTTTGCAAAAAATTGATCATATTTAAACCTCCCCAACAACTTCCTATTGCAGTTAAAATCCAAAACCCTCATTACATCTTGTACGACTCCTTATGATTTGTATCCTGTTTAACATTCTGACCGCTCCCCTTTATTTTTACAACTCAACCCCGAGTTTGATTGTTTCTAGCCACATTGATAAAAACTACCAGAAAACAATCTCCTGCTTTCTGTGTCAGTAGAATGTTACCAACAATTTGCACCAGTCAATTCTTATAAATCAACTTATCCCAATAAACGATTTGATGATCAGAATAAATAGTATGCTTGTGAAGCATCACTCTAAGACCTTTGCTTAGCAATGTTCAATAAGCTTCTTCTTTTTTTTTTTTTTCTTTTTTTAGACTGAGTCTCGCTCTGTCACCCAGGCTGGAGTGCAGTGGCGTGATCTCGGCTCACTGCAAGCTCTGCTGTCTCCTGGGTTCACGCCATTTCCTGCCTCAGCCTTCTGAGTAGTTGGGACTACAGGCATCTGCCACCACGCCTCGCTAATTTTTTTGTATTTTTAGTAGAGATGGGGTTTCACTGTGTTAGCTAAGATGGTCTCAATAATCTTTAACTACTATTTCACGAATAGTTCTGATACTCTCCTGACTTGAATGGCATGTCTTAATCCACATTATCCCAGATCCCAAAACCAATAAATATTGTTCCCTGACTTGCCAGGTTAAAGACATCATTAAAATGAATAAATTAATAATATTAAAATATTTAATTTTGCTTGGCTAACTAAATTTTGTGTTGTTATTTATGGGGACATCAAAAGTCCAATGAGACTTCCTTGAGCCTCCCACACATGTCTTTGACCATTTGTGATAGTGAGGAAAGTCCGGGACTAAGTCTGAGCTCCAATTTATTTTCTCAGACTCTGTTTTGTGGTGAAAAACTGAAGATCTTTCTTTTAGGAATGTTTTTATTATGAGCAAATGTGAAATAGCTTATCCTTGACGAAAAAATGCTTTGTTTTTAATGACAATCTGTTTCCCTTCTCCCACTCCGTTGGGAATGTATAAAAAGAAGTCCTTGGGAAAAAAGAGAAATGCAGTTTCAATATGTTCATGTCTTTATGCAGATGCAAGTGATATAGGGTATTTTCTTGACTCCTTTGAAGGAGTCATGACAGGGGTGCCCCATTTACTCAGCCCACCCCACTCAACTCCTGGTAGGAGGGAATGCATGAGTGAATGAGTATGGCAACTGGAGAGAGCCATTGCAGGAACCCGCCAGCAGGAGCAAACTCCATTCACTCTGGTTCACCATGCTCCACCCCTTGAGCATTTGGAAGGGCAAGTGCAGGAACCAGTCAACTTCTTCAGTGTTGGCAAGAGCAAACTCTATGCAGGCACTGTGGCAGGGTTCAAGAGGGGATGTCTTCAATACCAAGGCCCCCAAGGGCATGTTACAATGCTCTATTGGCTCTACCATCCACAGACAGCAGTGTGTTATCAGTGCAGTGAGCCCTTTGCCTCATCTTGCTGGTTGGCTGCCTTCCTTCAGCAAGGGCACAGGGCCAGTGTGACAGCCTTTTTTCAGGACCTACACCTGGTGCATCCTGAATTCTTGTTCAGTGCCCAAGAGGAATGAGGTCACAAAGAAGAACTGAAGCATGGTGAATGTGGAGAATTTTATCGAGTGATGAAAGTGGCTCTCAGTGCAGCGAGGAGCTGGAAAGGGGATGGAAAGGGCGGGTCACTGTCCCCTGAAGTCATCACCTCTTTCTTCCAAAGTCAAGTTGCTTCTTTCCAAAGCCTAGTCACTGTCTGTGATGTCAAGTCACCTCTCCCTGATGTCCAGCTGCTTCTCCCCATGTCCTGAATTCTTGTTCAGTGCCCAAGAGGAATGAGGTCACAAAGAAGAACTGAAGCATGGTGAATGTGGAGAATTTTATCGAGTGATGAAAGTGGCTCTCAGTGCAGCGAGGAGCTGGAAAGGGGATGGAAAGGGCGGGTCACTGTCCCCTGAAGTCATCACCTCTTTCTTCCAAAGTCAAGTTGCTTCTTTCCAAAGCCTAGTCACTGTCTGTGATGTCAAGTCACCTCTCCCTGATGTCCAGCTGCTTCTCCCCATGTCCAGGCACTTCTCCCCTCTGCTGGTTGAGTCTGGAGTCTTTATAGGCACAGGATGGCGGGGCAGGGTGGGCCATAAGTAGTTTTGGAAAAGGCAACATTTGATTGGTAAACAGGCATTATTCAGAAAGAACCAATCAAGAGAGAGTTGGCACAATGGGAGGGAAGTTCTCACTTTGAGCCATGGGTTTTGGGCTTCTTGGCTCAAAGGTAGGGTTTTGCTGGGGACCCACCTCAGACTAGAACTTCTCTGCTTTCTCTGGCCATCAGAAAGGCTAATTAGTAGTATCTTAATAGAAGAAACTTTTCCTGGGTTCATTTATCAAACTATTATCAGAACATTCCTCAATCTTGTTTTGTTTTACTCATGAGAATAAATTCATTTAAAAAATCTCTTTCCTGGCCGGGCGCGGTGGCTCAAGCCTGTAATCCCAGCACTTTGGGAGGCCGAGACGGGCGGATCACGAGGTCAGGAGATCGAGACCATCCTGGCTGACACGGTGAAACCCCGACTCTACTATAAAAATACAAAAAATTAGCCAGGCGAGGTGGCGCGCGCCTGTAGTCCCAGCTACTCGGGAGGCTGAGGCAGGAGAATGGCGTGAACCTGGGAGGCGGAGCTTGCAGTGAGCTGAGATCCGGCCACTGCACTCCAGCCTGGGCGGCAGAGCCAGACTCCGTCTCAAAAAAAAAAAAAAATCTCTTTCCCAGCACTTTGGGAGGCCGAGATGGGTGGATCACGAGGTCAGGAGACCCAGACCATCCTGACTAACACAGTGAAACCCCGTCTCTACTAAAAAATACAGAAAACTAGCCAGGCGAGGTGGCGGGTGCCTGTAATCCCAGCTACTCTGGAGGCTGAGGCAGGAGAATGGCGTAAAATGGCGTAAACCCGGGAGGTGGAGCTTGCAGTGAGCTGAGATCCGGCCACTGCACTCCAGCCTGGGCGACAGAGCGAGATTCCATCTCAAAAAAAAAAAAAAAAAAAAAAAAAAAAAAATCTCTTATCTGCACTTTCTATCTACTGATAAGAAAAAGTTTAGAAGGTGGATTAGAGGCATGGATACACAAAGCAATATGTTTAAATAATGCCTGTCAAACTCTTACAAATTTATCTTATTTAACCTCATGCTTCCTCCTAACCAGAGTTCTTCTTATATATACTTTTTTCCTACTATTGTATGTATACGTTTATTCCAAAATGGCACATTTCAACCAAAGATAATTTTTAATTGCAAGGGTCACTTTGGGGATATTTGTATATAAACAAAATAGTTTATCAAAAAAATGTTTGAGTAAAAAAGGAGAACAACATTGCAAACATGCAATGGTCTGCATTGTTTAATTGGTATGGGAAAGTGTCCAAAAGAAATTCGGATCCCAAAATTGAATTCTAAATATTTTTTGTCTATGATAAATGACTATTATGAAAAAAAATTAAATATATATTTCTGGGTCCCTTTCAATTTCAACCTAACTACTTTTATTCCCCTCATTCTACGATCCCCTATTCTGCTCTCATCCCTTCTTTAACACTCATTTAGTCTTTTCTAGTTGATAGAAATCCCCCACAGCTCAGCTGTCTCTTAAATAAAATTGTACTTTCTTACTTCCCAGTGATACCAAAAAAATTTTTCCGGTTATAACTTTTGGTGCCACAGGTATAGTTTTATGTTCTGATTTATACATTTTCTTTTAGTATGCAATAGTTTTGTTTTGGTTTGCTTTTTTCTCTGGAATATCAACAATATTCTTCGGCAGGTATTTCAGAGCAGTTTATTGAGGAACTGGCTTACTTTTCTTTTTTTTTTTTTTTTTTTTTTTTTTAATTTGGCTTACTTTTCATAATTGTTATGTGAGACATGTAACTTTAAAAAACATCTATCTTTGGTATACAGAAATTTAAATTTGTCTGCAATTCTGTTATATAATATGATAATACACTTTTGCTATTTTCTAAAAAAAAAATGAATTGTAATATAAGATAGATTTTATCTATTTTTTCAATGAATGTTTTAGATCAGAAAATACATGAAGTTGCCAAGAAGAAGTTACTATTTTGTAAAAATTAAGTTCACTACCTAAGATAAGATTTATATCCAGAAAGTAAATCTCTAACCTTTCAAAGGTTAGAGCTTTTAAAGTTGCCACATGTATGTCACTAAAGAATCTTAAAAATATTTCTAAGTTTTGCTAACTCCTGAAGTCCGTGGGTCTCCAACTTTTCTAAAATTTTCTGACAATACTAAATGCTGGAACAGACGTGTAGCAATGGACATGTTCATTCAATACCAGTGGAAAGGAAAACTGTTGCAGCTACTTTGACAGATAGCTTGAGAGTTTTGTAATAAAGTTAAAAGTAGAGTTAGCATACAACTCAGCAATCTGGCTCCTAAATAATTACCCTAATTACATTTTAAAAGGTCACACAAACCCTGTATATGAATTTTTAGAGTAACTTTATTTATGATTGCCAAAAGCTTGAAAGAATCACGATTGATTTCAACAACAGAACATCAAACAACAACAACAACAACACGACTGTAGTACATCCATATAACATAACACTGCTGGCTGGGCAGAGTGGTCCATGCCTGTAATCCCAGCACTTAGGGAGGCAAAGGCGGACAGATCACTCTAGGTCAGGAGTTTGAGACCAGCCTGACCAACATGGTGAAGCACCATCTCTGCTAAAAATACAAACAATTAGCTGGGCACCTGCACCTATTGGGCTCATTCTGCCCACTGGGCCAGTCGTGCTGTGCTTGGCTTGCACTACCAGCCTGGATCCCATGCCTACCAAGGACAAGCCAGGTGCAGAGTGGCAAGGGGTATGTGAACAAGGAAACATGGAGTCTGGACAATGCACACAGCCAGGCATGCTAGCTACAGTAGGACAGGCAGCTCCAGGCACCAGCACTGGTGCCAGCTCCATGTGAAGCTGTGGCTGGACCATGTGTACCACAAGCAGCTTCTGCTGTGGGCACTGGGGAATGTGGTGCAAAAATTAAAGTTGTCTGCCTTTAACATGCTGAGAGCTTCGAGATTCCAGGAACCAAAGAGCCCTAAAGAGGAAATCACAGCCCTGGCTCTGGGAGCCCCTATGTCTGCGCTCCCTGAAGGGTCACAGATCTTCTCTCCTCATCATCTGCCATGTGGTGAGTGGGGGGGGGCATGTTTCAGTCCTGTTTGTGTTAATTCCTTTCAGTCGCACCATTCAGTTTTCATCTTGTGTTAAGGAAGAATGAGGTACGTGGACAACTGGAGAGTGAGCAAGGTAGAGAGGAGCTATATTGAGTGACAGAACAGCTCTCAGGAGACCCGAAATGGGTAGCTCCTATTATAGGGAGGTTGTTCTGACAAGTGTAACTGTAGTCAGAGACGAGACACAGAGTGTGTAACTGCTATCTGTAGGCAGGTTGTCCTGATGAGTTTCCAGCTCTCAGCAAAGAGGAGAACCATAGCGGGAAGCTTTTTTTTTTTTGCAGGCAGGTCATCCCAACAAGGGTCCAGCTTTTTCAGTGGAGAGAAAACCCGTAGGATGTAGCTCCTTTCTGCAGCCAAGTCATCTCAACAAGTATGTGAGTCTGGCTGAGTATGTGTTTTTTATGTGCTTAGAATGGAGGAAGTGCTTGATGATTGGTTCATGGGTGACCACAGACAGGCTTGGAAAGAGCGCCATCCAATTGGCCAAATGGTTATTAATGAAGTTTTCAGTAGGGGCTGTAGACTTCATCTGGAACTGGAAGCCCAGCCCCCTAGCCTTCAGGCTGTATCTGGATTGAAGATGAGGTTTTCCCAGACACCTGCTCCTTTCCACCCAAGAACCTGTCAACCTTTGACATGCTGTCCATGGTTTCCAGGCTGTCTGCACTGAGAAGCATCTGCAGCCCTAAGCCAGGCCGCCTCAATGCCCCAGGGCCTCCTCCTATGCTCATTGGCACCCAAAGTCTGAAGAGGGCTGAGATTGTAGGGGACTGGTATGTCAGTGCTGCCTTGAGCATATGCACACCTGAGTTGTGGCAGCACCTAGGCTTTGCCACAACTTTGCTCCACCTCAGAGGGGGCACTAATGTGTCTGGAATTGGTGGGTTCTTGGTCTGACTTCAAGAATGAAGCCATGGACCCTTGCAGTGAGTGTTACAGTTCTTAAAGATGGTGTGTCCAGTGTTTGTTCCTTCAGACGTTCAGATGTGTCTGAAGCTTCTTCATTCTAATGGGTTTGTGGTCTCGCTGTGAGGAGTGAAGCTTCAGACCTTCATGGTGAGTGTTACACCTCTTAAAGGCAGTGCATCTGGAGTTGTTTGTTCTTCCCGGTGGGTTCGTGGGCTTGTTGGCTTCAGGAGTGAAACTGCAGACCTTCGCAGTTAGTGTTACAGTTCATAAACGCAGCACGGAGCCAAACAGTGAGCAGCAATAAGATTTATTGCAGAAATCCAAAGACCCAAGCTTCCACAATGTGAAAGTAAACCAGAGCAGGTTGCCAGGGGCTGGCTCCGCAGTCTGCCTTTATTCCCTTATCTGGCCCCACCCACATCCTGCTGATTGGTCCATTTTACAGAGAGCTGATTGGTCCACTTTACAGAGAGTTGATTGATCCATTCTGACAGAGTGCTGATTGGTGCATTTACAATCCTTGAGCTAGACACAGAGTCACAGAGTGCTAGTTAGCTAGATACAGAGTTAGCTAGATACAGAGTACCAATTGGTGTATTTACAAACCTTGAACTAGACACAGAGTACTGATTGGTGTATTTACAAACCCTGAGCTTGACACAGAATGCTGATTGGTGCATTTACAATCCTTGAGCTAGACAGTCACAGAGTGCTAGTCCTCCAAGTCTGCACTAGGTTAGCTAGATACAGAGTACTAATTCGTGTATTCACAAACCCTGAGCTAGACACAGAGTGCTGATTGGTGTATATACAAACCCTGAGCTAGACACAAAGTGCTGATTGGTGCACATACAATCCTCCAGCTAGATATAAAAGTTCTCCAAGTCCCCATCAGGTTCAGGAGCCCAACTGGCTTCACCCAGTGGATCCTGCACAGGGGTTGCAGGTGGAGCTGCCCGCCACTCCCCAGCCAGGCCTGCACTCCTCAGCCCTTGAGCTGTCAATGGGACTAGGGTCTGGAAGCAGGGGGTGGCGCCTGTCGGGGAGGCTTGGGCCCTGCTGGAGCCCACCGCAGGTGGGGAGCTCAGACATGGTGGGCTGCAAGCCCCAAGCCCTGTCCCGGGGGAGGCAACTAAACCTGCGAGAATCTGAGTGCAGTACTGGTGGGCGGCACTGCTAGGGGACCCAGAGCAACATCCACAACTGCTGGCTGGGATGCCAAGCCCCTCACTGCCCTGGGCTGGCAGCGCTGGCTGGCCGCTTCGTGTGGTGGACCACCGAGCCCACGCCGGCGCCCCACCCAGAACTCACACTGGCCCGCCAGTGCAGTCCCGGTTCCCGCCGGCGCCTCTCCCTCCATACCTCCCTGCAAGCAGAGGGAGGAGGCTCCGGCCTCAGCCAACCCAGAGGGGCTCCCACGGTGCCGTGGTGGGCTGAAGGGCTCCTCAGGTGCCCAGAGTGGATGCCAAGGCCGAGGAGGCACTGAGAGTGAGGGCTGCTAGCACATTGTCACCTCTCACTAGGAGCAGAGAGAGGTCAAGAAGAAGCAGCAGACATTTTCAAGCCTGTGGGGTCAGGTTCTTCCTGGGTTCCCCAAAAGCACAGGGATGCTGGTGTCTGGAGCTGTGGCTGTGTGGCTGAGGCTACATCTGGGAGTGCAGACTCCTGCTCTGCCAACTCAGTAAGGGGTGGGTCTCTTACCTGTATTTGGCTCCCACCAGCTCTGTGGAGCACTTAGTCCCAGCTGTGCCTTCACTGCTGCAGCCAGCATCCTCACAAAGGCATCTCAAGAATGGCCATCATTGCCGTCAGTAGGACCAAATTTATATGAAATTTGGAAAAAATACAACTATTGAATTGGAAAATAGATCAGTTGTTGTCAGGAGTTGGGAGAGGGGATAGTAATTGACTACAATGGGGAATGTGGGGGAAATTTTAGCATGAAGTAACTGTTCTATACAGTACTGGAATGGTGGATACATAGCTCTATGTCTTTATCATAACTCATAGAACAGCATATCACAAAGAATAAACTTTATTTTATGCAAGCTAAAAAAAAATCAGCATGAATGTCTGGGGATCCCTGGATGAAATATAGACTGTGCCAGATAAATGTAACTATGTTTCAAATGTATGAAAAACAACCTCACTGAATGAAGTAGCAGGGAGGAGGGGTGGAGAGGGAAGGAAAGAAGCTGATCAAAGTAACTTTATAAAAACAGTGTTTTGATGGGGATTTTAAGGGTAAAGGCCAAAAATGTAATGTGTATATACTACCAGCTGGTAGGCTCTTGTATTAGTAAATTCTTGCATTGCTATAAAGAAATACCTAAGACAAGGTAATTTATAAAGAACAGAGGTTGAATTGGGTTACGGTTCCACAAGTTGTACAGGAACCATGATGCTGACATCTGCTTGGCTTCTGAGGTGGCCACAAGAAATTTAAAATCATGGCAAAAGGCAAACATGGAGGCACCAATTCACATGGCTGGAGCAGGAGGAAACGAGGTTAGAGAGGTGCTGCATACCTTTAAACAACCAGATCTTGCAAGAACTCACTCACAATCATGAGAACAGCACTAAGGGAATGATGCTAAACCATTCATGAGAAGCCTGCTGTCATGATTTAATCAGCTCCCTCCAGGGCCCTTTTCCAACACTGGGGATTACAATTTCACATGAAATTTGGGTGGGGACACAGATCCAAACCATATCATTCCACCCCTGGCCCTCCCAAATCTCATGTTATTCTGGCATTTCAAAATAAAATTGTGCCTTCCCAACAGTCCCCAAAGTCTTCACTCATTTCAACATTAACTCAAAAGTTCACAGTCCAGAGTCTCATCTAAGACAAGGCTACTCCCTTCTGCCTATAAGCCTGTAAAATCAGAAGCAAGTTAGTTGTTTCCAAGATACAAAAATAGGGATATAGGCATTGGGTAAATATTCTCATTCTAAACGGATAAATTTTTAAATGAAACAAAGGGGCTATAGGCCCCATGCAAGTCCAAAACCCAGCTGGGCAGTCATTAAATCTTAAAGCTCCAAAATAATCTCATTTGACTCCATGTCTTACATTCAAGGCATACTGGTACCAAGGATGGGCTCTCAAGGCCTTGAGCAGCTCTACCCCTGTGACTTTGCAGGGCCCAGCCCTCACAGTTGATCTGCAGGGCTGGTGTTGAACACCACTTTTTCAGGGTCAGGGTGCAAGCTGCCAGTAGATTTACCATTCTGGAATCTGGGCACTAGGCAGTGCCCCAGTGGGGACTCTATGTGGTGGCTCCAACCCAACATTTCCCTCTGCACTGCCCTAGTGGAGGTTCTCTATGAGGGCCCACCTCTGCAGCAGGCTTTTGTCTGAATGTTCAGGCTTTTCCATTTATCCTCTGAAATCTAGGCAGAGATTCCAAAGCCTCAACTTTTGCTTTGTATGCACATGCAAGTTCAACACCACATGGAAACCACTGAGACTTAAGGCTTACACTCTCTGTAGCAGGGTCCCAAGCTCTACCTGGGCTCCTTTTAGCCACAGCTGGAGCTGGAGTGGCAGGGATGCAGGAAGCATTGTCCCAGTGCTGTACAAGGCAGCAGGGCCCTGAGTCTGGTTGAGAAATCCATTTGATTCACCTACATTTCCAGGCCTGTGATGGGAAGGGCTGCCGTGAAGTTCTTTGAAATGCTTTCAAGGCCTTTTTTCCCATTTTCTTGGCTATTGACACCTGGCCTCCTTTTAGTTGTGCAAATGTCTGCAGCTTGCTTGAATTCCTCCCATTCAAATATGTTTTTCTTTTTTACCACATGGCAAGTCTTCTTTTTTTTTTTTTTTTTTTTTTTTTGAGCTTTTACACTCTGCTTCCCTTTTAAATGTAAGTTTCAGTTTCCAGTAATTTCTTTACTTACTCATATAAGTGCTGGTTGTTGGAAACAGCCAGGTCACATCTTGAACACTTTTCTGATTAAAAATTGTTTCCACCATATACCCTAAATCATCACTGTCAAGTTCAAAGTTCTATGGATCCCTAGGGCAAGGGCTCAATGCAGCCAGAATCTTTGCTAAATCAGAGCAAAGGTGACCTCTACTACAGTTCCCAATAAGTTCCTAATTTCCATCTGAGACCTCCACAGCCTGGCCTTCACTGTCCATATCACAATCAGCATTTTGCTCGCAACCATCGAACAAGTCTCTAGGAACTTCTAGAGTTTCCCTCATCTTCCTGTCTTTTTCTGAGTTCTCCAAACTGTTCCAAGCTCTGCCTGCTACCCAGTTCCAAAGGTGCTTCCACATTTTTAGGTATCTTCATAGCAGTGTCCCATTCTTCAGTACCAATTTTCCATATTAGTCCATTCCCACGTTGTTGCAAAGAAATATCTCGGACTGGGTAATTTATAAAGAAAAGAAATTTAATTGTCTCACAGTTCTGCAGGCTGTACAAGAAAGCATGGTGGCATCTACTTGTCTTCTGGGAAGACCCCAGGGAATTTACAATTTTGGAGGAAGGCATACAGGAAGCAGGCATGTATTATGTGGTCAGAGAAGGAACAAGAGAGATATTGAGGGGGTGCTACACACTTTTAAACAACCAGATCTTGTGAGAACTCACTATCATAAGAACAGCACCAAAGTGATAATGATAAACCATTCATGAGATGCTGCCCCCGTGATACAATCACCTCCAACTGGACTCCCTCTCCAATGTTGGAGATTACAATTCATCATGAGATTTGGGCAGGGATACAGATCCAAACAATATCAACTTTTGACCCTCAGTGAATAGAAATGGACCAAGAGTCTGTGATGGGCTTGAGCAAGACAGTTTATTGGAACATTCAGCTCCCTAGAAAGGGAGACAGCAAGAGGAAGGGTCCCACAGCTAACTCTCTGGAAGCAGGTTAGTCTAGAGATTTTTCATTGGATTTCCTCCAGGCAACACCATTGCATCTTTGGAGTGGTCTGTCAGTCACAACTGTGCAGTTTCTTGTCATGCTTCTTCAGGTGATGCGGGTCTCATTAGTATCTTAAATTTCTACCTGTAGGTGATTTTCACTATTCTCATCATGCTTCTTCAGGATTAGTTTCTTAAATTTCTACCTGTGGGTGATTTTCACTATTTTCATCATGCTTCTTCAGGTGATGCATGTCTCATTAGTATTTTAAATTTCTACTGGTGGGTGTGATTTTCACTATTAAAATGAAGAAAAGGTCAGGTTAGGACATTACTGGGTGTAGGTATTTGGGAAGGGTCTTCTGGAATGTCTTCATTCTTAATAGCCATGATGACTGTTGCCATAGTACTCATTTCTTTCAGGTTTGATTGGCCTATTTTTGTGAAAGGAAGCATTTGTGATTGTAAGGCTACAAGGCTGAGGTAGTTGCCGTCAGCACATCACATAAGGGAAATGTGGAAGTGTCCCCGTCCTGCTTTCTCTGTCTGTCTTATATCTGTGTATACCTATATACCAAAAGTGCTATTCTCACACAACTTAGAAATGAACAGTTTATGGTTATAAACAAGAGACATTTGTTTAAAAATGTATTTTGTGAAACAACACAAGGTGATATTGTTTGGATTTGTATCCTTGCCCAAATCTCTTCTGGATTGTAATCCATAATGTTGGAGGAGGGCCCTGGTGAAAGCTAACTGGATCATGGGGGCAGCAGACCTCCCTCTTGCTGTTCTCATGATAGTGAGTGAGTTTTCATGTGATCTACTTGTTTAAAAAATGTGTAGCATTTCCCCCTTCCCTCCCTCTCTCTGTCTCTCCTCCTCCACCATAGCAAGATGTGCTTGCTTCCCCTTTACCTTCTGCTATGATTATAAGTTTCCTGAGGTGTCCCCAGCAATGCTTCCAGTATAGCCTGTAGATCTGTGAGCCAAGTAGATGTCTTTTCTTATTAAATTATGCAGTTTCAGGTATTTAGAGCAGTGTGAGAATGGGCTAATACACAAGAATATTAAAAATTTATGTAAAAAATTTAAATAATTTTTCATAAAATGTGAAATCAATGTCATTTATTTTATTTTGTGCACATAATAATTTAAATTTACTCGAGATATTTTACAAATTTAATTTATATTCCCGAAAATTGATGCGGTCAAATTGGCCGACAGTCTATTTTTGTCTTTCTTTGGAAAAATGGGAAATTGTCTTATTTCAAGGGTTTTCCTATATGTGAGTGTGTTTAATAAGTATTTGCTTTAGTGATTAAAACCAAACAACTCACATATAAAATTGTATTGGCTTGAGCCTTTCTTGATTCCCATTTTCCCAAGAGCTCATGAGTATTTCTTATTTGTGCATTCAACAACCATTCATTGTATTTATATGAATTTGAGTATTAGACTTTGGCTAAAGATACAAAAGTGAACAAAAGAGGTATAAATGGTTCCTAGAATTTATGTTTTTTTATGCTAAAACATCAAGATTATTTACATTATTAAATTTAGAAACGTTGTAATCACATAACCAACACAATCATGTAACCAACCCAATCAAATGAATGCTACAATTGCTAATTTTTGTAATTAAATGGTGAGTTATTTTTCATTTGCCATGAACCCCCAAATTGCAGGTCATGTAACCTGAGTCTGTCTGGATGAAATAAATGTGCTCAACTTGTGACTCCAAAACCAACCAAAACTAAACAGTCAACCACAGGTGGAACCAAAGTGCTGGGATAAGGAACAGAGACTGAATTAAGAAGCAAGCCTTAGTAACACCTTATGGCATGCTCCAATCAGATTATGTCCTGGTATCACTTTTTGTCATGACCCAATCATGACATATCTCCCTAAAAATCCTACCCAAGTCCCCAATTTGGAGAGATAGATTTGAGCATTGCTTCCTGTCTCTTTGCCAGTCAATTCACAGTAAAGCTTTTCTCAAAAGCTGGTGTGATAAAATTGGCTTATATGCATCAAGCAATGAGCCCATTGCTTGGTCGGTTGCAATGTATTCATTTCATGCTATATTTTTCAAAAAAATGATCCAATGAATAAATAGTATCATCTCTTATTGTGACTACTCTAAATGGAAGGGGAAAAAATTTAAAAAAAAAAAAAGCCCACATAATTATGCAAGTATATAATCATGCCATGTAATATAGACAGCGTCCTACACTTTTGTAAATTTTCTTACGGAAAATTAAAACTTAATGGTAATGACTAAGTATTTTTAATAAATTAAATATTTAGTTCTGGAATTATTATATAACCTTTATCTTTATATCTCAAGAACTCACTCTAGCCCATTTAATTCTGTGCATTAAATTGTCAGAAGAACTTTAAGACTGATGACTCTGATTTGGTGTACAGCTCACAATCTCCTAAAGGAAAGACTTTTGATGATAATTATTATGAGAAATTTACCAGCAAAAAAGTAGACATTGCTATTTGAAAATTCACTGCATTCCTAATCTTAAAAACCTTAGTAAAAAAAATTGCAAAAAAAAAAAAAAAAAAAACCACTCTTTAAAAATGGGCATTTTTGACCAGGCGCGGTGGCTCACGCCTGTAATCCCAGCACTTTGGGAGGCCGAGGCAGGCGGATCACAAGGTTAGGAGATGGAGACCATCCTGGCTAACACGGTGAAACCCCGTCTCTACTAAAAATAGAAAAATTAGCCCGGCGTGGTGGCAGGCGCCTATAGTCCCAGCTACTCCGGAGGCTGAGGAAAGAGAATGGTGTGAACCTGGGAGGCAGAGCTTGCAATGAGCCGGGATCAGGCCACTGCACCCCAGCCTGGAGGACAGGGCGAGACTCCGTCTCAAAAAAAAAAAAAAAAAAAAAAGACATTTTTAATACAAAGTGTACAAAGTGTTTGCCATGAACCATTTCAAAATCATTTTCTATTTTGTTTTTATTTTATTTGATGTTAAAATTAATTTTGGTATATTTGTGGTACAAGGTTAATTTTCAAAAGAATAACTTCAATTTATCTCATTGACAGACAAGAAAACGGGACTTGGGTTAATTGGCAGGAAACAACTCACATATTGTAAACACATAAAATAAAGGTGTATAACATACAACCAGTTTACAAGCAAAATCTGAGGAAGATAAAAGGAAATCTAAGTTAATTTTATTATACTTATATTGAAAGTAATTGTAATATTCATTTTTAGAGCAAAGCACTGTTTTACCTACATAAATATGGTATTTTGAATAATGGAATACAGTCTAAATCATAAATATCGTACTGAACACTTTAATTTTTAATAGAGCATAAAATTACAAAGAGTAAAAATGTACTATGAATATTAGTAAATAACAGACAAGAAAACACAAAAGAAATTACTGATAAATGAGATCCCATATCAGATACTAAATGCAATCTCAATGAATAACAGAGCAACAAAAAACAAAGTGTAATATGTATACATATTATATTTGAACACAGTTCTAACAAATTATATGCATAGAAAGCATATAGACCAAGTATAGTAGCGTATGCCTGTAATCCCAGCATTTTCAGAGGCTGAGACGAGACAATCACTTGAGCCTAGGAGTTTGACGAGATCGGGCACATTCAGGGTGGTATAGCCATAGATGAGCCTAGGAGTTTAAGACCAGCCTGAGTAACATGGTGAAACTCATCTCTACAAAATAAAAATAAAAATAAAAATTAGTTGGGCAGGGTGGTGTGTGCCTGAGTCCCAGCTGCTTGGGAGGCTGAGGTGGAAAGATCATCTGAGCCCAGGAGTCAGAGGTTGCAGTGAGCCATGATTGTGCCACTGTACTACGGCCTGAGTGACAGAGCAAGATCCTGTCTCAAAAAAAAAAAAGTGTGTGTGTATATATATATATGTGTGTGTGTGTGTGTGTATATATATATATATAAAACAGTATTTGTATGCATATATTGTTATGTATGTGCATGCATACACACACATAAATATATTAGTAAAAAATGGTCTCAATCAAGGTATCCTTATACTATAGCAATACTTCTTTAGCTTTTGAACTATGCATTTCGTTAGTAATATGTTTTAATATACCACATTAGGTTAACTTCTAATCTACTTTTCATTGGTTGTATGAATCACAATTCGATACTTGCTTAAAGATTGCTAGCAGGATGTAAATAATATATGTGTTTTGATACATTTTATTAGAAAATCTTAAGGCCTTTTGACTCTCCAGAAATTTTTGTCAATTGTGCACTGTCTTATGGATCAGATCAGGAATTTTATTTATTCATTTATTTACTCAGATAGTTGTTTAATATTTGTCCCATTTATTCACTTATTTGTGTTTCTTGTTTCTTCATTTTGAATGGGTAATATTTGTATGTAGTTCAAAATGTAAAAGATACACTAAAGTATACAGTGAAAAGAAAATTATCTCTCTGTTTCATTTTCTGTTAGATTTTTCATTTCCACTCTTACATTCTACTGTTCAATTTTATTAAAGTTTGTTATTGTTGTTACTTACATGTTCACTTTAAAAAATATTTAATTTACGCACCTAAATGATATGCATTTTACTCTAGCTATTAAAATTTGGAAATCAGCATACATAGTACCTTATATATTTCTGTATATTTCTTTATTGCTTACTGTTATTAAAGTGACATCATGTCTATAACCACAAGCTGTGCTTTTCATCCTACTCAGTAAAACAATTAAATACTTCAATGTTCCTTGACTTACATTTGCCATCTTTCTTTTAATCAATGACATGTATTTTCTGAGATTTTCTTCAAAATGAACTTAGAGTTCAAATGAAATTACCAGGAATTCTGGTTTCTGCTAAGTTCGAAACATGACTCCTTTGTCCCTATTGCATTCATATCTGAATGGTAGTTTAGCTTGCTGTAACTGTCTTAGATCACACTTTCCTTCCTTGAAGATTGTCTATGTAGTTTTTCACTATCATTATAACACTGAGTATTGCTGTGGAGAAGTTGAAGGTCGGCCTACTTTTTCACCTTATAAAAGAATTAAATCTTTTTTTTTTTTTTTTCTGGCTACTCAAAGCATTTATATATATGAAATCTGACAATCAGCTAACTTACAGGGTTTATTTTCTAGTAGATGGTTTTAGGTCAGCTTCTCCTGGGATATAACATTCCCTCTAAAGAAGTAAATTCGAGTGTTCCTTTATATCCAAAAAGTCATATTTTTTTAATTGAATCTCTAAATGTTTTTTTTTCTTTGTTCCACTATTTACATCATACCAATTAGGAGATAATAGTTATGTGTTTATTAAATCTTGTTTGGAAAAAAATGCTTATTTGAATTTTCTTTGTATCTCGTTCAATTTTTTTTAATGTTCACTCTCTTTTGCTCAATTTTTAAGTCTCATACTTTGTTTTACCTTACCTACTGTGATTCTGGAAATGTCTATAATATTTCTGCTGCTTCTCATTTAACCTTTAGTTCTATGAGATTCTTTTACTTCTTATCACAATTATTTTCTCTCTGAACAGCTCATGTTTTCTTTTCTTGTCACAATTTCTTCCCTATGAAGACATATTTAATGGTCTCTTATTAAGATAACTGCCTCAATAACTTTATAGTTAAGTATGATATTTTCATTCTGACTTTTAGCAGATCTACAGCAACATTTTTGTGGTTAGTATTCTTCCTTTGGTTGGTTCTCCCTCTTCTTCCATTTCTTTCTTACTTTACTCTATTTACTTTGTATTAGTCTATTATTATTTGGTTTGAATTATTTCTCTTCTTTGAACCAAGTAACTCTTCCTGTAAGAGAATGTAGGCTCATGTACTTGGTTGCCAGAATTTCCCTCATGTTTTAGGATTATTTGCGTCTCAGTGAGATCACCCCAGCCAGTCAAGATTAACACCACAGGGCTCTTCACAATGGTGGTATCTCTTTTCCTCCTTGCCACAAAAATATGTTCCTCTCTAGATATATGGGGAGTCCATGTGTTCATTTTATCACTGCCTGCCAAACTATCAAATCAGCAAGATCTTACAGTCTTTGCCGTAATTGTCACTGTTGCAGATATGACTGTTGCTTCCTACTTCAGGGTGTACTACTTACTTGATAAAGTGTACTATGTGTGCTTTTATAAGATTCCTAGCAATGAGTATGCTGAGCTATATATTTCTGCACTCATCATTTAACCTTCTAAACATCTAGAAATACCCCCGCCTCCCTTTTGCACTTCCGAGTTTTAGGTATCTCTTGTTCTTTGAAGTTGTCATTTTTATTTTGATCCTTATTTTCTATTTGTTTTTCATTGATTTCCAAGAGAAGAAAATGAAAACAAAGACTTCCTGTTGCAGCATAAAGATGTACGTTCTCTCAGATATTTAGAAACAAGAAAAAAAGCTTTGTTAGTCAAGAATTGTCCCATCTTATGTTGATTTCATCACTATGGAAAGAATGTAGTTGTACTTTCTCGCACTGTTTTTTGTCTAACACACATTATTAGGTAATTTAACTTTGCTTATCATTTTCTTATTCTCTCTATAGTCTGCATTTATTTTTATTCACTATAGATTTCTTTCACATAGTTCCTCTAATTTATTTAGTTTATAATTTTATTTCTATGTGTTGATTTGTTATGTAACATTCATCAGGAATCACTATAATTCTTCCATCTCTTATGACTGACAGACTGGCCAAAATTAGTTCATATGGAAATAGAATCAAACGTTGTCATTTCCTGAATTTATACTTATACCTACAAATACTCACAATTCATAGTTTCTTCAAATACCAGTAACTTCCTATTTTTTTCTTTCCACCTAGCTTCCACTAGGCACCCACATTTCCTACCAGTCCTTCCCTTTTTCTTATATAAACCAAGTGTGGATTAATACTAAATCTAGACATGTTTTCCACCACAACAATATGGAAACCCACTAAAATAATATAGATGAGTCTGTTCAATTTGTTTTGTCTGCTATAGGATTTTCCTTAATACTATAGGCCAGATGATTTTATAACTATTATATTAAGAAATAATTATTTCTGACTTTAATTTGCAGATTTGGAATTCTCTGCTGTATTTTTTGTTAATTTTACTTCTTGGCAGAATAATGAACTTTAATTAAAAATTAATGAGTCATTAAATGAATTATAAATTCATCAGTGAATCTCAGTTGCAATAATGTTTTTACATTTTTCTTGAAAAAAAATTCTTTTAACAAAACTGAAAGTTAAGTCCCAGATTTCTTTAAGAGTTATACAATTTTGGATATCACTTTATGATTTTTTAGATAGTTACATTTGAGAGAAAGAATCCTTTTTCAAAATACGTAATCTTTAACAATGGCTTTGATCTTAGTTTTAGTGCCCTGGAAATTCACAAAAGGAATTGAGCAAAGCAAGAGACAGGATTTTAGGATCTCTGATCTTGAAGAATGTCTACAGTTTTCTTTGGGGAAGATTATAAAGAACGATTCTACTGCAACTTCTGAATCACTTATGCTCAAGATATTGTTACATACATCTAAGATATCAGTAGCCTAAAGAATAGTGACCAGAGGGAAATGCAGAAATAAGATAGAAACCAGATGAAAATCTGTATTTGAAAAGGATTACCTGACTAAATGTTGTTTCTGAATCCAAAGAGATAAAATCTCAATAAAGGAATAAAATAATAAGGCAAAACTTTTGTAAAAAATTGAGTAGGTATGAAGTGAATTAAAAAAAATGAAATTTGAAGGTTCAGCTGATAGATTGCATTCTTTTATGATGCCTATTGCAGCAAATTGCTCATGCAAATTAATGCTGTTTGCATATTAATGGAATGATTATGAGTGCAATTTTTATGTTATGGAATTACCAAAATTGATCTTGAAAAAGTGAGCGTTTAGCTGTTAGAATTTAATTTTAAAATCATAAAAACTTTAGCTAAATTCCATATTTAAATAAAAAAATGCTTCTATTTTCCAAGTTGTGCTAACCCAAATTATAAAAGTGAATTAACCAGAGTAGGTTATTAGGATAAAAAGAACAGTCAAAATATATAAAGTTTCATGTAAAGTAAAACTTCATTTCTTGCTCATATCCCAATTTAGGCTCTTGCTTATACAGCGGTTCAGGTCAGGTTCTTATAGAACAGATTTTGATGTTGTAGGAAGAACATCAGTTATCACCCTACTGAGCCTGGAGAGGATGGAATTGTGAAAGGAATCCATCAGAATAATTGTCACTCAAAAATTGTAAAACACAATTAATCTTTTCTATAAAAAGAAATAGCAGATAGTTACACTTGACTCCATGCTGATTGAGGTCCTGTCATAAAGCAGATGTTTGAGTTATCTTGAAAACAGAGTATAAAAGGGCATGTTAAATATTAAGCCTGATGTTCCCAGGAGAGAAGAGTGTTGTTAAATTACTACCAATCCTGGTCTATAAAGAGTGTATAATCTGTCTTTTGTATTTTAAAATTTAGGTTCTTTAAATAGAACATTTGGACATCTTTTTGAGTTGCAAAATTTTAACAAGATTTTTTTTTTAAAAAAGAGAGACATTTCTCTACATTAATCCTTGCTACTACTGAAGTGGAGCTTACAAAGGTCAGAAGTAGATAGAGCCTTCCTGCCCCTCCTTTTGCTGTCATACCTATGGAACAGCAGGGTCCTCCCAACGAAAGGGCAAGAGTGATGTTCCCTATAATGAATAGTGCTATTTTGTTACTTGACCTTCAAGACAGCCTGAAAATTTCAAGTCAGAGATCAGTGTGGAAAAGCAAATTGATGAGCAGGAACACTGTAATCTTAGCTGATAACTCTTTAAAAGGTAACCAAAGCTATTTCTTTGCTCCCTGGATACCGGTAAACTTTTCAAAGAACTTAAAAAAAAATCTGGTAGAGCATAAGGAAAAGTGAACATTTTGAGTGGCCTTTTCAAAACCACAAGTCATGTTAAGAATCTTGAGGCAGTCTGTCTTCACAAATGACTATTCAAAATGCTGAATATGCCCCAGATTAGAAATGAGCATTACGTAAGACTGTGTGTAAGCAAGAGCTTTGAGAATGGGGACTTACTGTTAAGTCCAAGAGAAGATCAGAAAGAAAAATAAAGGTCAAAAGAGGAACAAAAGTCCACCAAAGACAGGACCTAATCTAGTTCTCAACAGAATTTGGACTTGGGTCCAAGGGAGAATGTTCAGATATAAATCTGGGGAAAAATACACTTATAATAAAAGCAAAATAGAAAACTAAAAATATCTGAAATTTAAACCTCAAAAAGTAGAAACAGGAATAAAAAGGTTCATAAAATGTTCTAGTTATTTTTATTTTTATTTTATCATAATTCCTACTTAAATCCTTTACATGAACATGGAAATATTTCTAACAAGGGAAAGACAATCATTATAAACAATTGTTTTATGTATTTAAAAATATATTTAGCCAAAAATCATTACTTATATGTATATACAATATAAAGATACAAATACTAAAGCAAGTGTTTTAAGGAGCAAACAATACAATTTATTTTATCCAGATAACAATAATTTAATCAATAGTTAATTTTGTTTCAGTGAATATTTCTGTAACTCAAATTAACTCATAGTAAGTGACTGGTAAAGGGCATTGAAGTTATCATAAGTTGAAATTTGTGTTAATCCATATGGCATTTTTCCAATACGCTTATGTTTTCTGCTCCCAAGTAAAGCAATTAAAGACAAAGAATACTAAATGGCTGGCCTTAGCCAACTAAGTACCATGCACAATACCTGTTCAACCCCATGGTCTTCACTTTCACTTTGTCTTAGTTTGGCCACACATTCTGCTCAGAAAGTTCTTATCGCACTGTTCCACCCAATATTTATACATTTTGCCCTTGCTTTTATAACTCAGTAATGCCATCCCTTCCTTATACAGTATTTGAACAAGCTGTTTTCGCTTTTTTTTTTTTTTGTCAAGGTAAACTCTTTTATTAATTCCAATATGTTTTGTTACTTATTAGGAGTTTAGGATGTTGTTTTAGCTGCGCTGGTATTTTTATTACTATTATCAGGATAATTAAGGCATTACTTAATGTTCTTGTTCCGATGATTCTTGGGATTTTAGTTGGTCTGCCTCAAAACTGTTTCTTCATAGGTTTTGATATTTGTCATGCACATATTCGCATCATACTATTTTGTTACAAAATATGCATGTTGCATTATTGTAAATTGTATATAGTAAAATGAATAGGATTCAGAAATGGTACTGTAATTGACTTCTACTATAATAATTGACTATAGCTAACACTATTGCTAGTAAAATTAAAACAAGAATGTCAAGTATCCTTGACCCTGATTTTTTTTTTTTTTATTTTTTATGCTATAAAATACTCTCCTAGAAGGTCAGTATAAGAAAAACATATAACAGTCAGGTGCAGTAGTATATACCTATACTCTTTACTATGCAGTAGGCTAAAGCAGAAGGATTGCTTGAGGTGAAAAGTTTGAGGCTACAGTGTGCCGTGACTGTACCTGTGAATTCCACTGACCTCCAGCATGGGCAATAGAGTGAGCCCCCATTTCTTAAGAAAAAAATATGTCTTCAGGTACAATGAAATAAAGTATGAAACTAAAGCTTACTTTTCAGTTATCTTCTTCTTATTTTGCTCAATATAAATTCCTGATCCTTGACAAGCAATTTCTAGTTTAGAAATGGAGCAGAAAATCTGTACTGAAACCACATGCTTTCATGAGTTATAATTATATGTTGGATTGTGCCTCATAACACATGTAAGAGTAATTGTATGTTTGAATCAATTCTACAAAATTGCATCCAGGCTACCATTGTATGTATAGTAATGGCATTGGCTTTTGTTTAAATTGTAAATACAACAACACTAAATGGTCACAGGAGAAGAGGAAAATTACAATTATTTAATTCCTTATATATAATAAACTAAATATATGTGTAAAAGACTTGGATATGCTGATCTGGAGTAAACAGAAAATTATTCTGAGTGAGAGAAAAACTGAAAGGAAACTGAACACAGTTTGAAAACCCCTCTCCATCCATCACAAACTAATGACAACATTTAAATGACAAAACTGGGCAAAGTAGGTTGCTGTAACAAGCTTCAGAGCCGGTGGCACAGCTGAAAATGCAACATTTGTTCATTTCTTGAAACAGTGCTCTGACAGGATGATCTGAACTCGATTTATTTCTCACCTTGAGAAGACTTTTAAAAGCTGAGAAAGAATGATACCTATTTGATTGGACTTCTGCATCTACAGAAATCTACAGCCTCCTTCTGTCAACACTGGGTGTACTTTCTTCCATTCATCAAAAAACCTGGTTAATTATTTTACTCCTAATACAATCACCTGTTTAAAGCTAGTTCTTTATGGTTTTGGATCTTTTTTATTTATTTTTTTTCTTTCTGGCAACTCATTTGTTAAAAGAGTGCAGATTTGGAAAAGGGTTGATTAAACATATACTCTAGTGACACACTGGGTACTGGGCACAAAGAGAGTAACTATAAAGACAAAATTATCACAGCTCTGCCTTTATTCTCTGTGGTAAATCACGTGTAAAATGTAATCTAATCCCATTAGATTCTAAAGATTTACCATGGAAGCCAGAATGGTTTCCAGCCAAAAATATTAATAATATTTTTATTTGATCTTATTACAGTAGAACTAATAATTCACATATGCAAAAGTTTTTTTAAAAAAATCTTTATTAATGTCTCCTTCTGGTTTTGCCATTTATTAATTGTGTAAACATATATCTTTATTGGTAAAATTAATATTTTAAAAATATTCAAGTTTTAAAGTATCTAAACTCTCTGATGAAAGAGAAGTTAACTTCTAGAGTTATCTAAATTGCATCTTCTTCTTCCATTTTAACCATTAAGATATCAGTTAAAATAAATATGATTTATTTATCATAAATCCACATTTTCAATGGGGATAGTGATTCTCTCTCACTCTCTCTTTCTCTCTTTATTTCCATGCCTAGAATTCTCAGATTGGCACTTTTGGTTATAGTAGATACTAGTAAAATATAGAAAACACTTTCAGACTCCAATAAACTGGTAATATAAAAATTTGGAAAGGAAGAGGTGAGAAATAAGTGGGCCCTCTCCACTTTCTTCACAAAGACTGGCGTTATATCAGTTTCAAAGCAGCAATAGTGGTGAGAATTTCTCATGCATTCAAGACAATTTTTACTTTATCTGTGACAATTAGCATTGTCTGTAAACTATGCACACAGAGTACATTAGTTAATTAAATTAAATTAATTATATGAGATATGTATCTGGCATTATATTTAGTGTATTGCAATTGTTCTTATCACTTCCTTCACTTAAAAGCATAGCATAGTAATTTTTTGAGTACATACTACACAAAACACTTTTCAAGGAAAACATTTGACATTCAAAGATACACATCTATTAAGTCTTAATGATTCACTCTCAAAACACAAACTTTTGTTGTCAGGATGTATTACCACTGTATTACGCATGAGAAACTAAGGTTAAATGACATTGTGACTAGCTTAAGTTTAAAATGTTAATAAGTGGTAAAACTGATATTTAAATGGTAGAGTTAGCAAAAACTATTAGCCAGTAAAAGCAGATAAAAACAGGCCAGTCTTAGCGCCAAAGAAAAAAAAAATGCAGTACTCTATGCCAGATATTAAGTTGTAAGTTGTACCTTAGCTTGGGTTTCATTCAGGAATTGACAAAGTATTAATAAATATTAGGCAGCAATTGGGGATTGGTGAGAGTTTCTTTTTGAAATTAGGAAGGTTGTAAACACCACTGAACCCTCTCAGGATAAAACATCATGGATCACATCTAGATTAATTGGTGGTTGAGGGTTATGGTTTCCTGGCATCTTCACCGACTCTTTGAACAGTTGACCCTTGAACAACTTGGAAGTTTGAACTGTGAAGGTTGACATATGTGGATTTTGCTTTTACCTCTGCCACCTGTGAAGCAGCAAAACCTCCTCTTCCTCCTCCTCCTCAGCCTACTGAATGTGAAGACATTGAGGATGAAGACATTTGCGATGATCACTTCCATTTAATGACTAGCATATATATTTTCTCTTCATTAATATTTTCTTAATAACATTTTCTTTTCTCTCACTTACTTTACAGTAAGAATGCATTACGCGATACATGTAACATACAAAATGTGTTAATCAACTGTTTATGTTACCATTGAGACTTCCAGTCAGCAGTGGGCTATTAGTAGTTAAGTTTTTGAAGAATCACAGGTATATATATATGTGTGTGTGTGTGTGTGTGTGTATACATATATGTATGTGTTTTTGTGTGTGTCTATATACACTTAAATATATGTATATGTATGTCTGTGTATATATATATATGTATGTGTATATATATGTGTATGTGTGTGTGTGTGTGTGTGTGTGTGTATATACACACACACACACACACTTAACTGAACGGAGGATTCTTAACCCCCTCGTTGTTCAAGGATCAGCTGTTATTACATAAGGGATTGGGGTTGTTTTATGCGTTGTTATTGGTTGTGCAACTGCCTATTAACAAAAGACCATGACATCTGAGGAGGAAAAAGGGAGAATTTTATTTTCTGAAACATCAGTGTGCGGGTTGGAGAGGCACACCCTTCAGTACAAGTGAAAGTGTGCTCTCTAAAGAACAAGAGGAGGGTCTGGCTTAAATAGGAAAGTTCTCACCTCAGTTCTCAATCAGATCCATTGTTGAAAATGAAGGATTCAAACTTGTTCAGTTCTGTTTGGTCAAAATAGTCAGGCTCTGATTGTTTTCAAGCCCTAAACCAAAATTTCTTTTAGATGTTTATTTCGAACAGCCATGGGGTGGGGGCAGTTTAAATCTGCCATTCATCTTGGCACTAACAAGAGGAACTGCTTTGGCTTGATTATAGAAAGGAAAATCCTATGGCACTTTTGCAACATCTTTCCAAGAACACAGAGTATGTGACAGTTCCCACACCCAGACATGGCCACCTGACTCTATTTTAACTTTGAGCAACTCAGTTAGCCACGGAGTTTGTATTTCGTCTGTCAGCTGGAGGCATACTTTAACACTGTGTGACTTGATGATGCTGAAAGTTCTGATTCGAAACTGTCAAGAGGCAGTTTTTCATTTACTGTTAAGAACTTAGCATTTTGTTCAGGAAATACAATTTTGATTGACCAAACTTACAAAATAGAAAATTAAAGAGAATTATAGCATAATTGATTACATTTGTCATCTGAAGAAAGTAGAATTTCTAAATTGAGTTCTTTAATATCCAAATAGCTTCATTTGTTGCCTACTTTTAGGTATATCTTGTTCTTTCTGCTTAAAAATGATATCACGCCAGTTAGAATGGCGATTATCAAAAAGTTCAGAAACAACAGATGCTAGAGAGGATGTAGAGAAATAAGAACATTTTACACTGTTGGTGAGAGTGTAAATTAGTTCAACCATTGTGGTAGACGGTGTGGCGAATCTTTAAGGATCTAGACCCAGAAATACCATTTCACACAGCAATCTCATAACTTGAGTATAATCCTATATACTCAAAGGATTATAAATCATTCTACTATAAAGACACATGCACACATATGTTTATTGCAGCATTGCTCACAGTAGCAAAGACTTGGAACCAACCCAAATGCCTATCAATGATAGACTGGATAAAGAAAATGTGGCACATATACACCATAGAATACTATGCAGCCATAAAAAAGGATGAGTTCATGTACTTTGCAGGGCCATGGATGAAGCTGGAAACCATCATTCTTAGCAAACTAACACAGGAACAGAAAACCACTGCATATTCTCACTCATAAGTGGGAGTTGAACAACAAGAACACATGGACACAAGGAGGCAAACATCACACACTGGGGCCTGTTGAGGGGTTGGGGGGCTAGAGGAGGGATAGCATTAGGAGAAACACATAATGTAGATGACAGGTTGATGGGTACAGCAAACCACCATGGCACGTATATACCTATGTAACAAACCTGCACACACTGCACATGTGTCCCAGAACTTAAAGTATAATAACAATAATAAAGTTATTTTTCCCTGACTCAGAATAATACAGCTTTTTTGCCTTCCTTTGCATAGCATCCTTTTCCTGTCTTCTTTATGCCAACATGCAAAGTGGAATGAGTATATTAATATTTGTGGCAAACTTGGAACACTCATGGTTAGCCTGCACTGACTGTTTCCAATGAACATTTCCATCTTTAATATTAACTCAATCTTTGTCTTATTTCCAACAATCAAGGAACTAATTCCCTAGCTAAAACTACACATAGACACAATTTCTGTTTAAAATTTGAATGATTTGTTCAATTTCAAATGCCTGCAATCTTAAGCTGTATAAAGTGTGGTAAATACATTTTTTTTCAATGGAAGTTGTTACCGAGAATTTCCAAGAGAATACATTATTGGTAGGACTAAAATTTTGTTGAAGAATAACTTGTAATTACAGAACATGGAAATGTCACCAACCAAGAGTAATTGTGTCATAAACTAATCAATATTTTTATAAAATAACACAATTTGAAAGAGAATTTGACTAGAAAATTTGAAGACCTTGGTCCTAATGTCATTTCTGCCCTTCACTGACTATATGACATTAAGAAAGTGCTTTTTATATCCTTGCATCCCATTGTTCTAAACAGTCAGGTGGATGAATATTCCAGGATTTCTTTCTAACTCTAAATTGCCATTTTTAATTAATATATTTGCATATGAAAGCTTACTTTTTCACTTGCTGCTTTTAAAACACAATAGTGCTGGTTTTAAAACACGGTTAATGTTCATTAAATATCAACCATGCACACAGCGTGTACTTGAAACGAGTATTTCTAGGCACATTATATTACATAATGCCATGGTTACGAAAATATTTTGTAGTAATAACAAAAACATTATAATATCTAAATTTTATATTCTAATATCTAAATTTCTATAATTGTTGGGAGTATATTTAGAGACATTATTTAATATGTACTGCATCAAAAATCTATAAAACAAGATGGCATCATTATCCTCATATTATTAACAAAGGATGTGAGGCTTGAACTTACAGAAAGTCTTCCAGTTATTAAGCATCATTTTAATTGTAATTATAAGCATAAAAATATATATTCATAATTCAAATGTTGCTTTTCATTGCTCTAGTCCACCTATTATTTACAAAAATATTAATAATACTAATAATAAACCTACATGTAGTTACTTATTTTTCTCAATGTAATGTGTATTTGGATATGAAATATTATAATTATGATAATTCGTGTTCAAAACTGAAAATTGTTCAAATCGTTCCCGTTTTTCTTAAATGGAGATACAGTGCTTCATCATAGCCTATACCTAATTTTTTTTTCATTTGCAATATACACAAAAGGTTTCTATACAGTAAGAACCAAATTATGCTTTGTGTGAGTGTGTGTATTCATTTAAATTTGACAGCGAATATCACCAAAACTTACAGAAAAAAAGGTCAAATAACAAGTTTATTTACTCTTATGTATTTGGGGTAGAATACTGGGGAGAATTCTCAGCTACTTTTGCATATGTGGCCATGGACCTGCCAATCACAAAACAGTGATAGCACAGAAATAAATGAACTGTACATGTATTGTTAGAGGCATTCTGGTATTCAGTCAAATAAACTCAATTACATTTCGGTAGGCAGACAAGTCAATGTATCACAACAGATGGATGAACAAAGGTGATCATGGAGATAATTTAAGAACAAAAGACACAATATAATTGAAATTATTTTGGGGTGAGTTCCAGAGCATGAACCAAAATGCACATAGTAAAAAAGCTAGTTCCTCAACAAACAGTATGTAAAAACCACTGAGACTTTTCATTCTTCAGTTGTAGAATAATGTCTATCAATATAAAAAAAATTAAACATTCAAAATTAACTGGGTTTCTGAAGCATATAGTATGATAGGTTTTTATCACTTGTAGTAATGAGAAAATAACTCGGTTCTATTGCTATTAATAAGAAATCAACAAATATGAAAAATGAAGTTACAAAATTATGTGTAATTATTGAGACTATTAGTGTTTCTCTAGTACATACATATAGATTTAGATGGAATGCTAAATATACTAAATTTTAAAAAGTCATTGTTTTAAATCCATTACAAAAAAAATTCTGAAAGCTCAGTCATGTTAGAGTTTATTACATTGATTATATTCAGAGACAATTCATAAACCCTATTCAAATTACAGCCTATACATTGATTTTTTTCAGTAGACTTAAAAAACAAGTGCTATTGATTTATCTATCTATCTATCTATCTATCTATCTATCTATCTATCTATATAAAATTTTATATAAAGATATAGGATATATATACTATATAATATAGTGTGTATATATATACTATAAAGGTATAGGATACAGAATAAAAGACATATTTGAGCAGATGCTGAAAAGAAAATTTTCAGTATTTCAGTATTTTATAACTCCAACATGTTTACTTTGGAGGTCTTTTTGTTGTTGTTGTTAAAATATCTTCCACCTCTTCAATTTTAATAAGACTTTATAGTCATGCTTCCATATCTGGGGCAGGTTAGTTCCAGAACTCCCCACAGATCCCAAAATGCACAGATGCTCAAGTCCCTTACATAAAATGGCATAATGTTAGGATATAACCTATGTACATCCTCCTGTGTACTTTACATCATCTCTGGAGGACTTATAATAATTAATACAATGCTTATGCACAAACTTCATTTGCATGAATTCAACATAGTATTTGGTTAACAGCAAATTTGTTTTGCTGTTTAGAACTTTGTAGATTTTTTTTCTGAATATTTTTGATCTGTGATTAGTTGAATCCATGGATTCTCAACTCATGGATATGCAGGTACGACTGCATTTAGTTTGGCTTCCAATATGGCAAATGATATGGTTTGGATCTGTGTCCCTGCTCAAATCTCACGTTGAAATGTAATTCTCAGTGCTAGAGGTGGGGACAGGTGGGAAGTGATTAGATCATGGGGGTGATTTCTCATGAATTGTTTAGCGCCACCTCCCTAGTGCTGTTTTTGTAATCGAGTTCTCATGAGATCTGGTTATTGAAAAGTGTATAGCACTTCACACCACCAACCCCTCTCTGTGCTCTCTCTCTCTCATCCTCCTTCTCTGGCCATGTTAATTGCCTCACTCTCCCTTTGCCTTCTGCCGTGATTATAAGTTTTCTGAGTCCTCCCTAGAAGCAGAGCCACTATGCTTCTGCCACAGCAGAAGCCTGCGGAACCATGAGTCAACAAACATCTTTTATTACATATTATGCAGCCTCAGGTATTTCTTTATAACAACGGGAGAATGGACTAGTTTAGCAAGGTATTAGTACACACTTCCAGATGGTAGCTTAAGAAATTCCACAGATCCACTCCCCAGGAAAACAAGCAAAACTGGGTCAACTATTGAAAAACCATTTAAAGTATCTGGAGTTTATCCTAAAGGCCTAAAGCAAATGAAGAAATATTTATTTAAGAAAAGCTGTTAAAACTCTGTAAGAACAGCCAAAATCTGTGATATTTGATCTATGGCCTATTACCCACTTTATGAGTCCATTTTCTTTTCTTTATTTTTTAATTATTATTATTATTATTATTATACTTTAAGTTCTAGGGTACATGTGCATAATGTGCAGGTTTGTTACATATGTATACCTGTGCCATGTTCATGTGCTGCACCCATCAACTCGTCAGCACCCATCAACTAGTCATTTACATCAGGTATAACCCCTAATGCCATCCCTCCCCCCTCCCCCCTCCTCCCTCCCCATAATAGGCCCTGGTGTGTGATGTTCCCCTTCCAGAGTCCAAGTGATCTCATTGCTCAATTCCCACCTATGAGTGAGAACATACGGTGTTTGGTTTTCTGTTCTTGCGATAGTTTGCTGAGAATAATGGTTTCCAGCTGCATCCATGTCCCTACACAGGACACAAACTCATCCTTTTTTATGGCTGCATAGTATTCCATGGTGTATATGTGCCACATTTTTTTAATCCAGTCTGTCACTGATGGACATTTGGGTTGATTCCAAGTCTTTGCTATTGTGAATAGTGCCGCAATAAACATACGTGTGCATGTGTCTTTATAGCAGCATGATTTATAATCCTTTGGGCATATACCCAGTAATGGGATGGCTGGGTCATATGGTATTTCTAGTTCTAGATCCTTGAGGAATCGCCATACTGTTTTCCACAATGGTTGAACTAGTTTACATTTCCACCAACAGTGTAAACATGTTCCTATTTCTCCACATCCTCTCCAGCACCTGTTGTTTCCTGATTTTTTAATGATTGCCATTCTAACTGGTGTGAGATGGTATCTCATTGTGGTTTTGATTTGCATTTCTCTGATGGTCAGTGATGATGAGCATTTTTTCATGTGTCTGTTGACTGTATGCATGTCTTCTTTTGAGGAGTGTCTGTTCATATCCTTTGCCCACTTTTTGATGGGGTTGTTTGTTTTTTTCTTGTAAATTTGTTTGAGTTCTTTGTAGGTTCTGGATATTAGTCCTTTGTCAGATGAGTAGATTGCAAAACTTTTCTCCCATTCTGTAGGTTGCCTGTTCACTCTGATGGTAGTTTCTTTTGCTGTGCAGAAGCTCTTTAGTTTAATTAGATCCCATTTGTCCATTTTGACTCTTGTTGCCGTTGCTTTTGGTGTTTTAGACATGAAGTCCTTGCCCATGCCTATGTCCTGAATGGTATTGCCTAGGTTTTCTTCTAGGGTTTTTATGGTATTAGGTCTAACATTTAAGTCTCTAATCCATCTTGAATTAATTTTCATATAAGGAGTAAGGAAAGGATCCAGTTTCAGTTTTCTACTTATGGCTAGCCAATTTTCCCAGCACTATTTATTCAATAGGGAATCCTTTCCCCATTTCTTGTTTTTCTCATGTTTGTCAAAGATCAGATGGCTATAGATGTGTGGTATTATTTCTGAGGACTCTGTTCTGTTCCATTAGTCCATATCTATGTTTTGGTACCAGTACCATGCTGTTTTGGTTACTGTAGCCTTGTAGTATAGTTTGAAGTCAGGTAGCGTGATGCCTCCAGCTTTGTTCTTTTGACTTAGGATTGTCTTGGCAATGCGGGCTCTTTTTTGGTTCCATATGAACTTTAAAGCAGTTTTTTCCAATTCTGTGAACAAAGTCATTGGTAACTTGATGGGGATGGCATTGAATCTATAAATTACCTTGGGCAGTATGGCCATTTTCAGGATATTCATTCTTCCTATCCATGAGCAAGATATGTTCTTCCATTTGTTTGTGTCCTCTTTTATTTCACTGAGCAGTGGTTTGTAGTTCTCCTTGAAGAGGTCCTTTGCATCCCTTGTAAGTTAGATTCCTAGGTATTTTATTCTCTTTGAAGCAATTGTGAATGGAAGTTCATTCCTGTTTTGGCTCTCTGTTTGTCTGTTACTGGTGTATAACAATGCTTGTGATTTTTGCACATTAATTTTGTATCCTGAGACTGCTGAAGTTGCTTATCAGCTTAAGGAGATTTTGGGCTGAGATGATGGGATTTTCTAAATATACAATCATGTCATCTGCAAACAGGGACAATTTGACTTCTTCTTTTCCTAACTGAATACCCTTTATTTCTTCCTCTTGCCTTATTGGCCTAGCCAGAACTTCCAACTTCACACTGCTACAAATAACTACCTGAGACTAAGTAATGTATAAAGAAAAGAGGTTTAATTGACTCACAGTTCCATATGGCTGGGGAGGCCTCAGGAAACTCACAATCATGCAGAAGGTAAAAGGCAAACAAGGCATGTACTACATGGTGGCAGGAGAGGGAGAGAGCCCAGCGGAGTGGGGCGGAACTGCCACACACATTTAAATCATCAGATATCATGAGAACTCACTATCATGAGAACAGCATGGGGAAAACTGGCCCTATGATCCACTCATCTCCCACCAGGTCCCTGCCCTGACATTTGAGGATTACAATTTGACATGAGATTTCGGTGGGGAACGAGAGCCAAACCATATCACCACCTTTCCCACCTGCCCCCAGCTCAGCTAAATGAAAGCCTTACTCCAGGTGGGTGTGGCTAAAAAGATGGAGCTTGCTTTCCCCCACTCTCCTTAGGTTACTATATCTCACTTGGAGGGGCAAGACAACAGCATTTCTCACCCTGTCCACATGAAACACAATAGGCTAAATTTCTAGTAAGTGCTGTCAAGTGTCTTGGGCTGTTTTCTTGCACCAAATCTCTACCCATAGGAGAGAGATTGTTCCCTACGTTGATAGGCTGAAGGTACTGAATTCACAAATGTCCTTGCCCTAGCTCATTCAGACAGCAAACCTTGTAAGACCAGAGGTACCACTCCACTCAGAACCCAGAGTAATGACTTCAAGATTTTTATCCAAGGGGGAAAATAGTCCATAAAAGAGAGTTTTTAAACTCTTCCCAAAGACAATGACTTTATTTGAATCAGAGGAAGGAGAGGTTAAAGCATATGGTTCTTGGAAACAACTGCTTTCTTTAATTTAGAGCAACAAGGTTAACCATAGCAAAGGTAGTACACCACCGAGAATCAGTGAAAGAGACAGCTAAGTAAAGTCCTCCTGGGTTTAGTACAAACCTAAAGAAATGACCCAAAAGCTACCAGGACCTAAATGTAATTGGATCAGACTACTGAGGAATGTATTCCCCAGGGCATTGTTTCAAACGATAGAGCAATCCACTAGTAATTAGTAAAAGACTAATAATAAATACGTAGATGACTGAACAGACATTAGGGAAAAAGGCAATCAAAGAGACAACCAGTAAAACCACTGATGAGAGAGTGACTGTGAGTACTCCCAAAGCCCTACTCTTCATGGAGCTACATAAAAGCTTCATTCACACACTAAAAAAACTTCCCAAAACTAGCTGCAAGACAAACTTCTTTAAAATAGCTTATCTACAAATAGTTTAGTGAAGTCACAAACAAGTAATCAAGCAAACAATAAACAAAGCAAACCTCAGAGAGGATGAAGGGGATCAATATACAGAGTTACTATAATATATTGTATTAAGCGCCCAGTGCTCAACCAAAAATTGTGAGACAACCAAAAAAGTAAGAAAGTTGCATCAGGCAACAGAAACTGCCTGTGAAAAGGACCTTACATCAGTTTTAACAAAGCCTTCAAAGTAGTCATTATAAATTTGTTCAAAGAACTAAAGTAAACCAGTTTTATGGAAGTAAAAGAAGGCATGAATATGTCACGTTAAGTAAAGAATATCAATACAGAGACAGACAAGATAATTTTAAAAATGCAAATTCTGTAGATGAAAAGTACAATAATTTACAAATTCACTAGAAAGGCTCAACACTACATTTCAACTGGCACAAGAAAGAATCAGCAGACTTGAAGATAGATTGACAGAGATAATGCTATTGAGAAAGAGAAAAAAAAGTGAAAAAAATGAACAGAGCCTCAAAGAAGTGTGGAATACTTTAAAGTCCAAGATATGCATAATGGAAGTACCAAACAGAGAAAGAGAGAAAAAGAAAGAAACAAAAAATTCTGAAAAAATAGTAAGTAAAATAACTGATTTTACTGAAAAACATTTATCTACGTACATATCCAAGAGCTTGATTAACTCAACATAATCACAGAGGTTCATGCCCAGACATAGCACAGTAAAAACATGAAAGACAAAAGTAAAGTGTTTATTTGTGTGGACCTAAAGGAAAATACTGAGGTAAACTTAATATCAGTAGAGAGTTAACGGCTTAAAATATATATGAAATATGATGGCCTAAAATATATATGAAACTATATATATATATATTTTTTTTCTTTCCACATTTTTGTACATTACCTGGGGGTTTCTTCTCTTCATATCTTGCTGCTTGGAGTCTCTCACGCAGCTGTGTTTATCCGGGAGCATGACAAGGTTACCATGTTTGCTTTAACATGATTTCTTTCTTGTGATATTGCATAGAGGCAGGTTAAATCATTTGTATTTTAGCTAACTTTCATCAGAATAAATCCAGAAACACAGTGCTGCAATAGATTTATTTGTGGCCTAGTTATCATATTAGAATAATAGAACATTTTTCTTATTCTGCATTGTTTTTATTGTTACACATGTAGCATGATAATTTGGAGCAATAATTAATTTAAAAAGGTGTATCAGTTCTTTACATGAAAATATAAGTTCCTAGTGAGCAAGGTATTTTTATCTATTTTGTTCCTTGTTGTTATCTCCACTGCCTAAAGTAGTGCCTGGCCTATGAGTAGAAATGAGTTCAATATTCATTAAATGGATGAATTTTTTAAAAGTGGCGGCAGATAGTAATGAATTCATGTATTCCAAAATCATATTGGGAACAAATGTAATTATGATATCCAGAAAATGTAATTTGCGAATGCCTGTTTCAATAACCAGACAAAAAAAAAATCACACACAGATTGCTAAACAAGATGCCTAAGATACATTTGTATAGTGAATATTGATGAATATTTATTTACAATTCTACGTTTTGTCTACCCTCTAACTTTGATTAAGTAATTCAGTCTTTCTTCCTTTGTTATTTATTTCTTAAACATGCATGTACACTAGCCCGCAGGTTTCCATAACTTCAGCTATTTCAAATACCATGAAAAATGAGCTTATTGAACACAATTCCCTTCATTCTATTTTTAAAACAAATATATAAATTATATTTTCAGTGCTGATTAGTGTGGAAAAAGTGGCATCTCATAAAAGGAACAAATAAATCATCTTTCTGTCTTGTTACTGTTTTAAAAGTGTCATTTCTGAAACTCCCTGAAATATTTTAAGCATACATATTTAGATCTCAAAATATATACTGCTTAAGCAAATTAATTTTTATTTTAACTAATAACATTTATAGCTCAATTATAAATGCTTGAAGTAATCAATGCAATCATCCTATTCATATAACAAATTAGGATTTAATGTACATTATATTCAATTTAAGCTTCATCTACAGTATAATTTCGAGTGAGGCAAATAATTATTTTGTATATTGCAAAATGCAAATCTCTTGTTTAAAAAGCTGAAGAAACACACATTTTATCATGCATGAACCCTACTAGGGATCCTGATATCCCTTTAACTTGGGCCTCATGATAATTGTTACTATCTTGCTAACTCTTTATTGAACATATATTCAGTCCATTCCACATAGACTATTAACTGCTTCTGAAGCATTGCCTTTTCAAGTCTTTGGTTTGTATACTTACTGCACCTTTGAAATAAATACTTCATGATTATATATGTATGTATACATATTATATATATGTGTGTGTGAGAGTGTGTGTGTGAGAGTGTGTGTGTGTGAATAAGCTATTTCATCACTATTCCATTATTGATTGGCACAATGGTAACTGGATATTGTCCCAATTTTCTAAGCTCATTTGCATGGTAGTTAACTTGCTCCCAGATGTGCAAATGTTTGACTTGTCTTTTTTCTTCATGTGACAATCAATCTTTTATTTTATGTTCAAGCATAATCTACTTTACTCAAACTATAGAATATTTTAAACAAACATTATAAAAATAATAAACATATCCAAAATGTTCAGCATTCTTACTTAACAGGTGCCTGAAACATGCTTAGACAACTATGTTACAGCCTCAATTTCTTCTCATACTTCCTGTATTTCAAACACCTATTTTTTAGCACAGTTTCACAGAACAGTTCACTATTACTAAAACACCTCACCGCTTAAGTATCATTGCCCTTCCATTTTTTACATCTCTCATCTCTAATCCTCTTTGCTCATTCCTAAATAATGAAATTCATTTCACTTTTCAAGGATAAACTACAATGACAACTTCCCTTAGCAGCTCCAGAAGAGTTAATTTTCTCCTCCTTGGTGACATTAAAGAACTTTATGTACAAATTCTTATAGTAGTTACTATATTCTAAATATTATTATGTATTTGTCCACAATATACTTTGGAAACTTCAAGGGTAATGAGCATTTCTTATCAATATTTGAATCCTCATGACTTAGCCCAGTGCAGATTTTAGAGTCATTGCAGAAATACCTTGCCTAATAAGACAAGAAATAAATGGATATCATAATATGTAACAATTTAAAAGTACTCTAAATTGGGGGAGCTCTATTATACAACACAAATGATATAATTGAGCACAGAACTTGTCTGAATAAGTTGGTTTTAATCACTTGAGGTGTTGCTGTACCAAATATTATACAGCTGCTATGGACTTAATGCTGGTGTTACACCTAAATTCATGTTAGAACTTAATATTTGATGTGATAGTATTAACAGGTGGGACCTTTAAGACATGATTAAATTATAAGGACTCTGTAACTGGGAACGTAAGTATTAAAAGTAAATTTTAATCACCCAGTTTCTTTTTCTTATTTTCTTTCCCTCTTATCCCATCATTCTTCCCTTCTCTAGACACTCCCTTCCTCCAAAGTATGCTAATCTAGTTATGTTCTTACTTAAGAATTTCCAGAGGCTGATCTTGATACAAACCAGGCATAGAGCCCTGATTGTGGAATCCTCCTCCCTGGTGGAAGTGGCGAAAAATTACTCCACCACAATCAGGCTAATGTCAAGATAATGCCAGCCAGACTTCCAGATGGGCAATTACCCAAGATAGCCGACAGAACAAAGACACACAGACCCTGCATCCTGCACCACTCTTACATGTCTCCCTTGCCAAGTTTCCCTTAAAAAACCTTATGATGAATTTTAAAATTTAAGATGGTATATAAGAACACCAGTTGCCATCTTCTTGGTTTGCTGGTTCTTCAATTAAACTTACTTTTTCTCCTAGCAACACTTGCCTCTCATGGTTGACTTTCGAGCAGCAAGCAGCCTATTCTGGGTCCAGTTACAACTCCACCCTCATAAATGGAATTACTGCCTTTATCAAAAAGGCTCAAAGGACCTTCCTTGCCCCTATTTACCATGTAAAGACACAGAAAGAAGGCAGAGAGCAAGCCCTTACCAGACACCAAATCTGCTGGTACCTTGATCTTGGACTTTCTAACCTTCACCACTGTGAGAAATGCATTCCTGTTGTTTATAAATTCCTCAGTCTAAGGCACGTTGTTATATCCGCCCTAACAAACTAAGACAATGACTTTCCATTTATTGGAGATAAAGAACACATACATTATTGAGAGTGTCAAATATAGCATTTTAAAATAGAGTCTATCATTTAGTTAAATGAGAATGTAAGAAACATTGACTTTGCTAAATTTAATGATCCTGTACATAAAATGCCTTAAGAGAAAATGATTAAATTTTACTAAATGATGATAATAGTTAAGATCCTCTAAAATTCATACGGTTGAGTGTCCTGATTCTTGGTCATAATAACTTGTAAATAATTAGAATATTATTATGTTATTTCACCTACAAATATGTAAAACTAAAATTTCAAGTTGCATGTTTCAAATTAGATGTGAAGAGAAATTTCAGTAAATTGAATCTGTTCCAGCAAAAAAAAAAAAAAAAAAAAAAAAAAAAACCATGGAGGATGCTAGAATATGTAAAAACAATGTATATACCACTATGCATTAGATTCCTATACAATATTTACTATGTGGATACACTGATGTTTAAATATTTTACTTAGAAGATAAAATAGTAAAAAATAGTGGCAACCATTAAAATTTGATGAGGGTATATTATCATTTACATAAAAAAGGGTTATTCCTGATACTTTGTATAATGAGGGTTGATGCTATCTCTGAAGTGATTTATCCAGGGCACTGAGAAACATGTAGAACTTCGAGTGAGTGTCATTTAAAATAAGCAAACAGTTTTATTTTGACTACTTGCCACTTACCTAATAGTCTGTAGCTAGGATAAAGTCTTTTTCGGATTTAATATTTCTCACAAGCAAGATTCCAACTAAAATCCAGCAGTCAAAAATGTTAGTCAAACATCTTTGACTACTCCACTTGCAAAAGTTGTCATTTTGGCACTGCACAATTCAAAGTGTAGGAGAATTGTAGAAGAAGGAATACCATACAGAAGAACAGATGGGCAATGTAATCAGAGAGATGGAAACTCTTAGAAAGAACCAAAACGAAATAAAAGAATTCAACAATGCTGTGACAGATATGAACAATGAGCCAGTAGCACAACTAGCATTCGCATCTTGGTTTCGAATTTTATTCTCCAGTAAAGGAAGCCAAGAAACCTTGAATAGATGGCCAATTCTAGCTGCAGCAGGAAATAAAAAAGATGAACGTAGGCATCTTTTAGTGTCATAAAGTAAAGTACTCATAAATTAAACCCCCTAAATAATGGGAGTATGTCAAAGAGACAGTGGAGCCAACTGAAAGGGAAACCAAGAGTCAAATCTAGAGCAGCATGAGAAACAAAATAACATAGCATTGGATTTTAATCCAAATTACAAAGTAAATATCTATGCATTCACACAAATGTAAATAAAAGGTGGGAAAAGAAATCTCTCAAAGTAGAAAAATTCCAAATAATCTCTATAGGTTCTCTGCCCTGGAGGAAGTGGAGCATAACTTTTAAGTGTTAGCTGCCCATAATGACTTCCTTCCAAAGAGTATGGAAAGACAGAGCAACAGTAAATTTACCATACAGAAGCCTGACAAACATGACCTCTGCCAGACAATTAAGGTTAACAGTGACATTTTATGTTGATAGTATTAATCATTGATATTAAATAATGAAATTGTTACTTTACCTCTGTGGTCCTCCCAGAGAAGTGGAAGAAGACAAAGCAACAAAATGCAATGTAGGATCCTGGATGGAGTGCTGGAACATGAAAAAGACATTAAGTAAATACCAAGAAGATCTGTATAAACTTTGAATTTTAGTTAATGATAATGTATCAATATTAATTCATAAATTATAACAAAAAATGTAATGTAAGATATTAATATTAGGATTAGCTTGGTAAAAGGAATATCTGTATAGTCCTTGCAATTTCTTTGTAGATCTAAAACTACTTTTAAAAATAAAAAGTTACTTAATAAAACAAACTTAAAATATATTATAAGTAATGTTTACGTTGACTATATATTGAAAAATGTATTGGGTTAAATAGAATGTATTATTAAAATTAACAACAGCAAAAATAATATATACCCAAGACTTTTGAAAGGTCTGTTTGCCCCTTATGGAATGACATGGTAAAAATGTTTTATAGCATGACAAAAAGTAAAATGTTAACATGAAAAGTAGAGCAGACAAAGTTGACTGGAAATATGTCTTGATTATCTTTGCATCCTAATTTCTACAATGTCTTAATGCTTGGTTACATTTTTATTTTCCATAAATTTCATAAGACAATGAGTATTTTTTGTAAACCTCTGAATTTTAAAGTCTTCAAATAAATTAATGTGACAGTCATAATTCCTAACTATACAATAACCAAGCTAATAGCTACTTTACTTTGACAGTGGATGCATCCTCATTCTATGCATATGTCTTTGTTTCTGTTCTCTTAACTGACAGCAAAGCAACCCAGTAGGTCTTATTTTCCTTATACTATGCCTGCCCATGAATTTCTCCTCATCTGTGTTCCATTCTTAGCATCATCAATGAATATAACTAAAAATACTATTAAACTAGACATTTTTGGTTAATTTATTTTAAAACAACATTTATATAATTTGGTTAATTCAGCATAAAATTGTGCAGGTGCACTATGGTTCAAATAATATAATGTCCAGGCTGTTATTATGTGTAAAAAAACATAAATATAATACAGTACTTGCCTTTAAGGAGCATCATATTCAATAAAAGTCATCACAAAATTAACAAAGTCAAAATAAATTTGAACATTTAGCACAAAATGGTGAGCTGTAATTTTCCAAAGAATAGAGCTAGAATACTATCTTAATCAGTATGGGCTGCTATAACAAAACATCATTAACTGGGTAATTTATAAATGACAGAAATAAATTTTTCACAGTTCTTCAGGTAAAGTCCAAGAATAAGGCATTGGCAAATTCTGTGTCTTGTGAGGGTTGCTTTCCAGTTTATAGCTGTTTTTTGTTATGTCCTCACATAACAGAAGGAGCTCTCTGACTTCGTCATATAAGACCACCACTATCAATCTTAAGAGCTCAACCCTCATGACCTACTCACTTTCCAAGGTCCTCACTTTCAAATGCCATCATACTAGGGATTAGGTTTCAACATAGAAATTTTGGTGAGACATAAACATTCAGTCTATTGCAAATACTCAGAATAGCACAAGGTTTGTTTATCAAAACTGAGCTGTACTATGTTGGTCATAACAAACGTGAGAAAGTAGTGAAGAAAATTAATGGAAGAGATCTGAAGTCCACTCATAACCTATGAAGGCCCTTGAATGACTTTATTTATTAGGCATAAACATCTCCCTATTCTGAATAACATGAGTGACCATTACTTTTTTACCCTAGCTCTTCTTCATTTGTCTACTTCTTAATTAAAAAAATTCACATGAATGGCCCATTTTTCTTAAAACATCCAGCCAAAAACAAATTTTCATTTATATTATACCGCTCCAAAATCACCTGGAGCAAGCCCAAATTACATAAAAAGCCTCTCTATCGGTACCCTCCCCACAAAGTTTTTCATGATGCACCTTTCTCATATTACAGCAAGCTAATCAACTTTACTATTGTTGACTACAGGTATACTCTTGCTGAATTTTGGCTAATGGGCTTTAACAAGATATCAGATCTCTTTCCATACTATTTTTAATTTCAATAGTTTTTGAGACACAGGTAGATTTTGGTGACACAGATACACGTTTTAGTGGTGATTTCTGAGATCACCCATCACCGAAGTGTTGTACGCTGTAAGCAATATGTACTCTTTATCCCTCACAGCCCTCTCACCCTTCTGCCACTGAGTTCTGAAAGTCCATTTAATCTCCAGGCTACTGGCTTTTCATTCTTGTTGACGTTTTGAGTGTCAGAAGAATGCTGAATTTGTTACATACTTCTTTCCCTTACTCCTACATGTCAAGCAGAAAGAAAGAATTGAAGCCACTATTCTTTTCTTTCCTCTTGAAATTGTCCAAAATGCACCACTGACCGCAATAAATCAATCTTAGTTGGAAGGGGAATTGGAAAAAATAGGTAGGTGATACAGGAAAACAGAAATGCTGTATTTTAATTAGACCAACAATGATTTATCCTTCAAGAAAGATAAGTTAATTTTTTGCAACTAGTTTTATTCGGTCAGAATCACTCCATTTAAAAAAAAAAATAAAACAACCGAACAATATAATTAAGAAATTAAAATACAAAAACTTCAACAGAATATTGCAAATAGAATTCTGTAATATATGAAAAGATAGCATATCATAAACATACACATATAATATACACAATTGCAAGGCTGGCTCAATAGCTGAAAAACAATCAATCTAACTTACAACATTACATGTTTAAAGTAGAAACAACAATGGTCAAACAATGACCAAATCAGTAGGTGAAAATTTGACTAAATGAAATACTCATTTATGATAAAAGAAAACTCCTGATAAAATTAGCTTACATAAAACCTAAAGCTAGCATCATATTTAATGATAATGATGGAACACTTTTGTCTTAGATTGGAAACAAGACAAGGATATTCAGTTTCAAAACTTTTAATGAACATTGTACTTTAAGTTCAAACTTGTACAATAAGTGACAAAAAGGTGGTATATAAAGGTGTATATATACACACATATATACACATATATACACATACATACATACACACACACACACACATATATATATAATATATATATATATATATATATATAAAAAGTTGGAGCTAGGTGTAGTGTCTCATGCCTGTAATATCAGCTCTTTGGGAAGCTGAGATTGGTAGATTACTTGAGCCCAGGAATTTGATACTGGCATGCGCAACATGGTGAAACTTCATCTCTACAAAAAAAAAAAAAAAAAAAAAGCAAAAATTAGCTGGGTGTTGTGGTGCACACATGTAGTCCCAGATATTTAGAAGGCTGAGGTGGAAAAATTGCTTGAGCTAAGGAGGCATTTCTCCTTTGTTTCTGAATAAAGACAGTATATTTGTGAGGAAGTCCGCCCATTGAACCATGGAATAGAATAGAAAATCCAGAAACAGATTAACACAAATATAGTCATTTTATGTATATCTATAACAAGGAGCTACACCAATTCAATTGGGAAAGAGGAGTATTTCAACAAATGCTTTGGGAAAAATTGGAGTTTCACATTTAGAAAAACAAGTTCAACATAAGATCACATTACCTGCATACAAAAATTAACACAAAGTGAATTTCAAATTAAAATGCAAACTGTAAAATTATAAAAATTTATAAAAGAAAACAAAAAAGTGACTTAAGTTTACACAAATTTCTAGAAATGAGATTACATCTATGATTTATAAAGAAAACATGATTACTAAAAGAGTCTTGTGACATACAAAAGACTCCTTTAAAAGAAAGACAAGCTACCAATAATTAGGAGAATACTTGGAAACTTCATATCTGCAAAAAGAACATATATATAGTATATGCAATGAAATCTTAAATTCCATATTAGAAAATCAGAGTGATGTCAGCAAGATGGCTGACTGGAAGCCTCTAGCACTTGTCACCCTCACAAAGAAAGCCAGAACAATGAAGAAACAACTACATTTTAATGAAAATAACTGAAGGAGAGTTCTGGAGTTTACCAGAAATGTATCAGAAAGCCTAGTAAGCAAAGAAACTCTGGATGACCACGTAAAGGAATGGGAGAGGGCACTGTCCACTAACCCATTTTATAACTTGGATCAACTGGGAATCAGGAGGAACTTTTCCCTATGACAAGGAGTTAAGCCATAGGGCCTTTGTCAACTCCTTGGACACCAACAGACCCCACATTCAGGTTTCGTGCAGTCTTCATAGTCACTAAGCCCAGATGAGGGAGCTGCCTAAAGGCTAGAAAGCTGTGTTCCCCTAAGAGAAAAAGCCAACGCTAAGCCCTAACACCTGTAGCCCACAGAATGACTGTGCCATGCCATCTTGGAATGGAAACTATGGCTGGAGCCTGTCTTGCTCTAGGGGTGAGTAGCAATGGCCCTCTACCCCTGAGGCTAAGTTTTTGCCAAACCACAGCAGCCCAGTTTTCTGACATCCCCAAGCCTAGTTGTGAATAGCTGTTACACCTTTCTCTGTGGGACCAAGAGAAAATGGAGCCACTCCGCCCATCCTCTTTGCCTAGATGCTTGACCTACAGCTAAAGTAACACCCTATCTTTTGGGAATATAGTACCTTGGTCACTTAGGAAAGTCTTGTCTCCTCAGCCTAACCTGAAGTAGTGTCCTAAAACCCAGGAAGAGGTGCTTTGGCTACTCAAAGAGGTAACACATCCTAGTACCTAAGCTGAAGCTGTGGCCTACATTCCATGGAAATGGTGCCTGGGCCACCCAGAGCAGTCGTCTTCCCGAGGTCTGAGATGAAGGGACACATTATCCCTTGGTAATTAGTGGCTTGGTCAAACTGAGGAGCTTTGTGTTTTAGAACTGAGCTAATGTAGTACCCTCTCCCAAGGCAATAGAGTAGTGGTTGACACGAGATGCCCTGTCTGACAGGCAAACAGACTCTAGTACCTCTCTTCTCTGGAGCTGGACTAGAGTCTGAGCTTCAGAGGCATCCATTGCCTAAAAAGTAGAGTCATCACTGTGCTATTTCCTCCTCCCCACAAGAACCCAAATGACAACTGTACTCCACTATTCTGAGGTATCAAAGTAGATAGAGCAGACACATAAAAGAGGAAAAGAAAAGAATCAAACTTTAGCACTACAGAAAGCCACCAAACTACAATGATACAAAAAAGAGAGAAAATAAGAAACAAAGGATAAACAAAACAAGAAAACAACCAAATGCCAGGAGTTAAGTACTTGTCTATCAATGATAACCTTAAATGTAAATGGATTAAATTCTTCACTTAATATGATATGATGTAAAGAGTTCCCCATTAACAGAAACAAAAATAAATATATTTTTCTTTATCTTAATTATATTTTCTCTCTTTATAAGTGGTATTTTCAATAAGAATGCTAAAACAGCAAGGAAATAGTAATTTGTGCTTACTTTTGTTTATTTTTAAAATGCTTTTCATTCTGTTTCTTCCCTTGGCCAAAGCTTCCTGGCTTGTGTTTGGATCTTGTAAAATTGCTTCAGAAAGTTATTTAAGAATTGTACTAATTCATCCCAAGGATGCCCAGAAAGAAATCCTTTTATCCTCGGGATAATCCTGATATCCTCAATCCTAGTATCTTTCCACTCAGTCTCCTTTTTGGCCAAAAGTGTTCCATGAATCTTAAGAACAATCTTGCTGGTGATTTTTCAACAAGCTGTGCTAAGATAAAGGGTTGATTTGTCAAAACCAGATACTACATTAAAACTAGATATTGCAGTAAATTTTATAAATTATTCAAAGGATAAAGGAAAGAACCATGCATAGATAAGATATTCCTTCTGGAACTTAAAGTTGTTGGAACAAAACATCATGAGAAATAGCTGCCAAGGGGCTTGTTTTTGCTACATCAAGTTATGAGGTTTGAACAATATATTCAGAAACACTATTTAAAATGTGCTTTTTTTTCATATTCGAGGATCCTCCTATTTTTACACTACTATAAAACAATGCAAAAAAGAAATGCATAGCTGTGATTACATTTATCCTCCATTCAACCAGTCTTCACAAATTCTATGCTCACTAAAAATAATCAACATAGGCAGCTTATATATAGCTTATTAATAATGTTCTATGAGGAGACACTTCTGCACATATTTCTGTGAGTAAATATCATTATTCTGAACTTTTTTAAAATCAATTTAGTTAAGCTGGAAACTATGCTTTTCAAAATTTCTTCATCTGGTTAACTTAAGAAATGTTTTCATTCTACCTTAAAATAAATTTTTGTTTCATTTTTATGAAAATTATAAAAGTATAAATTACATAACAAAACATATGATTCTAAATGTTTACATTATTGAGAGCTTGAGAGGGGTAAAAATGTCATGTGGAAAAATGCCTATATAATAGGAATCTCAGAAAAAGTTATTCTGAGAAGCAAGTAGATATTTGGAACATAAGAGATAGGATAGATAGATAGATAGATAGATAGATAGATAGCATATATGTCTATCTTTATGCTTGGTGGCCTAAGTCAAACTGATTTCAATATATCTTTTAAATTTATAAAACCAAGGTTCATTTTTTTACCACATAATTATATAGTAAGTGTAATAATGTGTAGAATGTTTACTGTAACTGAGGAAAATAATTCTAAATTATATTTGTCTTTATGTAAAATGTCATTAATTGAATTACATTTTCTTGAATTCAATCTAAAAATGAACATCACATCATAAATACAGAGTATAGAATTGAAATGAAAATGTGTAATTAGTATAAAGCATCTATAATCCCAATTATATTTATATTTGAAAGTCCCATAATTGTGCATCTTAATTAGTAGATGATGTTTTGTGTTTTTGGTCAAATTACTAAATAATTAAGAATAAAGCTTTTTAATAATAAAATAGTAGCAAAATATATCTAGAAATTGCTCTGAATGTTTTTCAGCATCCTACTAAATGAATTAATAGAGGATTTTCAAACAAATATCTTGGCTTTGGATTTAATTAACTAACACCTGAACTACAGCTGAACTGCAGTGTAGTACACAGTGTGAAGTAGAATTTTTAATGTAAAGGTTAATGACTTAATTAGCGACACTTAAATGTTTAATTCAAATAAATGCTCAACCAGTCGACTGTAAAGTTCAGCCATTTTTTTCCTTTTTGCTTATTTACTTTAAGAATTGTTTTTCTCATTGAAGTTTGATAAACGAGATAGCGCATAAGATTGGAGAAAGGGAACATAATAATTTGATTGTGCTATTTTCATATAATGATTTTAAAAGTGTATGCTAAATTGAAAAATATTATACAATCTGATAATGATAAAAAACTCAAGCTCAAGTTAGCTTTTATAGCCATTGGTTTGTTACTTACATTTCAGTCGGGCTGCTTTTTACATCTGAAGAAATGCAAATCAACTGAATAATAAAGGATTCAGAAACTTTTTAATAAATCTGTTCTTAAAATTAAAATCTTGTAACTTGGCCGGGCGCGGTGGCTCAAGCCTGTAATCCCAGCACTTTGGGAGGCCGAGACGGGCGAATCACGAGGTCAGGAGATCGAGACCATCCTGGCTAACACGGTGAAACCCCATCTCTACTAAAAAATACAAAAGAAAAAAAAAAAAAAAAAACTAGCCGGGCGAGGTGGCGGGCGCCTGTAGTCCCAGCTACTCGGGAGACTGAGGCAGGAGAATGGCGTAAACCCGGGAGGCGGAGCTTGCAGTGAGCTGAGATCACGCCACTGCACTCCAGCCTGGGGGACAGAGCAAGACTCCGTCTCAAAAAAAAAAAAAAAAAAAAAAAAAAAAAAAAAAAAAAAAAAAAAAAAATCTTGTAACTTAAAAGTCTATTTCTACTCCAAACTCGTTAATAAAGTATTACACCCCCTCTTAAAAAGGAAACAAGCATGTGTACATACCAGGTACTCGCTGTTTTTATCTTTGTTATCTATTCATATTATTTACTTTAGAATTTAATATTCTAACAATTATTTACTATTAAACAATTTATCTGTCTAAATTTTAATTTTTATTTACTTTTATTATATTTTATTTCTAGCATAAGGATGTGGAGAAATTCTGTCTTTTAAGAGATCATATCCACTTACTGTTTAAAGTAATTCTAGAAATAATACTATATATATTGTATACTAACAATAAGAAAATTATACTTGGAATTTATCCCATTATAATATTTTAAGGATATAAGCCTTTCCATTCAAGTGGTAATAATAATAGCGTAAATCTATATCTTGAGTATGAAATGGATCCCAATATCAGTTTAAATAAAATGTACATAATAATTTCAACTGGTGATGTAATCCAACATATTCCTATCTTCATGGTTGCTGCTTATTTTGATATCTTGATTTACCTCTGTCATTTGAGTTTTTGACTTATGAACCATACATTTCCCTTCTTAACTGTAAACATCACACAATTTTCAATTGGAATGGATCCACATTAATTAGTTCTGTCTGCTTCAACTCACTGTATTTCTTTTATCTGCAAATGCTTCTTACATTTCTGGCTTAAACACAATTTGCTCATCAGCATTAAACACGTCGTCCATGATGCTACACTCAAAAAACAAAATTGCAGGATTATTCAGAGAAAACAAGCACTTGACTTCTTTTCAAAAATGTCCTCAATTATTTCTCAATTCAAAAGAGAAAATTGAAGTCACACTTCTGTTACTATAACATGGAAGCAGAATTTCAGAGAAGCCCTGAGACTTGGCTCAATCATAATTACTTTTCAAATATGACATGAATAAGCTTTAAAGGAAAAGGCTCAACACTTCAAGTACATGCTTTAATTAGGAATCGAGGGTTAAATTTATTGTCTGGGCTAACAGAGATTGAATTTAGTAACTTACATATAGCTGAAAGCAAGGTATAAGGTAATTTATTCTAAAGTACTTTAAAACATATTTTAAGTTTTGAAAATTACTCATTACTGTTTAAGTGTGATGATGATCAAAGAACTGTTCCATTTTAGGATTTTCATGTGACCGTAAATGTGAATTTGTTAAGATGGTTAAAGTTTCTAGCTTTTCAACATTAATTGAATTTCCATCCATAATTTATATTTCTATTGTAACTTCAAATATATATAATTAATAAATACACACCAATTTATTCATTTGTTTCTTTCTTATATGATTTACTAGTTCTGATCCCTCACATAACAAGTAAGCAAAAAAATCCATATCTGGTAATTTCCCTTTTAAATTTGCAACTCTCTTTTGAACTCTATAATGATTTTTGTGACTACTAATAATCTCAGAAATATTTTCTTGTGAATGATATTTTTTTCTTTTGCTCGCATAAGAGAATTCCGATTTTGCCTCGTTAGTTTGTTTCACATCTTTCTCTTTCAGATGGTTTCTCTTCACCAGACAATTTTCTCAGATGCTGGGGCGTCACTATCCAGAGGAAAGGAAAGGGTGGAAGATGCAGAGGTGTGAATCTAGAACGGTGTGGGACAAATTTATAGGAAGTTTGGAGGAGTATCTGGTGTGTCATCTGGGCTGCTCTGCTTCCTGAATGTATTCAGAAACTGACTCAGGTTTTTCCATGTCTTTGCTCCATGAACCTTGTGGATATGAATCGTATCCATGTTGTCAAAAAGGACTCACCATGGTCACATCTGGTTTCAGATGTAGGGCTGGCAGAAAACAGCAGTGGAAGGTGTGTAATCTCACTTTGAAGATATTATACATAAGTGGCATATCTCACTTCTGCTCACATTTTCTTTGATAGAGTTTAGTCACATGGTTATATAGAGCTTTAAGAGTTGCTATTTGGCCATATGTGTCACTAAAAACTTGAGGAGATCGTTTGCAATGTTAAAAATGAGGAAAAATAGATTTTGGAAACAGTTAATATCTGCTGAAAAATCTATGGCTTCTGAGGTTTTTTGTCACTCACCAAGACACAGTATCTTGATGAGTAGCATCTCATTGACCCTAGCTAATGGAGAATAAAAGATTATTGGCCCCCATTAAAATTATGTAGCTAGGGTGAAGCCCTGCTTTTCACTTTTACTTGGTATTCAGCAATAAAGTATAAGTATATAAATGGCATCCAGCTCAAAACAACAAATGCTCACTGCAATTACTCAGAGAAAGTTGTGAGGGCCTACATTTATTCCCATCCTAACCCTCCTACTCTCACCAGTAGCAATCATCATTGAAAAATTTGGTTAATATCCTTCCAGATCTTTTACCAATCATTTTATATCACAGTCTTCATTCAATACTTAATATTTCAACACAAATGCCTTCATATAAGTGCTTTCCAATTAAAAATAGTCATAATTTTGCCTTCTTTTATTTCTGATCTACCAGGTAAAATGAGAAGATGGTAGCTGGCAAGAAACCAATGTGCACTGGCTAAAATTTATGCTAATACTGTCACTCCATAGCAATGTATTCCTAACATTCAGCATGAATAGAGAGTGGAGTAACTGTGTTAAATGATCTCTTTAGCAGAGAGAGCAAAAACAATATTGCTTGTAGTATGAGAAATGCATGTTTTAAATGAATACTGAGGGCTTTTAGATTTTGTTTCCTTTATATCCCAAAGATTAAGTGTTCTAAATTACATGTTGCACTGGGGACAAATTATTTCTTAAGAGATACAAAACTGCATGAAGCATTCTATTATAAACAAACTATAAAATATGTTCCTTATGTTTTCTGACTTGATATAATTATTCAGAAAGAGTCCATATTCTTATAGTGTTGTTTATTTTGATCAACAAGAATATGAACAGATATTTTAGTGTTGAAATACTGAAAAAAAATGAATGTATAGTATTTAGCTTACTTTTGAAATTTAAATTTGACTCTTAATAATTCACAAATATGTTGCTTGAATAGCAATTCCAATTACAAATATATTTCATGTTTCAATCTTTCTCAAGGTAGATTCTTAAATATTTATTTCATTATTAATATTTGGTATAATTTTTTAAATAACCAACTCCAGATAACAAGGGACATTTGTATAAAACAATTATTTTTCCAAACAATCATTTTACACTAGCAATGTGAAAATAAGTTATGAGAGTAGCATGAATAAATAAAATAATAATTATTTAAAATGCAATTTTTTTTATCTTTTATGCTTTGTCCTGAAGAATATTTCCGATTTCAAATAAATGTACTAAGTAACATTGTTTTGTATGTTAAATGTTAATCAGTGCCAAATTATGAGCTACATCTTAAACATGGAATATTTTGTTCACCTGTAGGTTACTGGTCATAAAACCGAGAAAATCAGCTCATGTAAGTTACATTAATTATAACTCACAAACATTATTCTTTCTGCCAAGTTTATAATTGAGGCTGTTTATTTTCCAGGAAGTACAAGAGCAGCTGTGGGCTATAACTGAGAATAGTCATCTTTGCATTTTTCATTGTTGCTTGGTAATTGCCTAATTTTTTCTTTGATATTCCCTTATATAAGGATTCCAATTAAAACTATGATGTTTTCATTCCACCCTTTATATTAATCCTATATTCACTGTTTTTGAATTTTTAACCCATGAATGCTCTGTTTTCTCCCATTTAATTCATAATGATCAAACTCATATTTTTTCTGACAAAGCAAAGACATGACATTCTAATTAATATACAATGTGACTTTTTTGGCTTTAGAAGCAGAAATAAATGTAGACTTTAGTGTTGACAGATGATTGTTGTAGTTATCACTATACAACAATTCATTTAGTTAAGCTAAAAAGCTACCTCAAGTTCTCTTTATGTTTATTCATTAACTCTAAAAATATTTTTGTATGCATAGCATACAGGTGTATGGAGAAGAAAAGGAGCACATTAATAGAGTAGACTAGCCCTTCTCCTTAAATACAGCAACCTTTCAAAAATAAATAGTTACTTGGAAGCCTTCGTTCATATTTTTATTCAAGAAGAACATCAATTTCATTTTCATTGTGTTATATAATTTCTTCTGTGGGCACTATTAAATCAGAGTTTTAAAGGTTTAAAAACATCCTAAAAATCTCATCCAATTTGGCCAGTGTGATAATTGTTTGTTTTTCTGATATTTGTCCATGATACAGGAATAAACTTCAAACTATATGCAGAAACTGTGTAAGACTTTGGTATATCTCTTTTGGAGAGTAGACATGTGAGTAAATTTTAGTTATTGAGAGGAAAATGGATTGCTTGTTGACTACAAATGTAGACTGTAGCAAAAGCAATGCTATTTGTTCACCAGATTTTGTTTTAATTTTATTCTTTGGAATAAAGATATCTATTTCCAGTTTTTCTTGCATTTATGTGGGTCCCAGAGCATACCTCTGACCAACAAAAACTGTAAGAAGGAAAGTGAAGTACTTGATTTAAATCCTAAATCCTAAAATCTCCTACATTGTTTCCCATTTTTCCTATGTGTGTGTATGCTCTCCTTACTCTGTAAATGATAAGCTTGTCATATATATGAATTAAAGGCTCGGGAAGAGTTAATTCTTGACTTTTCAATGTGGTAACCACATGCATCTATTGAGAACTTGAAATACACCCATTTCACTAGAGAAATTTAATTTTGAATTTTAATTAATTTAAACTTAAAGATCCACATGTGACTAACACCTACTATATCAGACAACACAGCTTTAGAAGTTGATAGTGTTGAAGTCTGGCAGAAGTCAAGATCCGGTAATACTACATGGAATGTTACCCACTGAGTGCTATAATCAGACTTTGTTGAGAGAAATACATTTATAATTTGTTAACACAATGAAATATTATGATTCTTTCTCCCCAGAGTAAACAGACTTAATCAACAAGACTACTAGAAGAGTAATAGTATATTTATATTGGTTATCTTAGCATTTATTCTACTGTCCAGCATATTTTCATAAATAAATCAATATTTTATATTTAATATACTGTGTAGGTATTGAAAGACAATTTGTTTAAAAATAATACATGGTCTTTTAGCTATTTAGCTTAATAGCTTAAAGCTATTTTAGCTCTTAGCATACATATGTATGTATAATATATATGTGTGCATATATATCTGTATATTTTCCCAAATGTATATATATATAAAACACAAATTACAGTGAGAATGACCCTTTGTATTTCAAAGATGACATACTAAAAAAATTAGCAAAGCCTAATTTTCTTTTCATTTTGAATGTAGAGTTTTAGTGGTGAAGCTTAGTGTTAAGAGACATTTATCACCTTTAGTAAGGAAATTCCATGTAACAAAACCAAACTAAATATTGTTTGGTGAGCTTTTCCTTCCCAATCAAATATTCCTTCCCTGCTGTCTGTCAGTGATTCACATATATGATTTGTTATTTTAGAAAGGTTAGGCAATTTTATTAATAGAATTTAAAGAGTAAAGGATTAAGGCATGTATTCATTTTCTGGGATAACTGAAACCCATGAAGATGGGAGTCTGCCAGTTGGATGAGTGTCTTCCATAACACTGGTCCTTTCATATTAACAGTGAATTTAATGAGACAATAAACTACAACTAAGAGAATCTTTTTGTCCTGATGTTAGGTATCCCATGCCTGTGGTGGGCATGCAGACAGTGGAAAGGGCAATAGGTAGTCCTCAGGTAATCCCCAGGAACTTTTTCACGCTAACATTCGTTTTTCACCCTAACATTACTATTACTCTGACAATACCCTCTTTGAGGCACTGTGTTCCCATCATTTGATGAATACTTTTGCTTGGTTATTAGAACACAGGGTACACTCACTATGCCATGATCCAGAAACCTGGGTTATTCTAGAAATAGATCTTCAGCACATATACAGAAAAAAGTACAGAAATACAGAGAAGGCCTTTCACTGATAATTGCTCCTTATGACTTTTCCAGAGAAATTCGGGCCCTATTCTGGGGGCTTTTCTTGAGGTATAATCTGATAAATAATTTACGAAGCAAAAATACAGTTCACAATAGTTATCTAATTCATTAATATTAGTATTATTCTTATAGTAAATAGGTCAATGCAATGGAATTTTCTATCTTTACAACTCACTCATATAATCCCAAAAGGAAATTAATAATAAAGCTTTATTTTATATACATTTAAAGGATTTTATAGGTCTTATTTTTAGTTTTGCCCAAGTTGTTTTTATTTTTTCTTATGTATTTTATTTTTGTTTGCACCTAGTTGCTTTTGATTTTGAACACATGTGGATTTTTGCTCCTATGTCTTTTATTCTCTCATTTGTAAATTAGTTTACTTGCATGTAAGTGCTTTTATCCATAAAAAAGACAAAATAAGGGACATTACAAAAGATAGTACCCATTAAAGACAGTTATTATAGAGAAAGAGAGAAACTACATTACACGCAAATAAGTAGCTGGTAGGGAAAGGAACACATTCCAGGATAACAGAAGGGAAAAGGAAGATGGATACCAAGCAGGTAGCTCTGTGGGACTGGTGGAGGTTGATATGAAAACTGTGTAATCTGACTTCCATGTGCAAAGTGATCTGCTAAAAAAGGCAAAGCATGCAGACCAAACTAATAAAAAATACCGTACCCAAAACAGCATGGGGATACTTTAGACAACTAAAGATATATGCTTAACTATTAATATTTAGTGTGTTGTAAGACTGAAGCAGTCTTTCAAGCTTTGTAATCATACAAATTTGACTATTTACACCCTCTCCTGCCAATACCAAAAAGGCTACCCTTTCCTGTGTTGGGTGCTAATGTCTAGGAAAAATGCCAAATTGAAGAATAATTAATGCCCCATTACAATGTATTTCTAGCTCAAATTGCACATTTCTATACTTTGAATAGAACAAGAGTTGCAGAATTTGTCTTTGTCCGTGACAGACTGTATTATGGTCAAGAGACTTTTCTTTAGAAAAATAAGTAAGGCTTAAGCCTGTTATCACTGAGTTTATCAAAACAAATGTAGCATTAGCTGCAGGCAAAAATCTATACAAATCAGTTTGATAAACTTAATTACCACTTTTTATAACACCTTAGAGCCACTTTGAAATAGAGTCCAAACACCATACAGTGAATAGCTGAATTTCCCCAAAAGGCACTGAGCCATTGATTTCATTGAACTTTTTCCAAACAAGAGAAGTTTCCATTTTTCTCAATCTCTTAAAATATAGAGAAGAATAGAATTAAAACAAGTCCTGAGAGTCCTTCATTTCATCTCTTAAAGCCTAAAATTCTTTATATAACCATCTACAGTATCATTAGGTAGACGGTATAGTGGCTTTACATCATACTTCCTTTTCAGCTTAATCTTATTAAATTGCAAGATATTTTAATACATAAAGTGCCTGGCTTTTGAGAATATTGTCACTGCTTTCACACAAATGCATTGCTGCATAAACTTGTGTGTGGTCTGTTTGACTAGCTCTGCTGATACCTCATTATCTACATTAATTTCAGATTAGTTTGGTAAAACTAAACTGTACATATGTCAGTATTCATATTGTTTTGTGCATTATTTTAGCATATTGAAATTTCTTAGAATTGTTTTTTACAGCTTATCAGAGTCTCATTCCAGGTTCCAAATGTGTCTCTCCCTGTTTTCTAATATTAATTCAATCATTAGCCAAATTCCACCATTTACAATTTTTGTGCAAAACATAACTGATATATAGCTTTCATTTTGAAAATAAACTTTGTCTGCAGTAGAATATTAATTTAGAAAAGTGTAAAAATCATAATGTACATCCCAATACATGCTCATAATCTGAATCTGTTTATTTAATCAGCACCAAGAATAAGAAATAGAACCCGAGCAGCACTCCAGAAGCCCTCTTTAAGACTCCTGCCAATCACTAAGCAGACGCTCTCTCTCCAGGGTAACCAGGATCCAGACTGCTAAAAGCCTGTTTGCACTTCACACTGGAATTACATTGTATATAATTTTTATATCTGTCTATTTTCCCTCAAAATTATGTTCATGAGATTCATTTGTTTTGTTGCTTATAGCCACATTTTTATTTTTATTTTTATTTCTTTATTATTATACTTTAAGTTCTAGGGTACATGTGCACAACATGCAGGTTTGTTACGTATGCATACATGTGCCATGTTGGTGTGCTGCACCCATTAACTCATCATTTATATTAGGTATATCTCCTAATGCTATCCCTCCTCCCTCCCGTGACCCCACAACAGGCCCCAGTGGATGATATTCCCCTTCCTTTGTCCAAATGTTCTCATTGTTCAATTCCCACCTATGAGTGAGAACATGCGGTGTTTGGTTTTCTGTTCTTGTGATAGTTTGCTGAGAATGATGGTTTCCAGCTGCATCCATGTTCCTACAAAGGACACAAACTCATCCTTTTTTTATGGCTGCATAGTATTCCATGGCATAAAGTGCTACATTTTCTTAAACCAGTCTGCCATTGATGGACATCTGGGTTGGTTCCAAGTCTTTGCTATTGTGAATAGTGCCGCAATAAACATACGTGTGCAGGTGTCTTTATAGCAGCATGATTTATAATCCTTTGGGTATATAGCCAGTAATGGGATGGCTGGGTCAAATGGTATTTCTAGTTCTAGATCCTTGAGAAATCTACATACTGTTTTCCACAATGTTTGAACTAGTTTACAGTCCCACCAACAGTGTAAAAGTGTTCCTATTTCTCCACGTCCTGTTGCTTCCTGACTTTGTAATGATCGCCATTCTAACTGGTGTGAGATGGTATCTCATTGTGGTTTTGATTTGCATTTCTCTGATGGCCAGTGATGATGAGCATTTTTTCATGTGTCTGTTGGCTGCATAAATGTCTTCTTTTGAGAAGTGTCTGTTCATTTCCTTGCCAACTTTTTGATGGTGTTATTTTTTTTTTTTCTTGTAAATTTGTTTGAGTTCTTTGTAGGTTCTGGATATTAGCCCTTTGTCAGATGAGTAGATTGCAAAAATTTTCTCCCATTCTGTAGGTTGCCTGTTCACTCTGATGATAGTTTCTTTTGCTGTGCAGAAGCTCTTTAGTTTAATTACATCCCATTTGTCCATTTTGACTTTTGTTGCCATTGCTTTTGGTGTTTTAGACATGAAGTCTTTGCCCATGCCTATGTCCTGAATGGTATTGCCTAGGTTTTCTTCTAGGGTTTTTATGGTATTAGGTCTAACATTTCAGTCTCTAATCCATCTTGAATTAATTTTTGTTTAAGGTATAAGGAAGGGATCCAGTTTCAGCTTTCTACTTATGGCTAGCCAGTTTTCCCAGCACCATTTATGAAATAGGGAATCCTTCCCCCATTTCTTGTTTTTGTCAGGTTTGTCAAAGATCAGATGGCTGTAGATGTGTGGTATTATTTCTGAGGGCTCTATTCTGTTCCCTTGGTCTATATCTCTGTTTTGGTACCAGTACCATGCTGTTTTGGTTACTGTAGCCTTGTAGTATACTTTGAAGTCAGGTAGCATGATGCCTCCAGCTTTGTTCTTTTGTCTTAGGATTGTCTTGGCAATGCGGGCTCTTTTTTGGTTCCATATGAACTTTAAAGTAGTTTTTTGGGTTTTTTTGTTTTTTGTTTTGTTTTGTTTTGTTTTGTTTGTTTGTTTGTTTGTTTTTTCCCAATTCTGTGAAGAAAGTCATTGGTAGCTTAATGGGGATGGCATTGAATCTATAAATTACCTTGGGCAGTATGGCCATTTTCACGATATTCATTCTTCCTATCCATGATCATGGACTGTTCTTCCATTTGTTTGTGTCCTCTTTTATTTCATTGAGCAGTGGTTTGTAGTATTCCTTGAAGAGGTCCTTCATATCCCTTGTAAGTTGGATCCCTAGGTATTTTATTCTCTTTGAAGCAATTGTGAATGGGAGTTCACTCATGATTTGGCTCTCTGTTTATCTGTTACTGGTGTATAGGAATGCTAGTGAGTTTTGCACATTCATTTTGTATCCTGAAATTTTGCTGAAGTTGCTTATCAGCTTAGGGAGATTTTGTGCTGAGACGATGGGATTTTCTAAATATACAATCATGTCATCTGCAAACAGGTACAATTTGACTTCTTCTTTTCCTAATTGAATACCCTTTATTTCTTTCTCATGCCCGATTGCCCTGGCCAGAACTTCCAACACTATGTTGAATAGGAATGATGAGATAGGGCATCCCTGTTTTGTGCCAGTTTTCAAGGGAAATGCTTCCAGTTTTTGCCCCTTCAGTATTATATTGACTGTGGGTTTGTCATAAATAGCTCTTATTATTTTGAGATATGTTCCATCAATACCAAATTTATGGAGAGTTTTTATCATGAAGGGCTGTTGAATTTTGTCAAAGGCCTTTTCTGCATCTATTGAGATAATCATTTGGATTTTGTCTTTGGTTCTGTTTATATGTTGGACTATGTTTATTGATTTGCATATGTTGAACCAGCCTTGCATCCCAGGGATGAAGCCCGCTTAATCATGGTGGATAAACTTTTTAATGTGCTGCTGGACTCGTTTCGCCAGTATATTATTGAGGATTTTTGCATCGATGCTCATCAGGGATATTGGTCTAAAATTCTCTTTTTTTGTTGTGTCTCTGCCCGGCTTTGGTATCAGGATGATGTTGGCCTTATAAAATGAGTTAAGGAGGATTCCCTCTTTTTCTATTGATTGGAATAATTTCAAAAAGAATGGTACCAGATCCTCCTGTACCTGTGGCAGAATTCAGCTGTGAATCTGTCTGGTCCTGGACTTTTTTTTTTGGTTGGTAGGCTATTAATTATTGCCTCAGTTTCAGAGCTTGTTATTGGTCTATTCAGGGATCCAACTTCTTCTTGGTTTAGTCTTGGGAGAGTGTATGTGTTCAGGAATTTATCCATTTCTTCTAGGTTTTCTAGTTTATTTGTGTCAAGGTGTTTATAGTATTCCTTGATGGTAGTTTGTATTTCTGCAGGGTCAGTGGTGATATCCCCTTTTCATTTTTTATTGCATCTATTTGATTCTTCTCTCTTTTCTTCTTTATTAGTCTTGCTAGCAGTCTATCAATTTTGTTGATTTTTTCAAAAAACCAGCTCCTGGATTCATTGATTTTTTGGAGGGTTTTTTGTGTCTCTATCTCCTTCAGTTCTGCTCTGATCTTAGTTATTTCTTGCCTTCTGCTAGCTTTTGAATGTGTTTGCTCTTGCTTCTCTAGTTCTTTTAATTGTGATGTTAGGGTGTCAATTTTAGATCTTTCCAGCTTTCTCTTGTGGGCATTTAGTGCTATAAATTTCCCTCTACACACTGCTTTAAATGTGTCCCAGAGATTCTGGTATGTTGTATCTTTGTTCTCATTGGTTTCAAAGAATGTCTTTATTTCTGCCTTCATTTTGTTATGTACCCAGTAGTCAATCAGGAGCAGGTTGTTCAGTTTCCATGTAGTTGAGCAGTTTTGATTGAGTTTCTTAATACTGAGTTCTAGTTTGATTGCACTGTGATCTTAGAGACAGTTTGTTATAATTTCTGTTCTTTTGCATTTATTGAGGAGTGCTCTACTTCCAATTATGTGGTCAATTTTGGAATAAGCACGATGTGGTGCTGAGAAGAATGCATATTCTGTTGCTTTGGGGTGGAGAGTTCTGTAGATGTCTCTTAGGTCTGCTTGGTGCAGAGTTGAGTTCAATTCCTGGATATTCTTGTTAACTTTCTGGTTTATTGATCTGTCTAATGTTGACAGTGGGGTGTTACAGTCTCCCATTATTATTGTGTGGGAGTCTAAGTCTCTTTGTAAGTCTCTAAGGACTTGCTTTATGAATCTAGGTCCTCCTGTATTGGGTGCCTATATATTTAGGATAGTTAGCTCTTCTTGTTGAATTTATCCCATTACCATTATGTAATGACCTTCTTTTTCTGTTTTGATCTTTCTTGGTCTAAAGTCTGTTTTATCAGAGACTAGGATTGCAACCCCTGCCTTTTTTTGTTTTCCATTTGTGTGGTAGATACTCCTCCATCCCTTTATTTTGAGCCTATGTGTGTCTCTGCACATGAGATGTGTCTCCTGGATACAGCAAATTGATAAGTCTTGACTCTTTATTCAATTTGCCAGCCTGTATCTTTTAATTGGAGCATTTAGCCCATTTACATTTAAGGTTAATATTGTTATTGTGAACTTAATCCTGTCATTATGATGTTAACTGATTCTTTTGCCCATTAGTTGATGTGGTTTCTTCCTAGTATCGATGGTCTTTATATTTTGACATGTTTTTGCAGTGGCTGGTACTAGTTGTTCCTTTCCATGTTTAGTGGTTCCCTCAGGAGGTCTTGTAGGGCAGACCTGGTAGTGACAAAATCTCTAAGCATTTGCTTGTCTGTAAAGGATTTTATTTCTCCTTCACTTATGAAACTTAGTTTGGCAGGATATGAAATTCTGGGTTGAAAATTATTATCTTTAAGAATGTTGAATGTTGGCCTCCACTCTCTTCTGGCTTGTAGAGTTTCTGCGGAGAGATCTGCTGTTAGTCTGATGGGCTTCCCTTTGTGGGTAACACGACCTTTCTCTCTGGCTGCCCTTAACCTTTTTTCATTTGTTTCAACTTTGGTGAATCTGACAATTATGTGTCTTGGAGTTGCTCTTCTCAAGGAGTATCTTTGTGGCGTTCTCTGTATTTCCTGAATTTGAATATTGGCCTGTCTTGCTAGCTTGGGGAAGTTCTCCTGGATAATATCCTTCATAGTGGTTTCCAGCTTGGTTCCATTCTCCCCGTCACTTTCAGGTACACCAACCAGATGTAGATTTGGTCTTTTCACATAGTCCCATATTTCTTGGAGGCTTTGTTCATTTCTTTTTACTCTTTTTTCTCTAAACTTTAATTCTTGCTTCATTTCATTCATTTATCTTCAATCACTGATACCCTTTCTTCCAGTTGATTGAGTCAGTTACTGAACCTTGTGCATTTGTCATGTAGTTCTCATGTCATAGTTTTCATCTCTAGCAGTTCATTTATGGACTTCTCTGCATTGGTAATTCTAGACAGCCGTTCGTCAAATCTTTTTTCAAGGTTTCTAGTTTCTTTGCACTGGGTTCGTAATTTCTCCTTTAGCTCAGAGAAGTTTGATTATCTGAAGTCTACTTCTCTCATCTCATCAAAGTCATTCTCTGTCCAGCTCTGTTCCATTGCTGGTGAGGAGCTCCATTCCTTTGGACGGGGAGAGGCACTCTGATTTTTAGAATTTCCAGCTTTTCTGTACTGCTTTTTCCGCATCTTTGTGGTTTTATCTACCTCTGGTCTTTGCTGATGGTGATGTACAAATGGGGTTTTGGTGTGGATGTCCTTTCTGTTTGTTAGTTTTCCTTCTAGCAGTCAGGACCTTCAGCTGCAGGTCTGTTGGAGTTTTCTTGAGGTCTACTTCAGACCCTGTTTGCCTGGGTATCAGCAGCAGAGACTGCAGAAGAGTGAATACTGCTGAACAGCAAACGTTGCTGTCTGATTGTTCCTCTGGAAGTTTCGTCTCAGAGGTGTACTCGGCCTTGTGAGGTGTGAGTTGTCAGTCTGCCCCTAGTTGGGGATGTCTCCCAGTTGGGCTACTTGGGGGTCAGGGACCCACTTGAGCAGACAATCTGTCCAATCTCAGATCTCAAACTCCATGCTGGGAAAACCACTACTCTCTTCAAAGCTGTCATACAGGGACATTTCCATCTGCAGAGGTTTCTGCTGTCTTTTGTTTGGCTATTCTCTGTCCCCGGAGGTGGATTCTACAGAGGCAGGCAGGCCTCCTTGAGCTTCGGTGGGCTCCACCCTGTTCGAGCTTCCTGGCCGCTTTGTTTTCCTACTTAAGCCTCAATAATGGTGGGTGCCCCTCCCGTAGCCTCACTATCATCTTGTAGTTAGATCTCAGACTGCTGTGCTAGCAATGAGAGAGGTTCCATGGGCATGGGATCCTCCAAGCCAGGTGCGGGATATAATCTCCTGGTGTGCTGTTTGCTAAGACCCTTGGAAAGCACAGTATTAGGATGGGAGTGACCCCATTTTCCAGGTATTGTGTGTCAAGGTTTCCCTTGGCTAGGAAAGGGAATTCCCTTCCCCCTTGTGCTTCCTGGGTGAGGCGATGCCTCACCCTGCTTTGGCTCTCGCTCGTTGGGCTGCACCCACTGTCTGACACGCCCCAGTGAGATGAACCCAATACCTCAGTTGGAAATGCAGAAATCACCCATCTTCTGTGTTGCTCACACTGGGAGCTGGAGGCTGGAGCTGTTCCTATTTGGCCGTCTTGGCATGGATCTCCCCTGCTGTTCTTATAGGTAGAACTTTAATGTCTGGAGAAGTCTATAGATTTATCTTTCCAGAGTCTCTGAAGCATCTTCCAATTGCAGTAGCAATCTGACAGGTTTGAAATCTCAGATCTTTATTATGGCTTTAAATATAAAATATTTAAAATGCTGTGTTCCAGCTCCAATTCCATTACTATTCCATTACTAACCTCACTATTAGAATTCCTGAGTGTTTCTTAAGGCCTAGTTCAAAAGCTTCTTCTTCCATGATACAGTCTTTGTCACTCTTCTTCCTCTACCTCTGTTCCCTCCATAGGATAATCCTTAATGTGCTAAATGAGCATAACATTTTTGGTACTTCTAATATTGCAGTACTTCGATTCTGCTTATTTTATTTTATTTTATTTTATTTTTCTCCTTCCTCTTTTTCCTCCTCCTCCTCCTCTTCTTCTTCTTCCTCTTCTTCTTCTCCTCCTCCTCCTCCTCCTCCTCCTTCCGTAGTGTGTATTATATATCAGACACTTTTCTAGATTTCTAGACATTAGGAGACAGTGCTCAAATAATATGAAGAAAGGTTTAAGCCTGTTATACGTCTTGTTTACATTGCAGTTAACGATTATACAGTGATATTTGTGTTGCATCTTTTTCTACTTACTGGACTCCAGGCACATGATAAAAATGATATCATCATTAAAAGCAAGGAATATTTTATACTACACCAAAGGAATACAAATTATAATATTAGCAGTCCCTCAGAAATTGTGAAATTCTATATAAATGAATCTCTATTGAGTTAACACTGCCTTATGAACTTTCCCCTAGCCATTCTTTCCCTATTATAGGACAAAAAACCCAGCCCAAATAGCCTGTGTAAACAATTTTATCATGCAATTGATACAAGATGCCCTCCCACCACTTAAAATTCAGTTCAGATGTCATGACTGATCACGTTACACACATCAAATAAAAAAAAAAGATATTTATTAGTCACATAATGAGGCTTTCTGGATGGAGCAAGGCAAGGTCTCAAACAGGTCAGAAAGTAACATGGGAGAGATGACAAAGGAGACTGGCTAGGGGTGGAGGGTGTGGTGATTGTGATTAGGAGGCAGGGCTGGAGGGACCATTCTTGCATACTTGCTGGGCTTACATAGTTTGAACTTCCTTTTGCTATTAGTGGAAAACATCTAAATTTTCTTAGCAGCTGGCTTTGATGTGGGGCAGAAGGGCAAATTAAAGTTTTGCGGTCTTGAAATCTGTGAGTAGTAGAACACAAAGTGAGGTCAGACTCTATTTCAGTAAACGTCATGATTTTTTCAAAAGATTTTAAGAACTCATTAACTTTTTTATACAACTACTCTTTCTATTTAATAGCCATAGCAGCATAGTCGTCATATTGTTTACTGGAAGGATAAGAATAATATTTGGCTCTATGTTTCTGATGACTTAATCCTCTAACAATGTCAGGAATATCAAGCAAAGTATTATAGGGAATATAAATTATTAATTCAGAGAAATGGTGTTAAAGGGTTAAGAGAAATATGCTGTTCAAGAACATTTGACATTTAACACCTGTCACTGAGATAGTAGGAGGAGTGCATGTGACAGAGAAAGAGACAGAAAAATTTTAACATTATCTTGACTTTTGTAATAAAGTGTTATAATTGGAGAATCCAAAAAATAGTTCCGAATATAGTTGTTTAAAGAAATAGTGAACAGTTAATACATTGAGGCCTTTACTTTCATGAATTAATACAAATCATATTTTGTTCTTTTGGTTAGAGGTGAAGGAACCCAGGCAGGAGTGCAGTGGCACGATCTTGGCTCACTGCAAGGTCTGCCTCCCAGGTTTATGCCATTCTTCTGCCTCAGCCCCCCAAGTAGCTAGGACTACAGGCGCCCACCACCACACCAGGCTAATTTTTTTTTTTTTTTTTTTTTTTTTTTTTTGTATTTTTAGTAGAGTCAGGGTTTCAGCATGTTAGCCAGGTCTTGATCTCCTGACCTTATGATCCTCTTGCCTTGGCCTCCCAAAGTGCTGGGATTACAGGCATGAACCACCATGCCTGGCTGGAACACAATTTTTCTATTGCTATGTTTTGTTTTGTTTTGTTTTTGTTTGTTTGTTTTTTCCCGATGTTCATCAGACCCTGGTGAGAAAGGATGGAAAAACAAAAAGGATAGTGAAAGTTCTAGGCATGTTTTTCCCTTTTCTGGACTTTGCGATATATTCAAATTAGCAGTGTGTCAGGTAAATGTTTAACAAACATACTCCTATCAAAAAATGCATAAAGGATCCAATTTTTTTGTATATGCTTATTTCCCTGGTGTTAAGTACTTCCACCATTGTCAACCTCAAACTTCAAGCAACGAACAATATCTTTCTTCTCTTTTTTTTTTTGAGACGGTGTCCCACTCTGTTGCCCCAACTGAAGTGCAATGAGGCACAATATCAGCTCACTGCAACGTCTGCCTCTTGGGTTCAAGTTATTCTCCCGCCTCAGCCTGCCGAGTAGCTGGGATTATAGGCATGCGCCACCATGCCCGGCTAATTTTTGTATCTTTAGTAGAGACGAAATTTCTCTATGTTGGCCAGGCTGGTCTTGAACTCCTGACCCTGTGATCTGCCTACCTCAGTCTCCCAAAGTGCTGGAATTACAGACGTGAACCACCTTGACTGGCCCAACAATATCTTTTAAATAATTAGGGATTAATACTTTGAGATGAAGGAGCTGATAGATATTTTCTGATACTCTGATTTTGCATGGTATTTCTTCTCTGCCTACATACTCAGAGCTGTGAGACAGCTAATGCTCTCCCGAGGACTCAGGGAAGGCACCAGCAGGCAACAGCTGTGCAGTAATGGACAGCGTTCTCCTTGAGTAGAAGCCATATGAAAAGCCATCACAAGGATGATGAAGCAGAAAAACACGAGCTGGCTTCCTCCTGATTGCCGTAGAGATATAATCCTGCTGATTCACAGAAATACTTGAAGATATGCAAGCAAACATTTCGATGGCCTGTGAGATCAAACTGAGGCTAAGACGGTATTATTATATTATCAATTAAGAATCCATGTGCTGGTGAGGGGTTGTTTTAGAAACAAAAGCTACTGACATTACTATTGACATTTTTTAAAATGGAATAGTTACTAGAAATGTAGACAAAAATCAAACTTTAGATTGATTACAATTAACAATACACGTTCTTCAACCATGCATAACATTCATAGTACATACGGAAATTATTAATTCTTTAAATGTGAAGATTTAATATGATACTTGATCAAAACAGGATAGCATATGTTTATTTTTTATAATTTATTCTATGTAGGTAGTATGCTCATTATTTAAATAAAAGACAGGCAAATGTTGTCAGCTGCAGGGAAATTTATCTCTGTTGTGCCATGAACTATGTCAATTAGGGAGGCCTTTGGCTCTGAGAAATAGAAAAAATAATAAACAGTGGCTGAAATAATTAACGAGTGTATTTATGTTTTACATGAAAAGATGTTTGTTGAGAGGCCTTTCATGTCCAGTATATGAGCATTTTTCATCTTTCTCTACCACCAACCTTTGGGCTTTAAACTGAACTTTGGGGCTACAATATCGCTGCTACACCATTTGATATTGAAATAGTGAAAGAAAAATAGCAACAACAGAAAGTTCTGCTCCACTTTCTTTTTTTTTTCCTTTATTTTCTCTGTTCTCTCCTCTCCTTTCCTCTTTCCTTCCCTTCCCCTCCCTTCCGCTCCTCTTTCTTCCCTCCCTTCCGCTCCTCTTTCTTCCCTCCCTTCCGCTCCTCTTTCCTCCCTCCCTTGCTCTCTTCCTCCTTCCCTCCCTCCCTTCTGCCTTTCCTCCCTCCCTTCCTCCTTTTCTCCCTTCCTCCCTCACTCCCTTCCTCCTTCCCTCTCTCCTTCCCTTCCTTTCCTGCCTCCCTCTCTCCCTCCTTTCCTTTCCTGCATCCCTCCCTTCTTTTCCCTCCCTCCCTCCCTCCCTCTCTCCCTCCCTCTCTCCCTTCCTTCCTTCCTTCCTTCCTTCCTTCCTTCCTTCCTTCCTTCCTTCCTTCCTTCCTTCCTTCCTTCCTTCCTTCCTTCCTTCCTTCTTCCTTCCTTTCTTCCTTCCCTTCTTCCCTCTTTTCTTTTTTACTTTCATTTGGGAATGGGAAAACATCCCCAAGAATTTCTGCCATCTTCAAACCTGTCATAAAACAATCCTAATTTCAAAGGGAGGCTGAATTCTGAGTGTTTGTTTGCTTTCTAGCTGCTTTTTTTTTTTTTTTTTTTTTTTTTTTTAATGAAGTCTCTGTCGCCCACGCTGGATCCTGCCTCAGCCTCCCAAGTAGGTGGAACTACAGGCACATGCCACCACACCCAGCTAATTTTTGTATATATTTTTTAGTAGAGATGGGATTTCACCATATTGGTTAGGCTAGTCTCGAACTCCTGACCTCGTGATCTGCCCGCCTCGGCCTCCCAAAGTAATGGGATTAGAGGCGTGAACCACTGCTCCCAGCCTGCTTTCTAGCTTCTATAGCAGAATCAGCAAGGGAGAAGGAAGTTGAAATAGTTGTGGAGGGAGTCAATTTGCAATATTTGTTATGTAAATCTCTTATCAGTCATAGTTATATGCCCAAGTACTCGACTTCTATGTTTAATGCACAGAAACAAAGAGAAAGTAAAAATAGTGGAGCTGTAAACTGATTTAGCGAGGGCATTGTTGTCATCACCATCCAGCACTAAATGCTACAGATTGCTGTGCTTACACTTTGAAAGTTAGCTTGGATGGTAATAGCCAGTGCTGCCACTGATGCCCAAGGATCACTGTCTCAATCCAAGACATGAACTTTCTGGTAAAATAATTGATACGCAGGAAAAATATTGGGCAGCCAGACAAATTTGGCAAATGCCCACTACAAATTCTTTTGAGAATCTCATGAAATTCTTGTACTCTGTCAACAAAAAAATGAAAAGATACTCATTCTCGACATTTTTTGTTGTTGCTGTTGTTAAACATGGACATTTAGAACTTACTCTTGCAATCTCAGAGCAGTAGATACATAAAAAGCACACTCTAAGATACAGTTTTCTTAAACATTTAGTGAGTAAATAGTCTGAAGCAACTCTAGTGAAAATATCCCTTGTCCTCCTTTTCTCTGGCACCTTGAAATTCTGGGAAGCATTCTTACTTTCTTTTCTCAAAAGATTTCTCAGATCAATTTGACTTCTTTTCCTGCCATTTTAGCACCTTAATCCCTCTATCCTTTACAGATTAAACTCTTTTCTATAAGCTTTCTTGATTCATTGACCCTCCCACAACCCCACTATTTCAGTAATATTCCTTTAAAAATTGTGGCTTATTCCTTTTATTCTTCACAAGACAAAGAAGTGGAGAGGAGGCAAAGATGAAACACTGCAATGCTCTAGCAAGAGATCAAAGAGACAGCATTCATGGAATTTTAAAAATCTATTGATCAGTGTGTATACCTAGGTCAAGAGTTACTCAATTATAGGATAAGATAGTATTAAGATTTAAACATATTATATTATGCAATATTTTATGTACACAAAGTAATATATATAATATGCATGTAAGATCTAAAACATATTAAAATTTATACCCATTAGCATACCACTCAATTTAAACCTGGAATATTAATGGTAAATTTGCCAGCACCTGTGTGTTCCTCCATTTCTCATTTTCTTGCCTCTAGTTAAATGTGGTTGTTTATCAAAAATTACCTTTCTATTGTAGTTTTATCATAAATTGAATAAGTTTTTATCAATGTATTTTTTATTTTGTTTGATTTTTAGCCTTTTACAAATGGCATCTTACTTTAGCCATCTAGAATTGACCATTCGCCCACAGTATTGCATATTTTAGGCTCAGTGATGTTGTTTTAGGTGACTGTTGTATATTCCTGCTTTCTGATGTATGATAATGCATTAAGAATATCTATTCCATTAATACAGTTATTCCTTATCTGACTAATAAAAATTTGTTTATATGTATTCATTATTATAAGTAATACTTCTAAATACACTCTCATATATACCTTCTATATTTGCACAAAAATGTCTTTAATTTTTTTTTTTTTTTTTTTTGAGACAGAGTCTCACTCTGTCACCAGGTTGGAGTGCAGTGGCACAATCTCAGCTCACTGCAACATCTACCTCCTGGGTTCAAGTGATTCTTCTGCCTCAGCTTCCTGAGTAGATGGGACTATAGAGGCATGCCACCATGCCAAGCTAATTTTTTTACTTTTAGTAGAGACAGGGTTTCACCATGTTGGCCAGGATGGTCTCTATCTCCTGACCTCATGATCCGCCTGCCTCGGTCTCCCAAAGTGCTGGGATTACAGGTGTGACCCACCTTGCCCAGTCACATCTTTAAAATTAATTAATGACTATGGATTATCTTGTGCATAGGGTGTACATGTTTCCAACTTTATAAGAGAATACAAAAATATTTTCCAAATTGTTTTATCAATTATGCATTCCTGACAACATGCATATGCTTTTATCATTTCTTATCTCTACCAACATTTATTAATAACAAATTTCTTAAATTTGCCAATCTAGAGAGAATAACATTGTATCCAAATGTTTCCAACGTTTGCATATTTCCCAATACTTACATTTTAACAACTTGCCATTTCTTTTCCTCCTCAGTGCAGTATCAGTTTCTATCTTGTGACCACATTTTCCTGAGTTGAATTTCTATTACTGAAATATAGTTTTTGTATATTTTCTGTATTAATCTTTCACTAGTATGTTTTTTATATCTTCTTTCAAGTACTGTATTGTCTGTGTATTACCAGTAGGAGTTACCTAATGCTAAATGTTCAAAATTATTCACTTTTATCTTCTTGATGTATTTATTTGTATATTTTTGCAGAAATCCTTTTCATGAAATTGAGATGTAAATATATTCTCCTATAGGTTCTTCATCATATTTTAGCATTAAGCTTTTAGTTTATTGGGAATTGAATTTTTCGTGTCATGTAAACTGAGGATCCAAATTTATTTTTATTTCTTAAGGGATATCTAAGCAATTGTTACCAAGCAATCATTTTAGTTTTATAATATTATCATTATTACATAGCAATATTCACTGTATCTATTGGCCTCTTTTTTGGATTTCCATAATGACCCATACTTTACTGGGTAAATTCATGAGGTGACACCACAAATATAACTACAGTAGTTTTATAATATATGTTAATGGCTGGTAATATTAGCTATGTCAACATATTATTCTTCTTCAAACTATTTTGGGGTTTTCATTTTTTCATTAAAATTTTAGAATTGTTTTCAGGAATATTCACCCAGAGTTAACATTTTGCTTTGCACTGGATCTGTAAAACAATTTGGGAAATAATTAATGTATTTACAATATTGAGCTATCCCTGGGGAAACATTTGCCTAACTCTTATTGATTGTATCAATGAAGACAGAATACACACCTTGCAAACTGTAATGTTAATAAGGTGGTTAAAGTGAGTTTTAAAACTTGGTATGTTTTTGTTGTTTCTTTCTACTTTAAGCAAAATTTTTGCAAGAGAAATGTAAACAGTCTAAATCTATGCTGTCTGCAAATTGCAATAGACGCAGACAGAATTTTGCTAAAGCTGCTTGTGGCCTGCCAGCTACTTTGATGGAGAATTTGGAGATTTGAAGACTTTTGGCATCATGTCACAAGATACAGCAGTTATAAGCTGTGACCCTAAATTGTGATTTTTATGAAAAAAATAAATATTTGTTCCAAACTTATATATATATCTTCTTTTATGAGTTTTCTGCCCTGTGATGGGAGTCAGTGTGGAGAAAGTCAGCACAGGAAGGAGCTTAAGGCCCTACCCAGCTGCTTGTTTCATATAGGCACAATAAAATGAAGAGACAGAGAGAGATAAATTGAGAACAGAGAAGGATACACATATAATACAAAGTCCTCAAGCTTAAAAGCTGCATATAGACAAGATCTGTAGTAACTTGTACATAGAAGTGACCAGAAGCAAATAGACTATACGTGTGTACATATATATATAGTCTCTCTCCATATATATATAGAGTTGTACAATTGCAATTATACACATACTGTATATATATATTAGAGATTATACATATACAATTATAATTTTATATATATATATACACACACACACACATATATGGAATGGTCTCTCTCTCTATATGAGATGAACAGTATTGCCAAGAGTTCTGTTGTCAAAACAAGAAAAGTTAAAATTGTTCAACTCTAAAATTACACATAAGAAATAGCCTAAAAATGTTGTATATTATCCACTGATGACTTATCTGTAGGATGCACAGCTATTAGTAATGGGGAAGTTTACAGGTATTACCTTTTCAAACATTCAAACATTACTTCTTTTCATAATCTTTATTTTCTCTTTTAGGGTCTATTATTGGCCAATTTTAAATGTTCTCATTCTATCCCTTATCCCCTATATTATTCACTGGCTCTTTTTATATTTAAATCTTTCTGTGCTTCATTTTAATTTGTCACTTAAATCTACCTTCTATTCACTATTATTTTTTTAGTATGTTTAATGGGCCCTACATTTTTGGTTTCAGAACCTTAAAAATTAGTTTGTGTGTGTGTGTGTGTGTGTGTGTATGTATGTATGTATGTGTGTAAAATACTATCTATATAGCTTCCAAATATCATAGGCCATTATATAATCTTTTGTTCCTTGCTCATTTTTTGTGATACCTTCTTTCTTGTCATATGTATTTGATAGATAGTAATTTTGTGTTCTCTATTTATAATGGCAATATCTTAAATATTTGAGGAACTAAACCTGAGGCTTTTTTTGTAAATTTTAGCATCTAGGAAACAGTAATGAGATGATAATTTACTTTCAGTGTTTTCCTACGTTTTGCTTTTGCTCATTGCCTTCACGTTCCTGCTCTTATTTTGCTGCCCTGCTTGCCATTGTATTTTATTTTTATTTTAGAAGTTGGCTAGAGAAGCTTACAACTCATTTAGCTATGCCTGTTGCAATTTATGTAGTGCACGTTTGCATTTTAGTGTGATGACTCTTCAGAGAATCTGGTTCAACATACTTTCACCAATGGTGAATTGTTTCCTGCCTAATCATATTATAAGCCACACAAACTGATTCATCTAAATTATTTCACACGATTTACTATAAAACTCAGATAGCATATGTACATGGAACACCTACTATGTTGCCATAATCTCTGCTTGATGTTAATTATACAAAACTGATTTAAAAAGCTGTCCCAGAATTTTTTTAATCGGTTATTCATTTAGTTATGCAAGATTCATTAGTTCTGGAGATTGAAAGTACAACAGAGTGACTATAGTTTGCGATTTTTCATTGTATACTTGAAACTTACTAAGAGGGGTAGACCTTCAGTGTTCTCACCTCAAAAAATAAAAAAAAAAAGAAAGAAAAACAAAATGGTAACTATCTGAGGTGATGAATATATTAATTAGTTTGAATGTGGTCATTTCATAACATGTATGTATATCAATTATCCAATTGTACACTTTGAATATATACCAGTTTTAATTGTCAAACGTACCTTAATAAAATTTTAAAAATGAAAGGTAACCCAGTATGTCTAAGATTTAAATTTCACCTGGAATGACAAATATGAAATCAATCGACTAATATAATACAACATGAAATAATAAGATAAAATAAAAGACAATGTTCAAATGGTGATTGCTTTAGTATTTTCTGTTGTTTATGACTAAAATTATTGTTATGTGAGGTTTAAACAAGACACAATAGAAGTATAAGTAAAAGAGAACTTATATCTCCCTGTAGAAGTAAGGAAGGCTTCACAGAAAGATGCAGTACAGATTAAGGGAAAAATGAGAAAATTAATTAACTTGAAAAATCATTTAAGAATAAGTGGGCATATCAGGTTTCACAGGAAAAAGAAGTCAAGCACTGAAATATTTCTATTTTATTATGTCATCATTGGGCAATTAGTAAAGAATTTGAATTGCCCATAAATTACCAATAAATAGTGCCATGAATAATGGGAATCTAAAAGAGAGTTAGTGAGGCCCATAAAAGCAGATGAAAGCATCTGAAAGCAGATAATGAATTTGTAAGTAGTGAGATGAGGATGAAAATATGGGAACAGAAAATTAATAATTACATTTTAAATGGGGAAGGCATCTAGAAGGGTTTCTAGTTCAGAGTCTGGGCAAGTGAATAAAGAGGGGTATTACTGATCAAGATGAAAAACAAAGGAGAAAGAGAAGCAGATATTTGAAGATTTTTTTGTTCGGATTGAGTTGGAAGTGATCAACAACATTCAGGAAATGATATTTGCTGTTTAGCTGAATATAGAAAAATACTGTTTCACATGAAGTGAGAGAAAATGTGATGGACATTATTGATTTTTAATTTTTTTTGCATGGACTTTATTTGAAGACTTTTAAAAACACAAAGCAGAAATGTACGAGAATCTTAGGTAATCTAGTACTTATGGGCAGGCAAACAGTATAAAACCCTACAGAGAAAAATTACAACGATAGGATGATGTGCCTTCTTAGCCTTTGTGCAGTATTTGTTATACTGTGTATTTTCATACTCTGAAAATGACTAGATTAATTTTAGATAAATGTTTGTTACCCAAACATGGATCTTTTCTCAAGTTGCCAAATTGTGTACATCTACACAATTGCTATGTTGAAAAAGATGTTTTATCATACTATTTTAAGAAATTGTTTCATTGTGCTGAAAATTAACCAAGTAGTCTTTTGAACCTTAAAGCAAAGCCTATGCTCTGCCTCCGGATTTTGCAAAAGAGATACAAATTTCTTAATGTTCTCAGTTTTGATTGCCACTCTGTTGATCATTACTTCCCCTCCTCTCCTGCTTCTCCTAATTGTGCTCTTACTGAAATGCCTCATAGTCATGAATACTATTATGTTTGCAATCATTGTATTTGATAAAAATCTAGTCGTATTTTCTCTTTCTCTTCTTTTTAGGATATATGTTATACATAGTAAGCTTCTTGGTTCCCCAGTTCTAAAGCCACATAATTTGTTGTCTCTTAGCAACAGACTAGAGACTCTACAAGATGCATTTATTTATACGCTTGATTTCTGAACAGTAGACAAACTGCATATCATTCAACGAATGTCTTAAAGTATTTTCTATAGTCGACAGGACTATTTAAATGGCAAAATTAAAAGGCTTCATAGATATCACTTAGCTTATTTTTGGAAAATCTCAAAATATTTAATTATTCCTGTTATGAAAATAGGTGAAAGGTTGAAACCACTCATCTCACCAAAATTTTTAAAATAAATGTAAAAACTACAGATGAATGATTAAGACCTAAGTTAGCAGGAGTGCTGGCTAAATGTTACACGTAAGACAAAGGTGAATAAAGTTTTTTTAAAAGGAATAGTCCCTGATCATTAAGTTCATCTTTAGAAATCTAAAGATTTCTAAATCTTTAGGTTTAGAAATTCTAAATCTAAATCATCTTTAAAAAATTCTTGCATGTCTAAGAACTTCCCTGATTCATTTTAAATAAAAGATGAACTTTCATTCACTTTCAGTAGATATTCACTAACTAGAACATCTATCTAAACATATAACTCTAAACTCTGAAACTAACTTAACAATAACTATTATTGTTTTCCACAAGATCAGGACTGCTTTAGTTTAGAAGCTTGTAATGGGAAAAGAACAAGGGCTGTGAGTTTGTTGGTGTATTTTTGTCCTGTGTTCACTCTCACAAATCTCCAACAATTTAGCCACTTAAAACAACACAAATTTATCATCTTAACGTTTTTGAGGCCTAAGTCTAACGGTGCTAAATCAAGTTGTCTGCAGGATGGTTCTTTCTGAAGGCTCTGAGGGGAGAATACATTTCCTCATGTCTTTCTGCTTTTCACTGGCCACCTGTACTCCTTGGCTTGTAGCCATTTACTCCATATTCAAATTGCATCATTTCAGTCTCCACATCAGTTATTACACTGCCTTCTCCTCTGATTTTGACTCCTACTGGATCCCCTTATAAAGCCCATAGAGATTATATCTGGCCTTCTGAGATAACCTGGTATAACCCCTCCTTCTCAAGATCATTAATTTAAACACACTTGCAAAATCTCTTTTGCCATCTAAGGTCGTATTTACAGGTTCCAGGGATTAGGACATGGACGTATATAGAGGACAATTACTCAGGCCCATAATTGATTTGGTCTCTATTTGTCTTCCTTGTATTTATATTCTCTCAAAGGAATTTTTACTTACAAAATCTTCCTTTTTATTTCTGTATATTTGTTTTTATATGTTTGATACCATGTAGGAGTCCTAGATCTGTGAAAATGGCTTTTATAGTCTTTGAAAATATTACATGTAAACATTTTCCGCTGCACTTTCAATTCTCACAGATGGGTTATTTTGGTACCTGGTTTCATACACATTTTATTATTTATTTCAAACAAAAACCTAGAGAAAGAACATTTCAGGCACAGAGAAAGGTATGTTCCAAAACTATGTGGCATGTATAAGCCTGAAGGTTTGGGCGAAGAAAAAGAAGTTTGTTAAGACTAGATTAGGGTTGCCAGATAAAAAACAAGACACCTAATTAAATTTGAATTCTAGATTTAAATAATAATGTTTTAGTCAAGTATGCCCCAACTACTGCCTAAGACATACTTACACTTTTAAAGGTTTTGTTTTGTTTTGTTTTAAAATTAAATCAAGCTGCATGGTTATTATTTTCCCCTTTTTTGATAAATCTGGAAACTCTAGCCTAGCTTATGGTTGATAACCATGTGTACAGTTGGTGATGTTACATAAGAAGTCATGATTATTCATGCAGGTCAAAAAAAAATGGTTGTATATTTTCTACATGCAATTCAAAACTATTGGAATATTTTAAGCATTAAAATGATAGATATGATCTTATTTTTTTTCCAGGATGATCACATTGGTGTCTTGGTGGTGGATAGATTATTATAGGATAAGTTTGGAAGCAAGAAGTCAGTATAAGTAGCTGCCTGACTGTTTTGGTGAGAGATGATGGTGACTTGGATCTAGGAGGTGACGGAAAAGAGCAAAGGGTCATCAATAGGGAGACAAGAGCTCTAACTCAATTGGGAGCAAGGTAGTTATCTTCAGAAGATAATTGAATAACTTAGGTACAAATAGGATAGATAGAAGATTGGGGAAAGTTTCCCAAACATCAAAGTTGAATATGTTGAGCAGCGAGCAGAAACCTTTTATTCTGTAAAAAGCAACCCTAGAGAAAGGGTAAGTTTCTTCTCTTTAGTAAGGAAGTAGCAATAAGCAGGAAATAAAGTTTTGGTATCTGAAATATTTAATAGTCTACAAAAGAGTTATAAGAGTGCTAGCATACTTCTTCAAGAAGATTCTATTTTTCACTTATTACAAATATGCCAGTGAATATATTGTATTTTCCTAAATCATAAGCAAATTTCTAGAAGTCAACTGTTTAAACTTTAGCACCATTTTGCAACAGAAGTATGGGTTTTTGCTTCATTTTTACTAGTTTTTTCTTTCTTTCAACAGATTTTAGCAGCAAATATGCTACTAATTTAAAAAATATAATAACATATTAGGTAAACATAATGTAAATTTAAAATATTGATGCCTATGAAGAGTATTATTAGAGAAAACAAAAAAAATTAGCCTATCCTGGAGCTCATGCAGCATCTAATGTATGTACCACTTTTCATACTTCTCTGAATGTAATTTCTTGCAATTTTGCCTGTTGTCAGTAATTAGAGCAGCAAATTCTCTTTTCCAACAAAGGTAGTCCTGAAACATTTGTATTTTTACAAGTATTGCTGCATTGCTGGTGAATCAAGAAATATTCATCAGTAAGAACAATTTCTTTCATTTTTCTTCTTATCATGGTAATCTCCCTCTAGTTACTTTCTTCCCTCTAAATTACCTGAACATAATGATTTTAGTATAAACCTCAGGAAAGACTTGCATTCAGTAGATGATTTTTTATAAATAGAATTACACATATAAAAGATTTAGTAGTATTGGCTACGATTAATATTTTTAGAAAATCATTGGTTAGACACAAAATTAGCACACAAGATAGTTGTATTTCCACTCCATAAGAGTATGAATGGAGTGGAAATAAAAATTAAAAAATAAAATAAAACAAAGTAAACAAATATTTTAAAATCACACGTATCTACTCACTAGATAATGTCACTTTGAAAAAGAGATATAGAAATCAGGTAATAATGTTGGATATGCCATAAAACAAATGATTAATAACATAAACTGTAGTGCCTAGAACATTCACTTTTTTAAATAAAATCCTAATTTAAAATACTTGTCTTACACAAACACAATGGCTCACACAGGTAATCCCAGCACTTTGGGAGGCCTAGGCAGGAGGATTGCTTGAATCCTAGAGTTCAAGACCAGCCTAGGCAACATAGAGAAACACTATCTCTACAAAAATAAAAATTTTAAAAAAATTAGTCAGATATGGTGGCACATGCCTGTGGTCCCAGCTACTCAGGAAGCTGAGGTGAGAGGATTGCTTGAGCCCAGGAGGTGGTGGCTGCAGTGAGCTCTGATTGTGCCACTGTATTCCAGCCTGGGTGACAGAGCAAGACCCTGTCTCTAAAAAATTAAAAAATAATAAATAATGTAAAAATGCTCTTATTTTTTCAAAGGGTTAAGGTTACCTGGAGTTAGCAAATATGTTGCTTTATGCTTAATAATGACATTATAATAACATATATCTCACATATTTCATTAGGATAGTAACTCCCTAGAGCAAGTTACTGAGTAAACAAAAAGAATTTCAAACTTCATAATCATTTTTAGTAAGAATTGTCCTATTTTAAACTACTAAGACTACATCAAGTGATTTGTTTTGTCAACATTATCTTTTGTCGTTTAAAAAAAAACAACATAACTTATCTTTGTGAATTTAATAATAAAATATCTCAATAGGTTTTCAATATACATTTATTTAAGAATATTTTTGAGAATAATCAATTCTTATATTTAAATATACATATTTGTTCAAAAATATATTCTTTTTCTTAGAATACTTTATTATTGTGAGTAATATATTATCAATTATTAATTTTTCTTTAATGTTAAAATGATGTATATCCTTTGATGATTATGTAGCATTCATTGAGAATATTTTATCAAGTTTCTTATTTGACCTTTAATTTTGTTTTATTTATTTGTATTGGTTGGGCTTGTTTTGACATATTGTTTATGCTCAAATTGTCTAGGATTTTTTTATAAAAACATCTGTGATTTGTGTTTTAAACATTTTTCCTCAGTTAAAATTTTAATTATTATTTTATTGTTGTGTTTTCCCAAAGACTTAATTTTTAATATTATCTCACTATTATGACTTGAGTGCTTTACATGTTCCTCTTGTATAAAAGAATTATAATGAATGCTTATATAATTTTACATTCAAGTAATGTGTAACCAAACATTTCAAATGTTCAGATTAATATTAAAAATTAATTTTGTTTTAATACTTGAATTTAGTTATAGTTATTTAATATGGTTAATATGATTATAAAATATAATCATTGAATACATAATATCAGATTCTCTACTATAATACTTATTTAAATCTCATTTATGTTGCCTGATCAATTAATAGACTTATTAAAAGCTGAAGTCAGCAAGTTAGAAAAAAATAATAGCATCCTTAATTTTTTAAAATGAGTTTTATGTTACATAACTTAAAGTCTTTCTGGTATCTAGCTAAGCATTCAACCGAGAAAAAGTGTGTGCTGCCCTCACATTTCTTGCCATCACATTCTTTATAAAGACCACCCTGGGTCACTGTGACCAAAAGCCACAATTTTTTTCTTCTAACTGATCTTATTTACACATCTGTTATTTATAATGACTGCCCAAATTAATTTCATGTTAAGCCATAATATAAAATGTTACACTCTATTTATTCAGAATCTATTGTTTGTCTTATCAGACTGTATTTAACTCTCACAACAGGGTAGCTATTATTCTTATTTTACAGAGGATAAAAGTGACTCTCAGAAAATTTAATGAATTCAGCTGGTAAATAACAGGATAAAATCTCATTCTAGATCTTTATATCATGTACCTTTTGAACTACCAGTTCACTAGAGCCTACGAATTTCATTGCATCAAGTGTTTAATATAAAAAAAGCTTTCTAGATGTTGACTATCACGTAAACAACGAACTCTGTCCATTCTCACTGAACCTTAACAGTTTCGAAATCTCCCAAAATGATACGATTCTAACATATAATTTCAGTTCTTTAGAAAGATTTAATTTCTAAATAATATTATCATAAAAAGATCTCCCTCTGTTATATATTCAACTGACATAATAAGAGAATTGGTGAAGAGGTGAGACTAGCTTTCTGAGACTTGTTAATTGCATATCAACCAAAAATACACTCATGTCTAGCAATATCAATAAACAGGATGATTTATTAAGATGTAAGGATTCAGGAGGAAAAGAATAATGAATATGTCTTTTGTATGGAATTAACATATTTTTATGTTATTGGCTAAAATAAAGTAATAAACACATCAATAGATTTCAATACATATTATTTAAGACTACTCTCTCAGTAATTAATGTCACTGAATTTTTAGCATAAAATATATCGATAAAAAGAAAGTGCAATTTTTCTGTATATATCAAATGTGCAAATGGAAAATAAGGATACTAAAAGTCCACTGACAAGAGATAGGCATATAGAGTTAATGAACTGTGGTCCCTACAATCCATCAATTGTCACATAGCTGCTATCTAGAGATAAAATCAATACAAGTGCTTTCAGATACACAGAACTGCTTCATTGAGAACTCTAACCTCAGTATGTCATCACACAGGTATTTAAACATCATGAAAGATGTAGAAAAGCTTCAAGTGGTTTTGAACTTGTATGACTAAAGATTTATATATTTTATAGATTTGTTTTCTACTAGCTCCAGTACACAATTTTGAAATATATCACTCCATCAGCTATTCTTCTCAGAATACTTGTGAATACATTGTAGCCAGAAATTTTACTATATGTTATATCAGCTAGTTAAATGAATTCCCTAACTTAGAGAAGATATGAAAAAATGTGTAACTTCCAGAGTACAGAGATAAGCTTCCAATCCAGTATCTATTGATAAATTATATGATTTTGAGATTTCCAATTAAACCATATTAAGACATTTCCTTTTAAACAATGTGATTTTCTGCATCAATACTCCCCAAAAGCAGCAATCTAAAAGTTACAGATGGGCTTAGAATAAATTTAAATTGAAATTTTAGTTCTAAACTAATCTTTATTTGTTTATTTATTTTTTGGTTCAATGTGCTTGGAGTAAAGATTATTGTATAAATCTCACACACAATTTCTAGGATAGCAAAATGGGACTGCTTTTTGAAGAAACAGTCTTCTAAACATTAAATTGGACAGAGATAGCTTTATTTCAGTGTCCACTGGAATTTAGATATACCACCAAAATTATATTTCACAAAATTCCACCAAGATTAATACTAGGAAATAAATATTTTTGTAGTTAATTCAAAACTGGTTTTGTACCAAAAGAAAACAGAGTCTCAGAAAGAAAAGAATTACACAACAGATGATTCAGGTAATGTGTCTATAATTTTTTATAACTAAAATTTTCTGTGTTTCCACATGGTATCTAAATCATGTCATAATATTAATACGTTCACCGTGGGTAATGTTAGGAGCTGTATACAAAGGCTGTACCTCACAAACCCAATCAGTTCCCCTATTTGGCCAATTTAACCTCAAATATATATTTTATTTAATCCTTATAGCTTAGCAAACTAGGTAACAAGGTAGTATGATCACTGTGTTGTAGCATAAACAGAAGACTATAGAGGCAGTCTACAAACTTTTGGCTCCAGAGACCAGTATTGTGGAAGAGAATTTCTCCACGGACGGCACCGAGCGGGCGTTGGTTTCAGATGAAACTGTTCCACCTCAGATCATCAGGCATTAGATTTTTATAAGGCGTGGGCAACCTAGATCCCCTGCATGCACAGTTCACAATAGGGTTCATGCACCTATGAGAATCTAATGCTACCACTGATTTGACCAGAGGCAGAGCTCAGGCGGTAATGCTCGCTCCAGCCACTCACCTCCTGCTGTCTGGCATGGTTCCTAAAAGATCAAGGACTTTTAGTGGTCTGTGGCCCAAGGGTTGAGGACCCTTGAACTAGAAAATTAATCTGATCAAATGAACACAATTAAATATTCAGAAAAGCATTATAACAATAATCTCTATTTTTTTTATATATCTTATTCTCATTTTATTTTATTACAATGTCTACAGAAAGAATGCGAACTGGAAAACTTTGACGTATTTTTTTTCCCAGGAGGCTTTTTTTTGTCCATATATCTAATGTAATGCAGGCAAAATACCTACAAATGAAGCATATCACTGCATACATTTTTGTAAGTTGTATGATAGTAATTCATTTTTACATAAGTTGCAAGATTATGTAATTGGTTTCATGACTGGACATGATGTAGTTTGAAATATTAAAATTTGTAGAAGTAATCACAATTAAGAGACAAGATGCAGAAATAGAAATGAAATGATTTCATAATATGTATTAGTCTCACAAGTGTATTCAAAAGCATTATGTTAATATAACATGTACCACATAAATATATACACCTACTTATGTACCCATAAAAATTAAAAATAAAGAAAATTTAAAATAAAATACATTTAAAAATAAAGGACACATGTGAGAGATGGTATTCAGTAAATACTAAAACTTAGAAAAGCATTATATTTAGAATATTTTCCAAGGGTAATAGAAAGAAAACTTTGTTTCAATGTTAAAAGGAAAAGAACTTAGACTCTATAAATCGCAATTTGTTTTCAAAAACACTATGTTACGATTACATTCCCTTAGTGTTGGCATAATTACTTTATAAAAGAAAACAGAAAAATATAACAAGAAAATTGAAAAGCTTTTAGTTGACACCTAATGCATAATGCCATTTGATAAATACATAGAATAAGCATATAAGAGATCAAAAAGATGTCTTAAGTTTTGAGTATTGTGTAAAAGGTATAATACTTTTTCCTCTTTAGTACATATATTTTTTTGCCTTTAAAAAGTGCATTTTGGCATCTAAAAATTTAAATTTGTAACAGAAACTGGCTTACACATATTTTTTAACCACTTTACAAATGTCATGAAAGTATAATTTTAATTATTTATATGCTTTCTTTTCCAGTGGAATTAAAATACAAAGGCAATTTTAAATGTCGCTTATCTTTAAAAAAATCTAAATAACATACCATCATGTATGTTTGCTTTGGAATAAAATCTGCTACTTACCAAAATTAGATAATACTTTAATAAACATCACATCTTTTTGGGTATGTTATCTCAATTTTATTTCATGTTAGATTTAAATTCTTATGCAATTTTCTGAAAATAATTATAATATAAATGAGGGTGATATTAACATTCTTAAAACTTGTCAATTGTGCATTGGCTCTTAAAACATCAGGCCAAAAGTGACACATATACCTTATAGTAACCTTTCCTTGGCCAGACAAGTGAATGTTAGACTTCTGGTTTCCCAGTCCAGATACAAAGAATCTGGAAGTTGTTACTCCCATCCTTATAAGAACAAAACTGAAAAACTGAAAGCCAACAATGGACTTAATGCATTAGAATTTTTTTTTTTTAATTTTTTTTTTTAATTATTATTTTTTTTTTTTTGAGACTGAATCTCGCTCTGCCGCCCAGGCTGGAGTGCAGTGGCACGATCTTGGCTACTGCAAGCTCCGCTTCCCAGGCTCACGCCATTCTCCTGCCTCAGCATCCTGAGTAGCCGGGACTACAGGCGCCTGCCACCACTCCAAGCTAATTTTTGTATTTTTAGTGAGATGGGGTTTCACCATGGTCTAGATCTCCTGACCTTGTGATCCGCCTGCCTCGGCTTCCCAAAGTGCTGGGATTACAGGCGTGAGCCACAGGGCCCGGCCATGCATCAGAAATAAGTCTAAAATTGACACTCTAACATCACAAAAGAACTAGAGAAGCAAGAGCAAACACATTCAAAAGCTAGCAGAAGGCAAGAAATAACTAAGATCAGAGCAGAACTGAAGGAGATAGAAACACCAAAAAAACCCTCCAAAAAATCAATGAATCCAGGAGCTGATGTTTTGAAAAGACCAAAAAAAAAAAAAAAAAAAAAAAAAAAAAAATGATAGACCACTAGCAAGATTAATAAAGAAGAAAAGAGAGTAGAATCAAGTAGATGCAATTAAAAAAAATGATAAAGAGGATATCACCACCAACCCCACAGAAATATAAACTACCATCAGAGAATACTATAAACACCTCTACACAAATAAACTAGAAAACCTAGAAGAAATGGATAATTTCCTGGACACTTACACTCTCCCAAGACTAAACCAGGAAGAAGTTGAATCCCTGAATAGACCAATAGCAGGCTCTGAAATTGAGGCAATAATTAATAGCCTACCAATGAAAAAAAGTCCAGGACCAGACAGATTCACAGCTGAATTCTACCAGAGGTACAAGGAGGAGCTGGTACCATTCCTTCTGAAACTATTCCAATCAATAGAAAAAGAGGGAATCCTCTTTAACTCATTTTGTGAGGCCAACATCATCCTGATACCAAAGCCTGACAGAGACACAACAAAAAAAGAGAACTTTAGACCAATATCCCTGATGAACGTCGATGCAAAAATCCTCAATAAAATACTGGCAAACCGAATCCAGCAGCACCTCAAAAAGGCTATCTACCATGATTAAGTGGGCTTCATCCCTGGGATACAAGGCTGGTTCAACATATGCAAATCAATAAATGTAATCCAGCATATAAACAGAACCAAAGACAAAAACCACATGAGTATCTCAATAGATGCAGAAAAGGCCTTTGACAAAATTCAACAGCCCTTCATGATAAAAAGTCTCAATAAATTCGGCATTGATGGAACATATCTCAAAATAATAAGAGCTATTTATGGCAAACCCACAGCCAATATCATACTGAATGGGCAAAAACTGGAAGCATTCCCTTTGAAAACCAGCACAAGACAGGGATGCCCTCTCCCACCACTCCTATTCAACATAGTGTTGGAAGTTCTGGCTAGGGCAATCAAGCAAGAGAAAGAAATAAAGGGTATTCAGTTAGGAAAAGAAGAAGTCCAATTGTCCCTGTTTGCAGATGACATGATTGTATATTTAGAAAACTCCATCGTCCCAGCCCAAAGTCTCCTTAAGGTGATAAGCAACTTCAGCAAAGTCTCAGAATACAAAATCAATGTGCAAAAATCACAAGCATTCTTATACACCAGTAACAGACAAACAGAGAGCCAAATCATGAATGAACTCCCATTCACAATAGCTTCAAAGAGAATAAAATACCTAGGAATCCAACTTATAAGGGATGTAAAGGACCTCTTCAAGAACTACAAGCCACTGCTCAGTGAAATAAAAGAGGACACAAACAAATGGAAGAACATATCTTGCTCATGGATAGGAAGAATCAATATTGTGAAAATGGCCATACTGCCCAAGGTAATTTATAGATTCAATGCCATCCCCATTAAGCTACCAATGACTTTCTTCACAGAATTGGAAAAAACTGCTTTAAAGTTCATGTGGAACCAAAAAAGACCCTGCATTGCCAAGAAAGTCCTAAGCCAAAAGAACAAAGCTGGAGGCATCACGCTACCTACTTCAAACTACTACAAGGCAAAGTCACCAAAACAGCGTGGTACTGGTACCAAAACAGAGATATAGACCAATGGAACAGAACAGACCCCTCAGAAAAAATACCACACATCTACAGCCATCTGATCTTTGACAAACCTGAGAAAAACAAGAAATGGGGAAAGGATTCCCTATTTAATAAATGGTGGTGGGAAAATTGGCTAGCCATAAGTACAAAGCTGAAACTGGATTCTTTCCTTACTCCTTATATGAAAATTAATTCAAGATGGATTAGAGACTGAAATGTTAGACCTAAAACCATAAAAACCCTAGAAGAAAACCTAGGCAATACCATTCAGGACATAGGCATGGGCAAGGACTTCATGTCTAAAACACCAAAAGCAATGGCAACAAAAGTCAAAATGGACAAATGGGATCTAATTAAACCAAAGAGCTTCTGCACAGCAAAAGAAACTACCATCAGAGTGAACAGGCAACCTACAGAATGGGAGAAAATTTTTGCAATCTACTCATCTGACAAAGGGCTAATACTCAGAACCTACAAAGAACTCAAACAAATTTACAAGAAAAAAACAAACAACCCCATCAAAAAGTGGGCAAAGGAAATGAATGGACACATCTCAAAAGAAGACATTCATACAGCCAACAGACACATGAAAAAATGTTCGTCATCACTAGCCATCAGAGAAATGCAAATCAAAACCACAATGAGATACCATCTCACACCTGTTAGAATGGCAATCATTAAAAAATCAGGAAACAACAGGTGCTGAAGAGGATGTGGAGAAATAGGAACACCTTTACACTATTGGTGGGACTGTAAACTAGTTCAACCATTGTGGAAGACAGTGTGGCGATTCCTCAGGGATCTAGAACTAGAAATACCATTTGACCCAGCCATTCCATTACTGGGGATATACCCAAAGGATTATAAGTCATGCTGCTATAAAGACACATGCACACGTATGTTTATTGCAGCACTATTCACAATAGCAAAGACTCGGAACCAACCCAAATGTCCATCAATGACAGACTGGATTAAGAAAATGTGGCACATATGCACCATGTACCACTATATAGCCATAAAAAGATGAGTTCATGTCCTTTGTAGGGACATGGATGCATCTGGAAACCATCATTCTCAGCAAACTATCGCTAGAACACCGCATGTTCTCACTTACAGTTGGAAACTGAACAATGAGATCACTTGGACACAGGAAGGGGAACATCACACACCGGTGCCTATTGTGGGGAGGGGGAAGGAAGGAGGGATAGCATTAGGAGATATACCTAATGTAAATGACGAGTTAATGAGTGCAGCACACCCACATGGCACATGTATACATATGTAACAAACCTGCATGTTGTGCACATGTACCCTAGAACTTAAAGTATAACAATTAAAGAAATAATAATAATAATAATAAGTCAAAGGGCAAACCACTGCCTCAAAAACCGGAACAAACTGACATAGAGCATCACAGCTTATCTTGAGCAGAAACAGCCACTGCAGCCAGAATTAGGTATTTATACAAAGAGTAACTAACTAATTGTTGGAGACTAAGGTGGATTGCTTGAGATATAAAAACTCCTGAAAGGCCAGTTTTAGGAGAACTGCCACACTTTTTCCCTCCGTGAACCCCAATAGGTTTAAATGATGAAGATGGTAATAAAAATCTCTCCTGTTTCCAATGCAGAAAGGAGAAAAAGAAACACTTTGAAATATGCTCAGAGAAGTCTGCTCTCCTTCACAACGGTATGCTCCCAGGGAAAACGATTTCACTAGAGCCTAACCATAGGGGGATTTATCAGAGTCTAACCAACATGGGGAATGGGAAACATCCATCTCTTGCCCTAATAGCCTTCCTGTATTAATTAAGGGGGAAAAAATTCCAGAAGCACTTGTCAAAGTCACAGCCCAGGGTACAGGTTTGCTAAAAGCCTTACACCCAACCTAATGATAGGGCATTTCTTACACTCCCAACTTTTATTGCTACATTAATTATAGGCTTCTGTATTGTGACTTAACTTAGCTGAAAAGAACTACAGGACTCATACCTTTAAAAAATAAAAATAAAAAAGTCCCTAGGAAAACCTAAGACAGTGAGGGAGACAAGGGCACCACAGAAATTTTAGCCTCTGACACCTACCTCTACAGCAAACAGTGAACACAGCATAGCTCCACAAAGCCTCACACTGAAATCCTATTTACCTCAGTTTCTAAAGTTAACATTATTGATTTAAAAAATTCATCATAAGAATAAAGTGCATCCCTAGGAGCTGTCGTGTGTGTATGTGTGTTTGTGATTGTCTCTATTATTTAAACAAATTAATAATCTTATAAATCAATGAAAGGGAATAGACTATTTAAAAAAACTATACTATTCTATTTTCTGTTTTGTTACTTGCTAATAAATATACAACTTCGACTATAGAGACAGTAGCTTGCAAGACTTGTTCATAACAGTTTCCAGTAATTTACATTTTTCTGAAAATATTCTGGTTAATCATGGATTGCATATGATCTTACTTTGTCTATCTTAAATGATTTTTTTCTTAATCCAAGTAAGTTATTAGCCATAGAATATTTATATCCTATTACTTATTCCTCCCATCAATTTTCTTGAAAACAACCTAGAATCTCAGCTCTTTCTCTCTTTTTACCCGGATCAAAAGCATAAACCCATGCTATCATTAAAGGGAAATGATAGCATAACAAAAATGAATTAATTGCATATAAAACTTCAAAAGACTAAACATAGCACCTCAAAACATAACCAAATTGAGATTTAACCTTTGATGAACTAAATATATCTCCACTTTCTCCTTCAGAATCCTTGTTATCCCTGTCTCAGTTTTCACTATGTCACCGTTTCTGACTCTCTTTTCTACCTTTCACTCTAATTTGCCTGTCTCTTCTTCTATCATTATTCTTTATTTACCTGAACAAAATAGCACAAGAAGAAACTATGTACTGTAAACTATGTTGGTTTTATTCTACAAGTCTGCACTAAGCTATTAGTGTTTTTATAGGTAGGTAGCTTTATTTATTTAGGTGTTTGGAAGGAAACATAGTCAGGAAGTAGATATTATGCTGTGAAAGGAGCAATAAGGAATATGTTTCATCTGGAGGAAAACATTATCATCAACTATCCTGACTAGGAAACTTCACAAAATTCAATCATAGATTTATAGTCTCTCAATTCTATTGAGAAAATCTCATTTGGGAGTAATCAAAATTATCTTTTGACCAAAAACGTTTAAAAAAGGTTATAAACCATAAAAGTTAGAATGATTAGATCTTCAAGAAATTACATTAAATCAAGGTTACATATATTAAACATTAGGCATATCCATAATTTATTTACTACAAGCCATATATTTCTATTTGTTCACGTCAGTGAAATATAAATGAGGTGGTGAAATGAATTAGTTATGAATCACTGTATATTGAGTGAATGCTAATGTTATAATTATTGATTTTCTATGATTTTTTTCCTTCAAATTCTGGAGAAAATGTCCTTCAATTCAAGTTTAGCCTTGTTATATTATGTTATTTTCTGTGAATATATATTTGCATTAGTAGGTGGTCTAGTCTATTAGACTCTTTGCAAGTATACTCTAAACGCCTATTCTAACCTTTCGATCTGAAAGTCATTTTTTTCCTCCTTTTTAAAAGAATACTTCATCCGTTTTCAAATCAAAAGTCCTAATACACAAAAATGAAAATCTTGTAATCATTAAGAAACCTCAATAAGCTGAGGAAAGACCAAAAGAAAGGTATTCCTAAAAGTGTCATGCTATTCATCTTATCTTTGGTGATATTTTGTTTCTGGCAATGTTTGACTACTTTCAGACCAATTCTTCCTCTGAGACTGATTTTAAAATCTTGACAAAATGTAAATATCTTATGTATGAAGGAAAGCTACAAAGAGAACGGAAATTTCAGGGGCTGTAAACTTGTATTGGAGGAAAGCGCAGATTGACTATCAGGTACTTTGGGACCTCTTTTCCTTCTCAGGTGATTGCTGATTCAAAAACTGAGAGTGGTAGCAATAGACTGAGAAGCTGAGCAAAGATTTCTGCAGTCTCATGAGACTTTGAAAGTCCACTTTAAATGAAGACTTGTAAATTTCCCAAGCTATTGATTGGGACTCTAAGGGGGTCCATACTGGGATGACAGATGAAGCATAATAGATCATAGACTCCCAAGGACCAAAGACAGGCTTCACATAATCTTGGTCCCCAACAGGGAAAAGGGATATGGTACCCCAACAGTAGCTGCCTGCCCCAAGGAACCATACATTTTCTCTGAAGAAAGATGACAACCACAGTCTCTAATTCTTTCTATTATATTTTTTATAGCCAAGATTCATCATTTAGTTTTAAAAAAGCACCATTTTTAAAACACAAAAGTTTAAGAAAATCAAAGTATTTTTAACAGCAATTTTCAGATACGGACTTCAAAATAACTATGACAAATCCCAGCAGTTAAGAATCAACAAAGAAAATATTGGCAGATATTATAAAGGAGAAACAAGTGGGAATTCTTAAAAAACCTAATATTTTTAAAATCTGCAATAGGTTTAACAACAGATGAAATGGAGATTTTAAAATGAAAAAGATATTTAAAATATTCAGACTGAAGAATAGAGTGGCAAATTTATGGGAAGTATATAAGAGATTACATGAGATATATAAAACAAAATGAAATAACTAACAAAAGTATAATTACTTTTGCAGAATAAACTATGTAGAATAGAACAGATTCCATCGTTGAAGGGATAACAAGGACAAAATTCCCAAAATAGAGCATATAAATTAGGTCACATATCAAGCAGAATAAACATTATGAATGCCACACCTAATCTCAGAGAAGAATAAAGCTATGTTTAGGTTTAACGCTGCTACAGGTGTTTATATTTGTCCTGTTTTTCCTTTCCTTTGTTTATTCTTTCTAGCTTTCTTGTGTTTCATTCACCTTTTATATTTTAGTATTCAATTTCTCTCTATTTGCTTTTCAGTATAATTAATTTTAAAAAGATATTTTAGGTTCTTTTAGGCTTTACAATACGCATGCTTTTTTTTAAATCATAGAATTCTAGGTAGCTGTATTTTATACTATTTCACCTATAAAAGTTTTACAAAACTGTATTTCCATTTAATTCTTACTTGTTATCTATATTATTGTTGCCCTTTATTTCACTTTTTTATATATTATCCATATAATAATACTATTTTATTGTTTTTGTTTAAAGAAACTTAGGAAGAAAAACAGGCTTTTAATTATTTCTTCTTTGCTGTTTCTCATGCTCTTTATTCTTACATGTTTAATTCTATACTGAAATCCCCTTTCTGCTTACTCATTTGTATTCACTTTTTCAAGGAGTCAAGTAACAATTGCTTAAAGGCCCACAAAGTGAATATTTTAAGGTTGGAGACCATATGGTCTCTATCACAACTACTATACTCAAGCCCACTGATTTCTGGCAAATGCAGCCCTAAACAATTTGCATATGATAGCTGTTTTCCAGTAAATTTTATAAAAAATAATTAGCCAGCGTGTAGGCCATAATTTGTCCATTCTAATATTTTCCATTATGTCTTTCAGCATATTTGTAAATGCTGTTTTCATTTCTGATAATGGTGAGCTTCGTGTCAAATCTGAATTTATTTTGTTATATTTTCCTGCTTACGATAGACATATTTCTGCTTATTCACATGTCTAATATATATATTTATATATTTTCTTTCCTTAAAAATTTTACATTGGTCATTATAGATACTGTGATGTTGAAGATTGTGATTTTGTTTTCTTTCATTAAATAGTATTAAATTTTGTTTTGAAGGCAGGCAATTTACTGGCAAATGAATTTGATCTTCCAGCTTATATTTAAGTTTTGTTAGCAAGATGCTATATAGCCATTATTCTGGGGCTAAGACAGGGCTACTATGAATGAAACTCTTTGGCTGACTTCAAGGAATGGTCTGGAATGTTCAGGTTGGTTTCTTCACTCTGGCTTGTGTATTCTTCTGTTTCTCAATATAATGTAACTTGTGGAATCTCTATTGAACTCCCAGATACCTAGTAATTGTTTTGTACTGAGGCTTGCAGAATTCACCATATGCATACATAACTCAGTAGTCATCCAAAGTACAAAGTTCTCGTATGCAAAGTTTAAAGCTATGGCTATTTTTCCATAAACATTTCCAAAAATAGGTCGCCAGACACCAAACTATCACTTACGGACCATTTCTCTAGAGTATAAAACTATGTGACTTAATATCCTCATCCTTCCTAAACTTGAGTTCGAATTTTGGTATTACTGTGTATTAAAAACATTTCTTGGGGTAAGAGATTTAAGGTTTTCAAATGTAATTTTTCCAATACATACATTAGCTTATTATAGAAGAACTTCATAAAATTGTTGGAAGAATTAAATTAGATAATTTATATTGTATAGTCCCTTGCACTGAAAGATAGCAAAAATAATGTAACCACTATTATTCCTGTTATTTTAATTTTTTATTATAAATTCACTGCTAAGTTGTCTTTTTTCTCTGACAGAAAAATATAATGCTAATTAACTTAGAAATGTCTTAGAACCTATATCAGAGGACACTGTGACTGAGAAAGACTTCCAAATATGCTCTGACATTGAATAGCATGATTTTTAAAATCCATATTTAAATATGAACATTTCATTTAGTGTCTCAAAATATTGCTTTTCTTGCTGTCTCAACTTCCTATTGGCTTACTGTAAGTTTAACTTTAGGAACTCGGTTTCCTTTATAAATTACAAAGTTAGCTTTCTGCTGTAGCCTAAGATGACTATATTAAAATGATTAATATTGGAATGTCTTACGCAAACATCATTCTCTTTTTTCCACTGACTCTAAATTTTATTGATCTACAATGACCAAAAAGTGAATACCCTTTATCAGTCACTTTGTAATATTTTACACTAAGATGGAAACAATATGAATAACCTTACATACTTATAAGCTTTTCAAGCACTTACCAAGCTTAAATGGCTAATTAATTCCATAAAACATAACAATGTGTTTTACAACCCAAGGAACTTGCCACTGCCAGCTCTAACACTGAATAAAAGTTAATAATGAGAGCAATATAGAACAATTCACATAATCAAGAGGTGACTTAGTCAAAACACATGTAAATTAGTATTGTAAATTTGTTCACACTAATAAAAACTTATTTTATTTAGGCGGACAACTTAATTTAAGTCTGTGCCTCTATGTCAAAATGATAGTCTCTCTTAAATATGAGTCCTAAATAATCCAGGAGTCAGGTCCTGAAAATGTTGAGATATTCTATGGTACTCTAATGTGAATAAAAATAAAATTCACTTAAAATTAAGCAAAAGCACATGGTGGATTAACAGATCCTCAAAACATATATAAATTAGCATTGAGTTAAAGTAATTCTCAACCTGGATATCAATCTCAGTATATATGAATATTCAGTTCCACTGAATATTTTAAATTCATATCTTCAGGATAAATTCTGATCAGATAATTTAGATCTGACACATGTGAACTTAATGTATTAGACAATTATATTTTCATTTGGTTATATGCTTTAAGCAAATCATCTAATTATCTGCTTCTATGGCATCAACAAGTTTAATCATTGACACAGAGTCGCTCTCTGTGTCTCTACATATGTGTATACATATAATGTAGACATTTATGTTCATTATATATATTATATAATTATGCATGTAATATATATTTATGGCTAGCATATATATAAATATATAATAGATATGATTTACATATCTATATCCATCTTATACATGTGATCTACATATCTATATCTATTATATATATAAAACTATATATCTAATATATATTTATACCTACCATATTTTATATATATGGAGAGAGATAATTTAATAGATTTTGTAATATCATATGAAGTAAAGATAGTTTAGACAAATTTCATGTAGTCCTGAGCAGTTTAGTCTTGGAAGAAAGTGCCAAACTATCTTTTAAAGTGGCTGTACCACATTGCATTCCCAACATAAATCCCAAGAAGCACAATTGCTGGATCCAAGAGCATGGTTAATCTTGGAAGAAACTGCCAAATTGTCTTCCAAAGCAGCTGTACTATTATGCGGTACTACTAGCAATGAATGAGAATTCCTTTTGCCTCGTATCCTAAGCTACAATTGTTATTGTCAGCGTTTTGAACTAGTAATTTTAATAGGAGCATAATAGTATCTCATTATTGTTTTAATTTGTAATTTCCTAGTGATATATTATTCATCATATTTTTAAGAGCCTACCTTGGTGCTAGGCACTAATTCAATAGAACTTAACAAGGAATATCCATACTCATTTTGATGAGGAGGAGGAATCACAAAATAATAAAATAAGTAATTAACATAATGTGATATTACATAGTCTAATATAGCATGATATCTAAGGCTTTATTTCATAGGATATTTTATAATTTAAATAATGATAATCGCTATGAATTAAATAAGTGTGGGGTAAGAAAATAGATGTATGTGGATGTGTGGGAGATTTGCTAGAGTTCAAAAGTGGTGTGAGCAGGGTGTTAGCTGTACAGTTGGTAGTAATGGTGGCAGTTTGAAAGATTAGCTAAGATATGTGTTATGAGAAGCAAATAAGAACTACTCCCAGATTTTTGAACTGAGTAACTCGATGTATTGTGGTGTTATTTGCTGAGGTAGATAGGACTCAATAAAGAAGTCGGAAAAGCTGATATAAAGACTTTATTTTGCAATCTGGCCGGGCACAGTAGCTCACACCTGTAATCCCAGCACTTTGGGAAGCCAAGGCAGGTGGATTATTGAGGTGAGAAGTTCAACTCAGGCTGGCCAACATGGCAAAACCCCGTCTCTCCTAAAAATATAAAAATTAGCTGTGAGTGGTGGCTGGCCCCTGTAATCTCAGCTACTCAGAAGGCTGAGGCAGGAGAATTGCTAAAACCCAGGAGGCAGAAGCTGCAGTGAGCTGAGATCGCGCCACTACACTGCAGCCTGGGTGACAGAGCAAGACTCTGACATAAAAAGAAAAAAAAAAAAAAAAGACTTTCCTTTGCAATCTGTTAAAGTTCTTAAAGACTAAAAATTCAGCATACAAACCACAAAAAATTCATTAATTCAATCATTATTTATCATATTTCTAATATAGCTTACCGCTATTATGGGAATAACAAGTCTAAAACACAATTTTATTATAGAAGTGTAAATTATTTCACTGTTTAGGAAGAACAGCGGGATAAAATAATTTTAAAATCTCTTCTTGTCTACTTATTCACATCCCTTGCCAAGAGTGGTTTACTTCCCAGATGCTTGAGAAGGGGGAAAAAAAAAAAAAAAAAAAAAAAAAAAAAAAACCACATCAAGCCTATCTGAGAACTCAAGATGCAGCAACAAATTTGTATCTTTAGATGCGAAGTATTTATTATAAAGCCTCGCTCATACTGTTCAAACACAGATGTCCCTTCAGTTAAAACTTTCTCTGTACTGTATGTAATATAGTTATATATTTTCTGCCCAAATTAAATCTCTTTCTGTCTCTCTCTGATTTGCATTTTAACAAGATCATTCTGGCAGTTGCTGCTGAACAACAGATAGGAGTTCCAAGAGTGAATGGAAAAAGTGAACTCACACTGGAGGCTGTTGGAGTGAGTGAGTGGTAGATGGCAGAAATGGTTTAATTCTGTTATGATTCTGCAGATGTGGAAAGATTTAATACAATTTGTAATCATCTGGATGTGGATAGTGAGAACAAATAGAATATAGGAGGATTACTGATTTTTGACTTTGAGAAAATGGATAGATGAGGGAGGCCATTATAGGAAAATATTCTTCGTGGGTTATATATTTTTATTTTCATTTATTTCTATATACATCTTTTGTAAATATAAATGAACATATTTCATAGGTATTATCTGTATTATTTGTTTAACCTTCTGGTTAATTTTCTTAAGAAAATTTCTTTTCTTGAGAGATTTTTAAAAGTATACATACTTTTACTATATTAATAGTTTTTGTTTCCAATTTTAAGTATTAATTTAGCTTAAATTAACTTGTATATGGTGTGTGAAAGGGTACTGTGATGGTTAACTTTATGTATCAACTTGGCTAGGTTAAGGGATGCCGGGATAGTTGCTAAAATATTTCTAGATGTACGCATGAGGGTCTTTGCAAAGGAAATTCAAATCAGTAGACTGAGTAAAGAAGATCATCCTCAACAATGTGAGTGGACATTAGCCAATCCATTGAATACCTGAATAGAACTAAAAAGTATCGGAAGGGCAAATTTACCTTTTTTCGTTGTTGTTGTTAGATCTGGGACAGAAATCTTCTGCCCACTTGGGCATCCAGCTCCTCCTTTGGACTTGAAATAAATTGCAACTCAAGCTTTGCTGGTTTTCAATCGTGCAGAAAGCAGATAGTAGACCTTCCTATCTACTACAATTGCATGAGCCAATGCCCATAACAAATATCTCCCTCTAAGTATCTATATTTATCCCATTAATCTCCTTTCTCTGGATAACCAGCACTGATAAATGTATTAATTAATTTTTGTCTTCAAAATGGCTTTCACTTATCTGAATACTGGTTATTAGTTAATGACATGGAGTTTAATGAGTCATTATCTTATAAGTATTGGGATATCTGCAAGTTATGTCAAATATTATCTAGATGATTTTTCTGGAGATTAAATATCATGCGTTTTGGAAATACATGAAGTAGTCAGATAAAGATTCAAATGCATACATTTCAGACTAGGCTTTTCTGATGCATGTGTTAGTATATAATTACAAATTGGTAATATTTTGTAAGAAATGTAGGATTTAAATATATATTGAAATTCATTTAGCATAAATGTGTGTTGAGAAAGGTACAAGGATTAATTAATGAAAATATCTTATTTCTCATACTTTTGTCGGATTAATAGAAAAATGTGACCTGGAGTATTATTTTCTTCTTTATCATTGAACAAATAATGCAAAAAGTAATTTTCTGAGTGCATATTATTTTAATCAATTTTAATACGAAAAAATGTTATATTTAAGGTTTTAAAATGGAAAATTTGGTATATACATGTACTGACGTTAGATTATTCCAACTAAACATATTTGTTTTATTTCAAATAAATCTTTTTTTTTTTTGCTTATTTGGAGGGACATTCTATAAAACATTTGATATACATCTTATTGTTATTAACAATAATTATAATATTCTCTCTTTTGAAATGTGCAGTACCTATGGGACAACTCTCTGTGTTAAGATTCTTTATTCAAATTACCTTTGTTCTTTTTTCCTGTCTGAAAGATAAGCATCATTCCCACTTTACTAGAATTATTTTTGGGTATTCCTGGGAGGCCTCATATAGCAAATGATCCTATATTTTCCTTCTAGAACATGGCCCTGACCAAATATCTATTCAGTATCGGATTTCTATGTCTATTCTTCCTTCCTTCCTCCCTCCATCCCTCCTTCCCTCCCTCCCTCCCTTCCTTCCTTCCTTTCTTTCCCCCTTCCTTCCTTCCTTCCTTCCTTCCTTCCTTCCTTCCTTCCTTCCTTCCTTCCTTCCTTCCTTCCTTCCTTCCTTCCTTCCTTCCTTTCTTCCTTCCTTCCTTTCCTCTCTCCCTCCCTCCCTTCTTCCCTTCCTCCCTCCCTCTCTCTCTTTCTTTTTCTTTCTTTTTCCCTTTTCATTTTTTTTAAGGTTTTCACCTTGGTATCCCAGTATCCCAGACATAAGTTGTGTCACTTAGGTGGCTATTGTGTGTGACTACATGCATGCTGCTTTTTTTCCTTATTCTGAAAATGTTGATGGAATAGTTCTGCTTGTATGTGAACAAAACTTAGCTTCAGAGGTATAACTATATCAGGTCTATAAGCCACTGTTAAAAATACCTCAATGCTTCCTTATAATCTATGCAGTAAATCATCAAAATGTGTATACATTTAATAGTTAAAACTTTTTTATGGCAGTAACATTTATGGGAGCAAAAGTTAGAAACAACTATCTTAGAAATTTTTAACTTAATTTTCATATAACTGTGACTTTATTGTTACCATTTAAATTACCAAGGCATAATAAGTAGTCCAACACATTTTAATTTTGTTTTCTTCATAAGAAATAAACTTAGTAGCTTTATTTTCCATCAATTACATTAAATATAATTAGTCTTAAATAATATAATTACGAAGTTTTCTTTTCAATTAGACCTTTATATACTTGTAACAAAAACTGCTTGTGATTCTGTGTACTATATCTAAACAAGGGTCATTATGACCTAAAAGCTTTATGCCTTTTATGTACTTTAGTCTGAAACGTTTACTGCTACTATTACATTTTGCAATTACAGTGAAGTGAGGCAGAAAATAGCAGTTCAAAAATATATTCATGTAATGAAGTCGGAACCATTAGTTTCAAGGCTCTTGTTATTTTGGTAAATATTTAATCTTTCTAGCAGCATGGGTTCCTAATTGATCTTTAAGTATTATTGTTCTTGGACATTTCTAATCGACTTCTAATTGCTACATTAAGGCAGTTAGGGAATAAAATGTAATGGATGGTGGAGACTATTACAGTACACTAAATCAGCAGAATATAGTAAAACTTATAACTCATTTCTATTATTGAAATTTAAATCAAAATATACTAAAGTCTACCTTTATATCCATCTTCTTATTTTGAAGAGTTCTACCAATCTAAAGAAAGCCATAAATAATGTATTCCATTTATGCTAAGATAGATATGTGCAATAAATTATTAAGATGTGATTTAAAATCTCTTTTAATAATAGTTATTTTTGGTAATTCCCAGGTTCCTATGTATTTCACTTTAATTTTATTCAGATCACCTTTAATTTTCATGTATATCTATCTCTCTATCTTCCTAACTTGTAGAAAGTGAACCAGTTCTTTCCTTTATGAGAAATGTATTGAACATTTAAAAGCAATTTAAAAGCAAGTTAGTATAAACAAGAAATATAAAATAAAGTCCTTCACTTATTATTAATAATAGTTGCATAGACACTAGAAGATAACTCTTACATTCCATACCAGATCCAGATGGAACAAGACCTGAGAGACACAACTAGAGAAACTGTTCTGCTGATTCTATTTGAGTTCCTTTAGCTGCTTAAAAATTACAAACCACTCAATTTTTCAGTTGATAGAGAATCTATGAATTCACTTTATTCTTCTCCTCTCTTTTTTTTAATGTTAACAGGAATTTGGAAGAATGTTTTTTATAATATATTTTAGTTAGATTTTTTTCATATAAAACAGGAAGAATAATAAAATAAATGAATTGGTAATGAGGTCATTGAATCTCTTATTTTGATTATATCTTACTATATTTCCTCTCTGAAATTATGAATAGTGGTTAATTACTAATTCTCACTTCATTTTAGATTCATGTTTTGTCATTCAAAAATAATAAAATGTTTCTGGAAACATGACAGGATATTATTTGAATTAAAAATTACTCAGCTTTGAATATATTAACTAAGTCAAGAGATTTTACTAAACTTCAATTGAGACTCAAATTTATAGGTTAGAAATTCATTATTGTATTACAGTCGAAGTAACTTATGTTCAATTTAGGGAAGCAATGAATACCACAAATCTGAAATGGTGAGCCGGTCATACCCATTGACTATTGGAGTCATGATAAATCTCATCTTCATTGAATTTACTTATTAAATTTGGTCAATTTCTAAAAGGTAATTTATTTCCTCATTATACTTGTGATGAGACTGGTAGCTACAGAACTGGTTAATTATGAAAAAAATTTCTGAAAAACTGCCTAATTAAAGTCACTAAACTTCTTGATGTTTTTCCTAATTAAGCCTAAGGGAAATGTAAAGAGTATTTTCAATTAACCTAAACTATATACATATACTGATTGCTGCAATTTGAAGTTTTTTCCTATATCTAAAGATTTATAAGTCATAGTGCATCCAAAGAAAAATCAATCTTAAAACTTAATAAAAACTAAGCAAATAAATTCATCCTTAAAATATTATGTAATTTCAAAAGGAAAAAAATAAAGGGAGAAGAAAATATGGTTTCATATTATAAAACTCTTGATGTCAGAGACAATAAATTATGATTTTTTTAAATTAACAATATTAGCATAGAGTATGGGAAGATTTTTTTCAGTATTAATAAGGGAAGAAATATAGATTTAATTCCTTAAAATAATCAGAATGAGGAAATTATTCAAAGAGGGAAGAAAACAATCAGTGAGAATATACGTTAATTATTAATTATAATTAATTAAAAAGTGGCAGTTAAATCATTCAGTTGGAAAGGTTTAACACAGTTTATTAGAGAAAATGATTAAAAGTGTGAACTTTTTAATTTTTCAGTAGAAATTTTAAGTAGAAAAACATGAGATGAATTTTTGTATTTTAATCAATTGATTGAATGATTCATAATTACTTGTATGGTACTCTTGATTCCCCAAAATAACACCTGAGAAACTGTTAATTGAATGAAACTAAATTCACTACAACAACGGAGAAAACCATCTGTCTCATTCTTAGCATCCTCTCAGAAGGGAAGTTCAAAGGAGGAATAAGATTAGGACTTTGCGGTCTGGATAAAGTAATTTAAGGTGGATTTTTCAAGATGGGAAATTGCTTTAGATTTGGCATTTGATGATTTGATTTGGCATTAGTCATGCTATTAGGACTGGACAGAGTGAAGCAAGGATCTTGAAGTGAATGTTGATGAGTAGACTGCTGTTTGATAAAGGAGCCACTGTTATCATCTGATAAATTGATCTCTTATAATTCCAGTAAACAGCAAAGTTATTTATTAGTTCCTGGTTTTGTATGTCTTTGGCATAAATTTCCTCAAAGAAACAACTAAGTTATATTAATGTGGGTAGACTATCGTTCTATTACTCATGTTGACAAAGACAGCTTTGATGATTACATTTAACTATATGCCTGATCTTCTTTATGTGCTTTTTAATTATCTAACTTAATTCTCATTAAAAATTTGTGGATTTTTCATGTTCTATTCTTGTCCTTATTTTATAGATGAATAAATTGAGTATCAGAACTGTTAAGAACCTTGTCCAGGATCAAACCAGTATGTAAACATTTCTATATGAATCTGTTCATAGTGTTTATGTTTGAAGTAGAGAGGTTGTAGAGAGATGGGGAGGTTGAAGAAAGGTTGAATAAAGAGTTATTACATTCTATTGTTTGTTATTGTTAGTATTAAATAAATGTATAAATACTGAAAATAAAAAAAATCAAGAGCTGGCATTGAGGTATTTCCTTTTTCAAGTTTATCACCTCAGATATTTGGAAAATTTACAGCGATCAAATTGTTTCTTTTTATTTAAAATACTAGTATTTTCAGAGACAACTAAAAATGAGATTTAGAAAATAATGTTGCCAATATAGTGCCCGTAATGTTTTTGTATATCTATATAATATACATATATATACACATTTATATAAATATAAGATGCCGTCAAAATAACATACAGAAGTGTAACATACCATTATATTGGCAAAATTCTTTTTTTTTTTTTTTTTTTTTTTTTTTTGAGATGTAGTCTCTCTCTGTGGCCCAGGCTGGAGGGCAGTGGCGCAATCTTGCTCACTGCAAGGTTCGCCTCCCGGGTTCACGCCATTCTCCTGCCTCAGCCTCCCGAGTAGCTGGGACTACAGGCACCCGCCACCACGCCCGGCTAATTTTTTGTATTTTTAGTAGAGATGGGATTTCACCGTGTTGGCCAATATGGTCTCCATCTCCTGACCTCATGATCCGCCCGCCTCGGCCTCCCAAAGTGCTGAGATTACAGTCGTGAGCCACCGAGCCCGGCCGGCAAAATTCTTTTCTAAACCATATTTTTAGTTGACTCTGTAAACAGAAGTGTTTCAAATAAAAGGTATTTAATACTGACAATAACATATATGCATGTCTTTAATGTTTTTGTATACAATATCTATATTTTTAGGTACTTTCAAAGTAACATATATGGAAATATAACAGGCCGCTATGTTGGCAAAATTCTCTTCAAATTGTATTTTCAGGTGATTTAGGAAATATTAGTATCTGAAATAAAAGTATTTAATAATGATAATATATATGCATGCCTTTAAGGATTTGCTTATCAAATAGTGAATTTGCTTATCAAATAGTGAAAATAACTTATTTCTGCATGTTGATAAATGTAACAGGTGTCTATTAGGACTATGTTTAAGAGCATATTTTTGCAAATGCTGTTGCAAATGTGTGAATTTCTAGAACCAAAATTATGGTCTGCTATTGAAGAATTTAAAACAAGAATAAATAGGAGAATGAATGTATGTACATCTGAGATGCTAAAGGAATAATAGGTTGTATGATGTCATATGTTACAAAAGTGCTTTATCTCATGTAAATAAAAAAATAAAATAATTGTTTTCTAATCACTATGTGTATATTTTTGGAAAGGTCTCTGATGCATAATTTTATGTAACATGTCTAAAATTTATGATAGAAGTATTATAGTGTTACAACTCTTTGGTACGACTAGATTAAAATAGAATTTTCTGACAGATGGGGCTTTTATTCTATAGAGAGGAGAAAGGCAACTTTAGGAAATACAAAGAAATTGATCAGAAGCAGTTTTAAAAGGCCCTTCATGTTTTCAAGAAATTACAAGAAGTCCAGAATGATTATAGATTTCAAGTAAGAGGAAAAAAAATGTAGCTATCTAAAGACAGGTCAAAATGAATTTTGGAATATGGAGTTCGGTCTTATACTTCTTTTAAAGAATTGTCTGTGATATTTGAGTAAGGAAGTAAAATTATATTTGCCTTTTAGAAAGATTAAAATGTTAGCAAAATATGATACTCTGGAAAATTGATTTTAGTATGGGAAGTATCAAGGACCTCAATTAGGAAATACTTGTATCATTTTCATCAAGGGAGTTAAGTCTGACCAATATTTGAAATCACACTGAATAAAGTTCTAATTATACCTTTGCCACTTAGTACCTACAGGGGACTTACTCAGACTAGAAATTATGAGTGATTGATAATTATGTGAAATAATGTTTGAAAATCCTTTAGTATCGATTCTAGCACCTAGTGAACAGCAAGATATGATACTATGTTGTCTGTGTGTGTGTGTCTGCATGTGTGTGTGTGCATTTCTACGTCTTTGAAATACGTGTGATTTGTAAAGCATAACCAATAAGCAGTGTTTAACAAATAAAGTTTCACAAATGTAGTGCACCGACATGCACAATCAAAATGCAATCTAGAAGATTTGAGAGTCAGTTCACACTTATAATCACCAATAATGGCTATGAGGAGTAAAGGACAGGTGATTTAGTAGATGGGAGATTGTGGGTTCCTCAAGATAGAGAAGATAGAAAAAGATCTAGGTTTAATAGAAAGAACACAATGTAGCTTTGTATATGTTGGATTAGATATGACAGTAGGAAAACATAAAATTGACCTGCGGCGGTATTTGATGAGAGGTCAAGAGACCCATGATGGAACAAGAGTAAATAATGTGAAGGTTAAACAGGACAAAAGAAGGATTTAGATACTGCATGATGAACTACCAAAAAGCAGTGTTACTTATATGAGTGCAATGTTTCCGCTTTTGGAAGAAAGAAAGGAGATAAAACCACTTTATTGTCACTTTTGAAAACACGTATGAAAACATATTGGTTTTAATTGGGAAAATATATCAAGCAGAAAATTTGCCACTCACATCAATTTGGTATACCTCAATACAAAAATAGAAGACTGGGTTTATAACATATTATTTTCACTAATGGAAAGCAAACAATAGCTAAAATGTAAAAAAGTCTGGTATCCTAGAATGTAGCTTATTTTAAAATGTTTTGATAATGCAGTTTTTTTTCTCTTAGGTGATACAATAAATCAAATCAAATCCAGAACAGGTTCATAACAAATTGTGAGGTTTTGCCCAACCACATTGGTATAGGAAAATAAATGTTTCCACTCCTACATTTCATTTTATCTTTTATGTGTTTATTCCTCATTTTCATAAAATGCTTCTTGACATAAAGATTAATAAATATTTAATAAACAGAAAACAATGGGGTAAGCAAAATTAAAATAATTTTATTGATGTGATGTTTAATTCAGTTAATCTATTTCAGAAGAATTATCATGATTTTTATTTATTTAAAAATGTCTTTCAAGTACTAGATATTGTAATAAAACTTAGATTATGATTAAAAATGATGATCCATCAAATAAGAGAAAAGCACTGCTCTGTCAGCAAAAGAGTCCCCCGCTAAGACAGGGAAAGTAAACCAACTCTGTTGAAGCAGAGGCACTCACTGAGTGTTCAATTAATTCTAATCATGAACATAGTTACTATCTCAACTATAAAAGATTTGTTCTCTACTTTAACATTTTAAGATTAAAACAAATTGGATTAAGGGTTAAGACGCTGACATTCATGATCTTTTTTGCTGCCTAAATGTTTAAACAGGAAGAGACCTTGGTAAATTCCACGTCTTTGAAATATAAGTGATTTGTGAAGCATAACCAGTAAGCAGTGTTTAACAAATAGAGATTAACAAAGAGTCTGGGATACTGTTGTGGTCTTGCAGTTTATAAAGGAATCCTGAAGCAACCTTTAACTACCAAAGTAAAAAGAAAATAGGAACTCAAACATTGATTTCACATTTAATAAATCTAAAATATATGGTTAATATTTCCACTCATTAAATTACATTTGTAGAAATCATTAGTGCTCTAGAGATTGTGTATGTTCCACAAGGACTATGAGGACTCTTGTCTTGGTTAGCATGTATTAACACAATGCACTTAGTCTCAGTTTATCTTTTTATCATAGTATTCATGTGATATTATTTATATTTTTAAAAATGTTTACTTGTTGATATTGAACTCTTACATCAAAGCTTCAATTCATAAAAATAGATCAATGGCTCAAAAGTGGTTTGTTGATGCATCATAGCAGTGTTGAAACAAAAACATAACTATAATAACGTAGAATCCAATTTTAAATATAAGAAGTAAAGAGAACTTAGGAGAAACTTACTTTATTCCTATCTTAGTCCTCTGAAAGCTTTGAAAGATCACTCTACTGTCTTTGCCATTTGGATAGCTCTTCAAGCTCTTGACAATTCCCACATTTAGAACATGCTCGTTCATATTCTTACTCACTTTGAGCTATGAGAACTAGAGATACATGACTTCTTTAGAAAGCAAAGTCCTTAAAGGTGGATATAGAGCCTACTATGTCCCTCTCTGAACTATCCCAGTATCCTTTAAGGCCTGAGGTTATTATTATTATTATTATTATTCTATTACTACTAACCTATTATTTAAGGACTCCTTGGCAAGGTCTCCTTGCTTCCAACTTTTGCCCATGCAAAACATTCATTTTACCTGGGGATGACGATGGGAGTGAGTAAACTAATGGAAGTGTTAGCAATTAGTCAAATATTTACCAGTCATAAATGAAATTGTAAAACCCAGATTCCTTTGGATCCCAAACTCCAATACTACTGTCACTTTCATACCCTCCAGTGTCACTCATTTGCCACTGTTGACTTATGCTCTTATTTCCTCAGCATGCCTCTTCACCCTTACTCTCAATAGCTAATCTCCTTTACATGGGACAAGCAACAGTATACTTGGATAGTCATTTACCAGAGACTTAGAGAAGACCCCAGTCATTTTCCCTGGACATTCAATGCAAATCCGAGGGGATTTCATCTTCCTTTCCAATTTAATGCTTATCCAATATGTAGATGGCTTCCTTCTTTATTCTATAACATATTATAATTCTTTGAAAACCACACACTACTTATTAAAAACCTTGGCTCTAAAGGGACATAAGATATCAAAAAATAAAACCATCTCCATTCACCTGGAATAATAGAGCTAATGGAAAACTAAAATAAAAAATTGCTAAAATGAAGAAAGGACTTAATCTCCAATGATATAGGAGATTCTTAGGTCCCAGTATAAAATAATACCTGGCTGACACAAAGATTCTCTGTTTTTCCTGCCTCTTGAATGTTTGAATGTGGTCAATTCATATGTTCTAAAATACTTCAAGAGATTTATTAATTATATTCACTTACCATCAACAGGTTGAAGCTGCTTTTCTCTAGTTCTATGCAAACCACTCTCCAACCTAGAAATTGGAGACCGAATTCTCTGGAAGGGGCATCATCAGAAAACTAATCTTTTACCTTGTCCACAGGGCCCTTATGTCATACTCCTCACCACTAAGATTGCTGCAAAATTCCAAGAGGTCCAATCTAGATGCATGTCGTTCAACTATAAACATCCAAAAGCGCCTCAAATAGCAGTCCATCTAAATTGGACACTGAAAACTGTGGCTCTCTCAAGATTCCTCCATAAACAAATGGCATCAAAAGGTAGATAGCTTTCGTAAGAACTTTGGACCAACCAGATGAAAATAGGAGTTAGTTACCTTTCCCTTAAAATGTTGAAAGCAAAATCCCCTAGGATTTCCTTGTTTATTTCCTAACTTCAGTATTTTTGTTATGTTTCTTGACTGTATTCTTCTTCTCTGTCTCCTTCAAGTTGGTATTTACATAAATTTTTACCCCCACTACACTTCAGCTTTCCAATAACAGACCTTGCTTTGCACTCTCTCTTCCCTGCTTCACCCAAGCTGTTCCTTCATTAATAATTCCATGAGTCTAACCAAGATCTCTGAGTCCATGGTATTCATTCACTCAGTTCATAGCAAAATCTCACAACCCTATTGTTGATTGCTAGTTATATCCTCTCTTGCTTTTAGAAGCTTCTAGATTATCCTAAATGTTTATGCTATTTCAGGTTCAAGGGCATTTATGTTATTACTCAGAAGCCCTTTAGGTTTTCTCTCTAAACTTCAACAATAACTTTCTTCAACTTCAATATGTTTTCAAAAGAACTGTATCTGATTCCACCCTAACATAACCAAGGACAGTTTCATGGGCCTAAGTGTCTATAATTATAAATACTCTGCAACCACTAAAAATACCTATGTTTGTATGATGAAAGGCAAGAGTTCATATTCCTTGCCTTGTTATGTGCTTTAATACACCTAGAAAATCGTAAATGTAATTTTATCTGATATGCTTGGGATAATTCTCTTCATTAAAGAAACGTTCCTCTTCCTAATTGGACAAGATGGTATCTTCATCCAAAGGGGTCCTATAGACTCCAAAATGCAAAATCATGGGACAATTATTTATACAAAACCTGGAGAACCACTAATAAGACATATTTTATTTGTGACAACCGAGCCTATAGGTATCTGCCCACTAATTAGATCCTGTTATTCAGCTAACTTTATTAGTTCTTAACAAATCTTTAACCACATTGTCTTCTTTTCTCACCTTAACCACTCTATTACATAAGGTTTAAGTTTTCTAGGTACCAGATGATCCAAAAGTCTACAAAAATGTATTACAGTTACAGACTTTGGTGCAAAATTCCAGCCCCAGAAGGAGGTTGTAACCTTACTTTCTCATAAGATTCTTAATTAGCCTTAGAATGAAAGGCTAAAAGAGTGAGAGTAAACTTAGAGGACTTGATTATTGCAGCAGATCGTGTATTCTTTCCTGGATCAGCTGCCACATGGTCAATCAAAGTCAATAGAATGCCAATATTTTCAGAGTTCTGCCTTAAGAAATAATCAGGACTGTCATTCTTACCAAAACCACCAACATCATCACTAGAGAACTACAGTAACTCCAATGAGTGGTCCTCTACAATCATCTGCCATTAGGCATCTCTGGAGGAAGCTCTTCCACAGTTATCACAAGTGATGGTTATGTATATCTTCCATGGGACTTCTCTGGTGTCTATGTCAATAGCCAAAAATATTTAGATGGGAAACAGGGAAATTAGCTAGATTACCTCTCTTGTCCCCATTCTGCAATCTAATACACTTTGAATCCAATGTCTTGAAATCCTTTAACGTGACTCCCTTCAGACTTTAGATCCTGTTTCACTCCCTGAAAACATTACAATTGTTATTTCTATTATATTACTATTCATACCTCTTACCAAGTGCCTACTCTCTCACTCCCTCCAACAGCTGTCATTCAGACAACATACTTAACAGTTGATATGGCTTGTCGTTCAAGGCCAGCTATAACATAGAGTCCAGCCCACTTCTGAAAATTGCATTGGTTAGCCTCAGCCCCACAATGACTCTTATTTTATCCCTTATTGTGTTTAAGTACAGTCTTTGTCTTCTCTGACAGAGGGAACTTAGCCAAATGCTCACAATTTTCCATTACTGAACCTCTAACTTGGCTTGACCACACTTTAGTCAGGCTTTTATTGTCTTTACAATATCTTTAACTTTGGTTCGCTTTTAGGTTTATCCGAGCAGACATCTTCTTTTAATAGCTCATTCCAATCACAGAAATGCATGTTTCCTGGTAAACTGTCTCAGTCATGGTGTCACCTCCAACTCTTGCCATGATTCTCCTAAAAGTTCTTATTCATGATGTTTTATTCACCCCATAAAACAAAGCCTTTTACTGTTTGATATTGAGCTGCCTACACATTCTGAGGTAGAAACATTATCAATATTGCAGTAATCTTTTCTATTAAAGTATCTCCTTACTTAGGTCTGATTTTTTTTTATTTGATGATGCCTATGCTTCAGTTTTGTAATAATTAACTGAAAAAATTTACTCTCTGAGTGCCTGCAGTTCCTGATTTACCATAGAATTAATATTTCTGCAAATGCTCTCGGAGTCTACAGACAAAATGACCTCTCAATTCAGGGCTCGTGCTTCCCCCAGGAAGAGCACCTGCCTCCTCTTTCCCAGGACTGTAACCTTTATTTTCATTGTGATTACTTCTGCTGTTATTGCCCTTATCACTGTCATAATTTTTATCCCTAGGACATCACCTCTGAGCCATGGCTCCAGTTACTCAGGCGTGTATGTGTATGCTGGCGAGCCATGTCCACTACTCAAGGCACACATTGCTTACTGTATCCCCTAGATAATTCTTAACCCCCTCCTCCCATCTACCATGACCATGGCCTGAGCCTGTATGTGCTTGCTGCTACCCAGCATATCTCCTCTGCTCACAGGCATATTCTACTGTCCAGTGAAACTTCACCTACAAAACACAAGTTCAAAGATGAAATGTTTAAGAATTTCAAGACAATTGACAGCAGAGCATTTAATCAAGAGCAGAAAAATTCCTGAAAGTAGGATTCTGTATGTCTACACTTGTCTCATACTCATAAAACCAGTTCTACTGGGGAGCTTTCCACAGGATTGGAATCAGGGCCTAATCAAGGCATAGTTTCTATCCCATTGTGGAAGGTCACCACAAATTCTGTGTAGTGAGACTTAGCAAAAGCTACCAACAAGTGGCTATTGACCGAACTTTGTACCTGTTTATTATAGGGGTGTTTGCTATAGTTATTCCATCTCTGTTCAATTATTAAATATGAGTTAACAAAAGAGTCTTTTTTTTTTTTTTATTTGAGATGGAGTCTTGCTCTGTCATCCAGGCTGGAGTGCAGTGGCACGATCTCGGCTCACTGCAAGCTCCACCTCCCAGGTTCACGCCATTCTCCTGCCTCAGCCTCCCAAGTATAGTAGCTGGGACTACAGGTGCCCACCACCACACCTGGCTAATTTTTTGTATTTTTGGTAGAGACAGGGTTTCACCATGTTAGCCAGGATGGTCTCAATCTCCTGACCTTGTGATCTACCCGCCTCAGCCTCTCAAAGTGCTAGGATTACAGTCATGAGCCACCAAGCCCGGCCACAAAAGAGTCTTTTAAATTAGAAGTTTTCTGGACCAAGACATATCACACTGGGGCTTTGAGTTTGAGACTGTTATTAGGTTAGGCTTTGTAGTTTTCTCTGTTGAGAAAGAGGAAACTTATAAAAGTAACATTTAGTGTTAGAAAGAAGTATGAGCCTAATATGAATATTTTTTTACCTGAAGTATTGTTTATTCATTCAGGTTATTCATGAATGTCCTATTGTCTTGTGCTAGAGATAATCTGAGATCACTCTTTTTGTTTACTGGGACTCAGGAATTATTTTGGCTAATGAATTGCAAAAACATGTATGTGTAGTGTTTGGGCAGGAGCTCTAAAGCCAGTAACCACCTTGTTTTGTCCCTGCTCTTGATATAGTAACAGTGTGTGTCACATCGGACCCTCTATCAGCCAGTGTCCCTGAGAGACAAATATGATCAATCTCTTGTGCCAAACCATGATAGGCATACTTATCGGGAGAACCCTCCCCCAGTATTTCGATGTAGGTTCTTTCTATTTTCCCTAAATGTTGGCAGGTCTGAGAAATAAAGAGAAAAAGTACAAAGAGAGAAATTTTACAACTGGGCCACCGAAGGTGACATCACATATCTCTGGGTCCGTGATATCCACCTGAGCAGCATAACCAGCAGGTTTTTATTAAAGACTTTAAAAGGGGAGGGGTTGTATGAACAGGGAGTAGGTCACAAAGATCACATGCTTCTGAGGTCAATAAAGACCACAAGGCAAAAGGCAAAGCAAAGATCACAAGGCAAAGGGTGAAATCAAAAATTCCTGATAAGGGTCTATGTTCAGCTGTGCACGTATTGTCTTGATAAACATCTTAAACAACAGAAAATAGGGTTTGAGAGCAGTCAACTGGTCTGACCTCAAATTCACCAGGGTGGGGCTTTTCCCCCACCCTAATAAGCCTGAGGGTACTGCAGGAGAACAGGGCATATTTCAGTCCTGATCTCAACTGCATAAGACAGACAATCCCAGAGCAGCCATTTTTAGACCTCCCCCACGGAATGCATTCCTTTCCCAGGGTCTTAATTATTAATATTCCTTGCTAGGAAAATAATTCAGTGATATCTTCCCTAGTTGCACATCTGTTTATAGGCTCTCTGCAAGAAAAAAAACGTGTCTCTATTCTGCCTGACCCCGCAGGCAGTCAGACCTTATGGTTGTCTTCCCTTGTTCCCTGAAAATCGCTGTTATTCTGCTCCTTTTCAAGGTGCACTGATTTCATATTGTTCAAACATGCATTTTACAATCAATTTGTACAATAGTGGTCCTGATGTGATGTACATTCTCAGCTTATGAAGATAACAGGATTAAGAGATTAAAGTAAAGACACGCATAAGAAATTATAGAAATATTAATTTTGGGAACTGATAAATGTCCATGAAATCTTCACAATTTATGTTCCTCTGCCACTGCCCCAGCTGGTCCCTCCATTTGGGGTCCCTCACTTACCACAACACATACTCATTGAACAACAACAAAAAAATGTTTAAAATAACTAAAAGTTTAGTTTTATACCCTATGGGTAATTCAGAATATTACCAGTAATAAATTATGCAGCACAATGAAAAGATAGCAACTATGGAAAAAATTGACTAAAGGCCAGGTTGAATTTTCAATTGGAACTATGTCACAGTATAACTTACTGCAAAGATTTTTGTCTATCTTTGAATAAAAACCAGTTTTCTCCTGTATAAGCCAGTTGTAACTTTGAAAAAAAAAGAAAATAATATTTAGTGGAGCTAACTTAGTAACTATTGCCAATGAGAACAATGAAGGGATGAAAACTTGCTATAACATTTAAAATTGAAGCTCATTAATAAAAATAAAAGTGAGTACATTATGTAGTTAAGTAACTTGCAAAATAATATTTGAAGTTAGTAGAAAATACACTCTAAAGAAAAAGTAGATTATTGGCAAATTACTTTTTTTACATTACACTTCTGGTACATGTATATTAACTATAATATATTAGAATAATTAAAAGTTAACACTTTTTTTTAACAAATGATTAGTTTCAAATGGGACGAAACCACTAGTAGACACATATATGAAGCAGGAGAGCTTAATGACTTTTTAATGTGTTTATTGTTAAAAATTCATGATATAGAAAAAAATTCCTTAGTTAATGAGAACTTTTAAGACACTGCCTAGAATGGAAAATAAGTGTAAGTACCAATGGAATATCAACTATGTCATAACAAGGATGGATATCCTTCAAAATTAATAATAATAAGCCAGGCTCAGTGGCTTGTGCATGTAACCCCAACACTTTGGGAGACTGAGGTTGGAGGATTGCTTGAGCACAGGAGGTTGAGACCAGCCAAGGCAACATAGGGAGACCCTGTCTCTACAAAAAATAAAATTAAAAAATTAGCTAGGCATGGCCCCTCACATTTGTGGTCCCAGCTACTCAAAGACTGAGGCAGGAGGATCAGTTGAGCTCGAGAGGTCAAGGCTGCAGTGAGCCATGATTGTGCCACTACACTCCAGCCTGGGCAACATAGGAAGACCCTTTCTAAAATAAATACATTAAATAAAATGAAAAGCCCTCAAACCAATTAAGAAACTGCATCTGAATTCTAAGCCTTTTTTTAGATGTTCAAACAGAAAAACTGAAAGCTAAAATATTTTTCTAGATAATTATTCCATGTTGAAGAACATCCTAAACTTTTGTCATTATTAATGAATCCATGAGTGTATATCTATTCAAATATGTGATGCTTATAACCAGAGCGTTAGCACAGAAGTATAACAAAATTAGAAGAAAAACATTTAGATTGTTTAAACATTCTTAAAAGACATAAAAATTGTTTATAGAATCGCTTTCAGTAAAACTAGATTGGTGCGAATGTAACCGTGGTTTCAGACCTTAAATTTTAAATCATTATAAATAGGCTCAAACACATCTTTATTAATCAAAATAGGAACCATTATCGTCAACACACTTTTGCCAACAAGAAATGAATTTGTTTATTCCTATAGTGTAAAAATTCATGCTTTGGGATTCAGCGAATTATTGGAAAACATTTTCTGCATCCTGCTGGTTGTGGAAGCATTTTCTCTGCAAAAAGTTGTTGAGATGCTTGAAGAAGTGGTAGTCAGTTGAAAAGAGGTCAGGTGAATATGGTGGATGAGACAAGATTGTAGTCCAATCACCTTTTGAAGCATTGGTTGTGCGACATGCAGTTGGGCATTGTCATGGAGAAGAATTGTACTCTTTCTGTTAACCAATGCCAGCTGCAGGCATTACAGTTTTTGGTGCATCTCATCAATTTGTTGAGCATACTTCTCAGATGTAATCGTTTTGCTGGGATTTAGAAAGCTGTGCTTGATCAGACCCACAGCAGACCATTGAATAGTGACCATGACCTCTTTTTTTTGCTGCAAATGTGGCTTTGAGAAGTGCTTTGGAGCTTCCTCTCGGTCCAGTCAATGAGGTGGTTATCTCTGGTTGTCCTACAAAATCTACTTTTCATGGCACATCATGTTCCGATTGACAAATGGTTTGTTGTTTAGTAGAATAAGAGAAGACTACATGTCAAAATGATGATTTTTTAAAAAATTTTCACTCAGCTCTTGTGGCACCCACTTACTGAACTTTTTCACTTTTCCAATTTGCTTCCAATGCAAATGACCATAGAATGGTTGATGTTGAGTTCTTTGACAACTTCTTTTGTAGTTGTAGGATGATCAGTTACGATGATTGCTCTCAGTTGATCATTGTCAACTTCTGATGGCCGGCCACCATTCTCATCTTCAAAGTTTTTGTTTTCTTTGCAAAGCTTCTTGAACTATCACTGCACTGTATGTTCATTAGCTGTTCCCAGACCAAATGCGTTGTTGATGTAAGTTTCTGTTGCTTTACGACCCATTTTGAACTCAAATAAGAAAATTGCTCAAATTTGCTTTTTGTCTACCATCATTTCCATACTCTAAAATAGATATAAAAAAAATCAAGTAGCAAGTCATTAGCAAGAAAACATAAAGCAAGAAATGCCCATTAAAATAATATGTGACATAACCACATTTGTTAATATTTAAGAGTGTTTCCAATATCAAACGGCAAATTCCAATAATGCAAAAACCACAATTATTTTTGCACTTACCAAATTTCTACTGTGTAAAGTAAGTTCCTTTAGTTTGGATCTCCGTGATATATTCCATACGTTAAAGAAACTAAACTGATTGATTCAGAACCATTTGACATTCTGAGGTTTTCATTTAGGAAGAAAAATATTTTATTTGCAGTCATCTAAACTGTAATATGTAAATTCAGGATTGACATATCATTCCCTTTAATTATGCATTTCTGACCTTTACATCCACTTGATTCCTAATAAATTTTAATCAGAGACATATTACTTACCCAAGCTTTATTTATTTGAACTATTTAGCTGTATAAAATTAGCATAAGAAAAGATAAGTTTGAGTATATTAAAAATAGTGTGCTAGGGATAAGGATAACTAACATTTGAGCATTGTGCCAAGGACTTTGCTAAGAGGATCACACAAATTATTTTATGTAGCCTTAAAAGCCACTGTTATCTCCTTTTTAAAGACCCGTAGACTTAGGTTTGGTGAAGTCAGGTATTAATATTTCCAGAGCTATGCAGCTAATTAGACCAATGTCAACATTGTGTCTCTAGATTAATAGTCTTAATGTCACTCTCTTCTTGTGTCTTACTGAATCACCCTATGTTGCACATCTGTGTCTTTCATTCAACATCCATTGATAACACTTATTCCAAAAGCTATTACAATTAGGTGGGCCAGTATAATACAACTATTATAACTTTCCTTGCCTTCATGCTTCCCCCACACTGGAATTGCATAGTATTACATCATCCTTTGCACAAAAATCTTAAATAATTTCTCATTGTTTATCTGTCTAAATATTTTAGTGTTTGAGATCTTCCACAATATAATAATAATTTAGGTTTTCAAAACTTAACTGTTTTTCTCATGTAAAGTCAATATACATTTTTCATACACTTAATATGAAAGTACTATGGAAGGCAGAGGCAGTTCCATTCAAATACTTGTATGCCACACCCATTTGCCAAACCTATATATTGTAACCCTTTTCATTCTTTAAATAGTAGCTCAAAACAGCAATCCTTTATTTTCTAACCGGAAATGATTTATCTTTTATGTAATCTTTGTGAAATAATGGTTATATTGCTACCTAGACTTATTTTGAGGAAATTATATAAATATTTGCTAAAAACATATTCACTTTAAAGACCAGAATTAGCGTCTAGAAATACAAATTCCACGACTCAAAAATATCTAAATTTCATGTCAATTTAAGAGAAACAAAACAGTAGTTGTGAATTTCGGAAAAGACACTAGTATCACGTGTGTGTATTTTTTAAATATAAAGTATCAGATTCAAATAAAAGTTATCAAATTGATATGTGACATTTTAATATTTTTTTCTTAATTTTCATTCAGAGTGACTCTGAACTTAAATGACCTTTTATTAAATGTTATTATTGGGAAGTTTCAAGTGGCTCTGGATATTTAGGACAAGATCTCGCACTTGAATATTATGAGAAATGAGCTATATCAAAACACATGAAAAGGGAAGCTAGACAAAGTCAAGTCAGATGCAGCAAATGACAATGTAGTTTTCCAAAGGTCTCTTTCTCCATCATCTCTGCAAGTGGTTTTCTCTGTTTCTTGATGTTGTCAGCAAATGGTTGGTTGCCTCATTTCCAGAAGCTGAATTCTGTACCTTATCACAATCCTTCTATACTTAGATCGTACACCACCATTTTGTAAGATCCTTTAGAAATAACCTGTATATTCAGTATTACCCTTAGAGTGATGATTTACAGATGCTAGAGGCTTCGTAAATCCTAACCCACACTATCAGCTCACTCAGACTGAAGATGTCTCTGAGGTTTTCTGCCACCAGATGGCTAGTAAGGAAAAAAATTAAATTATTAGGAGTTCTGTGAGTAAACTGAACACTCATAAGTGTATTTTTATGTATTCCTGCCATTTTATTTATTTATGTATTTACGTCTTTATTTATTCATTTATTTATTTATTGACTGGGTCTTGCTCTGCCACCCAGACTGGAGTGCAGCAGCACAACTGTAGTTTGCTTAACTTCAAACTCCTGGGCTCAGGGGATCCTCCTGCCTCAGCCTCCCAAGTAGCTGGAACTATAGGCATGTGATTTTTTTTTTTTTTTTTTTTTTGGTAGAGACAAGGACTCCCTATGTTGCCCAGGCTAATCTCAAACTCTTGGCCTCAAGTCTGCCTCTTCCCTCTCAAAGGACTGAGATTATAAGTGTGAGATACCACACCAAGCATCAGCAGCTTTAAAAACTTACTCTTTCTCTAAAAATTTTACTCTGAATAAAGCAGTCATATTTAATTAGATATAACTGATTACTTAAATTAGTAATGGTGAAACTTCCTATATTCTGCTTTTTCTAGACAGTGAGTAGATGAATTTTAAGGAAATTCAGTCCTACACATGTTCATGTTTATATTTAAGCCTATATTGCTGATAGTTGAAGTATAACATGACTTCTTGTGAAAGTGTAACACAAATTATCAGTAGACATCGATTTTCATTCTCTTAGAGTGTATAGAAAACATAATTTGCATGTATTCCATGTGGCTCTGAAATTTTTAGAATAATATCATATAAATGATCCATGAAATATTAGGCCCAAATATATTTTAACATGTGCTTTTTAAAAAGAGATTTATTCATTACTTTAGGCAAATAAGTCTGGGAATTTCCAGCTTAAACAACATCAAACATATTTCCTTATTGCAGGCATTCTCAGAGCTTTTAATACAATAAATTATTTTGTAGAGGAGAACATAATTGGCAGTATTTACAAAATTGATTTGCCCTTGGAAAACATTTCTCATTAAGTGTTTGTTAGATCTGTATTCTGTAAGACACATTTTAATAAATATTGCTCTAGTAAATGGCCACAGTGTAAAAATAATTTTTCTCTTCCCAACAAGATCCAAGCTGTGGACCTCTGCCAATGGGTATTGGATCAGGATTAAATAACTATTTAAAATCATTTCATATAATGAAGCTAGTTATTAGGAGCAGTATATTACTTTCAAATGTTAGATAAGTAACAGCTTCCAAAAGGGTATGACCTAGCGAATTCACTTGCAAAGTAGGTAGCTAATAATTATATCACGTGGATGCTACTCGGTTTAAGTTGCCAGTGTGAGAAAATAATCAGCTGAAGGGAATGATAATTCTCTTACAGAAATCAGGCATTTTGACTGAGCTTGAGGTTGACTTTTCAGCCATATTTAAAACGCTGATATCTGAATAAAGCTATTTAGGAAATGGGGGTTTTAAGCATTCAAAAATCGTGTTTAATCCAATTTAATTTGTAATATGAAAAAGATAAAAATTTGAGCCCTTTAAGGAGAATTATGATATAAATAGAGGAGAAATAGGAAATGAAATTAGCTATACAAAGTAAAAATCTTAGGTTTCAACAGCAGTATGTCTCTGATTGAAGGCTAATGAAGGTATTCGTTTTAAGGTCAGGGAGTTTTAGCAGAATGGAAAGTGCAAGAGGTCAGGAGTTGGGAGGCCAGGTACTCCATTAAACTATTGACTAGATAGCTTTGCTGACCTTCCTGATTAGAAGACGAAAGCAAGAACCTTTAGAAATTAGTTGAAGGAGACTAGTTTCTTCCTGAATTTTTTTTCATTCTTATAAAAAATAAAGATAAAGAATAATGAATGTAAGCAAAAAACTTAGAGTTCTTAAATAAATCTAAAGATAAGAGATAAACAGCACCTTATAATGAGGCAAAAGAACTCCATATCAAAGAGTAAAATGGGTTGGTTAAAATTCTCAATGGATTATTGTTCTGTGGACAAAAAATAACAAGGAACTCTAATCTTAATAAATAGAAAAATCGTATAAAGCTGCACAACAGCCTTATTATGGCCAGTTGATTTTTATGTCAACACAATATAAGAAGCAACCACCAAAGTTTCTCACCATTGAAATAAAATTTACTCATTAAACTTTTTATTTGCACCTGAGAGACTATCAAAGACTTAATTCACAAAATGCTCTAACTGCCACCTGACCTTATTTGATTTATCATTTCCCAGGCTACCTACCAGCAGTCACCTTACCATGTATCATGAACTGAAAAGTGATATAAAATCCTCCTATTGCTTATTATCATCTAGGAGTCACATGTTTCAATATCCAGTAAGTAACGTAAAGTACACAATTATAAGACAATAGGGATTGTCTGAGAGCAATGGGGAACATTGCAAAGTTGTACAGCATATGTTTTGACTAAGCATACTCTGATTCTCTTTCATTTTATTAAAATTTTTTGTAAACTTAACACACACATGAGCACACATACATATATCTTGGTCACAAGTCATTTTGTCTTAATGATGATGCTGTCACTTATAATGTGGAGCAACTTGATGTAATCTATTAAGAGACCCATGTTCAGGAGACAGCTTTGAAGATTGGCGTGCTTCACATTTAGATGAATTTTGAATTCTGTGGCTCTTTTAGAAATTAATAAATTTCTGAAAGTCACATTCATCTCTATTCTTTAGGGAAGTGAATTCCTGTTTCTTATCTAACAAGCAGACATGGGTTTGTGGGCAGCCTGTGTGTAAAATACATGAGGGGGACAGCTGGATCTCCCGTTCTGTACAGAAACATTGGCTCAAATTTACTCCCACTGTCTCCTGCAAATATGGTATTGCAGTTCTATAATTCTCTTGGTTTGGGGAGAAGCAATCGGTTGCACTTCTATCTGTATCCTTCTCAGTGAGATCTAGAAACTGCAGCTACAAAAAATTTCTCCCTGAACTATCCAATTGTTGACCTCCAAATTTTGTTGTAATTGAGTCTCTGTTAGTAACCCATTTCCCAAGGCGGTGTTGTTATTAATAGCTATATTTTACTTCATTTTTAGTAAGATGAAGAACTAAATGTTTATTTTTAATACACTAGCTGTAGCCATTAATACTGCATCTTAATGATTTATGAGTATAGATTTACTTAATCTTTTCAAAGGTTCTCATTGAGTTGGACAGTTAGAGTTCTGAAAAAGTGTAATGTGAATAAGACTATAATTTACTTGTTAGATATATTGTTTACAGTCCTGTGTGGCTTAATGATGATGATAAATTCTGAGAAAAGTGTTGTTAGGCAATTTTGTTGCTGTGTGAGTATCACAGAGTGTACTTACACAAACCTAGATAGTATAGCCTACTTCACTAAGCAATATGTATAGCCCATTGCTCCTAGACTACAAAACTGTTACTGTACTGAATACTGTAAGTAATTGCAGCAAAATGGTAAGTATTCTTGTATTGTTCAGTAAAAATACACTATAAAAGATCAAAAATGTTGTACATGTTTTTGGCACTTACCGTGAATAAGGCTTGCAGGACTGGAAGTTGCTCTGGGTGTCAGTAAGTGAGTGGTTAGTGAATGTGAAGGTCTTGAACATTACTATACACTGCTCTAAACCTTACAGACACTGTATAGTTAGATTACACTAAATTCATAAAAAAATGTTTTCTTCCCTCAATAGCAAATTAACCTTAGTTTACTGTAACTTTTTTGTTTTATAATCTTTTAAATGTTATTACACTTTTGGATTATTTTGTAATTTTATACATCATAAAATACAAACACATTGTACAGTTGTACAAAGTATTTTCTTTCTACATAGCCTTATCTTATAAGTCTTTTTCCATTTTTAAAATTTTCAATTTTCAATTGTTTATGTTTTAAACTTTCTTTTGTGAAACACAAAGACACAAACACACAGGTTACTCTAGGCCAACACAAGGTCAGGATCATCATCACTGTCTTTCACCTCCACTCCTTATCCCACTGGGAGGTCTTCAGGGGCAATAAAATGCATGGAGCTCTTATCTTCTATGTTAACAATACTTTCTGGAATACCTCCTGAAAGACCTGCCACACGCTGTTTTACCTTTAATTTTTTTTTAATACGTAGAAACAGAACCCTTTAAAATAATGACGAAGTATGGTATGGTAGATAGACAAACCAGTAACATAGTCATTTATTATCATCAAGTATTATGTACAGTGCATAATTGTATGGGCTAAACTATTAGATGACTAGAAGCACAGTGGGTTTAATGATGCCAGCATAACCATAAATACATGAGCAATGCATTGTGCTGTTATGTCACTAGGTGATAGAATTTTTTCAGTTCCAATAAAGTCTTATAGAACCACAGTCATATATGCAGTTGGTCATTGACCGATACGGTGTTAGGAAGTGCCTTCGTGTATAGATACCACCCACCCCCCCCACTTTACCTCTGGGGGCAGGAATATTGGCATTTCCTAAGAGCGTATCAAAGTAAAGCACTCAAAACCTCACATGTCTAAATGGGAACATGTCTAGTCACTGTATATAAACGTTCTTTTCTCCTATTAGATGTCGAGTACCTAGTTCTTTGCTAATATGTAATCATCTATTTATGTTTGTTTTAATCCTGTCACTCTGGATCCATATTCTGATGTGTTACATTGAAACTAGAGTACTTTGTAGCTGATAGAAGAGATTGAACTTAAGAATGTATAACTATGGTGTTAATGCCAAGTCAGAGGTACAGGCAAAGGTAAGTGTCAGTATGCTCTTAAACCGGGAGTTTCCCCTCTGGTGTGTTGTTGTATACTAATGTGCCTCAAATGGCTTACAGTTGTGAGATGCTGATTGCCTCTTCCTATATGTGCTATAGACAAAGATTGAAAGACATTGCTTTACCAAGAGCATTTATCTAAACATATTTTCATTTATTTATAAGAATGATTTCTATGTTTTTGATATCAACTTATTATTATTTATTATCACTGAGGCAAATATTTTATCCCCGTATTGCTGATTGCTCAGGTTTGTTGCTTTTTACATTTGCTCCAAAATGTGATTTTTTGTTTTGTTTTGTTTTGTTTTGTTGGTCACTATGATTTTACAATTATGGAACACAAAACTCTTGGATTCTGCAAATCTGGCAGAAGTCTTCAAAGTAGGTATTTGGACTTTTCAAATTCACTTTAATCATTGGTTTGCTGCTGATAAGAATTTCACATATTTCTCTTCTAAGAAAGATTTTATTTGAAGAAAACTCTAGGTTTTTCATTTAATGAGTTTTATGTATTAAAAATATATTAAATAAGTCAAATTTAAGCCTATGATATTTTCATTAAAAAGATAATTTTCTATCAAGGATTGTCTTGTCTCATAGCATATTATGACACTGATAATTATTATAGTCTTAAATTATATTTTAATATCTAGTAGAATAAATTAGATATCACTCTTATTAAAGCAATATAACTATTTCATCGATTGATTCTTTTAAATAAATTTAATTTGTTTGCAAGTCATGTTAAACTAATAAAACAAAATTTTCATATGACTCAAATAATTAACTGATAATTCTTAGGGTAATCTCATCATATTGGGTTTGGTATCTCATATTTTGTATTGTGCAAGTGATACATACTTACATTTGAACAATTCCATGATATTTGATTAGAGTTACCTACTGAATGCTACTTGAATAACCAACACAACAATATTACCTTGTGCTACGTTCTGAATGTCTATGTTCTCCCAAAAGGTATATATTAAAATCTTATCACCAATGTGATGGTATTATTAATAGAAAATGGGGACTTTGGGAGGTGAGTAGGTCATGAGGCAGAACTCTCATGGTTATTAGGGCTCTTACAAAAGAGGCCCCAGAAAGCTGCCTTGACCATTCCACCATGTGAGGACACTGCAAGGAGGCACCAGCTATTAACCAAAAAACAGATCCTCACCAGACACTCAATCTGCATCAACTTCAATTGACTCCCCAGCCTAGAGATCTACGAGAAATAAATTTCGGATGTTTATACGCTACTCAGTTTATGGTATTCTGTTGTAGCCACCCAAATAGACAGAGAAACCTTGTAAACTTGTGATGCAGCATAATAGATATCTTAGTACTGAGCTCATTGTCATGATAAAAGTAAATCATTTTAGGTTTAATGTCTAAAAATAAACAAGACTGGTTAAAAAAAAAAAAACTTGATGGTGTGGTGTATTTTTGGTTCTCAAAATACTCATAAGTCTTTAGGATTTTGAATTAGTAAATATTCCTGGTGTGTGAAACAGCATGATACATACTTCATAAAATGAGATGTTATGACTATACACACACAGGACCTAGAAGGACACATCAAACTGTAAACTGCTTATGACTGTGGATACATTGGTTATTTGCCTTTTGTGATTTTTAGTTTCCTATAATACAGATATCCCAGCTACTCGGGAGGCTGCGGCAGGAGAATTCCTTGAACCCAGGGGACAGAGGTTGCAGTGAGCCGAGATCGCATCATTGCACTCTAGCCTGGGCTACAAGAGCAAAATTCCATCTCAAAACAAAAACAAAAACAAACAAACAAATAATTATTTTAAAAACCTTTAAATAACAAGGTAAAATGACTTAACTTGCCATATATTTAAGACAACGTAGGATACTGGATCAAAGACAGGCAAATATTACCTACTTTGCTTCCAAAACTAATCCACTCATTAATACACTACAAAAATTTTGATGTAGGAGACTTTACCAATCAATATAAAGTGTTGATATTTTAAATAAATAAGGCTGGGTCAATTCAATATCTGGAAGCAAAAACTAAAACTTGATCCCTATCCATATTCTACTTAAAAATCAAATTTCAAATTGATTACATAATTTGTAAATGTGAATAAAAACTAATAAAAATGCTAAAATATAGAATATAAGAAAAATACCTTCATCAGCTTGAGAGATAAGCATATTTTGTAAAAACAGCATCAAAACTACTAAACACAAAGAAAAATATTACTAAATGTAACAAGTTGGAATTACAAACTCTGGTAATTAAAGGGCACCCATCAAGTGAGTATAAAGCAAGGCTATTAATAGAAGAACATGGAACACATATTCAAAAATAACCTTATAATCACATTATTTCAGGGACTCATAAATCAATAAGCAAAAGATAAATTATTCAATAAAAAACAGGCAAAAGTCTTGAATACGAACTTCATACGGAAGACAATTCAGATGTCAAAGCATATAATAACACACACTTCTTAAAAATCTAGAAAATATAAATTAAAGCTATACTGAGATACAAATATTTACCGTAATGGTGAAAAATTAAAAATATCAGTAATACAGACTATGAATTCCTAAAAATTCTTTGGAAAATTGTCTACTATAGTTTCTATAAATGTGTGTGTGCATAATGCATATATGTAATATATGTATGTGTACACATATATGTGTGTTCATGTACACACACACATATATGTGTACACATACATATATTCTGAGTCAGCAACGTCATTACTATGCATAGACCTAACAAAAATGCATTCTGTTATGTAAAAAATACACATACAGTTATAAAACCTGGAATATCTATTACCTACCAATGTCATCACTTAATATACAATGGATAAATAAAGAAATTTTGTACACAAAGCTAAAAATATGTTTTGAAGAATGCTCATAAAAGCATTACCTTAATAACAGCAAAAGGGAAAAATATGCATTAACAATAAAATAGTATTGCCAATTGAATATCCCCAAATTAGTTCTACCAATACATCGCATCCCACATATTTTTCCTACAATGTGACATTGATACACCTCTACTCTATCAAGACATGGAATATATTTTACAACATATGTGGGGCCAGACTTAGTCTCTGTCTGTTTACTGTGGATGTCAGTAACCACAAAGTGTGAATGCCAGGTCACATGTTATGGTTATGTTTAAATATTACATCCAAAATCTCTGCTATGGGCTTAGCTAACAGCCAGCATCAATTGATGCCAGGCATATAACTAAGTTTTGACATGATTACAGCCTCTGGCTTTCAGTTCTCTTGCTGAGGCTGTAGAGACCATGGACAATAGCCATTGTAACCATTCCTCATCTAAATTTTCTGCCATTGAAACTGATCATAATAAATTGTTGGTTTGCTAAATTTTGGAGCCATTTCTTTAATAGCCATAGTGACTGGAAATACTTATTGTAACAGAATGGTGTGGTACTGTGAAAAATACCTAAAACAATGTGGGAATGGTGTGCATGAGCTGGATGGACCTTGTAGACACTGTTGGTTAAAGCCTATGAGAGAGCACAAATCTGATGGCCAACCGAGGAGTCTGATACTAAAGGCTCAAATTAAACTGAAGTTTTTATTGAAAGTTGGAAGAAAGATGTTGGAAAGTTTAGAAACATCTTTCCTAGGTAGATAGGTATAATACAAAATGTATCTAACAAAATGGATTAGGGGATTTGTAAGCAGAGGGTTGAAGGTGCTGTCTGGCTTCTTCTAGCTGCCTATAAAAGGATCAAGAGAGAATTCCTTACTATGATGTATTAGTCTTTTAACTTCTGTATCTAATTTAACAGTCTGATTTCACATTCCAATATTCATTACAAATTCCTCTGTGCTTTATCCATACTAGCATGTGACCACTCCTGTAGCATTAAATTTTCTCATATTTTATTACAAGATTTAAAAAGATTATAAGACTAGATATAACAAAACAAATAAATCAAAAATGTGGATTAAAACAAAAATAAGAATGATAAAATTGAATAAATCTAAGAGTAAAGCTAACATGTAACCATACATATCTTACAGTATTATTACTTGGATAGAGATTGGAACTACATTTTTCTGAGCAAGTTCTGATCAAGAGAAATATATATAACATGCTTACAAGACAATAAGTTTTTCTGGACACTGAAATCTGAGGCAAATTTCTCTAGGATTCATAGAAAATATAAAGTAGTACACAAAGTCGTCATAAACATAGTTCAACATGACAATTTTATATATGTTAAGATCATTTTATTGTACGGAATCTTCTCATTTTACAGAAATATTTATTTGAATTACTAGTGTGTGTGTGACATTACCAAGTGCTGAATCTGATTCATGGAACTAAATGGCCTAGGTTATAAGTGGGTCTCATTAGGGAACCTACATTTTATTTCCCTGCATTACATTCTCTGCATTTCATATGGATACATTTATTGTGAAAATAAAAATACTTTAAATATCTGCAATTTCTCATAATGTGACTGTCATGAATATTATAGCACATTCTCTACATTGGCCTTAATAATGCTTTTCTTTGAAAGTGTATTTCAGGTCGGGTGCGGTGGCTCACGCCTATAGTCCCAAAACTTTGGGAGACTGAGGCAGACGGATCACGAGGTCAGGAGATCGAGATCATCCTGGCCAACATGGTGAAACCCCATCTCTACTGAAAATATAAAAATTAGCGGGGCATGGTGGCGCTTGCCTATGTAATCACAACTACTCGGGAGGCTGAGGCAGGAGAGAATCTCTTGAACCAGGGTGTCAGAGGTTGCAATGAGCCGAGGTCACGCCACTGCACTCCAGACTTGGTGAAAGAGCAAGACTCGGTCTAAAAAAAAAAAAGAAAAATAAAAAAAGAAAGTGTATTTCAAAGAGAAATTGCAATAAAAAATTATATGAGTCCCAAACAAGTCAACTTGCTTTGATCAACCATATCAACTATATAATATGATCAGTGTATAATCAGACAGAATGCTTAATATGAAAATACATTATATCTTCAGTTCACCTTCAACAAATATCAATAGAATTGTTACTGATTGATTGATTGATTGTTGTTCTGTTTATTTATACTGAAAACCTCATTGGCTATTTACTATTCATCCCAGGTTACGAAATTACAAGAAATAAAACTTGGATGGAATAAAAATTAACATGAGGGCAAATAATTAGTAACTCTAAACCTGGCAAATTACATAATAAGAAATCAATAGATGTTAATTATTTTTATCATCAACATCATCATCAATATCTTTATTTGGTGCCAAACATGACAGTTTATTTTTAAGCACTCTTTATAAGGGGGCATTTAGAGTAACAAATCCTCTAGTTATAATATCTCGTCTCTGCTGGGTTCGGTGACTCATGCCTGTAATCCCAGCACTTTGGGACGCTGAGGTGAGTGAATCACAAGGTTAGGAGTTCAAGACCACACCGGCCAACATGGTGAAACACCGTCTCTACTTAAAAAAAAAAAAAAAAAAAAAAAGCCGGGAGCAGTGGTGGGTGCCTGTAATTCCAGCTATTTGGGAGGCTGAGACAGGAGAATTGCTTGAACCCAGGAGGCGGAGGTTACAGTGAGCCGAGATGATGGCCACTACACTCTAGCCTGGGCAACAGAGCAAGACTCTGTCTCAAAAAAAAAAAAAAAAAAAAAATTCTCCTCTCCAGTATTAATCATTACTTGTTTCTGGCTCTGAGAGAAGTACCATATAACATACCTTTTAAAACGTATAAGACATCTGGGGGTAGGTATTAATCTTTTACCAACTGTAAATGTGGATACTTAGTTTATTTGCTTTTAGGTCTAGTAACAGTGAAAACCATCAAGTACATCTATGGTAATTACTATGGGCTGGACACTCTTCCAAATACTTTGTGTGTATTAATTAATCTTCACAGCACAACAGGTATGTTTTCTTATTACCTTTATTTTGCATAAGAGCACATTGAGACTTAAACAATCCTGTCTCAAAGTCACATAATGGTACAATTAACTATTTAGTGAGCATAACATGAGAAAAATATTGTTTTATTTTTATGTCTTATAAAACAAAACTCTCAAAATTATGTTGAAAATAGTGGTTACAGCTTATAACTTTGGCTTTTTCCCAGTATAAAATGTATTTTGGCATTCCATTAGTCTACATGATATTGATTTTTTTGTTGAGAAAATTATACTGTGAGCATTTTATTTACATTTAACAGATACACTTAATGAATGAGTGCTAATTTTTTTATCAAGCCTATAAAAATATTTTTTTACTTTGTATAGAATTATGTTAATTGGTTCTTTGGTACATTGTTTTATCCTTGAAAGACTAAAACTTATTTAATTATGTTATAGTATTCTTTGTTTCAGTTGCTGAACTCAAGTTATTACAATTTTGTCTGTATCTTTAGTTTTTACTGATTTTTATTTTAGGCTCATGGGCATTTTTTAAATACTAGTAAATTATGTGTTGCTGAGGTTTGGTATACAAATGATCCTGGTACCCAGAGGATGAATATAGTACCCAACAGGTAGTTTTTCAATCCACAATTCCCTCTCTCTCTCCCTTCTCTAGTAGTCCTCAATATCTATTGTTCTTATATTTATATTCATGTTTACACAATGTGTAGCTCCCACTTATGAGTGAAAACATGCAATATTTGGTTTTCTATTTCTGTATTAATTCACTTAGAATAATGTACTCAGCTACATTCATGTTACTGAAGAGGACATGATTTCCTTCCCTTTTATGGCTGAGTAGTATTCCACAGTGTATGTCTACTACATATTTTTTATCCAATCCACTGTTGACGGAAATCTAGGTTGATTCTACATCTTTGTTATTTTGAATAGAGCTGCAATTAACATACTAGTGCGTTTGTCTTTTTTGTAGAATGACTTACTTTCATTTGGATATGTATCCGGTAGTGGGATTACTAGGTTGAAGAATAGCTCTGTTTTAAGTTATTTGAGAAATCTCCACACTGCTTTCTATAGTGGCTGAACTAAATTACATTTCTACCAACAGTGTATAAGTGTTCCCTTTTCTCTGCAATCTTGCCAACATCTGTTATTTTTTGACTTTCTAATAATAGTCATTTTGACTGGTGTGAGATAGTATCTCATTGTGGCTTTGATTTGCATTTATCTAATGATTAGTGATATTGAGCATTTATTCATATATTTGTTGACAGCATGTATGTCTTCTTTTGAGACATGTCTGTTCACGTCTTTTGCCTGTTTTTTAATGGGATTGTTTGTTGTTGCCTATTAAATTGTTTAAGTCACGTGGTGTGATGCCTACAACTTTGTTCTTCTTGCTTAGGATTCCTTTGGATATTTGGGTTCTTCTTTGGTTTCACATGAATTTTAGAATAATGGTTTCTAATTCATTGGAAAATAATGTTTGTAGCTGACAGGAATAACATGGAATCTGTAAATTGCTTTTCGCAGGGTGGCCGTTTTAATAATATTGATTCCTGCTATCCATGAGCATAGAATATTTTTCCATTTGTTTGTGTTGTCCCTTATTTTTTTTTCAATAGTGTTTTGTAATTTCATTGTGGAGATCCTTCACCTTGGTTATCTGTATTTTTAGGTATTTTATTCTTTTTGTGGCTACTGTAAATAAAATTCCATTCTCATTTGGCTCTCAGCTCGGACATTATAGATGTATGGAAATACAATTAATTTTTGTACATTGATTCGATATCCTAAAACTTTTCTGAAGCCATTTATCAGTTCTAGGAGGCATTTAGCAGAATTCATAGGGTTTTCTAAGTCTAGAATAATATCTTCTGTGAAAGGGATTGCTTAACTTCCTCCCTTATTATTTGGATGCCTTTTATTTCTTTCTCTTGCCTGGTTGCCCTGGCTAAGACTTCCAGTACTGTGATGAATAGGAGTGGTGGAATTGGGCCTTCTTCTTGACTTGTTCCAGTTCTCAAGTGGAAATGCTTTGAACTTTTTCCCATTCAGTATGATACTGGCTGTGTGTTTCTCATAGATGTCTCTTATTATTTTGAGGTATGTTCCTTAGATGCTTATATTTCTTGAGGGTTTTTAATATGAAGGGATGTTGAATTTTATGAAAAGCCTTTCTGCGTCTATTGAGATAATCATGTAGATTTTGTTTTTAATTCTGCTTCTGTGGAGGATCACATTTATTGACTTGTTTATGTTGAACCAACTTTCATCCCAAAAATAAAGCCTACTTCATCATGTTGAATTAATTTTTTATGTACTACTGGATTCAATTTGCAACTACTTTGTTGATGACTGTATTCATCAGGGTTACTGACCTGAAGATTCCATTTATTGTTGCGTCTCTGCCAGGTTTTGGTATCAGAATGATACTGACCTCCGACAATGAGTTAGGCAGAAGGCCCTTCTTGATTTTTTGGAATAATTTTAGGAGGGCTGCTACTAGCTCTTCTTTGTACATCTGGTAAAAGTCAGATGTGAGTTCATCTGGTCCAGGGCTTCATTGGTTGGTAGGTCTTTTGGAACTCATTATTGGTGTCTTCAGGATAAAACTTCTTCCCGGTTCAGTCTTGAAGGGTTGTGTGTTTCCAGGAATGTATTCATCTTTTCTAGATTTTCTTGTTTGTGTGCATAAAGGTGTGCGTAATCATCCCTGGGGATTTTTTGTATTTTGAGGAGGTGAGTTGTAATGTCACTTTTGTCATTTCTGATTGTGCTTGTTTAGATCTCTCTTATTTTCTTTATTAATCTAGCTAGTGTTTTATCAATCTCGTTTATTCTTTCAAAGAACAAGTTTTGGGTATGGTTGATCTTTTGAATTTATTTTCACTTGTCAATTTCATTCAGTTTGGTTCAGATTATGGTGATTTATTTTCTGCTGCTAGCTTTGTGGTTGGTTTACGTTTGCTATACTAGTTCTTGGTGCAATGTTATGTTTTCATTTGAGATATTTTTAACCTTTTGTTGTAGGTGTTTAGCACTGTAAATTTTTGTCTTAACACTACATTAGCTGTGTCTCAAAGATTTGGGTATGTTGTGTCTTGATTTTCATTTGTCTGAAATAATTTTTTGACTTCTGCCTTAATTTTGTCCTTTATTCAAAAATCAGTCATGAGCAAGTTTTTAAGAGATCTTCGGGGAGCTTGAGAGATCTTCTTGGTATTGATTGCTATTTTTATTACACTGTGGCCTGAGAGTGTAGTTGGTATAATTTCAGTTTTTTAAATTTTGTTGAGACTTGCTTTGTAGCCAAGTTTGTCATCTCTCTTAGAGTATATTCCATGTGTAGGTGAGAAGAATGAATATTCTATTGTTGTTGAGTAGAGTATTCTGGAGATGTCTATTAGGTCCAATTGTTCAAGTGTCGAGTTTAAGTCCAGTATATCTTTCTTTGCTTTGTGCCTCAATTATCTCTCTAATACTGTCAGTGGGGTGTTGAAGTCTCCCAATTTTATTGTTATCTAAGTCTAAGACCTCTTTGTAGGTCTCTAAGAAGTTGTTTTATAAATCTGGTTGCTCAATGTCAGGTACCTATAAATTTATAATAGTGGAGTCTTGTTGAACACTTTATTATTCTATAATGTCCTTCTTTGTCTTTTTTGATCATTGTTGGTTTAACATCTGTTTTATATGCTAGAAAAATAACAACCACTACCCCTTTTTTGTTGCTTGACTAATAGATCTTACTCCATCCCTTTACTTTGAACTTATAGGTGTCATTTTATTTGAGATGAATCTCCTGAAGACAGCAGAAAGTTGGGTCTTACCTCTTTATCCAATGTGCCACTCTATACTTTTCTAGTGGGAGCATTTACCTTGTTTACAATTAAAGTCAATATTGATCCTGTCATCTTATTGTTAGCTGTTTGTTGTGTAGACCTGATTGTACTGTTGCTTTATAGTATCAGTCAGTGATGTACTCAAGTGTGTTTTTGTGGTATCACGTATTTTTTTTTTTTCATTTGCATGTTTATAACTCTGAGAAACTCTTGTTAGGCATGTCTAGTGGTAATAAATTATCTTAGTGTTTGCTTTCTGAAAATGATTTTATTTCTCTTTGCTTATGAAGTTTAGTTTGTTGGGATATTAAATTCTTGGTTAGAACTTCTTTTCTTAAGGATGCTAAAAAGAGTCCCTCAATCTCTTCTCACTTGTACAGTTTCTGCTGAAAGGTCTGCTTTTGACTTGATGGGTTTCCCTCTGTAAGTCACCTTCTCCTTCTCCTTAGCTGCTTTTAATGTGTGTGTGTGTGTGTGTGTGTGTGTGTGTGTGTGTGGCCATTGGAGAATCTGATGACTGTGTATTTGGTGGATGGCTGTCTTATATAGTATCTCACAGGGGTTTTTTGAATTTCTTCAATTTGCATGTTGACCTCTCCACTGAGACCAGCAAAATTTTTATGGAATTTAAGTATATTTTTAAGTCTTTAATTTTAATTTAATTATATGAAAATAAAATTTTAAACTTATATTTAATTTTAAATATAATATGCGCTATTATACATATTTTGGCATATGTCCTGTTTGGAATTTTCTATAATTTTTGTTTTGTTTTGTTTTCTATAATTAGTTTTGGAAAATTCTGATCTATTATTACTTCAAATATTTCTTCTTCTCTTCTTGTCTTTTCCTTTTGTTATTTTCATTGTCCATATGTTATACTTCCTGTCACAGTGCCGCAATTCATGGATATTTTTTTCATGTTTAAATTATTTTTTTATCTTCACTTTTCAGCTGCGAAAGTCTCTACGAACACATTTTCAAACTCACTGATTCTTTGCTCAGCCATTTCCATTGTAGTGATTATCAGATCAAAGGAATTCTTCATTTCTGTCAGTGTTTTGATTTTTAGCTCTTCCATTTGATTTTACCTACATTGCTCATTGCCCATCTATTCTTGCATATTGTCCACTTTTTCCATAAGAGTCTCCAATATATTACCCAAAATTATTTTAAATTTTCAGTCTGGTAATTCTAAAACTTCTGCTATGTATAAGTTTGGCTATAATGCTGCTTTGTCTCTTCAGACTGTTATTTTTGTGTTTTGTTTATGCTGTTTATCATAACTTTTAATCTTTTGTTGAAAGCTGAATATAATGTTTGGTTAAAAAAAAAAAAAAACCAACAACAACTGAAATAAACAGATCTCTCATGTAAGGACTTCTGTTTATCTAAGTCATTGTTTGCTGTTTTTGTAGAGGTAAGAGGTTAAAATTTTCTCTAATGACGTGGTTGTTGCCTCTTATGTCATCTTCAGATTTCCCTACAGACGACTTCTTAAATAAGGTCTGAGCTGCACAGTTCTTTTCACCTATAATTCTCCTATTTATGTGATGGCATGGTATTGAGGGAGGGGAAGCATTCTTTATTCCTGTGATTAGTTATCATTCTTCTACTGGGCCTTTTACCCTCACTGTGACCTTCACAAGTGCATCTCAGCTTCCTCACTTCCTTGTTAGTAGGACAGAAAGCTGGAATTGGGAATTTCCCTTTCCCCATGTCAAAGATTAGAGGGGGCTCAAGTTGGATATTTATTTATCCCCTTAATCAATTGGGATCAGGTAAAATAATATCCCTTCAGGGAAACCCTTTATTAATGACAAAAGAATGCTCTGGGTGTATTTCCAAGTGGTTACTCTCACCTCATCCCCTGTTGCAAGCATTAGGACATATTTTCTTTTATAATCACCGTAATAAACAGATCTAGCTCCTGGAGATAGAACTCATGAATGTTTGCAGGTACCTGCTAAGGTGTGGCATCCATGAATTATGTCTTAAGCTAGAGTACAGTCCATATCCAGCAATTAATCAATTACCCTGTAAGTGCTTCTCCCAGTCTCTGATCTGATATCTCCCAAATGCACCTTCTCCTCTCTGTGCATTTTGATTCTCTGTAGTCACCTGTCTCTAAATTCTAGGACTGAAGCTATAAAGAGTTGTTGATTTTCAATCTGTTAGCTTTTCTCTTGTGAGAATGAAGACTTCTAAGCTCTTTTTATGTCAGATAAGAATAAATGTATCTATTTTCAATATACGTGATTTTTTTTCTCAACATTTCATTCTTTTGCTTATGTACTGAGAACTTATCTTTTTCTATATCATTTTCTTGGCACTTGGTCACAGCAATGACTTACCTTGGACATTTTACTTTTCCTCTAATTGCTGCTGTCTAAACTCCATGAGTTTGGTGTAGTTAGTGGGAGCTGTAACCTTCCTCATGTTTCGAAGAAAATATTATGACTCCTACTTTATTTAAAAGACAAGTTGAAAACATAATTTGTGACTTTAAGTCATGGAGCTCCTTTCAAGTCTATCACTTAAACTGCAGGTACAGATGTATTTTTTAAATTATAATTCAATCATTGCACGGCTCAATTTACCAGACTAAATGTTTACAAAGACATCTCCCACAAAAAAACAGTATATACCTAAGGAAAAATAGATAATCTCTACTCAATTTCGATATTATAGAACTGGAAATACATATCTAAAGTAGCAAGTGAATTTCATTGGAAAATATATAGGGCTACTTGCAATAAAATGGAAAGATGAAATGACTGCTAGAAAAGGAATAACTTGAGAAAGTTAACAGACATAAATAAAAATAAAATAAAAAAGAAAGAAATTAGGAATATTTTCATTAACTTTAACCAAATAGTATACCTTAAAAAGTATTCTTTCCTGTCTACCTACGAAATCAGTTATAATGTATTCAACTGAAATTTGATTTTTTGAGGGTGCATGATACTTCAAAGTTCAGAGTATTGCCTCAAAGTTGATAATGGTTCAGGGTAGGGAACGTACATGAAAGTTACCCCCACCAATACAACGCAAGTATTTTACTCAGAATATTCCTGGTTTTCTAAATGATCAGAAGTTTCAAAAACTGTCTTCGTGAATGTATCCATTAGTGGTATATTACAAATGATCATGACCAATACTAAATAGACATTGGAAAGTTTGCAATCCAATGAAGTAAATTGTTCTTAGAGTTATAAATAAAATCTACCACCAGAAAGGCTAAACAAAATGAGAAGAAATTAAATGTGTTTATTAAATAATGTTAATTTAATTTTTTCTCACTAGGTACTAGAGTTTGAACATTTCACAAGCTTTATTTAATACTGTTAGGTCTGGACAATATTTACTCCGTTGTTTTGTGCATACTTTATTTTAAAATGAGAGTAACCATGGCACTTATTTGAATGATGTGAAAAGAGTCAAGTGTCATAAATATGTTAAGCTCTCAGTGCAGTATCTTGCTTAGAAGTCATCAGACCTCACAATTTTTGATACCTGCAGTGCAATAGTAAGTAAGCATTCTTATAGGATATCAATTTTTTAAATTGTAACTGTTATTTGAATAATTATTATGTTGATGTTAATAATTCCCTAAGACAATTTTATTCACAGAATATTTGGTTTCAATTTTTATTTTCCTTGCACATACTGAAAAAGTATAAAGCTACTTGGTGTGAACACATATAAAAATTAATCCATTTAAAATCTAAATTCCTGCTGTGCAACATACTCTTTATTATCTGCGGTATAGAAATTATTGGAAGGTTATATATATTTGATAGTTAGCAGACCTTTACTGATCACACAGCTCACATGAAAATAGAGACCTCAGAAAATTATGTGATCCTTATAATTAATATACCAGGGATGGTTTCTGTGCATGCTTGGAAACAAGTAACGGTTTCTTTATGTTCTTTCCTCCCTGCCCATTGTCACTGAGTAAAGGTTTTGTAATTACCTGACCACAGTTTAAATAGATCATATCAGGAATTTAACACCTCTCATGTGCAGGGATAAATAGCCTTCAATATAATTACTGACACCTAGTCTAATACAAAGTGTGAGAAGTGATCATGCCCCTTGATGAGATACACCTTCAAATTATATTCTTCCTCACCATGGGCAGGAGAATATAATTGTGGGCAGGAAAGAGATAGGGACAAAATAATGGAAACATTATACTTATCTCACTCTGCTTCCCATAAAACAAATAGAAATAAATCAATAATGCATAAACAAACAAACAGGTATAATGCAAATATCTTGACATTTTACATTTATCAGCATTTTTTACTGGCACTTCTTTCAGTAGGTGTATGTTTAACTTCTATGAACAAGATGGGAACTATGATCTAATACTATAAGTGAAATTATTTTAAATATAAAGATATCATACATAAATTTTGTCTACTATGAAGTCATGCTTATATTGCTGATGTATTTGGTTTCAGTAACAAAATATTCTGCAAACTTCATCCTATATGCTTCCTTGAAGTAATTATCCTTGAAGTAATTATAATGTACAGAGAGATATATTATTTCTGCCAAATTAAATGATTGAATGCTTTCAATACATACAGAAGGAAACTTCAGAATTCACAAAAGAGTACTTTATAAGTGATGATATTTCTAATATAGCTACATATCTCTAAATTTGTGTAGGAGTAAGACATGCATGTCTTTTCAATTGCTGCTGAAACAAATTACCAAAGACTTCATGGCTTAAAACACAAATTTACTATCTTACAGTTCTATAAGTTAGAAGTTCAACACAAGTCTTATTGGGCTAAAATAAAAGTGTTAGTAGGTTATTATTATTTTTTTTTCTGGAATCCCTATAGGAAAATTTGCTGTCTTGACTTTTCTTGCTTCTGGAAGTTACTTGCATTCCTTGAGTTTTAGTCTCCTCATTCCATCTCCAAAGACAGCAAGGGCAGGTTGAATTTGTTTCACATTGCAACATGATGGTATCTTTCATAGTCACATCTCCCTTCAATCGAGACTTTCTTCCACTTTCAAGAACTCTTGTAATCACATTTGGCACATCTAGACAATTTAGGAGACTCTCACATAGATGAAGCTGGAAACCACCATTCTCAGCAAACTAACACAGGAACAGAAAATCAAACCCCACATGTTCTCACTCATAAGTGGGAGTTGAACAAAGAGAACACACGAACACAGGGAGGGGAACATCACACACTGGGTCCTATTAGGGGGTGGTGGGCAAGGGGAGGGATAGCATTAGGAGAAAATCTTAATGTAGATGGTGGGTTGATGGGTGCAGCAAACCACCATGGCTCATGTATCCCTATGAAACAAGCCTGCTCCCTCTGTACATGTATCCCAGAACTTAAGGTATAATTTTAAAAAGCTAGCAATTAGTGTATTAGTTATGGTTCTCCAGAGAAACGTAGCAAATAAGATATGTGTATCTACAGAGATGCAGATTTAATTTTAGGAACTGGCACGTGCAATGTGGAGACTGGAAAATTTGGTATCTGAAGGATAGACCAAGAAACCAAAGGAGACCCAGGGAAGAGTTCATGTTGCAGCTCCAGCTTTCAAGTAGTCTGGAGGAAGAATCCCCTCTTCCTCAGAAGATGTCAGTCTTTTTTCTTAAGGCCTTCAACTGATTGGAAGAGGTCCGCCCACATTATGGAAAGGTATAAGCTTACCTGAAAGTCCACAGATTTAAATATTATCCTCATCTAAAAATTACTTTCACATAACATCTAGACTGGTATTTGACCAAATATTTGGATACCATGGCCTAGGCAAGCAGACTTATAAAATAAGTCATCAGAAGTAGCAAGCCTAATTTTCCTCTTCCATGCAATCTAACATGTCTGCAGGTTTCATGGTTTTAGGAGATTGACATTTATTGTTGATCATTACTCTGCACATCACAGACAATGCACGTGTGTGCGCACATATATAGGTGCATGCTCCTGTGTATTTGTCCTTCTCATTTGTCCAAAACTCCTTGTGCAATGCCTATGCACAGAAACTTAGGACATAAATATGTTAAATATGTTGTTTCCTCCCTCCTTCCCCTAATTTCTTCCTTCTTAACCTGCTGGAACAGTATAAATTTAATATTTGATAATATGTCATTTTCATTTGCTGTTTTTAACACTTCTCTTTTTGTTGCTATTTTTGAGTATTTTTTTCTTATGATTTGGAGTGTTCATCAACTTATAAACATTGTGGTCTTGGGAAAATTACTTTGACCTTTCTAAAAATTGATATCTTTATCAGTAAAATACACTCAATAATTATTGAGATTTTAGTGTAAATAAGTAACACAATACATGTACACTCTACCCTTGAACAACATGGATTTGAGCTGTGTGGGTCTAATTATGTGTGTATTTTCCAAATAAATATATTATAAAAACTTTTGCATATTTGTGACACTGTGAAAAACTAGCAGGTATACTTCATAGTCTATAAATATTTATTTAAAGCTTAAAAATTATATATGTCATGAATGCATAAAATATATGTAAGTACTCATCTATTTTATCATTCACTACTAGTCTATTTAATCTAATGAATGATACTATTTTACCATTATAGATCCATAGATACTATAGACTAGCATCTATAGATCTGTATACTATAATACTATAGCTACTACAGATACTAGTCTATTTTATCATTCACTTTCTCTTATAAAACATTAAAATTTATCAAAATATACATACGCAGAGTGTAAATGGCATCACTTTCAGTAGAAACATAAACAAACATAAAGATGCAGTACTAAATCATAACTGCATAAAATTAACTGCAGTGCATACTCTACTACTGTCATAATGTTGTAGCCACCTTCTGTTTCTATTGCTGTGAGCTCAAGTGTTACAAGTATCCACTTAAAATGCCATGCGATGCTAATCATCTCCATGGAAGCAGTTCTTTCCAACTGCATATCAGAGTAAAAGTGATATCTTACAACTCTCACTTACTGTTAATCATGCTTAGTACACTACAATAAACTTTGAGTAACACCATGGGACTCATAGAAAGTGCCACGAGTGATACTGGAAATGCTCCTGAGAAGCAGAGAAAAATCATGACTTTAAAAGAAAAAGTTGAATTGCTTGATAGGTACCATACATTGAAATCTGTGAAGAGGATTGGTAATCTAGAGAAATATTTTTAGAGAAATGGAAAAGCAAAAACTTGGAAAAAAATCACGATGTGTTTCTGTAAAATCACACGAAGTATGCCCATCTCTCCTTCCTCTTTTTCACCTCCTCTGCCTTTCCTGCCTCTGCCCACCCCTGAGACAAGACCAAGCCAACCATTTCTTCTTAGTCCTCAGTCTACTCAATGTGAAGACAATGAAAATTAAGTTCTTTATGATGATCCACTTCCAATTAATGAATATTAAATATAATTTCTTTTACTTATGATTTTTTTAACAACATTTTCTTTTCTGTAGCTTTCTTTACTGTAAGAGTGATTTATGTAATGCATATAAACATACAAAATATGGTTGACTGCTTATGTTATCTATAAGACTTCCAGTCAACAGTAGGCTATTTGTAAAGCTTTTAGAGAGTAAAACCTTCTGTGTATATTTTTGACTGTATGGAAAGTCTGTATTCCTAACCCCTGTGTTGTTTGAGGGTCAACTGTACAACCATTATGAAAATGCCTGACACTTTAAGAAAGGTTAATGTTAATCTTAAATTTTTAAGAACATTTCTAAGAAGTAGATATTAATCGTTTTTCATATTTACTAGAAATGTTTTCGTAATTTTTCCATAAAAATATATTGTTAATTATGTTGTTCTATATAATTTTAAACTTTCATTTAGTAAAGAATACTGGCTTATTTCTTTGTGATTTCATGTACTTCATTGAAAATTGAGAAGTTATTCCCCATCTTAAAGTCTATTAAATTTTCACCTATTTTGTGTTGTTCATGTGTGTACGTGTGTGTGTGTGTGTGTTTTCTTTTACATGTATTGTTTTGAAGCATAGGCTCTGTATTTGTTCTATATTTCTCTTAAGAAATTCTCAGAGATGCCCTCTGGCAATGACATGTAATATAGTCACAAAGTCACATTTTTCTTTATGAGAAATCAGATAGCCTCTGTTTTCTAGACTCCTGAAGTTAGGTGGCACTGTGTGACTGAGTTCAGGCCAAAGGCATGCAGGTTGGTGGGTAGAGAGGGATGGCACTTTCAGGATGCCCCTAGTAAAACTGCCTGCATACTTTCTCTATGCTCCCTTCCTGGAGGCTTTTGACAATTGGCCAGATTATATGACCCCAGGGGGTAATAGAGCCCCTAGATAGAAACAGTCTGAATTCCTGAATGGTTGTACAGAACACAAAGCTTTGGAGGGCATTGTTCTGTGAAGTGAGTGAGAGTGAAGAAAACAAACACAAATAAAAAACAATTATTTTCAATTAAGCCACTAAAGCAGTTGTTATAGTAGTTAACCTACGTTGATGATAAATGACCCTTGTTCTATTTCCACCGTTCTAAATACCAGAAAGCACTTACACAAGGCTGGCTTTGCCTGGGAAGGCTAAAGGTAAAAAATGATGACTGGGCAATTCCCTGGTTGTAATATACACTTCCTTAATTAGATAGTACATGCATAACTTTTATGAAAGTACTGTTACATAAAAAGAGGTTAATGTCAGTCTTAATCTTTTGAAAGTTTTTATTAATGGCATAAATTAAGAATTTGCCAAATTTGGTGGTAATATATTCCCACATTATATCTATTTGTATGTTATATGCATTGTATACTGTGTTCACATTGAATAGTATCTAAACTAATTTTTAATATGATGACTCCTAGCATATAGGTAACATAACCTGTTCACAGAGCTGTTTTATCCTTATTTCTTTGAAACTGCGCTTGAATGAAGCACAAATGTGACACTGATTCACTCAGGTGTTGTCATCTGTAGCTCATCTCCCCTTGGTGAAGATGTTTGAGACCTGAAACCTCGAAATATTGTACATCCTAAAAAATTATATTCATTATTCAGCTGTTTAATCTTGATTCCTTGATCCACTAACTTCTTTCTTTCTATCCATTAGCTAAATAAATCTTGGTTGATTTATGCAAATAGCATGCAGGTCATCTCTGTCATTGTCTGCTGTCATTTTTCCATCAGTCTGAATGTACTATTTACCTATATCAAGATAGGTTGTGCACTGACTTAATTTAACCAGATTTTATTTTGGTGCTCAGTGAAAACCAATGATTTAAATCGATATAGGACCATTGAATTTTCCACACAATTTGTTAAAAATTAGATTTATTTCCATAGAAATTTGACAATTGCATTAAATTAAGTTTTTTCTCAGTTGAGTATGCTTGCAGGTTGCTTCTTTCTAGTTTCTAAACTAGATATTTTTAAATATTTCAAATTGTAATCCCAGCACTTTGGGAGGCCGAGATGGGCGGATCACGAGGTCAGGAGATCGAGACCATCCTGGCTAACACGGTGAAACCCCGTCTCTACTAAGAAATACAAAAAATAGCCGGGCGAGGTGGCAGCGCCTGTAGTCCCAGCTACTCGGGAGGCTGAGGCCGGAGAATGGCGTGAACCCGGGAGGCGGAGCTTGCAGTGAGCTGAGATCCGGCCACTGCACTCCAGCCTGGGCTACAGAGCGAGACTCCGTCTCAAAAAAAAAAAAAAAAAAAAAAAAAAAAAAAAATTTCAAATTATAAAAGCCATGCATGTTTTTGATTACATGCATTCTACTTGACACTGTCATTTCCAGTCACCAGCAAAACCACTGTTAACATTGGTGAGTTCTTTTTCTGTGTGCTATGGAAAGATACATAAGATTAGACAGAGTAGATAAATAGCAAAAGAGATAATGTTCAATAGAATTTTTTTACTTTTTACAAAAATATAATCATACTTTGGATGTCTTTATGAATCTTGCTATGTTAACAATTATTTGTTTAATATGTATCAATTTATCAAAGTATAAAAGTAAATATTTAGTTTTGTAAACAGCTTGAAAGCACTGATATAATCGTGTACCTTATAAATATAACTATTTTGCTGTCAATGAATTTTTAATGGTTAAGGTTTTCTTTTAAAATTATGGACCAAATTGTTACATATCATTGAACACAAATCTTAATAATGGTGTTTTTCCCTGATTCCTTGCATTGAACTGTTTATAATAGCATGAATGGGATTATTAAATTACTTTTTATTATTTCTACCTTGTGACAGGTTTATTTTAAGTTATATATTAACATATAGGCAGCATCACTATACACAATTTCTATATGCACAAATTTCTGTTACCATGGCTAAGTTAAGTAACACCAGTACCCACAACACACAGTACAAATTTCAGTTACTATGGTATATCAACTGTGAATAATCGCATATAGCATTAAGTTGATGGTTAGCTCTCTATTCTACAAATCACTACATATGTAACAAATGTATATCATGATTAATAACTAATCACATCACATCAATCAAGGTTGGACAGTAATAGGTCACTATTCATCTGTTATTCTGCTCACACGCAGACAGCAAAGTGTGTGATATTATTTTACTGTATCATGTGATAAACCCACATATCATTTTACAAAAAACAAATACATAAATAAAAGAGATGGGCCAGAAAAGGTGAAATGCAACAAAAAATAAATGTAATAGCAGTGAAAGTAAAATTTAAATTGAATGTATATGGCACGATAGAAGACATAGCTGACCATGATTCTAATGTGCAGGCAAGGAGACTTAGTTAAGGCGATCTTATCAATAGAATTGAGAAAAGTGATTATAATATAAATAATGATGTCTGGAGGAATTGACATGGGCAAAAACCTTCCCATTAATGGAATTCAGAGATATTTCAAGACACTGACATTGCAAAAGGTAACATGTTGAAATCTTATCCAAACTTAGCAAAAAGTTCTGATATTTTGCCTAAGCATGGAAAGATGCTCATTTTATCATAAATCACATGGTAAGAAATGCAGAAGGACAGTATTCTTCAAACTTAATAAGACTTTAAATAGGAACGGGGAAAAATAACACTGTAATTTACCATTTAAAATTACAGTGTAATGAATATTAGCTACAATAGTTATATTTTTCACTTCCGTATAAAAATAAGATCAATAGTTAGAAAGTTTTAAATGTTTTAACAAAATAAATAATGGTTACAGAACAATAATAACTTTTCCTATGTATTTATAAAATCAATTTCTGTCATAATTTTTATACTCCAAGTGTTAGTTTTCTATATCACATCATTTTATATACAAATAGTTTAATTTTTGTTCATGTTTGACATTTCTGTCTAAAACCTATTAAAACATGGTATCAACCTAAATGCCCATCAATGGTAGACTGGATAAATAAAATGTGATACATATACATCATGGAATATTATACAGCCATAAAAAAAAATGAGATCATTTCCTTTGCAGGAACATGGATAAAGCTGGAGGCCATTATCCTTAGCAAACTAATGCAGAAACAGAAAACCAAATACCACATGCTCTCGCTTATAAGTAGAAGCTAAATGATGAGAACACATGGACACATAGAGGGGAATAACAGACACAGGAGCCTATCAGAGGGTGGAGGGTGGAAGAAAGGAGTGGATCAGAAAAAGTAACTAATGAGTACTGGGCTTAATACTGGGATGATGAAACAACTTGTAAAACAAACTCCCATGACATAAGTTTACCTATATAATAAACCTACATATGTACCCCTGAACTTACAATAAAAATTAAAGCAAAACCAAAAAACCACTCGCTCTAAAAAAATAAATAATTAATCTTAATATGGTTTTAGCCATTACAATTGAATGAAAAAAACAAGCAGATGTACAGGTGTACAATGTAAATTCTAGAATTTTCTATAAGGAAATTCTGTATTTCATAAAATAGTAAGGGTTTAAAACGATTGAGTTGACACCAACATGTTGACATCTCTTTTTGAATCTCAATTAGATAAATATTTACAATTGAATTAATACTCTTCTGATACTCTTTACTTTCTCAAGATAATGCAAAGATTTTATAAATAAAATGCCTGAGACAAATTAAGAACTTTTTGTCATTGCCATTAATATTTTAGGCGACCTGTCTCAAATATCTACAATTAGACACACAAAAGTAATTACTTTATTAATTATAATTTTTCTTTATATAATCAGGAAAAAAACCAAAAATATTTCAGATCTAAGAATAAAGAAGAGATAAAAAGCCAGTGCAGATGTAGGGGTATCACTTGTAAATAATGATAGCAGGGATTTAATAAAACTTGACACCCAATTGAGCAATAAATTGGCCTAAATTTTAAAACCAATCTATTCATTTAAATCCAATCTTCTATCAAATATAGATTCAAAATCGTAAATCACCTAATTTCCCTATGGTGTCCAATTTATTCATATAGCACAGACTGAATATCTGTTATTTGGAATGCTTGGGACCAGAAGTATTCCAAATTTTGTATTTTAGGGATTTTGAAATACATGCAGTATACTTAAATGCTGATCATATCAAATTTGAAAATCTGAAATCCCAAATGCTCTAATTTCATTTCCTTTTAGTGTCACATTGGCATCCAAAATGTTTCAGATTTTCGAACATTCTAGATTTCAGATTTTTAGACTTGAGATGCTCAATCTCTAATATCTAAAAAATTTTAAATTATTGTATATGTATATTTATATATTATGTATACTTATGTACATAGGAATTTATATGAATATATGTCATGTTTATCTATGTTTCATATGCCCATCTTAGCAGTAAGGATATATTGACAATCTCTATTGGCTTTATGTTTCCAATAATGCTGATAAAACAAATATACTTGATTAAAATGAAATCACTCATAAATAATAATCATCAATACTTTCATTGCTTTCTTTATTTGTCCTTTATTTTCTCAGATTTGAGAAATTCATAGAAACAGAGTAGTGTTTTGTAATTCTTGTGACTAAAGAAAATTGTGTTAGTATAAAAATGTATTTTCTTTAAACTCCTTTAATGAATACAAGGTGATATTTTGTATTTCGTGTTATTTTGAAAGATCAAGTTTTGATTTTTAAAAATATAAAAATACCAAATAAGTATTTATTCATGCATTTTGGTCCAATATAATACATGCGCTCACGTCTGTAATCCCAGCACTTTGGGAGGCCGAGGCAGGTGGATCATGAGGTCAGGAGTTTGAGACCAGTTTGCCCAACATGGTGAAACCCCATCTCTACTAAAAATACAAAAATGAGCTGGGCGTGGTGGCATGCCTGTAATCCCAGTTACTCAGGAGACTGAGACAAGAGAATCACTTGAACCCGGGAAGTGGGGGTTGCAGTGAGTCGAGATTGCGCCACTGCACTCCAGCCTGGGCAGAAGAGCGAGACTCCATCTCAAAAATATAAAAATAAGATAAAATAATAAATAAATAAATAAATAAATAAATGTGTTTGTGGGTACATATATCATATGTGTTACAAGAAACAAAATTGTGTTTGTTGATTTCCTACTTATAATTGACTGACAGAGTTATATCAACTGGAATTACCTGAAGTGCAAATTTCTCTTGACTATGTAGGATGGTAACCTTGAACTACCATATAGAAACTTAGAAATTTTTGAAGCATTGCAGCATCCACAAACTCATTTAAACCATTTAAGTCATTTTATAGTATTATATCAGCAACAATTATATTTGCTTTGGAGCTTGGTTTTACTAACGTCCCTTCTATTTTTTTGAAAAATCTCAAAATGTGTTAACTTGGGACTGTGTGAGCTTTCTATAGCATGAACATTTATTTAGGTAACATAGTGGTTTTATTTTAGATAACACTTTCAGATTACGTCTAAAACCTTGCAGGCAAAACAATTAAATACACAGTGATCTTATCAAATGATTTTTAAGCCATTGGTTGAATAAGTTGTACAGTATTCTGGCAACGCTGCTTGGATATGTGATTTTTGCTTTTAACAGAAATATATGAGTGAAGCAAAACAACTATTTGACCACACTTTAGTAGATCTTGTAAGACTATCAAATTTCCACTGACATATGACTTATGGCATTAATATTTTAACCCTGCAAATAATTTTTAAAAATAGATATAATTTTAGTTGAACAAACTATACAATTATCTGCTTGTCAACAGTTGATAAATCGTTTTTTTTTCTGTTCCACTGTAATACTCAATAAAAAATAAAAAATCCTGATGCCATAATCAAAGTGTATTGCTGTATATCATTCAATGACAATCTAGAGCAAATTTCAATTACTCTAAGGACAGATTTGTTTCTTGAATTGACTTGACAGAAGGAGCAGGAAAGATTTAAGAAATATCTTAGCTGAAAACTTCTTGCCAAATATCATCAATCTATATTCTACTGAGACCAAATTTAACAGATAGTTACATTGAACATAAGTTTTTCTCCTGCAAATTTTGATGATGGATGGTAAAAATTCTTATATTTCTCAAATTTTTGATATTGTAAATGGTTTCAAATTTTGAGAATGCCTTCATTAACCACCTGCTTTCTTGATTAAATTACAATACTGGAACGCAGTACTATTTTTATATCTTGAAAGCGAAATATGTCTGTTTGGTAATGAGTAACATTAGAATTCCTTAATGTGTAAATCTTAATACCACAAAAAATATAAAAAAGAATTAAAACACATATAATGGAGTAATGGTTGGTCATTAAGGGATAGTTTTCTATTTAGCATTTCTTTATTTGTTTTACTGTGCTAGAAATGGTCATGCAGTTAGTTCTGTGATTGCGTTATAGTTTTATTCACAGTTAACAAAAGATGTGTAGAATAGGATGAACACTTGCTTATATTTGCACCTATGTAAAAAGTAACAAAATTACATGCATTTTATTTGGAGAGATAAAAATGTGGATAACAAACAATCCATATTTTTCTCTCTCCAAATAAAATGTATGTAATTTATATAGAACAAAAAAGTATACATAAATGTTGGTTTCTGTTTTTTAAAAATGCCTGAAATATATGCTATTATTTATTTAAATGTAAAATGTAAATCAATACTAATCTTTTTAATTGCCAAGGTTGTTATTGCCTTAATATCAGGTTACATAATACATTTTTTTTCTTGACATCATCTGGACCTTACGTTACTATTAGGTGGTTAGTCTTCTTTCTAAATTCTGAAGTCTGAAGAATAATTTTGCATGTATCATGTCACAACATGTTTTTATAAAAGACAAAACTGCATAGAAGTATGAATACTTATGCAGAGGTGGTAATACTCTTACTTATCTTGATACAACCAAGGCCACAGGGCTCGGGCTGCAAATTTATGCTCATTACTTCACAATCACAGCTCAGTACTTTTTTAAAAAGCATGTTGCTGGTTGAAATCAGACTCAAAATAGATTCTGACTTGCTGAACTTTGGGTTAAATTCTGTGCTGAAAATAGGCCACCTAATAAATCCTTAGGTTCTTGTCTTGAGCCTGGAGTACTAGCTGAACAGTCCCCTTCCATATGGTAATGTTCCCTTTGGGGAGCATATGTTCCTTCCCTGTATGTGCACTTTGTTCAGAGCCTCTGTGACCTATTCTGACAGTTGTCTTAACTTTCAATAGCAGGAAGAATAGTCAAGTTAGATTTTTTTGAGATTCTTTTTTTTTTTTCAAGGGAGGCATTTACCACTATAAACTACCCTCTAAGTTCTGTGTTTGCTGCTTCCTGTGAGTTTTAGGAGGTGCTATTTTGTTTTCACATGTTTTGAGATATTTTCTAATTTTCCTTTTGATTTCTTTTTTAACCCATTGGTTGTTCAAGGGTGTTTGGCTCAATTTCCACATATTTGTAAATTTTAATCTATTTTTCTTCTGTTACTGATTTCCCATTCATTTTATTTTCGTTAGAAAAGATACTTGGTATGATTTAAATCTTAATATTTTTGACTTATTTTGTGATCCAACTTGTGATCTGTAGTGGAAAATGTTACATGTGTGCTTGAGAAGAAGATAAATTATGTTTTTCTTGGGTTAAATGTCCTGTGTGTGTCTGTTAGACCAATTAGGTCTATTGTGTTGTTCAAATCTGTCATCTCTGTTGATTATCTGTCAGGCGTTTTTTCCATAATTGAAAGTAGTATATTGAAGACTCCTACTATTTTTGTATTACTGTCTATTTCTCTCTTCAGTTCTGCCAATGTTTGTTTTACATATTCAGCTTGTTTTATATACGTGATGTTGTGTGTCTATATATCAAAATTTGTTAAATTAATATCTTGCCAATAAATTGACACTTTCTCATTATATGTTTCCTTGTCTCTTATAACAGTCTTTTCCCCTAACAACTATTTTGCTTATATGGGTATATTCATCTTTGCTCTCTTGTGGTTGCTATTTCTAAGAGGTATCTTTTTCTATCTTTTTACTTTCAGCCTATGCACGTCCTTAAAGCTGAAGTTTATTTCTTATAGATAACATCTAGTTGGGTCTTATTTTCTTTAAACCATTCAGTCACTTCATGTCTTTGATCAGGAACCATAACCCATTTACATTTAAAGTTGTTGTTGATAGGAAATTATTTACTGTTGCATTTTGCTTATGTTTTCCATTTGTCTTATAATTCTTTTGTTTTCTCTCTTGCTATTTCTTTGTGTTTTCTTAACTTTCCATATTAATATGATTTGATTTCTTTATCTTTTTTTGTGTGTAACTTCTACAGGTATTTTACTTGTGTTTACCTTAGGGTTTAAAGAAAATATCCTATAGTTTATAAGTTAATTTTGTTTTTGTTTTTGCTTGTTTCGGAGTACTTTCTAATTTCCCTTTTGATTTCTTTTGTGTCCCATGGGTTGTTTAAGAGTGTTTTGTTAATTTTGTTTAATTTCAAGTGCATTAATTTTTTTCTTCTCCTTGATTTACTCTTCTATTAATCTCCAGTAGAATTTTCTAATTCAGTTTGGTATGGTATGGATCTGTGCCCTCACAAAATCTCATGTCAAATTATTATACCCAGTATTGGATGTGGGCCTGGTGGGAGGTGGCTGGATTATGAGAGTAAATTTCTAGTGAATGGTTTAGCACCATCTTTTTTGGTGCTGTTCTCATGACAATGAGTGAGTTCTCTTAAGACCCGGTTGTTTAAAACTTTGCAGCATCTCTCCCCTCACTTTCCCTTGCTCCTTTATAGCAATTCAAGAACTGACTACTATAGAAAATTGGTACTGAGGAGTAGGGTTTTGCTCTAAAGATACCCAAAAGTGTGGAAGCAGCTTTGGAACTGGATAATGGGCAGAGGTTGGAAAAATTTGCCATGCTCAGAAGAAGACTGGAAGATGAGGGATAGTTTGGAACTTCCTAGAGACTGGTTGAATGGTTATCAACAAAACCCTGGCAGTTATGAAGACAGTGAAGGCCAGGCTGATGAGGTCTCAGATGGAAATGAGTTACTTATAGGGAACGGAAGTAAAGGCCACTTTTGTTTTGCCTTAGGAAAGAACTTGCCTGCATTGTGCCACTGCCCTAGGGGTCTGTGAAACTTTGAACTTGAGAGTGTTGATTTAGGGTATCTCGTGGAAGAAATGTCTAAGCAGCAAGGCATTGATGATGTGGCCTGGCTTCTTACTAACAACTTATTTGTGTGAGCAAAGAAAAGATCTAAAGTTGAAACTTATATATAAAAGGGAAGCAGACTGTAAATGTTTGGAAAATTTGCATGCTGTCCATATGGTAGAAAGCCCATTTTCAGGGAAAGAATTTAAGTGAGCTATAGGAATTTGCATAAATAAAAAGGAGCCAAGTGCTAATAGTCAAGAAAAGAGTACAGAATAGCTTCATGGTCCAGACCCAGGACCCCACTGCCATGGACAGCCACAGGACATTGCTCTGCACATCCCAGTGGCTCCATCTCTAGCCATGGGCCAAAGAGGTCCAGGCATAGCTCAGACCACTGCTTCAGAGGGTGTGAGCCATAAACCTTGGCAGCTACCACATGATGCTAAGCCTCCAGGTGCACAGAGTGCAATAATTGAGTCTTGGTAGCCTCTTCCTGAATTTCAGATTGTGTATGAAAAATCCTGGATGTCCAGGCAGAAGCCTGCTGTAGAAGTGGAGCCCTCATGGAGAACCTTGTCTAGGGCAATGTAGAAGGACAATGTGGCGTTGGAGACCCTACAAAGAGCCCCCACTGGGGTGCTGTCCAGTGGATCTGTGAGAAGAGGGCTACTGTCTCTGCCTCAGAATGGCAGATCCACCAACAGCTTGCATCCTCAGCTTGGAAAAGCCAGGCACTCAATGCCAACTCTGCGAGCAGCCTTGGGGACAGAGCCATGCAAACCCACAGGGGTGGAGCTGCCCAAGGTCTCAGGAGCCTACCCCTTGCATCAATGTTCCTTGGATGTGGAACAAGGAATCAAAGAAGATTATTATGGAGCCTTAAGATTTAATGACAATCCTGCTTGTTTTAGACTGACACAGGGCTGATAGCCCCTTACTTTTGGTTGATTTCTCTCTTTTGCAATGATAGTATTTACCCAATGCCTATACCCCCAATTTTGTCTTGGGAGTAATTAACATGTTTTTTATTTTACTGGCTCATAGGCAAAATATACTAGCCTTGTCTCAGATGAGACTTTGGACTTTTAACTTAATGCTAAAATGAATTAAGACGTTAGGGGACTGTTGAGAAGAGATGATCACATTTAGAATGTGAGAAGGACATGAGATTTGGGGGGCCAGAGGCAGAGTGATATGGTTTGGATCTGCATCCTCACCAAATCTCATGTTGAATTAATCATAGTCCCCAGTGTTGGAGGTGAAGCCTGGTGATAGGTGGATGGATCATGGAGATGGATTTCTTATGAATGATTTAACACCATCCCCTTGGTGCTGTTCTCATGATAGTGAGTGAGTTCTTGCAAGTTCTGGTTGTTTAAAAGTGTGAGGCATCTCCCCCAAACTCTCTCTTGCTCCTACTTCCTCTATGTGAGACACCTCATTCCCCCTTTTTTTCATTATGACTGGAAGTTTCCTCAGGGTTCCCCAGAAGCAAAAGCCACTATGCTTTGTCTAAGGCCTGCAGAACTGTGAACCAAGTAAGCCTTTTTTTTTTTTATGTTACCAAGTTTAAGGTCTTTCTTTATAGCAATGTGAGAATAGACAAATGCAAGTTATTATATTCTTAGCTCCATGATTTCTGTTTGGTAACTTAATATTTTCCTATCTTTTGAAATTCTAACTTTGTTAAGCATTGTTCTCCTGAATCCAATAAGCATCTTTAGGATGGTTATTTTTTAGTTGATTTTTGTTTAGAATACTTTACCTGTTTCTTCATATTTTTTAACTCTCTATGTTGGAATCATCACATTAGCTAAAACAACTATCTCTCCCAGTCTTCACAAACTTGCTTTGAACATGAGAAGAAACTCATTAATTAGACTAGACAGGAATTCTGGCTTTTTCTCCAACACTTCTGCTACTCCAGACTGTTTTCTTTTTTTCTTAGTTTCCCCTAGGCATCTATTTAGATTATGACAGGTCCTGTCACTTTTCTGAGCTGAACAAGACTGAATCTAGTTCTTCAAGTAGTTCTCAGAAAAGTTGAATTCTTGGATGCTCAGTCCAACTCTTTATCTCTGAAGGAATAAACTGACATTTGAAGATTTTCATTCACTTTCTCTGTGCTTAACAAGGCAAAGGGATTACTGTGCTATGGCTACTGCTAGACCAAACTGTCATCTCAGTTCTTCTTGGCTGCAGTCAGCTTAATTATGCCTGGTTCCATCAGCACTCTGAGATGAGCAAAAGAGAAGTTAGTTCTGTGTATAGCCCTATGAAAATTTGGGCCATTTGGCATGTAGTCTACATCTATCACATCTCAGAGACAGGCTAGAAGCTTGAGTGGGGAGATTCTTTACAATCCATGGCACTGTGCTAGGGGTAGGATTATGTCAAAGATAGTACCTTGTCTCAAACCTCTCTGCTGGCTTCAATGTAGGTAGTTTTTTTTACTCACCTTGGGTGCAGGAGCCTCTATATTCATTTCTGGATTTCCAACAAAGGGAGTTTGCTTATGAATTGTTGAATTGGTGTATTCACAACAGGAAAGAGGGTGCAGAACTTTCTAGTCTGTCAGCTTGTCAATACACTTCAAATTAAGGGCAATTTAAAAGAATTGAGAGATAGTGGCAGGTAGAAACTTTCTGCTCATAAACACTGTATTCTTTATTTCCTGGTTTACCAATTCATTTGATAAACAATTTCAAAAGCATAAGCTTGGCCAACAATAAAAGGTGAGGCCTATAGTATTTGCCAAAGAAGCTTTTTTAAATAGCTATTCTGTGAATGTCCAATTTAATAAATCATAGAAAACAAGTCATCAAATGTTACCAAATATGTTGCCATTGATATTAACTTTGCTCCAAGGATTTTGAGGCCATCCAAGAACTGAATTTAGAACGAAAACGTTGTTTATTCATTCAGTAGCAACTATATTTAAAGTATGAATATACATAGGAACAAAGCTATAAAAGTATAATTCAACCTAAACCAGGACTAAGCATTTCAAAAATGAATGTTGTTTCTTTGTTGGCTATGCCTTACAATTCTTTATCAAAAATGAGGTAAACCTAAACACATTAAATGTTTATCAGTAATTCATGAAAATGTCTTTTTACTGTGGAACTCAAGTGATTTGTTGAGCTTACCAAAATTTATGTGCGGATTCCAACATAGGAGAGTCAAGACACACCAAAACAATGGAAAATTGTGATATAAACAATGTAAACCAGGACGTGGTATAGTCGAGAGCCCCCAAGAATATTTTTTCTCCAGGAATCTCTTCATCTCAAAGAAAACTGCCTTGGAAACTAAGTTTAAAATGTGAAAGAATTAAAAAGTCTTGTCTTTGCCAAGGATACTTTAATATAGATGAGAATTAAAGGGAGGCTTTCCATTCTAGTATTTATACTTACTGCAGGAGAAGGTTATATTTTACCTATCTGTATGGCTTTTAGGGAAAGAGAAAATCGGAGGAATATGATGTCATATACTATAAAATCTTAAACAGGAAACAAGACTATAGTCTTTTTTGAAATTTTTATCACTGGCTTTACATTAGAAAACCAGTGACTAAATGCTGGTTGAATGACTTATAATGTTATGGCTTTAGAGTCAGATTTTTTATCATCAAAATATCTGTATAATAAAGCTTACTTAAAGGTGAGTTTTTTTATTTATATATTAAAATAGTGCAGGCCTGGTGTGGTGGCTCATGACTGTAATCCCAGCGCTTGGGGAGGCCAAGGTGGGTGGATCACCTGAGGTCAAGAGTTCGAGATCAGCCTTGCCAACATGGTGAAACCCCCTCTTTACTAAAAACACAAAAATTAGCTGGGTGTGGTGACAGGCACCTGTAATCCCAGCTACTAGGAAGGCTGATGCAGAAGAATTGCTTGAGCCTGGGGGGCGGAGGTTGCAGTGAGCTAACATGGTGCCACTGCACTCCAGTCTGGGTGACAGAGTGAGACTCCATCAAAATAAAATAATAATAAAATAAAATAAAATAGTGTAATTTTGTAATTTAGGGAGGGTCTGCAAATCTACTATCTCTTTGGCAATGCTGCTAACCATATACTTAGTTTATTCATGTGAACTGTATTAGGTCAACTATTCATTTACACATTCAATATTTCACAGATGTAAGACTCATGAAGTGTGTGAGCAATTTTCATGAATAATATTAGTATGCAACATTTGTTTCCAATTGATCAATAAATAAAAGATTGAGGTTATCATATACTTTGGGTGAAAAAGCATATATTTTTGCTTGAAATAAGCAATGCTTAACAGGTATCAGTTTTGTTTAAATTAGAAGCATACTAACACACCCACGGAAACACAAAACAAAAAAATGAAGAAAGGTCCAAAGAGGTATGCCAGATTTTTACATTAAGAGTGCCTTAATGCCGGAAAGAAATGAAGAAAAGTATAGTCATGTGCCATGTGATGATGTTTCAGTCAATAACTGACCACATATATGACTATGTTTCCTTAAGATTATAACTGACCACATATATGACTATGGTTCCCTAAGATTATAATGGAGCTGAAAAATTCCTGTTGTTTAGTGATATTGTAGCCTTCGTGATGTGACAGTAAAATGTATTACTCACATGTCTGTGGTGATGTTGGTATAAATAAACCTACTGTGCTGTCAGTTGTGTAAAAGTATAGCACGTCTAACTTTGTACAAGATACGGTATTTGATAATGATAACAAATTAGTATGTTACTGGTTTATATGTTCACTAGTTTGTGCTTTTCATTGTTATTTTAGCCTGTACTTCTCCTATTTAGAAAAAAAAAAAAAAAAAAAGGAAGTTACCTGTAAAACAGCCTTAAGCGGAACCTTCAGGAGGTATTCCAGAAAAAGGCATTGCTATCATAGAAGATGACAGCTCCATTTGTGTTTGTGCCCCTCAATACCTTCTTGTGGAACTAGATGTGGAAGACAGTGATGATGCTGACTCTGTGTAGACCTGGACGAATGTGTGTGTGTGTGTGTGTCTGTTTTTTAACAAAAATTTAAAAGTTTAAAAAATTAAGAGTTTATAGAATAAGAATATAACGAAAATATGTTTGCACAGCTGTACAAATGTTTGTGTGTTAAGCTGTGTTATTACAAGAGTCCAAAAGTTAAAAGCAAAAGTTTACACAGTAAAAATGTTAGTTAGCAAAGGTTAATTTACTAGAGAAGAAAGACAAATATTTTATATTAATTTAGTATAGCGTAGCTCTACAGTATTTATAACCTACAAAACTGTTCAGTAATATCCAGGGTCTTCACATTCACTCACCACTCACTGATTCACCCAAAGCAGCTACTGGTGCTATAAGCTCCATTCAGGGTAAGACACCTATACAAGTGTATAATTTTTGACCATTTATATTACATTTTAACTGTATTCTTTCTATGTATAGATATGTTTAGATACACAAGTATTTACCATTATTTTACAATTGCCTACAGTATTCAATACAGTAAAATGCTGCACAAGTTTGTAGCCTAGGAGAAACAGTCTATAGCCTATAGCCTAGATTTGCAATGGGCTATACCTTCCAGGTTTGTGTTAATATATTCTATGATGTCCACACAAAAATAAAATATCCTAATGATATATTTCTTGGAATGTATCCCCATTATTAAGCGATACATGTCTGTATTTATGAGTATTTGAAAAGAAAACAATTGTAATACTATTTTCTGAATCTTTTAAAATAATTAATTTTCATCAAGTCATTTACTATGGATTTCCACATAGATATATTATTTTGTAATAGGGAAGTCCCATACATGTAGAAATAAAAGAATACTTTTACAAATATTAGTAGGCTTTGTTTTTAGAGCTGAGGTATACAGAAAAATTGAGCAGAAAGTTCCCATAGACTTCTACCCCACCTCCCACAGTTTCTCCTACAACTAACATCTCTTATGAGTGTGTACAATTAATGAATGAATATGACACATTGTTATTAGCTAAATACCACAGTTTACATTGTTTCAGCCCTTGTGTTGTACATTTCTGTGGGTTTTGATGAATGCATATTATCCTGTACCCCATCTTACAATACCATGCAGACTGTTTCACTGCCTAAAATCTCCCAAGTCCCACCTATTCATTCCTCCCTCTCCCCAACATTTGGCTCTGATTTATCTTTTTACTCTCCATAGTTTTGCCTTTTTAAGAATGTCATATAGTTGGAATCGTACAGTGTGTAGTCTTTTCAGACTGGCATTTTTTCTTATCAATATTCATTTAAGGTCCCTTCATATATTTTTATGAATTGGCAGCTTAGTTCTTTATATCACTTAATAATGTTTAATTATATGAATGTACCACAGAATCTTTATCCATTCACTTTCTGAAGAACATCTTGATGGTTTCCAGGTTTTGATGATTATGGATAAAGCTCCTATAAACATTAGTGTGTAGGGTTTTGTGTGAACATAATTTTTAACTCATTTGGGTGAACACCTAGACACACAGTTCCTACACTTATATGGTAAGGCTATGTTTAGCTTTTAAAAAACTGCCAAAGTATGTTTCAAAGTTGCTGTACTCTTTTGCATTTCTACCAGCAATAGATAAGAATTCTTGTTGCTGCACATTATGGCCAGCATTTGGGTTTGTCAAGTGTTTTGGGTTTTAAACATTCTAACAGGTTTGTAGTAATAGCCTATTGTTTCAATCTGTAATTCAATAATGACATATAATGTTTAGCATTTTTTGATATGCTTATTCACTAACTGTATATCTTTGGTGAGGTGTCTGTTTAGATATTTTGCTCATTTATTTTTTTTAAATAGGTATTGTCCATTCTTGGTATATTTTAGATATAAGTCTTTTATCAGAAATAGATTTCGTGAATATATTCTTCTAGTTTGTGACTTGTTCTTTCATTCTCTGAATGAAATCTTTTACAGAGCAGAAATTGTCAACTTTAAAATATTTATCAATTTTTCTTATATTTTGCTTCTGGTGTGGTATCTAAAATGTCATCACCAAACTCAAGGTAACCTAGATTCTCCTATGTAACCTCCTCAAATTTCGATAGTTTTATGCTTTACACGTAGGTCTGTGATCCATTTTGAATTTTTGTGATATAAAGTTTGTGTCTATATTTTTTTGCACATAGATATTCAGCTGTTCATCATATGTTTAAACATATTATCCTTCCACCATTGTCTTTGCTCCTTTGTCAAAGATCTGTTGACTATATTTGCATAGGTCTGTTTCTGAACTCCCATATCAGTTCAATTGATCTATTTCTCTTTTGTTTTGCCAATATCACTTTGTCTCAATATCTGTAGCTTCATAGTGTCTTAAAGTCAGATAGTGTTAAATCTCCTACTTTTTTCTTTTTTAGTATCATGTTAGCTGTTAAAATATTTTTGTCTTTCCACATAAACTTTAGTGAATTCTTATGAAACTTTCTTGGACCATTGGTATATTGATAATAGAAAAGAATGGTCTGAAGGAGAATTTGATAAGGACTCTTAATATGTATAATGTGTTTTTGTCTTTTAAACTGAAAATTTATTTCTATTGATTTGACTAAAAAAATTATTAGTGGTGTGCACAAGAGTTTAGCATAAGGCTGTTTATAACACATTTTAGTAAAAGAAAATGAAAGAAAGCAATTAAAATGTTAATTATCCATTAGTTATATGATAAATAGATATAATACTATTTGCCAGGCATTTCCCGAAGAGTGTAGATGTTTTTTAAAAATGATGGCATACAAAAATATGTACTATTATTCAGTTATTAAAATGTATACTGCAGAATAATTATCAGTAATATGGAAAAAGTTTAAAATCTGAAGGTTAGTTAGAAAAGGACAGCAAATCATTTGAGCAATACATTCCCAAATTTGAAGTAAAAATTGCATACAAATATTTCTAATATATAAATATCTCTGGTATATACTAGTATACACTAGTGATTTCTAGTATGGAAAAAGAAAAAAATAATATTTGTTACCATGCTAATTACAGTTTTTCCTGTATTTTATATATTTTGTAAATTTGTCACTAAATTGTTAGTTTGTATGCAAAATAATAATAATCATATTTAAAGAAAAAGTTTTATTTCAGATTTGGTTTTGATTGTTCTTTTAAGGATGCCAAAGCTTAAAGCTATTTTTCTATATGTGAAGACTGCAAAGTTTTATGGTAGTTGAAACATAAATAAATGTTTAGAGGGGAAAAATTGTTGAAGGGTTTGCCTATACCTTCCTTATACTTCTAATTAACTCTTTATAAAATGGATTCACTTTTAGTGAAATCAACCAAATTCTCTACAGAAAATTATTGGAGGGATTTCTATGAGATAGTTAATGTGTATTAACTGCTTAAGATGACATTGTTTTCTAATCAAAATTAGAAGGAAATATCTTGTTCTCATGTGCGAAAGGGGAATATACCATGAAATACATCTTTACTATTTATATCACTTATGAGAGTTAATATCTGTAAAAAATAACTCAAAATAATATTTTAATTAATAAATAATATCTTTTTTAAAAATAATATTTTTAAAATGTCAGTAAAATTGTTTTGTAATATTTACCCAAACATGCTAATCAGGGTTAATTCCACCACAATGTTACTGTCTTGGATTTTAGTAGCTACAGACAACTATAAAGCATTATCATTGCATGAATCAACACAATTTAAAGAACCTGTACATAATGAACTAACAAAAGAGAGCAAACAGTTTATGTATTCAAAATAATGCATGCATATAGTTTTTTATCATGGCATATTCCTAAGAGTCATAAAAAAAAAAAAATCAGTCTTCTTCCTCAACTTTCTGAAACTTTTATTCTGGAGGCCCCAAAATAATCCATCTCTACTTTGTGATACATTTATCTTGCCTTTGCATTCATATTGGCATTGCTTGATTTTTCAATGTTATATATGTTGTGTTGATTTACTATTATAATAGTCAAGGATTAGGCTCTTCTCTATCACCCTTACTATTCACCTAGCTATCTTCATATAGTATATTTTATAACATTTTTCAATTTTGATACATAGTAGAATTTCTCCTTTATTCTTGAATTTCTAAAATGTCAAAATAAAGCTTTCTAAAATGTGTTAATTTTTGCAATTAACCATCCTTCCTTGGTCAAGCTTTTAATTGGAGATACATACTGTTCTGAAATTTCTTGCTTCATTTCTTTGATTACTTCTTCTCTTCAGATTTTTCTTGTTGTCTCTTCCTGGTGTAGTTAACAATTACCTAGATTCAGTCCAGTTTTCTTATGTTAAGTCTCTTACGTTCTGTATCTTTAAGGTTTTTTTTTTTTTTTTCATTTCACCTGGTATTCCTTTAACTCTATCTTTTAATCCTTCTAATTATTGTTTTTATTTATGTATTGTATATACAATTTCTAACAACTTTTCTTCTCATATGTTTCTTATTTTTTAATATTATAATCTTTTAATTTCTCTGAAAGTATATTATATTTTCTTATATATTTTATTCTTGTTTTTATGTTTGAGACAATGCCGATTCCTTACTCTTGATCATTTCTTTGGTATAGAAGAAAATATATAACATAACCCACATGAATTTTTTCACTGTCTCTCTAACATTGTAAGACAGAGCAAGTGGAGTAACTCATCCACTGGTGAGTTTTGGAGGAGAAAATAAGCATGTATACCTCTGTGCCTTTGTATATGTGTGTGTGTCTTGGAATCAAGTGACTTCTCTAGGTCATACGTGCTGCTGTATTCCATGTACAAGGCTTGTACTTGGAGACAGGAATGAAGAGGACTATATGTAGCACTGGTCTGCATTGACATATCTGGATATTTCCTAGATCTCATACTAGGAAACACATTTATCTAATATCTAACTTGAATTTTGCAGAAATACCTTTATCAGTTATTAAGAGAAGTAAAAAAATAATTGTCTATATGTCAACTCTCAGAGTTATTTCTTAAGTTTTATCAGCAGGGAAGGGAGTACTACTAATCACTCCCACTCTTACTTAGACATTAAGACTTGGTGTTATTTTTTTCCCTCTGGATTAAAAAAATTTTTATTCATCCCAGTTATATAACATGCCTTGTCTTCAAGCACTAAATTCATATTTAATAATGAGGCACTAACAGCTGATTTAAAGTTTGTGTAAAATGGTAAGATTTATCTAACATAGGATTTCCCAGCAGCAGCAATATTGGCATTTAGAATCAGTTAATACTTTGTTGTGGGAGGCTGTCCTGTGTATTGTAGATATTTAGCACCATCCCTAGCTTCTACCCACTAGATCCCTGTAGTCATTTCCTCAGTTGTGAGCATATTAAAAAAAATTAGACTTTGTCAAATATCTCCTAGGAGCAACATTTTCCCTAGGTGAGATCTACTGATCTAGTATGATATGGGATCATATTGTCAAGATTGGCAGCATTTTATTGGCAGCATTTTGTTAAGATACAGAAATATCACACACAGTAGAGTTTTTCATTCAAATATTTAGTTTCTCTAGAGGAGAAAAATGATCCTGGCACATTCCTCTCTTTTCTGAATTCCAAATATAAAGTTGGAATATCTTTTATCAATGTATAACATCCTGCAATCTTTGTCTTTTTAAGCATTGCCATTCTATCATTTCAAAGGGATCTTGAGCAGAGGAGGAAACAAGGGTGTAATTGATTGTGGATTAATTGCCATGCATAAATAAAATCCAGACAGAATTTGTAGACCCAAAGTGCACAGCTTTTTTATTCACTTGCTCACTTAATAAATATGTATTTAATATATATTGTTCATAATTCAGTTATCTATAAGACTCCAGGGAAGTTTTTCAAGTATAGATCATTCAGATTTAGATTTCAGGGTTAAAAATTACTACAAATGTCTTAGTTCATAAGAATCATAGGTATATTTAGATTCAATGACAAATCCAATTTAACAAATTTTTAAGAAAATCTCTGGATATTTATACTCAATCAGTGTGAAACAACCTGTTCATTTTTAAATTTACTTATAGTTGGCAGTATACAATATGTAAAATGCCTAACAGTCCCCTTAATAGACACAGCTACCTTCAAATACTTACTGTGATGGGACGAATTATGTACCCTTGATATCCATATGCTGAAGTCCTAACTTCTATTATGTCAGAATGTGATTATACTTGGGTACAGAGTCTTTAAAGAAGTAATCAAGTTAGGACAAGGTCACTAGTATGCCTTAATTCAATGTGACTGATGTGCTTATAAGAAGAGATTAGTATAAACACACACATACACACACACACACACACACACACAGAGAGAGAGAGAGGGAAGACCCTGTCAAGACACAGGGAGAAGATGACCCTGTGTAAGCCAAGTAGAGAGGTCTCAGAAGAAAGCAACCCTGCTGTTACTTTTCTCTTAGACTTCTAACTTCCAGAATTGTGAGAAAATAAATTTCTGTTGTTTAAGCCATGTAGTCCGTGGTACTTTGTTATTGGCAGCTCTAGCAAACAAACTTACTTTTTAAAACCTCACTTAAATGACAGTAAAGAGAGAAAAGAGCATAAACCTACAAGAAAGCAAAGGGGACAGAAGCAACAAAAGTTACTAACAGGTCAGTGAAAACAACGAAGGGCCCTGAGAATACATCAGTTCACATCACAGAAGTTAGAAAGATTTCAAGAATTGGTGTGGAAGGGGAAAGATATGTGAAGCTGAAAATAGGAGGACAGCTCTAAAGCCTGTGAAAAGAGCTATAATATGCCAATCAAAAGTAATATTAATGATACACATACATATGTAAAAAGCTGTGACATTTTTTGACTCTCACCCTCACCTGCACTTACACAGCATGATGACATTTTTTCCTGTCAGAAGACTTGGAGGTATTAAATCAGAAGTTTGTAGTATAAACCAAAAATAAAATCTAAACTTCACAACTGACTGACTAAATGGCCCCCTTCTGATGGCCAAGAAGTTTCCAAAGAAACCTGAAAAACTGGTTCAGCTCATGATGGGAAGTTGGGAGTTGGATATGCCCCATTATATTATCCTCCTTTTAAATGCCCTGATAAGAAACATTTGCCATATTGTCTCTAAGGGCTGTCACCTATGAGACTTCATCTACATAACAAAAACTTCAGCCTCCACAACCCCTTATCTTAACCCAGACCCTCTTCCTATTGATTCCAGGTTTTTAAATAATAACTCTTTCAATGAACTGGCAATCAGAAAATATTTGAATACATCTATAACCTATAAGCTCTCACTTCCAGTTGTCCCACCTTTCTAGACTGAACCAATGTATACCTCATATGTATTGATTATTAATATTATTTTTTAAGATGGAGTCTTGCTCTTGTCGCCCTGGCTGGAGTGCAGTAGTGCGATCTTGGCTCACTGCAACCTCCATCCCCCGGGTTCAAGTGATTTTCCTGCCTCAACCTCCCAAGTAGCTGGGATTACAGGCATCTGATACCACTCCTGGCTAATTTTGTATTTTTAATAGAGATGGGGTTTTGCTATGTTGACCAGGCTCATCTCGAACTCCTGACTTCAGGTGATCCACCTGCCTTGGTCTCCGAAAGTACTAGGATTACAGGCATGAGCCACGGTGCCCAGCCTGACTGATTTCTTATGTCTCCCTAAAATATACAAAATGAAGCTGTAACCCAACCACCTTGGGCACATGTTCTTAGGAGGTTGTTCAAGAGGTCATGGTCCTCACATTTGACCCAGAATACATCTCTTCAAATATCTTAAAGTGTTAGGCTTATTTTTTTCAACATGACTTAGAAGCAAAGGCATTAGGAAAGTTAGCTACTGAAGACATGAGAGATGACATTCATTCTAAGTGAGACTCCTCCCCTCTGCCCCAACACCCTGCTCAGGACTTTCTATCACTGCCTCACAGAATGATGGCAGCCAAGCATCTGCTTAGACATGATACTGAATGTTCATCCTTGAGCAAGTAATAAAGCAAATTACAAAATAACAATATATATTTACACTATGTGCTACACATATATATATTTATTTTACTATGTATATGTCTAGATTACAACTACTATATATATTATAATGTGCTATGCATATATATCTTTTTTAACTTTAATATATAATAATAATCAGCTTTAATAACGATTCTATGGATTAAGTACTTTTACTACTATTTTATTTTCTATTTGTCCTCAATATAATGAATGTTCCAAGAGGGTTAACAATTGGAGATTTAGTCTTTTATTATTATTTTTTCACTAATCTATTTTCAATCTAAAAATGTATGCCTCAAAATAATAAGCACTTAATGAATATTTGATGAATGAAGGAATACTTGAATTATTATCTCATAGATGAGGAAACTAAAGTCTATAGAGGTTAAACTATTAGCTTAAGCTGTAAAAAAGGAATAACATACTTAAAATTCATTCCCAAATGCCTATAGATATTAATAGTTGGGGGTCTTACCCCAAAAAGCACATCTTCGTTATCCATCACTCTGCAAGGCATGCCCATGGATTTTCGTTTCTTACTGAGTCATTATTTGGATACCATAAATTTTGCCTCTTCATGTGTACAAGTCTATGAACTTTGATGAGTGTATCCAATCATGCAGCCTCCATCTAAAATGAAGATAGTCTCAACATCAAAAAATAAATAAATAAATAACCATATGCCCCTGTATAATCAATCCTCTTTTACCATCCCAGCCCTTGGGAACCACTGTTTTGATGTCAGTTCTTATGCGTTTGCCTTTATCAGAATATCATATAAATGAAATCACAGAATATATTGCCTTGTATGCCTAGTTTGTTAACTTAACATAATGTGTTTTAGTTCCCACCTCTTTATAATGTATCAGTATTTCATTCTTTCTCATTGCTCAGTAGTATTTTATTGTAAGAGTTACCACATGTAGCCGGGAGCGGTGGCTCATACCTGTAATCCCAGCACTTTGAGGGACCAAGGCGGGCAGATCGCCTGAGGTCAGGAGTTCAAGTCCAGCCTGACCAACATGGTGAAACCTCATCTCTACTAAAAATACAAAAATTAGTCAGGTGTGATGGCAGGTGCCTGTAATCTCAGCTACTCAGGAGGTTGAGGCAGGAGAATCGCTTGAAGCTGGGAGGCGGAGTTGCAGTGAGCCTCTGTGAGATTTGCACTATTGCACTCCAGCCTGGGCAACAAGAGCAAAACTCCATCCCCAAACACCTCCAAGACACCCCCCCCCAAAAAAAAAGAATTACCACAGTGCAGTTGTTTTTAGTTTTTGGCAATTATGAATAATCTTTCAATAATAATTGACTTGCAAGTTTTTATGTAGGCATATTTTTCTTGGGCTAACACCAGGAGTATTGGATTGCTGGATCACATGCTAAGAGCACATTTAATTTCACAAGAAACCACCAAGCCCTTTTTCAAAGGGGCTGTTCTATTTTGCATTGCCACCAGCATTGCATGAGAGTTCAAAATGCTTCAAAATTTCCCCAGCAATTAGCATTTACAGCATTTTTCTTTTTATTTATTCCCCTCCCTCCTGTCTTTTCACTTTTTTGGTCATTCTCATGAGTACATAGTGATATCACATTGTGGTTTTATTTATATTTCCCTAATTAAGCATCTTTACTTATGTTTATTTGCCATCCCTATCCATGAATATTTTATTCACATAAATATAGATCTGGATCTCTACACTATCTCTTTAAGAACATTTTTATTTTTGTTATTTTTTTTAACTCACGTTTAAAATGCAATAAAATGTTCATATGGGGATTAAGTAGGTTCTTATGAAAAACCTATCCTAGACCAACATTTTTTCCTTTAAACTTATTTGATATGTCACTGCTCTGTTGAAAAACTATCAATATTTCCTTATTGTCAACAGAACAAACCAGGATTTAAGCTTGTTTTTAACTTATTTGACAGACTGTGTTCTCTCAAATCTTTTTTTCTGATCAATCACATTATGTCCAATTTAGGAAGTGCGCCATAACTTTATATTATTGTTATTATGCTCTAAATAATGTATTTGCCTCCCCATATGTATACTTTTCCTTGTTATCCCTTCTCTAATCTATATTCATGTTTCTCATGTCATTGAGTCTCAACAACTTTTACGTCCAACGACTGCAGAGACTATGTCTGTCTTTTTGACCATTAGGTATTTTCCCAGAGCCTTGAATAGAGTGTGGCGTATGTTACATATTCAATTAAATGTTTGTTGAATAAACGAAGGCATATACTCCACTGGCATCTATTGTTTGTTTCCTGTTCTACTCTAAAGATTTAATTTCCTCTGATATTGAATGCCATGTTTTTGTACCTTTAACTCTCATTTGGTATAACACATTTAAATTTTCTTTAAAATAACATCAGGTTTTTAAAAATAACGTAGATTAAACATATATCTTCCAGTTACATGTGTTCATGCTCTATCTCCCCAACTAGTTGAAAGTTGAGAACTAGTTGAAAGTTGAGAACAGGAATAATTTATGCCAAAAACTTGACATTTGAAAACCCCGAACAAAAGTTGTGTGATAAAAATCTTTATCTTCTACTTAAGAGCAAATTTTCATATTCTACTTAGGAGAATATAATAATAAGATTAAGAAAATGGTTTACAGATCACAGGACTATATATAAAACAAATGGTTATAAAATATTTTAAAATATTATTGATATGTTGGCAAAAAACTAAAAGAAAAAGGAATGTGTGTGTGAGAGAGGGAGTGAGACAGAGAGACAGAGATTACCAGTAAAGAAAAAAGAGTAACTTTTCCTAATGGAAAAAGGAGATATGGGGAAAAAAAGCCTTGAAAACAACCAACTAAACATGTTTTTTATTGAGAATTTATAAGGTATAAGAACAGATTGTTTTTGTATTTTTCCAAATGTTCGTGGGTCCTTTTCCATCAAAAAATAAAAGAAAAATGGTACTGATATTTAGATAGAATTACAAATACAACTGACAATAGATTTCCAGTCGTTATTTAATAAATGGCATACTTCAATTTCCCTCCCTTTACATTCAGCGTACATTCTGGCTTCCTACCCCTTATAAAGTTAATATACGAGAGATATTTTTAAAATTAGCTAACCACAGGAATAACTTTTTAAAAACTCTTTATTCAACAGCCTATTCAAATAGTAGTAGTTGATCTGGAATATGTGCAGCCCAGGGATTACACTCAACATATTTCTGCTTGATTTGGCTTTGAAAATGACCACCCGCTGTGGATACCCTGCCAAACCTAACACGGATATGCCTATTCCAGGAATCCTTCAGATGGGTGTCCTTTGTGTCCCCAGGGGCCTCTCATTGTTACGCTAAAAGCACATCACCAGTAAGTTAACTTTGATTGAGATTGTCACAATGTATATGATCCTTCAATGATTTTGAAATTATGAAAAGTATTTTTATATAATTGTGAGCATTATGCTTGACCCCATGATTATAGAAAATTTTAGATGTATATTTAAACCATTACAGGTTTCACATTAGTTCAACCATTTTTCATCTATCAAGCCCACAGCAGGATTTCAAGAATAAATCTTAGACAAACTCATGTTGAATTTGTTTCATTATATGCCTTTATCATGTTTATGTAGCTGAAATATGCCACAAAAGGCCATGTTCAAATAATTTTACCTACTTTTAAGTGAATTAAGTTTATAAAGTTCCCCAAACTTATAAAACAAGAAGTGAGTACAATTTACATCAGGATCTATACTATCTGGCTTGACACACACACTGTCCTCATTCTGACCTGGGAAACACTGGTGCAAAGCAGCTTGTGGAGTAAGAGTCCCTGGGATGGTATAACAGCTCTTCAACTTACTAGCTGTGTAATCCTAATCAAATTGGGTTGATGTGGTGATTAAATTAAATTAGATTATCCATTTAAAGTGCTTGCACATAGCAAACACTTACTTAACATTTGTTATTAGTTATATTAATTGCAGCATTCTACCAGCTGTATGCAGCCTCGTATCAAGGGAAATTCAAGTGGATTGAAATTGCCATGCAATAAACCAAATATGTAGTCCTTCCATTAGCATTACTCCTTTAGAGACTCTGAGGAAGCAACTGGAGTTTGCTTCTGTAAATTGTTAGATATATGAGCAAGCCATTGTCATTTGGGTTAAGCCCAAATTTGTACTTCATATTTCTCACTTTCTTCAAATGACCATTAATCTTTAATAATGTGGTATCTCATTTTTTCCCCTTATACTCACAAACCAGAGACTTGGATGGCTTTTCATGATAGGAAAGTAGTGTATTTTTTGTAAATATTTTTCATTTCTTTTTCAACCACTTCATTGTTTTTGTTTTGTTTTGTTTGTTTTGTTTTGTTTGTGAGTGAATAGTAGGAAAAACTAATTTTATTGGTAAACTATTAAAAATACAATTAACCTTTTATTTTCAAAGATATTTGAGATTATTTAAGAAAGAGAGTATACACTCATCTTAAACTCTTGGATTTGCCTGTCATCAGGAATAATGAGTCTGTGCTTTCAGTTTTTACGAATGAAGACTCTAATATTTAGAGTGCAAGTGTTGAATGGTAGTATTCAGGTACTACACCCACACTTCAGTCTCTATTACCGTCTCCACTGTTCAGAAAACATCTGTGTTTTGTGTTTTTCTGTGGTGATTTCTTTCATTAGTTTCCTTCAAAAGACTGATGTTCTCATTAGAGTCATGTTCTAGCAAATATGTAATTCTCTAATTAACTTTGTATTGCACATGGTCAAGATAAAGAGGAAGAGGAGGAGATGAAAAGGAGAAGGAGGAGAAACAAAAACTCTAGGTAAATAATGATTCCGGGTACCATTTTCTTCTAGATCTACGGCATACTTTTTAAATTTTAACTTTTGTGAAAGTGTGCTAGGCAAAATGCTGATTCTCTCTGTTAGTGAGCATCAACACTATTAAATACATAACCAAAGCTTTAAGAGTTCAAACTGCTAATATGTTATTACCAGTAAGTAAAATTAATATCCAGGATCAACAGAAAAGTAAAAGTATAGGAAATCCTATATCTATGAAACTGTATGTGGCATGTCTGCCCTTTCTGTCTCGGTGCATAGGCAGGAGTGAAGAGCATCCAAAGCTCATGATGATCCAAGGAATATTTTTTTTTTTTTTCATCTCTTAGACATCATCAGCTGGAGTGAGAATGAGATTACTGAACTCTGTGTGTCTCTTGCCACATGGCTTCTCCTGAGGAGAGGGGAAAAGAGCACTCACTATGTATACCGCTCTACTTGCAAATAGGCAAACACTCTCAGTCACAAACACCCCAGTCTGCCTAAGAAACAATCAAGACATCCCATCATCACTTCCATCCTTGTTCTATCAACTACCACAAGAAATACAAAACTACCGAGATACCACTCAATGCCTATCACTCCCCTTCCTAGGTAGCTCTGCACAATCCTAATCTACTGCATGCACCCTGTTTCAAGTTCAATGTACTCAGTGCCAATATGGTTAAAATGTGCTATATCCTTAACCTCTTTTCTCACTGTTTCTTTCAACTACTGCCCCTAACTGAAATCCAAATCTCCCTTGAAAATATTGTTTTTGGTGAAGACCTCCCTAGCCACTATATTTTGTTTTGTTTTCCCCTTCCCCACTACTCTTACATGTGAAAGAGCTTGCAATCAGACAGTTACATTCCTTTACTCTTATTGCTAATCCCAGACCATTGTCTTAGCCACATGGGTCCTTCAAAAAGCTTAGCATATCATTAGACCATGCCAATTGTCTTCAGTGAGTTAGACAATAAAGGATGTGATATCTACAACATTGCAAATATGATCAACTGTCTAACTATATTTTTTAAATAGTATTTTCTTCTTCTGGTGGAAAAGATGATTCCTAGTTCAGTTGTCACTAAATTAGTGCTACTAAAATTGTCTTCGGTAACTAACGCCAGCCAATAAATTGTTTATAATTTGTCTGTGATACAATCATTATAAACTTTGAGAAAATATTTTACAAATGTTATTATGATTCAATAGAGTAAATTCCTGTCCATTGAATCTTATATTTTAAAAAGACTTGTATTTTTTATATATTTATTTTATTTTCTACTCATTTATTGTAGTTTAGAATGGTATCAGTATGTAACAGTTTGGGAAAGTATTAATCACAATAAAAATAAGAAGCATATAATAGTAGAGACTTTCAACCACAATACAGCAAAGTGCACAAGTTTATCCACTTAAGTGCTGAACTGCCCAAAGCCCAAATACCCAGAGGTACTAGCTTTAAGCAAAGCATATAATATTTATTTCTAAGCAACTACCTATACTCAGGGGAATAAACCTAAGCAGTGTACATTGATCCAACAAAAGTTCACTGTGATTAAACTGAAACAAAATAGACATGTTATACTCTTTGGTGATAATCTACCAAACAGGTGGCAGTACAGAGAAGGGACACCTGCTCTCAGCCTATCACCACCCAAAATGTTGGTCTGGAAATACTGAGAATTATTCACATTGGAAATAAAACAGACATTAACTGTCTTGCAAAATTAGATAAAATCCTAATTTTAAATAAAGGAAAATAGCAGTGTTTTCTTTAAAACCTTTACTTAAAGCACTATTTACCTGTTATATAAATATTGGTGTTCTGTTTCAATAATATATTTTCAAAAGAAATTTATTTGATGAATACAAACTAAATACATGAGTCAAAGCATAGTATACAAATTGAACATACAACTTTAAAAATTCGACATATAGTGCAATACTTTACATGTTTATCCATAAATATCATAAGCTAGAAAGTAACAAACATAAATTTTTTTCTTAAGTAAAATTTATTTTGTTTTCAAATCCAGTTTTAGGGACACAAAACAAATCCACTTTATTTAATGACCCCATTTTTACTATTCCACTGAAGTATAAGATTTGAGAATTGATTTCCAGAGAGCTAATTTCATACAGAAAATTAAAACATTTACCTTTCCAGTTTATTAATTAAAGCATTTACCTTTCCAGTTTATTATTTCCTGAATGTGAAGTCACTACATGAGCATACTATTATGTGTAAGAGTCCATCTTTCGGGAGCTAAGATGCCGAATTACTAATTATGATGAGGATGTCTGGGGCTTTCTAGATTAAGTTACTTGCATAGAGATAATTTCACTCATTTATTGACCCACTCATGAATATATATTGAGTGCTTACTATGTGCAACAATGTTCTAGAAGCTAGAACTAGGGCTAAAAATAAGTAGAAGAAATTAAGGAAATAAATAAGAATGTATGTGCTGATAAATTTCCAAAGACTGACCAACTGAAATATCTTTGAGAAATAACTTTGAGTAGAAATCTGAAGAGAATGGGATAGACAAGCATGTGCATATGAGGATAAAGAATATTTTTTTTAAAAAAGTGAGTACAGGTGCCCAGAGGTGGAAATGTCCAAGGCATTTTGTAGAAGCAGTATGGAGGACAGTGTGCCTGCAATGGAGAGGACGGGAAATAAATAACAGGATATGAGGTCAAAGAGCGGGTGGCAGGTCTTTCTTTCTTTCTTTCTTTCTTTCTCTCTTTCTTTCTTTCTTCTCTCTCTCTCTCTCTCTCTCTCTTTCTTTCTTTCTTTCTTTCTTTCTTTCTTTCTTTCTTTCTTTCTTTCTTTCTTTCTTTCTTTCTTCTTTTTTTCTTTCTTTGTTTCTGTCTAGTTTGGAATGAGATAGCTTAAATTTCTGCTTTCAGTTCATCTGCAGATGTCGTTCATAAGAAAGTAGGTAAAGGTAAAACAGAGTTCTAACTCTAGAAATGAGCTGTTGAAATACACCAGCAGACTTGCCACTGTCTTAGGGGAAAGGCCACATTAATGTATTGGTGCACTGGATTAGTAGTTCTAACAGATTGAAACTCAATAAATAGGAAATAGAAACTTTACTTAGAAAATTAACAAGATGGAAAAATATATTTCTTATTGATTGTACAGAACACCCACATAAACATATAGCTTGTAAGAGAATGATAAAAACAAATTAAAATATTTGAAGTAAATGACTAAAACCAAATGAAAAATAGAATGAAGCTAAAATTTAATCTGTATTTGCAGTAAGCAAAAGGTAAAAAACAATTTAAAAACTTAGAAAGTAGGATATAAAAAGTAGACTACATGCCAAATTTTTAAAAATATTATAAAATCTACTAAAAACAAAAGTTTAAAATATAATAAAACATAAATTGAGCTAAAATATACATTAAATGACCAATAAATGTCCCAACTTGCTCTGTCCTTATGCGCAGAAATAATCTGGCATTGACTTAAGATGACAGAAATGTAAAATTTCTGTACAGTGACTTCCATGGGCTGCAATATATTGTTGTTTTGTGTGGGCCCAGTAATTTTTCAAATTTTTAATTGTATACTTTCAAAGAGTGCAATAATTTCAATATTCAAACTGCATCAATAATAGTATATGTAACAATAAAATTTTAATTGTTCTTTTCTTTTACACTAGATTAAAGCAAATAAGGAAACACACTTGCAATAGCTTTATTTTTCCCAAGTCTCTATTGGCTATTCAGGGTCTTCACTGGTTCTACACAGATTTTTGAAGGTATTTATCTATTTCTGTGAAAATTAACACTGGAATTTTGTAGATTGCTTGAGTAGTATAAGCATTTTAGCAATATTTATTCTTCCAGTCCATGAACACAGTGTATCTTTCCATTTATTTTTATCAACTTCAATTTCTTTTCATCAATATTTTATAGTTTTCAGTATATAGTTTTATAATATATATAGTTTTATAGTTTTCACCTCATTGGTTAAGTTTATTCCTAAGTTTTTTTTTTATTATTTTTGTAGCTATGGTATGAGGTTTTTTTCTTGATTTTTGGGGGCAGTTTGTTTTTGGTATAAAAAATGCTACTTATTTTCTTATTTCTGTTTATTGATTTTATATCCTAAAGCTTTACTGAATTCACTTATTCTAACAGTTCATTGTTAGAGTCTAAGGTTTTCTACATGAAAAATCTTGTCACCTGTAATCAGAAACAATGTTGCATCTTTGCATAAGGGAACAAAACTGAAGGCATAATTCCACCTGATCTTAAATCTACTATAAATTTATACTAATCAAGAGCCTGGTGCTGCACAAAAACAGACATAGGTAAATTAAACAAAATGGAAAGCCCGGGAATAAGCCCACAAATTTATGGTTAACCGATATTTGATAAAGATGATAAGAACGCACAATGGGAAAAAGAGTGTTTTCAATAAATGGTTTTGGCGAAATTGGATATCTACATGCAAAAGAAAGAAAGTGGACCCTCACTTCACACCGTATGCAAAAATCAACTCAAAATGGATTCAAGACTTAAACATAAGACCTGAACTCTAAAATTATTAAATAAAAAAAAGAAAAGAAAAAGGAAAACAAAGAAAAAGCTTGGCATTGGTCTTTACCAAGATTTCTTTGGATATAACCCAAAAGTACATGCAACAAAATCAAAATATACAAGTAGTATTACATCAAAATAAGATGCTTCTGCATGGCAAAAGAAACAGTCAGTAGAGTAAAAAGGCAACTGAAGCAATGGGAGAAAATATTTCCCATATTGAATAAGGGAATTTTTAACTTTTCCAATTTTCCAATATTGAATAAGGGAGTTATTATCCAAAATATATAACAAATGTGAACAATTCAGTAGAAAGAAAATAAATAACCTGATTAAAAAGGGGAAAAGATTGAGTAGACATATCTCCAAAGAAGACATATGAATTGCCAACATGTATATTAAAAAAAAAATGCTCAACATCAGTAATCATTAGGAAATGCAAGTTAAAATCATAATAAGATATTGCTTCACACTTGTTAGGAGAGCTGTTATAAAAGAGAAAAATAACAGATATTGCTGAGGATTTGGAGAAGAGGGAATTCTTGTATATTGCTGGTGGGAATGTAAATTGGTACAGTCAGTATGGAAAACAGAATAGTAGCTCCTCAAAAGATTAAAAATACAACTATCATATTATCTAGCAATTCCACTTCTGGGTTTATATTAAAATGGATAAAAATCAATATTTTGCAGCTATTTCTACACTTGGATGTTTATTGTAGCATTATACACAATAACAATAGCCAAGAGATAAAATCAATCCTAAGTGTCTATCAATGGAGAAAGCGGTATATATACACAATGGAATTGTATTCAGTCTTAGAAAAGCAGGGAATTTTGTCATTTATGACAACGTGGATGAACCTGGAGTAGTAGATTATGTTAAGTGAAAAGTATCAGACACAGGAAGATAAATGCTGCGTATTTATATATTAAATGTAAAAAAGTCTAACTCATAGAAGCAGAGACTCGAATGATGGTTACCAGGGATTGGGGGATGATGGAGATATGTTGGCTGAATGATACAAAGTTTTAGTTAGATAGAAGGAATAAGTTCTGGAGACTATTGTACAGCAGGGTGACTATAGTTAGTAATAATGTATTGTATAGTTGCAAATTGCTGAGAGTAGATTTCAAATGTTCACATCACATACAGTCAATATGTTAAGTGATAGATATGTTAATTAGTTTATCATTCAACAAGGATACATATATTAAAACAGCATGTTGTGCACTGTAAATATATACAATTATCTTTTTCAATTTACCCCATTTTAAAAAATAAAAATAAAAAATGAAACTCTATTAACAGATTGTTTCTCAGGTCAAAATGTCTTTCTCTAGGAGTGTGCAGCATTGGTAAATGTACTTGAAAATAAGATGCTTGAGTGTCTTATAATTGGTAGTTCTATAACTACAAGTGTGCCAGCAAGTTTATTCAAATTTAAAATTATTTTTATAATTCTTACTATAGGTGAAAAATGTATACTATATTTCAAATCTGTTTAAAGGAAGGATTTTAGCTGCTTAAGCTTTTTTCAGATATCTCCTTTTACCATGATGATCACACTAAAACTGTACTTCACTTACTCTTCTGATTAACTGAACTTCCCAAAACTTCAGGTCTTAAGCATTTTATCCAAAGGAAATTTTACAAGATTAAAAGATTTCACATAACTGCTTGTTCATTAATAAGGGAGGTCTACAATGTGTGCATCTTATATCTAAATAGAAGTTCAGCTCACATAATTATAAGTTCACTTACTGAAATAATTTTACTCCAGAGAAAATTGCACATTTAAATGAAAGTAGTAATCAAATGATCCTTCTATGGGAACAAAAAGGTTTCCTTTTTTTCCAGTATTTGAAAATTTGCACTATATTTATGTCTTCATTTGCTTGGCTCCAAATCTTGGAGTACTTCTTTAACCTTCTCTTTCTTCTAAATATCCTAACCAAGGTATTTGCAATTACAGGCATCTGTATCTTTGATATATGCAAAATGTAAATACTTAACACCATTTCATCCTAAACCAGTCTCATCTCTTATTCGGACTACTTTATACCCTTTAAGTGGGAATGATTTCTCTGCTTTTACACTTGCTCCAAAGAGATTGTTCACACAGTAGCCAAAATGATCTTATTGAAATAGTACAGATCCTGTCACTCCTGATTCAAATTCTTCCAAAGCCTGCTTACATAATTCAAAAAAAAGGAGGTCCCTACTCTCCATACTAATAATGTTCTTCAGAATCCTAAATACTATTTTCAACTACCACTCTGATGTCATCTTCTACCTGTCTCCCTCTGCTTGATTGGCATCAGTTTACACCTTGCTTTGTGGTTTCTTGACCACATCACAAATATCCTCCCCTTCTGACAAAGGGCTGGTTCTGGTCCCTGGATAGCTCGTCTCCAAATTCTGCAAGGCATGTCTCCTCACTTCATTTGGGTCTCTGGTCAAATACTCAAATATTAAATGATGACACTTTATAAAACAGCACTGCCAGGTGTCCATTTGTCCACTTTGTTTATCTTACATATAGCTGCTTGCATTCAACATTATGCTTTTATTTATTTTTGTCTATCATCTTCCACTATAATTTTCTTGACATCTTATATTATTTCACAATAAGGTATATTAAAATTTAATTCAAAATAATAATAAATCTTTTTTATCTTGTTAAAATCATCAAATATAAAAATATAATTTAGAAAACATTGACCAATGTTACAAATCATATACATCAATTCAAGTATCCATTATCTTATTCCCTCTATTTCATTTTCTTTATTTCACACTTGCTGACCAAAATTTTACATTCTCTTTTTATGAAAATTAGCAAAATGAAAGGCTCAAATTTTTTGATTAAAGCTGATCTTATTTTGAATTCCAAAGTTTATCAGTTGTGAGGGTTAAAACTGAGTGTCAACTTGATTGGCCTGAAGGATGCAAAGTATTGATCCTGACTGTGTCTGTGAGGGTGTTACCAAAGGAGATTAACATTTGAATCAGTGGGCTGAAAACGCAGACCCACTCTTAATCTGGGTAGGCAACATCTACTCAGCTGCCAGTGCAGCTAGAATATAAAGCAGGCAGAAAAACGTCAAAAGACTAGACTGGCCTAGCCTACAATCCTACATCTTTCTCCTGTGCTGGCTCCTTCTTGCCCTCAAACATTGGACTCCAGCTTCTTCAGTTTGGGACTCAAACTGGCTCTCCTTGCTCCTCACCTTGCAGATGGCCTACTGTGGGACCTTGTGATTCTGCAAGTTAATACTTAATAAATAATTAACTCACACTATAAGTAAATAAATATATATATATGTGTGTGTGTGTGTGTGTGTGTGTGTGTGTGTCCTGTCTCTCTAGAGAACACTAACTAATACAGATTTTCGTACCAGGAGTGGTTCTAGAGGAACAGAATATTAAGGATGGAGTTCTTTCATTGGTTTTGGGATTTCTGGAATTGGCTGCTTAATACAGTTAGTCCCCAAAATGCTAAGGATGCTACTTTTAGTAGTGTGGAGAACACTGATAGTCTTTGGTGTGAACTGTTTAGAGAGTTATGCAAAATAAATGCATTCGACACTCCTGAGTCACCATTCACAAAAGTCAAGGAGTTTAGTGACCCCATACATAGTACTCTTTATTTATTTATTTATTTATTTATTTATTTATTTTTGAGACGGAGTCTCGCTCTGCCGCCCAGGCTGGAGTGCAGTGGCCAGATCTCAGCTCACTGCAAGCTCCGCCTCCTGGGTTTACGCCATTCTCCTGCCTCAGCCTCCCAAGTAGCTGGGACTACAGGCGCCCGCCACCTCGCCCGGCTATTTTTTTTTTTTTTTTTGTACTTTTTAGTAGAGATGGGGTTTCACCGTGTTAGCCAGGATGGTCTCGATCTCCTGACCTCGTGATCCGCCCGTCTCGGCCTCCCAAAGTGCTGGGATTACAGGCTTGAGCCACCGCGCCCAGCCTACATAATACTCTTGACCAATATCTTGAAAAACAGATTTGTGAGGGAAGCACCTGCATCTTTGAAGAGTCCTGTAGTTGCTCTTCTCTATATGTCAGATCTAACAGTAGGAACCGCAGTCACTCAATTACAAAATTTAAATAAAATCGGAATAATTGTGTCCCGAGGTGGCAGGGGCCAAGTGCTGACACTCAACCATCAAAGGCATGGTGGGAATATCTACCATAATGGACAGCAGAGGCAAAGCAGCAGTCAGAATAGTCTGATTTATGTAGAGCTCTGGCACTGGCTAATTAATCACTGTGTTCCTAGAAGTGAAATTGGTAGGAAGCCCACTGCATTCCTGCCTAATTTATATAAGTAAAAAACTTATGGGTCGTATGGACAAAAGACTAATTTGAGCTATGAAAACAGAGAATCATTGTCCCTCAATCAATATCCAGGCTTGAGCCAATTTACAGACCCAGAACCCGTTGAATGAAGGGGAGGCCGAGTCCCTGGAGGAAGGATCCCACTACATTACCAACAATTTATGCTGTTAATTTTTCTCCCATCCTTCCTCAAGGAGACCTCTGGCCTTTTACCAGATTAATTGTTCAGTGGGAAAATAAAAATGATCAGACATTTGGGGATGACTGGACACTGGCTTTGAACTGACATTGATTCCCGGGGACTCAAAATGTAATTGTGTTTCTCCAGGTAAAGTAAGGGCTTATGGAGTCCAGGTAATTAATGAAGTTATAGCTCAAGTATGACTTACAGTGGGTTCAGTGGGTCCCTGGAGCCATCCTGCAGTCATTTCCTCAGTGCCAGAATGCACAATTGACATAGACATACTCGGCAGCTGGCAGAACCCCCACATTGGCTCCCTGACTGGTAGGGTGAGTCAGGAGAGCCACCCTACTTCCCAGCTTATGGTGGGAAAGGCCAAATGGAAGCCACCAGAGCTGCTCTGACTAAAAAATAAAAGTCAAAAACAATATTACATCATTGCAGAGATTAGTGCCACTAACAAGGACTTGAGAGATGCGGGGGTGATGATTACCACCACCTCCTCATTCAATTCTCCCATTTGGTCTGTGCGAAGACTGATGAATCTTGGAGAATGACAGTGCATTACTATAAGCTTAACCACGTGGTTACTCCCATTGCAGCTGCTGTACCAGATGTGGTTTCATTACTTGAGAAAATTAACACACCTCATGGTACCTGGTATGCAGCCATTGACTTGGAAAATGCCTTTTGTTCCACTCCTGTCCATAAGACCTACCAGAAGCAATTTACCTTCAGATGTCAAGGCCAGCAATAAACTTCTACTGTCCTACCTCATGGGTTTATCAACTCTCTGATTGGTGTCATAGTCTTAATTGGAGAGACCTGGATTGCTTTTGCCTCTGCGAAATATCACTCTGGTCAATTACATTGATGACATTATGCTGATTGGATCCACTGAACAAGAAGTAGCAAACACAGTGGACTCATTCATGAGACATTTGTGAGCCAGAGGACTGGAAATAAATATGACTAAAATTTAGGGAACTTCTACCTCAGTAAAATTTTCAGGGGTCCAGTGGTGTGGGGTTTGTCAAGACATTCCTTCTAAGGTGATGGGTAAGTTGCTGCATTTGACCCCTCCCACAATGAAGAATGAGATCAAATGCCTAGTAGACCTATTTGGATTTTAGAGGCAACACATTCCTCATTTTGGTGTGTTACTCCAGCCCATTTATTGAGTGACCTGAAGGGCTGCCTGTTTTGAGGGATTTCCAAAACAGCAGAAGGCTCTACAATAGTCCAGACTGCTGTGCAAGCTGCTCTGCCACTTAAACCATATGACGCAGCAGATCCAGTGGTGCTTGAGGTGTCACTCGCAGATAGGAATACCATTTGGAGCCTTTGTCAGGCCCCATAGGTGAAACACAGTGGAGGTCTCTAGGATTTTGGAACAAGGTCCCACCATCTACTTCAGATAACTACTTTCCTTTTGAGAGACAGGTCTTGGCCTGCTACTGGACTTTGGTGGAAGCTGAACATTTGACTTTGGGTCATCAAGCCACCATGCAGCCTGAACTTCCTATCATGAACTGGGTGCTTTCTGACCCATGTAGCCATAAAGTGGGTCATGCACATCAGCATTCCGTCATCAAATGGGAGTGATATACAGGTGATCCGGCTTGAGCAGGTCCTGAAGGCACAAGTAAGCTACATGAGGAAGTGGCTCAAATGCCCATAGCCTCCACTCCTGCCACCCTACCTTTTCTTCCCCAGCCTGCACAGATGGCCTCATGGGGAATTCCCTATGATAAGTGGACAGAAGAAGAGAAGACTAGGGCCTGTTTCCCAGATGGTTCTGCATGATATGCAGGCACCACACAAAAGTGGACAGCTGCAGCACTGCAACTCCTTTCTTGGACATCCCTGAAGTACAGTGGTAAAGGGACAGCTACCCAGTGGGCAGAACCTCAATCAGTGCACCTGAGTGTACACTTCACATAGAAGGAGAAATGGCCAGATGGGCAATTATATACTGATTCATGGGCTGTAGCCAATGGTTTGGCTGCTGGATGGTCAAGGACTTGGAAGAAACATGATTGGAAAATTGGTGGCAAAGAATTTTGCAGAAGAGGTACGTGGATGAACCTCTCGGAGTGGTCAAAACTGTGAGGATATTTGTATCTCATGTGTGTGCTCACCAACAAGTGACCTCAGCAGAAAAAGATTTTAAGAATCAAGTGGATAGTATGACTGATTCTGTTGACAATACTCAGCCCCTATCCCCTGCCACCCCTATCATTGTCCAATCGGCCCATGGTCAAAGTGGTCTGGTGGCAGGGATGAAGGTTATGCATGGGCTTAGCAACATGGACTTCCATTCACCAAGGCTGACTTTGCTATGGCCACTGCTGAATACCCAATTTTCCAGCAGCAGAGGCCAACACTTAGCCCTCAATATGGCACCATTCCTTGGAATGATCAGCCAACCACCTGTTGGCAGGTTGATTATATGGGACCTCTTCCATCATGAAAAGGGCAGAGGTTTATACTCACTGGAATAGACACATGTTCTGGTTGTAGGTTTGCCTATTCTGCATGCAATGCTTCTGCCAAGACTACCATCCATGGACTCACAAATTGCCTTTTCCACCTTCACGGTATTCCATACAGCATTGATGCTGACAGAGGCACTCACTTTGTAGCTAAAGAAGTGCAGCAGTGGGTTCATGCTCATGCTCAGGGAATTCACCGGTCTTACCATGTTCTCCATCATCCTGAGGCAGCTGGATTAATAGAATGGTGGAAGGGCTTAATGATGTCACAATTACAAGGCCAACTAGGTGTCAATACTTTGCAGTGCTGGGGCAAAGTTCTCCAGAAGGCCATGTATGCTCTGAATCAGCATCCAATATATGGTACTCTTTCTCCCATAGCCAGGATTCACGGATCCAGGAATCAAGGGGTGGAAGTGGAAGTGGCACAACTCACCAACCCACCTAGTGATCCACTACCAAAATTTTTGCTTCCTGTTCCCACGACATTCCATTCTGCTGGCCTAGAGGCCTTAGTTCCAGAGAAAGGAATGCTGCCACCAGGAGACACAGCTACAATTCCATTAAACTGAAAGTAAAGATTGCCACCTGGACACTTTCGGATCCTCCTACATTAAAGTCAACAGGCTAAGAAGGGAGTTACAGTATTGGCTGGGGTGATCAGCCCAGACTATCAAGATGAAATCAATCTACTGCTCCACAATGGAAGTAAGGAATGGTATGCATGGAATACATGAGATCCATTAGGGCATCTCTTAGTATTACTATGCCCTGTGATTAAGGTCAATGGGAAACTACAACAGCCCAATCCAAGCAGGACTACAAATGACCCAGACCCTTCAGAAATGAAGGTTTGGATCACTGCACCAGGCAAAACAAAACAAAACAAAAACACGACCTGCTGAGGTACTTGCTGAAGGCAAAGAGAACACCAAAAGGCAAAGAGAACACCGAATGTGTAGTAGAAAGAAGAAAGTAGTCATCAATACCAGTTTTGACCATGTGGTCACCTGCAGAAACGAGGACTGTAATTGTCATGAATATTTCCTCCTTTTGTTAAAAACATGTTTGTGCATGTATACACTTGTACTAAGAAAATGTCTTCATTTTATTTCCTTTCTCCTTTATCATGGGACGTAAGATTTATTGACTTCCTGTCAGCATTTCATTATTGTTAACTTTATGCAATAGTATTTGGGTTGGGGATTGGTGTATTTCCATTCGCACGAAGGATGGTTGTATTATGTCAGGTATCATTATTACCACAGTATTGTATTTATTTGAAGATTATTTATAATCTCAAGAGATGTGTATGGTTCAACTTACAATGGGTGAACTTATGTTGGTTAATACTGAGTGTCAACTTGATTGGATTGAAGCATGCAAAGTATTGACCCTGGGTATATCTGTGAGGGTGTTGCCAAAGGAGATCAACATTTAATCAGTAGGCTGGGAAAGGCAGATCCACCCTTAATCTGGGTGGGCACCATCTAATCAGCTGCCAAGGAGGCTAGAATATAAAGGAGAAAGAAAAAAAGTAAAAAGACTAGACTGGCCTAGCTTCCTGTCCTAAGACTTTCTCCCATGCTTGATGCTTCCTGCCCTGGAACAATAGACTCCAAGTTCTTCAGTTTTGGGACTTAGACTGGCTTTTCTTGCTCCTGAGCTTACAGATGGCCTATTGTGGGACCTTGTGTTCATGTGCATTAATACTTAATAAACTCTTCTGTATACACACACACACACACACACGTATATATATATATGTATCCTATTAGTTCTGTCTCTCTAGAGAACACTGAGTAAAATACATCAGTAAACAGTGGTCTGACCTTGCCCAAGTCACAATTTCAAATTCTCATTTTTTGATATGTGAAACTGGGATATTACTATACCCCTAAATTTCTACCTCATAGACTTTTGAATTTTTAGGACTAATTGGTACCATCTATATTATGTTAATCATTTTTTCTGGCACAAAGTCCTAAGAGATGTGGATAATTCCCATTTGGTATTGATACACTAAACAAATATAAATAATTAGTTATGTTTAAAAATGTCAGTTACTAAAAAAGGAAAAATAATAGTGGTCTTCCCATAAGAGATTTGAAAAATAAGTGTACTTAGGCTGTCATCTTAATATTAAGCTCCTTATCATTCTTAATATTAGTATCATAACTAATCATGAGTCCTTTTGCATAAGTCTCAAGTAAAGATAGTTGTAATTCCTGGCTGAGAAAACTAAAATATTAAGTAATTCAAACAATCACTTTTGGGAGATACATATATATATATATATATATATATATATATATATATATATATTATTTTTAGGTGAATGCCTATAGATATCAAAATAGTGATAAATATTTAAATAATCTGAAAACAGAAATATCACAATTTTAAACATATATGTATATATATGTATTTTTCTTGTCTAGTTTTAACAGTCCTACAAAATTTGAATTAAACAAGTCTTTCTCATTTGTAGCTTGTTACCTTATCTAATCGTTGAATATTTAACACACTTAAGTACTGTCTGAAATATATGCAAGCTAGTATAAATAATGCATAGTACACATTTTAAAATGGCATTTCACAAATTATGCCAAAGAGGTGAAAGCACTGATATTTAAAGAGATTGACATTATGATAGTGCCTCTCACCCATAATGACATTAAATATATTTAGAGAATTGTAAAAGTAAGAGTTGTAAAAGTAAGAGAATAGCTCTGTAATTAACTTGAATTGTTTAAGATAGTAATGATGCCTTAGGATAATTACTCACTAAAACCTAGAAATTGGAATAAAGATTATTTTCTTGAGAATATAATCTATTTTTAAAAGCACAGTTTGAATTGTACATACTATAAGAGAGGAGAGAGAAGTAAAAAAAAAAAAAAAAACGCAGATATCAAGTGAATGGAACTGAATATTTTTTCTTCATTTTTAGAAATATGTTTGAAGATTTCATAGAGCTGAAAGAAATCCTCATTATAATGCATTTTTAAATGAAAAATGGAAGCTCTGAACTCACTGCCAAGCTACAACATAGGCATATTGAGCTGTATTTATCTCATGAATGATTCTTGGAATTTTTACATCATTAGCCCTGTGTCTTTTTTTCTTTTTCTTTTTTTTTTTTTTAACATCTGTTCTTTCTATTATTCTACTGCAATATTGAAAACACCACTCAACATGTATCATGTTTCACCAGCTACAAAAGTAATTGTTTTCCTTACATGAAGAAAATGTATGCTTACATATCTGAACATTTTAGAATCAAGAAAGTGCTTCATGGGTCACATTTCTTTTATCACTAAAAGGAATTCTTAACACCAATTTTCACTGACTTTATTAGTAAAAAAATTTTGAATAGTGAATAATCATAAGTATAACTTATTTTATATATAAATGGGGAGAATTGTGTAATACCCTTGCCACTTGTCCCGGTTTGAATCTGAAAATGATGTTAATTTTGTTGTTGATAGGGTTGCTCAGTGTGTGATTATATTTGGAGAAAGCCTTTAAGAGACAAAGTTATCATTTGACATTCTTGAGGATTTTCTTTTCATTCATCCATGTTGCTTGAGAGCAAGAGTAGAAAAAACATCCACATAAGACTTTGAAAACTGGATGTTTTATTATATGACATAATATTTTAATATTTACGCTAGGATGGAATTTCAGAATCTTAGAAAAATATATAAATACATATATTTTGCTCTCATTCAATGAGGAAACAAACACAATAGATAAAAATGCAGTTTTTTTGTTCTGCAATAGAAGTGAGAAAAGATGAATGACATACCATGTTTATAGCATGAAAAAAATAAATGTTAAATTTTTCTAATGAAATGATGAACCATTCTGCAGAAATTATTTCAAGTTAATAAAGAAAAGTTACTTGTCTGACAGTTATGATTTCGTGTTAAAGAATATTTCAGTTTTTAGAACAGAAATGTTTTAAAGTCATATAGTCCATAGACTTGAACAATTAACCGTTTGGGAAAATAAACATAAATAAATGAAAATCCAATATTAAACAATAAGTTTATTATAAAGCTACAAATAAAATATCAGAAAACATATGGGGAAAAGTGGATAAATCTATCTGGAACACTACGTACAATATTTTTAGAGGACATAATTAAGTTGATTCAGGGTTTATTATTTTTTAATCAGATTAATTTTCAAACCTCAATCCCTATTTTCCTATGACTTAACTGTCTTTCTCAAATATGGTGACAATCATTTCTGTATTTTCACATACTACAGCTAATAAAATAAGCTCTCTGTCTCACTGTGTCTTCAATAATATTCTGAAAGGTAGGTCTTGAAACTGTGAAATTGAGATTTAAATAACTTTATCTGTGGATTGCTTCTGGATATTAAAAGGCCATAAAATTAACAGACTTTTAATAAATATATGACTGATATTGATATTAGGATAATATAAGTATAAATATTTTATGTATCTTAATATCTATATGTCTTTATTATAATCTAGTTGATTATTATTAATTACATTGTTAAATACATTTATTGACAACTCATATTATCTTTGGCTTAGAACATATCTCAGATTCATAAGTTTCTGTTTAACAAAGGATAAAGTCTACAAATGATCTTGAAACTTGTCACACTCTGATTTTTGTGTATGCCTAAAGGTTCATTATCTGATGTGTTGAATAATTTTATTTGTCTCCATTAACTCAAGATATTCCTATGTAAAATAACTTTAAAAAAGTAACAGGGCTAGTGTGAGTTATTCTCTTGAGTAAGAGAAGGATGTAATCTTGGTAAATTATATTTGTATACTAATGATCATCCTATATATTTATTTAGATTATTAACTTTAGAAAATACATAATGATCTGACTTTCATTTGAATACTTTTATTTCAGATATATTTTGTTTAATAATAATATTTATAGTTTTAAAACTTACTGCTTATGCTGAAAATGCATTAACAGCACCAATATACACCCAGGTGAATATACATAACTATGTGTGTGTGTAAATATGCATGTACACATATATATGACTGTAAAATCAGTAATTATTAGAGGGTTACTGAGGTAACTAAGATTAGAGGTGACAACATTGAAAAGTAAAATAAACCACAAAATAAATGTTGACATTCCACGGTAGATTTCTTCCGGGGCTTGCTGGTAGTAAACATGGGGCGAAATTGTGATAATGCATGTTTTGCCCCCAAAACAGTCTGCTTATATATTTGGGTTTCAATCCTTGATCTTACTATTTGGTTTACGTTTGTTTCTCCTTTCTTTTCCTCTTTTCAGCCAATTGTTTGTTTGTTAGTTGTATTTATGTAAACTTTTATTATCGTTTATTTGTTTCTTTGTTTCCTGTCGGTGCTGTAAAAAATTATCACAAATGTCATGGCTTAAAAACAACAGAAATTTATTCTCACAGCTCTGGAGGCCAGAACAGTTTCACATGAGTCAAAACCAAGGTGCCAACAGGACCTTAATCCTTGAAGACCTGTTAAAGAATTTATTTCTTGCCTCTGCCAGTTTCTGGCAACTGTTGACGTTTATTTATATGTGGCTGCATCACTGCAATCTCTGCTTCTGTGAACACATAGCCTCCTCTTGCTTTGTGCATAAAATCTCCCTCTGTCTTCCTCTTATAGAGGTACTTCTAATTGGATTCAGGGCCCACTCCATTGACTCCAGATAATCACTGTATGTCAAGATGCTTAACCACTTACGTAAAGATCCTTTTTCCTTGTAAGGAATAGGTTCAGAGACAGAACCTGATGTCTTTGGGTGGCCATTGCTCGGCCTCCTACAGTTACTCCTGAGACAATAGCATACATGTATGATTTTGCAGACCTTCCTGAGAATTACAATTTCCAAATCATATATAGATCCCTGAACTCTTTAATGCTATATATTTTCTCCCACTTGTTGAGAAACATCCTCTGCTAATCACTATGGAGTAATGGTTGCCTTCCTACCTGTAAGCAGCAAGAACAACCAAGCCAAATCCTGATATAATCCTTTTTTGAGACCTTAATCATTGGGCAACAAAGGACAGTATTACCTGAGAAATTTGGTTGGGGACATGAATCTTACAATTTTCTTTGTTTATTTGGCTGCGGGATAGGGAAAGGAAACTGAGAGTCCAATAGGCTCTTTAAGATGAAGAGATAGAGCTGAGATTTAGAGGAGTGCAAGGCAACTAGAGTTCAAAAGAAAATTTTCTGATTCTGATAGGGGAGGGTTACACTGAGGAAAAAAACCCTAAAAATTTGCAGAGGTGATCCTTCAGGAATTCAGCAGAATCGTATTCAATATATGCATGTAAGGAAACTATGCATGGCTGGGAGATGGGGAGAATTCGAATACTGGATTCTCAACCAGGGGATATTCACCACTACTCTCTCCCACCCCGACCAGGTAACTTTTGCAATGTCTGAAAACATTTTTGACTCACACTACTGGGGAAACGTTCCTGGTATCTAGTCTGTGGGGGACAGATATACTGCTAAATATCCTGCAATGTACAGGACTGCCACTCTCCCCACAATAGAATTATCCAAATCAGAATGTCTATAGTACTAAGGTTGAAAAACCACATATTATAGCAGACAGTAGCTCCATTACACAGATAATGTGTACTGTGAACAGGGCCTATTCTCATCAGTTACCTTACAAAAATTCATAATTATGTGCAACTGGAAAGAGAACTACAACGTCTTTCCTGAGTAGGAGGGAATACTCAGAATTGCTGTACACCCACGTAACAAATAATAAGATCAATATCAAGTAGAATAAAATGACTTCCAGGTAACTTAACTGTACATTAGAAGAAGGTCAAGAATTATTTGTAGAAGTATAGAAATATCCAGAACCTGAAAAGGAATAATACTCAATGTCTGGTATTCAATCAAACATTATGGGGCATCCAAAGAGGCAGAAAAAAAAAAAAAAATGGTTCACAAAGATGAGGGTAATCATTAAATCAAAGCTAAATGAGAAATGAGGCATATGTTACAGTTTTCAAAGAAAGACATTAAAATATGGGTTATTAGTATGTTCAGTTTCAAAGGTTCAAAAAGTAGAAAAATTAAGAATGGCTTATTGTTTTCATGAATATTATATTTAATCAGTATGTTAAATTTCAAGAGCTAAAAGTTGTTTTACATAGTCAACATTTAGATTTGTATACATATTTAAACATCTATATGTTCACCTTTCCTTTCTTCATTTTTTATTTTACATTCAGAATCATATTTTATCTTGAAGAATTTCTTAAATTATTTTTATTATAATGACTGATTGGTGTTAAATTTAGTTTTAATTTATTTGAAAATTATTTCTTTCAATTTCACTTTTGAAGAATTTTTTTGTTGTTGAGCATAAAATTCCAGCATTCAGCAGTTAATGAGGTGATTCACTGTTTTCTGGCCTTCCATATTTCTATTGACAATTCGGTTATAACACATAATTCTATCTTTCCATATATATGTCTATCTGTAGCATAGGAAGTATTCATATATTTGCACTGATGAATGTATTTAAAATATATGCATTTATATGTACATACATTTAAATCTATTAATCAGTACATATCTATGAATAGTTGCTATACTAGAGAAAAATTGCCTACATATGTGCAAAACTCAGATTTGGTCTATAGACACATGTTATATGCCTATATAAGTACAAAACACAGATCCAATTCATTCTTTCATTAAAGAAAACTGGCATTTCTTAGCAACAACTTTTATTATACCAAGACTTGGTAGTTTTGAAGTTCATACTTGCGTTTATCTTTGGTTAAGGAAAATTCGGGGTATAATTTACTTCCCCAGCCATTTCTGCAAGTCTAAAAGCTAGAGCCTGGATTATCACATTGTTCTGGCTGGACTTCTGTCTACATATCCACTCCAAGAGCTAGGGAGAGACTCCATATTGTTTGTCATTTTACTAGTAATTCTTTAGGGAAGGAGGTCAATAATTTTCATATTTTTAATTTTCCCTAGTTGACTCAATGCTGACTATATTTGGAAGCAGACAGACAGGAAGTGAAGGCAGGCAGAAAGTGAATGAAGAGTGAAAGAATAAAATGCCTGAAGGTCACACCCTAAGGAACTTCAGCATTCATTTATGGTACGAGATTATAGTTCAACAATGGATGCAACTTAGAATAAAGTGGTAATGTTGAGAAATACTTGTGGCCTGTACAGTGAAGAACTAAATGCAAAGAGCATTTTAAAAATCAGAGGTTGGTCAAACATTTGGAATGCTGCTAAAGAGGTAAAGAAAAGTGAAAAATTTGATTTGAGTGACCAGAGCAAAGTAATTTTCAGTGGAGTGGTGAAGAAAAAAGTCAAAAAAAAAAAGTAATTTCAAAAAGAGGTGGGGGTGAGGAAGAAATGTAGCTATTCACTCAGTAGTTATTTAGGATAAACTAAGATTATGTGCAAAAACATGTTTCTTTGAAAACTTAACTAAGGGAGTTGGATGTGCTGGCTTATGCCTATAATCCCGGTACTTTGGGAGGCTGAGGGAGGAGGATTACTTGAGGTCAGGAGTTCAGGACCAGCCTGGCCAATATGGTGAAACCCCATCTCTAGTAAAAATATAAAAATTAGCCAGACATTGTGGCAGCTACTCAGGAGGCTGAGGCAGGAGAATAGCTTGAACAACCCAGGAGGCAGAGGTTGCAGTGAGTTGAGATTGCACTACCACAGCACTCCAGCCTGGGCAACACAGCAAGATCCCGTCTCAAAAAAAAAAAAAAAAAAAACAAAGAAAGATAGAAAACAACTTTCTAAACTAAAATGCATGTATTGTTTCAAATGTTCTTTCTACTTAAAAATATTTTATATCATTTGCCTGAATCTTCTCATACGTACTAATAGCATAGAGTGTTATGATAAAAATTGTTATTTAGCATAACAGTTGTAGGTACTAATGAAATATGATGGCATATCATACTGAAAATTGCCCATTATAATTTACTTTAAAATATGTGGAGTTCTGTTTTACATGCTTCGTGTGTTTCCAGAAGTAGCCATCAATTTTGTTTACTACCTAACATTTCATTAAAAGCAAAGGGAAAATCACCCTTGTATTCTAAAAACGAGCCAAGGAAATATGATCCAGAATGATGGAGAATATGCTGAAAGTATGATTAAAAATGATGATAAAATACAATAAAAGTACAAATAAGATAAAAGTAAATAGCAAAGACGGAAAAAGAGAGCCAAAAAATTTAATTTATAACATTGTGTCAAACTTTTCTTTAAAAGGTAACTTTGCAGTAGCTTGGATTTCAAGAAAGTTAATATGAAGAATTAAAGGTAAAAATGTAGTCTACTAAATATCTTTAAATGAAACTCTGCAGTAGCTTGGATTTGAAGAAAATTAATATGAAGAATTCAAAATAAAAATGTAGTCTACTAAGTACAGGTTAAAATGGAGACTAAAGCATACTCACTCATGTATTTTTAAATATAACCATTTGAAATGCATATTCATATGAACTAATTCATCCAACTCCAATCACATCTTATTTTAGTTCACAAGCACTGGCAATTTTTGCCTTTATTATGAGGAAAGAACAATCACATTAGAAAGCCTTGTCATTCTCCCAGTAATGAGTTCAATATGACATTTTGGAAAATGCTTTGCTGTGACTAGAATAGCAATGTTGATTTTATATTTTGAAAAGATGCTTCAAAACACAGACAGTGAGAACAATTTCATATAGGGATTTATTTTTTTCCCATTTCAATTTGAATGTGAGTTAAATTCTAAATTATAGTAATTGTGTACTGTTTTCATGTTACTATGAAGTTTCAAATTGTGGGCTAAGTCTTTTTCTGGAAGCAGAATTTCATCAATAGAAAATGATTTTAAAAACTGCTATTACTGATTTTTAGTACAAGATATTTGATTTACATCCATGGAAAATACCAGTTATCATGTGTTAAATCAGAAGTATTTAAATGAACACAATTCTCATAGTTCAGTCATAGTGAGGAAAAGAAAATTTCTTATTAGTTCCACCTTTTAAAGCTGCTGTATCTAGTTTTAGAGTTGAAAGGTGTGTGAATGTATACTTACTTAAGGACACTTTGCAGAAAACAAAGAGAAGCCTATTCTAACACAGCTTATTTCTGATTAGCATCATTCATCTGTATTTTCCATCCCATAGTTCTTTGTTGAAACTGTCATGTCACAAAACCAAATGACCCTAGGTAATGTCAAATAAAAAAATAACACTAGACAAAATTAAATAGATAAGGAAAACTTTATTCAAGGCAGTGAGAAAGAAGATGACACAGTCTGAAGTTAACTCAGCTAAAACAAAGAGCAGAATTTTTAAAAGCAGAGTTGGGAAGATCTTAGGCCATCTGTGCCTGCTAATTGCACTTAACTTACCCAGAAGAAAAGCAAGCTCTGTCCTGCCTTCCCAACAGAAGCAAGGTAGCCACTGAAGTTGTGCAGAGACTAGGGGATGGGGTGCTATCTTTCTTGATGATTTCATTTCAAAGAAATGGTCCTCAGGACCTGGTGGAAAACAGTCTTGGCTTATAAAACTGGCAAAAGAGACTTTTTGAAAAATTTAGAGCTCAATGGGTCGGAGAAAGAATGTACGGTCATTTTTTTTTTTTTTTTTTTTTTTTTACTTAAATGCTTCAGGAAAAGGGAGAGAAAGGGTGTCTACAGTTAGGATATATGGATTCTGTAAGGGCTGGAGTGAGAGGAAGGTCAAGGGCCAAGTCTGGCTAAAGTCTAGTCAAGCTGAGGGAAATGTTCGTCAGTATTTATTTTTAAGTATGGACAATCTAGAATTACTCATTCCTGTTTTAGAAATACATGGGTTTTCTATAATGTGATGATTAACTTCAGAGTTCAATTTAAAAAAGTAACAAATGATATAAAAATTATTTTTATTAAAATGCAAAAGGAGGCATACATTGTGGTAAGGGGCATAGGCTGAAAATAGCAAACTAATTAGGTGCTCAGCAAAAACGTTTGTATTCTCAAGCCTCCTTTTCAATTAGGTTGAGATCATGTACCTGGACCTCGATTCTCATCAATGGAATGGGTGTCTAGTTTAACATGCCATGAACTGACTTCTTTAACATGACAAATAATTCAGTTGATCCTTAATTCTAATATTCAGTACTAGGTGCTATAATTATTTACATTTAAAGTAAGTTTCCATATTGAAAACTTATAAATAAAAATAGGAAATTATACTAAAACTACTTCAAACATTCCTGAACCATCTGAGCAAAGCTACGGATATGATTATAATAAACTGGGTAAAATTTAAAAATATTTAATTGATACCTTTGTTTGAATTTCTTTCATTTACTTTTATTAATATGTTACAAATCACATCTAGAATATTATGTTTTTCTAAGAACAGTTAAAAGAAAGAGGTTTGCACTATGGCTTTCACTAACAATTCATAACCGCTGACTTTCTGTGGTGCAAAATGCCCCAGGACATGTATTTTCCTATTCCATTTATTCAACCATTTGTTAAGATGAGACTATTTAATTCTTCTCTTTTTCTCCTACAGTATTCAGTAACTTCACTCACTGAGAAACTTGAAGCAATTAAAAAAGAACTTCTATATGCTCCCACTGTTCATATATTAAACATTTTTATCCATATGTTTTAGCCTGTTTTTCTTTAGATTTACATGAATTTCCCTCATTCCATTTAATTTAAGTCCCCCTTCTTATGCACTAGGTGTCATGACTTATTTTTCATTACAGACATTGTTCTAGAAATTTTCCCTTCTCTTGACACATTTCAAAATGTTCCTCACTCTACTAAAAGATTGTCATCAGCATACACTCACACATACATGCTCACACACACATATATGCACCCCATAACCTTAACAAAAGTATTTTGTAAATTACAAATGGTCTCCACTTTGCTAAACGTAATTGTCATTTAAATGTATTCATATTACTTGATATATCATAGGAATTCGATACATTCTCATTTGGCCTTTAGGATATCATAGTCATCTAATTTACCTCCAACTAAATTTTCCAAACATTTCTTTACATTTTCTTTTGGCAAATCTTCCTCTCCTTCCCCACCTCCCACTGCCCTGGTACTCAATCTCTGAAAATGGTCTCTCTTCTTCTTTCTTCTACATTGTGATTCTACATGGACTTCCTTGTAGATCTCATGCATTATCAAATCTTTAAATAAAATATGTATCTTTACTCCTTCCAAATTTATATCTGCACTCTAAATATGTGCCTTGAATGTCAATTATATATATTCAAGCTAAGTGTCATCACTACATAGCACTTGTAGCAGACATCTAGACATTTTCATGTCCTAAATTTAATTCCTTAATTTCCAGAGAAAACTTGTTCAGGACACATACTTTCTTTTTACCAATCAACTAATGGTAAGTTCATCCTTACATTTACTCAGGCAAAATGCCTTGGAGTTATCCTTGCCTCTTTTCTCTCTCTACTTCACCTGACATTCGGTCCATAAGGAGTTCTCATTGAGTTTACATTTAAATATATACATAAGCTAACTACTTCTCACTATCTTCATTGTTTCATTGTGTTTCAAGCCACCATCAATTTTTGTACAGATTCCTGCAAGAGACTCAAAACTTGTCTCCATGTTTCCACCTCTGCTCATTTATATTCATTTTCAACACAAACTACACCCAGAGTCATTTTTCAAAGCTAAAACACAATCTTACGATTTCTGTAATCAAAAATTCTAATGATTCCCTATTTCTCTCAGTTAAAACCTATAGTTCTCATAGTGAACACATTTTGCACCAACTGTGCTCTCTGCCTGGGATTGCCTTTCCCTGGATACATGCATTGCTACCTTGATCACTGTCTTCATGTTTTTATTTAAGTATCTGCTGTTTGACTGGACTTATTTCAAATATCCCTGCTTAAATTATACTTACCTTGAACCCCTGACCTTCACTATCTTGAGTTTTTATACTTTCTAACATACAACATACTCTAAATATTATTGTGTTTAACAGTAATTATCTAAATTCTCCCAATAGAGTGCTAATTCTCTAGAGGCAGAAACATTTGTTGTTGTTTTGCCTCACTCACGGATAATTCCGTAGATCTAGAGTGTTTTAAATATTATTTGAACAGCTTTCCTCCCTTGTTGCTTGCTTAGTGTGGATCCCAACATTTAAGGACACTGGTTGGACTCATCGCCTAAATGTACCCACCTCTTAGATAAATGAAAAGCAAGTTTATGACCAATATTAGCCAATTGGTAACAGGCTACATCATTGATTGGACTCTTGAAAAGAAAGTTTATTGGTAGATGGAGCTGAAAAGATGCGAGGGTGGGAACTGCTGTGATTACTTAGCAAACATAACATGACATTCTGGGGAGAACAACGGCATCTTTGGGGACCAACAAGAAGATGAAAAGGGGGAGCATGTGCTGACACAGATGTGTACCACTTCCCAGTGATCTATGAGGGATTGAAAAAATAGACATCAGTGGAGCAAAAAGCATTATATTTTGACTTGAAATAAACCTTTGATTTGTATTTTAGGTTTTATTTTTCTTTGTAGTGGTCAGTTATATGTACTTATATTTTTATTTTCAATACTTTGGATAAAGTATAACTGGTATGGAAATATGCTTCCTCTAAATTACTTTTACATCTTCAAATTTTTCTTTAATATGTTGTCCAAACATTACATTGAAATATGAAAATAAAATATCACTGCCCAGCGCGGTGGCTCATGCCTGTAATTCTAGCATTTTAGAAGGCTGAAGTGGGCTGAATGCTTGAAGTCAGGAGTTCGAGACCAGTCTGTTCAACATGGTGAAACCCTGCCTCTTCTAAAAATACCAAAATTAGCCAAGCATGGTGGTATGCACCTGTAGTCCTAGCTACTCCAGTAGCTGAGGCAGGAAAATCTCTTGAGCCCAGGAGGCAGAGGTTGCAGTGAACAGAGATCGCACCATTGCACTCCATCCTGGGAGATAGAGATTTACTCTGTTTGAAAAAAAAAAGAAGAAAGAACAGAAAGAAAAAATTAAAAATCACTTACATTTGCTATCATTACCGTCTACTATAAAATTTGAGGAACAACAAAAAATGAAAAGGTGATATGCTCCATATATTTAAAATGTTTTCATTTAAATTGATATCATTAGCTTTATGAAAAGCTTAGTTTATTGTCTTACATTATGAACTCCATTACAAACGGGCACTGTTCCAAACTATTATTCTGCAGGACACTAACTAGGTGTCTGGCGTCAGAAAATGGATTATTACTCATGTTGTAGTATTGTCATGAGGATTGAAGGATGAGTAAATGCTGGCTATGTGTAAAAGAAAAGAAGAAATATTAAACCTCTATTTGTTGTTATGTCTGCATTAAATCAATTCAAAGGATAATTTTGTGTGTGTGTTTAATCATGCCCTTTGATAATGTATTAGCATGTTTGTGTGGATATTTGATACTTCAGAGAATTCTAAAAAATATGTACTGTATTATTTTCATATTGATCTATTCATTAGTCAAAACTACTGAGTTATTATTGTCCAAGGTAGTGCAACACAAGTAGTAACCATTTTTTTTTCTCTATAATATTGGATGAAGCCATGCTAACAGAGAAATAATTGAAATTTATGTGTGGAGTTTTCTTTCAAATAAGATGAGTTTAATGATAATTTGGTGTGTTTGCTGACATAATTATCCATATTGCTTTAAAAACCTTAAAATAATTAGTATTTAATACTTACACACCCTGCGATAAAAAGATAGTTCATTAAAACAAAGGTAAAAGCAATTTTAGAGAAACTATAACAGACTCACCTTAAATGTATTATCTTTTTAATTGCTTTTGGCTACTAAATTATATGAGAATCTATCTTCCATGTCAGCAGAATTACAAATTCTCCAGTATTTCATTGGATGGAATTTGGGATTTTTTTTTAATTTCTGAAAATGGATGTTCGAGTCAATACACACAGGGTATACACATTTGCATGCTTTATAACAATTCTAGCAACCTCGTAAAAAGTGCAAATTATTTCTAAATTTCTGGGAATAACTGTGATTTATATATTAAACATAGTAGGATAATATAAATATATAAGTCAAGTAGTAAAGGAAACAAAGAGAGTTTGATAAATGATATGTTATATAAAACAGAAAAGATTTTAGTAAAACTATATGGAAATTAAAAAATATATAAACTTAAGTATAATACTTAAGAAATGTTTTTTGCTCAATCATTAAAGTATGCAGTAGTTCCTAAGCTGTCATACATTTCACCCACAAATTTTTAAAATGTAATATATAGTTCAAAACTGTGTAAATAATATTAAATATAGAATAAGAAGAATAAAAATATAGTCAAAGTATTTTTAAAAATGCATGCGAATCTCCAAATTTAAGACTGCAATTTCCTCTGACTAAAATATTTGGGAAATAGATTGATAAATGGAATACTGGAGCTTTAATTCTTTCATAATGTTTGCTTCTTTTTAAATCTTTAATTTTCATTGATACATAGTATTTGTACATATTTATGGGGTAAATATGATATTTTAATACAGGCATACAATGTGTAATGATCAATCAAGATAATTGAGATATCTATTACCTTAAATATTTGTCATTTCCTTGTGTTAAAACCTCCTGATTACCCTCTTACAGATCTTCTGAAATATACAATAAATTATTGTTAATTATAGTTGCCTTACTGTGCTCCCAAACACTAGATCTTCTGTCTTCTACCTAACCAAATTTTTGTACCCATTAAGCATGCCAATTTACTCCCCCTCCCTTGCTATCTTCTCAGCCTCTGGTAACCATCATCCTATTTTCTCTCTTCTTAAGATCTAATTTTTGAGCTCCCACGTGTAAGTGAGAATATGCAATATTTGTATTTCTGTGCCTGGCTTATTCACTTAACGTTCTCCAGTGCCATCCATGTTGTTTCAAACAACAGAACTTTATTCTTTTATAAGGTTAATATTAGACTGTGTATATGTACTATATTCTTTTTATGCATCTGTTGATGGACACTTAGGTTAATTACATATCTTGGCTATTGTCAAGAGAACTGCAATAAACGTGGGAGTACAGATATCTCTTTAATGTACTGACATCCTTTCTTTTGTATATATACCCAGCAGTGGGATCACTGGATCTGAAAAAGATCTGAAATAGTTTTTATGATTTTATATAGCTGAGGAATTGATACATGATTTCTCCTTATATTTTCATTGCATTTTTTGATTGATGAGAAATAGCAAATTTTTTCTTAAATAACATACACTAACAAGGGGTCTGTTAAAATTATTTTATCTTCAGATTTGGTGTGGAAAATAATAGAGCAGGTATTCATTTTTCTTCATAAAACTGATATGACATTTCTCATTTTGGAAAAGCAGAAAAAAGGTCAGACCAATATATTATGTTCAAGAAGTAATTTTTGAATGCAAATACATCAAGAATTTCACAATATTCTTACTCTTCCAACTAAATAAACCTATTTGCTGAAAAATGCCAGATAAGTTAATTCAGTATTAATCCAATCCTTAAAACTGAGTCTGAGAAATAAAAGTGAATGAGAGATGATTTCTTCATTATTAAATTACACTTTCAAAATAAATTGATGATTGTTAATAAATATTTAAAATTTGAGTGCAATTTTCTCAATGTTCCAAAACCATCACTATATTAATCTCATGAAAGGATAAGAAATTCTATAATTTTATATTTTTCTGTGTGCGTGTGTGCGTGTGTGTGTGTTTTCTGTATCTATTCTATAATGTTTCAGAGGTAACAAAATTTTTCATCTACAAGGTTATATAATTCCTTTGGGCTTATGTTGAAGAGAATATATTTGGACTATCTTAGAGTATGCTACATGAAAGAAAAAGTTAGAAGAAGCAAAACTGCAGTTTCATAACCTGTAGCATTTTTTTTTTCTTTAAAAGATAGGAAACTTTTTCAAACACCCTTTAAATCAAAGAAATGTTTAGTGTGCATGACTACAGAAACCATTTATTACCAAAGTTAAACGTCCAAAGTGAGCTAAAATGACAGTTCAAAACCCTGTCAATTTAATAAACTTCAAAGTCTCTTGGAAGCAAAGAACCTTCGATAAAACTTTTCAGATGATCTTCTTTAATAGGACATTTACATACACATTCTGATTCCAGATGCATTTTAATTTGCTCTTAAAATATGAACCCTCTCCTTTGAAAGGTGATGTGTATACATAAAAATCAATTTTTCTTTTCCCAATTAATTTTATTAAAGCCTGATTTGAGGCAGCATTACTGACTGACTTGTCTTAAATGCACCATACTTAAATTAAATGGGAAAACCATTACTAATCAGGTTCAAATTGCATCTCTCTAAGAATAAGATTGCTTAGTTATAATTTCAAAACAGTCCCATTTGCAGATGGTGTCCTTAACTGTTCTCCATCTACTTCTAATTTTATCTTTTTCTCAGTGTCCCATGCTTTCATTTACCTAGAATTTCCTATACAACTTTTCTAATTTCATAAAGACACGTCGGATAATGACATGGATTTCCAGGTAATCTACATATAATTTACAAAAATAGAGAAAATTTTACTCAATTTTTCTAATGCATAGTGCCTAATTTCTTGCCTTTAATTGTATTAACTAATACATTTAATTCAATGATAGAAAAGGAAATGGGCAGCTGTGACTTAATAAGATTATCTCTAATATTTTTCTAATAAATAGTATTAAGGTTTTTGGCCTTAAGTATGAATATTTTAGTATTTTTAAATTAAACTTCAATTTCTAATTTACTGAGTGATTTTCAACAGAAATAAGTGTTGAATTTTGAGTCCTTTGCAAATTCAGCAAGGCTAATCATGTGATCTTCTTTCTCAATCTTATTAATATGGTATCGATATTAATTGATTTCCGAATATTGAATCATCTGCATGTTTAGAATAAATTACACTTGGCAAAGATGCATAATTTTATGTGATATTGCAGTCTGTTGGCTAATATATATTTCAGGTATTACATGCCTATCTATAAGTAAGTTTGTGCTATAGTTTTTCTGATCAAAGTTTATAACCTCTGAATATCTATAAATATACTACACTTACTGCATATAAAGTATTTGGAACATTTTAAGTATCATTATGCCTCTGGTCTTTTAAATTGTGTTGCACCTGTGATCTTTTTCTGGAATAGAAGTTTGGGGGAGTTTATCATCTACAGATGAAAACTATGAAAATAAAACCTAGAGTGAAAATATAATCAACCTGACCCAGACATAACTCATATGGTAGAATTAGCAAGCAATAATATTACAATAATTATTGTTAACATTACATTTTATATGTCAAGAAGACACAAGAAATACTAAGCATGTTAGTAAAAATGTGGAAGCAATAACAAAGCCCCAAAACAAACTTCTAGAGATGGAAATCACAATATCTAAGATAAAAAACATACACTGCCTAGAATTAACAAAAGATTAACAATTACAGAAAAAAAAATAGAAACTTGAAAACATAGAATTAGAAACAATACAAAATAAAACACAAAAGAAAAATAAAATCCAAAAAATAAACAAACAGCATCGGTGAGCTGTGTTACTTCAAATAACCTCATGTAGATCAAACTGGAGTTCCTTAAGGAGAAGAAAGAAATGGGATTAAAGGAAAAACATGTTTAAGTAAATATGGATGAAAACTTTATAAATTTGATAAAAATAATAAACTTATAAAGAAGCTATTACCAAAAAATATATAGAAAACATGTAAAAAACTACATTAAGCCACAGTGTAATAAAATAGCTTACAACCAATGGTAACGAGAAACTCGTAAAAGGAGCCAAGACACACACACACACACACACACACACACAACATTACACATACAGTAACAGAAAACAATGTAAGTCAGAAATAAAGGAAGGCAATATCTTTCCAATACTGAAAGGAAAGCAAACAAATAAACCTGCCAACTTAGAGCTGTATTTTTAGTAAAAACACTCTTCAAAAATAAAGGAAAAATAAAGACTTATTTTCAGACATACGACAGCTGAAATAATCACCCATTCACCTGTATCAGAAAAAAATACTGAATAAAAATCCTCAAACAGAAAGAAAACTATGACATCTGGAATAAAAAACACTGGAAACAGTGAACGTGGCGAAATATAAAATACTTTGTGTTTTATAAATCTCTATACATGATAATGGACTCATTAAATATAAAAAAACAATATTTTGTGATATTTCTAATATAGAGAAAGATAAAGTTTCTTATAAGCATGAAAGCCAGACAATGACAAAATGTACTATATTGTGTACAATATTCTTATAATATGTGTGATATGATATCATATTACTCAAATACAGGTTATGATAAATTAAAGGGCTATGATATATTATACAACCACTAAAATAACAAAACAAAGAATCACAGGCAATAGCAACAAAGATGGAAAGATAAAAAAAAAAATAGAATTGGCAAAATTATTTGTAACCAAGTAGAAAAAAGCATGAAAACAATGAAGAGGTGAGATGAATAGAAAACAAATATCATACTCATAGATTTAAACGCAAGCATATCAAAATGACATAAAATATAAACTCCAGTTTAAAGGAAAAGATGGTAATAATAATTTTACAAATACATTAATTGACCTGAATTTCAATTGGAAAAGCATCGCATTTCTAAGGAATACTGCCAGTGGGCAGAATCTGGTCTTTGGTGACTCTGCTGCTGCATATTGAGCAGTTTTCCAAAGAAGGCAGTCATCGTTTCCCAAGATAATTTCAGTGATTGGAATGCACTGAGTCCAAGGCAAAAAGTAAAGAGAAATATGTGAGGAAACTAATCAAATGAGCAAACGAAATACCAAAGCACTTAGAATGATGTCTGTCACATAAAACGAAGTGACATAGTTGTTGAAGTAAATGCATTTCCTCAAGATCAGTGTGACTAAAATGGCAGAAAAATGCACTTGAAATTGTTTGGTTCTTTTCTCATAGCTATTTTAACGTTGGCAAAATAAACTCAATGGTGCCTTTTGTTAATAAACACTTTTTAGGGAGGTATGCAGCCTAGGTGTGCTTTGAGATGTACTTCTATTTAATGAGGTAGTGAGATAGAGAAAGCACATCAGTGTTGTAGTGGTTTTAAAATAATATTTTCTTTCCAACTTTTATGATAGGTTTTACACTTCAGTAATATGTGAGCTTCCAAAAAGTTCCAGGAACCTTTATTTAGGATATTATGTGGGATATTGAGATAAATGACCAGTTTTTGAGGCATACATATGATTTCTTTCTGTTGATATTGAGTTGTGAGGTCAGCTTCATGGGAGTAATGCATCAATTTTTGCCAAGAAATCCTTAAAGAAGTAAATCATCTTTGGCAGCAAAGATTTAAAAGCCATCACTAAACTCTAGTGTTGTGGCAAGGTACTGCTAAACGGTGAGCTAATTGACAAGGATTTCTATAGCAGCTTCAGCTGAGTCAGTGTGATTTTTGGCACTTCCGGAAAGAGTAAGGCGTGAAAGAAATAATCTTTGGAACAAACTAAAAGTATCGAAATTTTGCTGTCCAAATTCTTGAAATTGGTACTAGCTTCTTCCTGCCTATGTGCCTTTATTCTCACTATTTTTTATGTCTGCCACTCCCCTAAAATCTTTTTGTGGTTTATTCCTTTATTCCATGTTTATTCCTACATGACTCTTTTCAAATTATCATCTCAGAAACACCTTGTGAACTCCAATTAACATTTCATGACTTACTCTGCTTTGTTTTTAATCATAGTCATTATCACTACTGGAATTTTGTTATGTTTTTTCCAATGGTATGTTGGTATATGATTCACTAGATCAAAAGCTTTATGAATATAAGAAAATTATCTTTCAATGACATATTTCCACTCTCCTATAAAGCTTCATATTCCATAATTAACAATAACAGTACTTTCTCCAATTTAGTTATTGAGAAAGTTCTTAGAATTTAACTTTTGTTTCCATTGATTTTGGTCTTGTCACAAAGGAGCTCTAAAGCCAGGCATGAATAATTAAGCCAGTGCAATGGAACTTGGATTGTCCTTAATAACAAGTCATCAGAATTTGGAGATTCCGTATGTGCGTAAAAAATAAAAAATGCTTTCATTATAATATATATTAGTAAGATATGGAAATAGTAGGAAGGGAAATCTGTTAAATTCTGATTTGTTTTTTCTCACAGTATGTCTGTTTCCTAGTTATTCTAATATAAAATCTTGATGCTTTATAACGTACCCTCATCGGTACCATCTTATTGTCATTTGTTATCCTTTACTGTGTAAGGGAGACTACTACACTGTTGACATTGGAGGACACCAGTGAGTTATATATACTTCCTGGTGCTTATTCTATGCTATAGTCCCTTCCTAATAAATGTGTGTGTGGTGTGAGATTTTCTGTATCCAATCAAATTCAGCAGAGATAACACTATATGTCTTCCAGTTCTAAGCCTTTAGAATCCTGGCAGCTTCTGCTGTCGGGTTTTTGGTAATGTAAGCATGCACGCAGGAAGTCTATCTACCCAGCTACAGGGACCGAGTAGAGAAATGTGGTGGCAAAGGCTTCGGAGAAGGAGGGATGCTGTGACTACCTGAAGAGAAAAAGGGGTGACTAGTATGAAGTACCTCAGGCTGCAGTAACAGATTACCACAAACTGGGTAGCTTAAAACAACAGAAATGTATTACCTCACAGTTTTGGAGGCTAGAAGTCCCAATCAGGTGTCAGCTGGGCTTGTTCCTTGTGGAAGCTGAAGGCAGAATCTGTTCCATGCCTCTCTTCTAGCTTATGGTGGTTACCAGCGATCTTTGGCATTATGTATAACACTCCAAACTCTGCCTCAGTCTTCAGTGGTGTTCTTCCCTTTGTGTCTCTTGTCCCTATGTAGAAATCTCTCTCTTTCTCTTAAAAAGATACCACTTATTGAATTTCCTCCCCCCCCCCCAGTCCAGGATGCCCTCATCCTATCTAGGTACGTCTTCAAGGACTCTATTCACAAACAAGCTCACATTCTGAGGTTGTAAGTGAACATGCATTGATAGGAATACTATTTAACACAGTACACCAGTCACCCAGTACACCAGTACACTGATTTCAGTTTTCCCCTTCCAGCTGAAAGAAGCAACACCATAATGGTAGCCCAGCTAATCTCAATCCATACTAAAGCATAATGATAGAAAATAAAAATGGTTGTTGGACTACACCTCTATTGGTTGCAGTTTTTTGCTATGCATCAGATTCTTGAGTAACACTATTGAGTAAAATACAGCAGGTTCTTGAGGAACATAATTTCGTTTAAGGTTGTTTCATTGTAACGTTAATTTAAAAAAAATCAGTTTCTGGCTGGGGCCACAGTCTATGTGGAGTTTTCTTGTTCTATGTCTGCATGGGTTTTCTCCGTTTACTCGGGTTTCCGAGTAAAACTGGCCAGGGGTGATTCCCAACTGGCATCCTGAGTCGCCTGAGATGGGCTCTGGCCACCTGAAACCCTGGACCACAATATTTCAGTCAATAATTCAGCTTACTTATTATTTATTTATTTATTTATTTATTTATTTATTTATTTATTTTTGAGACAGAGTCTTGCTCTGTCGCCCAGGCTGGAGTGCAGTAGCACAATCTTGGCTCACTGCAAGCTCCACCTCCCGGGTTCCCACCATTCTCCTGCCTCAGTGTCCTAAGTTGCTGGGACTACAGGCGCCCGCCACCATGCCAGACTAATTTTTTTTGTATTTTTAGCAGAGATGGGGTTTCACTGTGTTAGCCAGGATGGTCTCAATCTCCTGACCTCGTGATCCGTCCGCCTCAGCCTCCCAAAGTGCTGGGATAACAGATGTGAGCCACCGCGCCCGGCTCAGCTTGCTCTTTTTAATCTTTTAAAATGTATGTGCAGCTTTCATTTATTTTAATATTAGAAAAGATTTAGTCTTTACTTAGAAGTTTTGTGATGTTTTCGTGATTAGAAATATGCCCTGGGACATTACCTCTTCTTTAAATCATTTAGCCTATGACAAAATTGGTTTTGTTAAAAGTCATTTCACACCAAATTGAAGTTAAAGTTAGACTTCACTTGAAGTCTTTAACTTGATATTACCAGTCAATGACATTAAATGAGGATTTACTGTAATAGCAAAACTGGTTACTATTTCTCTACTCAATCCCTTATGGACTCATCTTGAGAGTTTATAAATATATGAATACATAAATAAACAAATGACAAAGTGAAAGAATGAACAAGGTCCCAGTATTTAACCTAAATATGTTGACTGTCTAGCAAAGATATTCTAAACAAAAGCACCACAGAGAAGCACTATTGAAAACAGAGGTTAACACAACCAGAGTTACTATTGTTCATGCTGGTCAATACAAGCCAATTTGTAAAGTCATCTGTTTGTGCTAGCTACATTTACTATTAAGGATTACAGTCAATTTTATATGTCCTTTTAAAAAAAGACGATATTGTTAGTCAATTTGAACTTTTACTTATCATTCCACTCTGCCAATGTTAGCTAGTGTTTATTTAATGTTGTTTTATAAAATGATGTATGACAATGCATCTTATTTACTTACAGTCATAACACTTAAATCAACAGTTTCAATTTTCCCTTTTATATATGAATATAAATTTCAAATAACTCTTCCCTGCCTCACCCTCCTGAAGCATTTTTGTACATGATAACTTCACATAAGTAATCTTTTCTTCAGTTTTCGTTGGTATGGGAGAGAGAATTCTTCATAAATTGTTTGTTTCAGCCACATGCCTGTAATTGTTTATTTATTTTGTTAACATTCTTTCTTTCTTTTAAAAATGTATTGAAGAGATTACCTTTTCCCTGGTGTATGTCCTTTGTACTTTTGTCAAAAATCATGTCTCTGTGATTGTATGGATTTATTTATGTGTTCTCTGTGCTTTTCTGTGTGTCTGTTTTTATGCCGGCACCATGATATTTTAGTGACTATAGCTCTGTAATATAATTTGAGATCATGTAATATTCCTCCTTCAGCTTTGCTCTTTTTAGTCAAGATAGCAAAATTAGTGGTTCCATATATGTGGATCTGTTACAGGATTTTTCAGTGCTGCTTCACCAGCCGGAAATCCCTGCAGCCACCATTACCTCTGTCTGGGGCATCACTCTTGCCTGCCAGATCTGCTCTACACGCTCAGACTGGCAGGCTGTGCCCGACTAGCTCCCCAGACCAATCCCGTGCATGCTGCAGGATCCACTCTCAGCCTGTAGTTGGACCGAATGTGCCACAAGTGGCTTCTGCTTTAGACACTAGCATCCAGATGAGGGGAATGTAGTGGCACCCAAAAACTCAGAATGCAGCAACCAAGGAGCTCCAAGATGTGTTATAGCTCTCACCTGGAAAATCCCAAGGTCTGAGCCCCCCAAGAAATGCTGTGGCTTTTATGAGCCAGCCAGGAGGGAATGATGCCCAGCAGCTTTGCTTCACACATGCAGCTTGGCAAATTGGGGTGTGTTACAACTCTCATTCCCACCACCCACAGCTCAGTAGATGGGGACATGTTACAGCCCTTGTTCCTGCCTCTGACAGCTTGGTGCATTCCAGGTTCTTGTCTTGCAACCAAGAGGAATGGTGTAGGCAAACACTGGAGAGTGAACAAGGCAGAGAGGAATTTTATTGAGCAACCAAAAAGCTCTCAACACAAGAGAGGACCCAAAGTGAGTAGCCTTCTGTGTGAAAGGCAGCCTGAAAGCAGGTAGCCAACCATGAGGCTGAGTCCAGGGTTTTTATGGGCTCAGAATTGGGGAGTGCATGGTGATTGGTCTATATGTGGGCATTTGGTTGGTTAAAAGGGACCCAGAAAGTTATCACTGCAGTCATGAACTCTACCTGGAGCTTGTAGCTCATTTTTCAGGCTTTAAACTGTCTTTGGCTTGAAGGTCAAGTTTTGCCTGGGACCCATCCCTGTCTGCCTAGGAATTGGTCTGTCTCCTTCACTATCAGTTCCATATATACTTTAGAATTATTATTTCTATTTTTGTGACAAATGTCATTGGTATTTTGATAAGGATTGCACTGAATCTGTAGACTGCTTTAGAGTATGAACATTTTAATAATATTGATCATTCCAATCCATAAACATGGAATATCTTTACTTATTTTATGTTCCCTTCAATTAATTGCATCAATGTAATTTTCATTGTAAACAATTTGTCTTCTTTGATTAAGTTTATTCCTAGGTTTTTTGTTTTTTTTTTTTTTTGGTAATTATTGTAAATAGACTTAATTTATTGAAATCTCTTTCAGATTTTCACTGTTGGCATGTAGAAATGCTACTGATTTCATATGTCAACTTTGTATCCTGCAACTTTAATAAATTTGTTTATCAGTTCTAATAGTTTATTTTGTGGAGTCTTAGGTTTTTTCAAGTATATGAGTATATTATCCACAAACAATGATAATTGACTTCTGTCTTTCCAGTTTGAAAGCCCTTTATTTCTTTCTCTTGTCTGATAGCTTTGACTGGGACTTCTAGCACTATGTTGAATAGTAGTGGGAAAAGTGGGCATTCTAGTCTTGTTTCAGATCTTAGAGGAAAAGCTTTCAGTTTTTCCCAATTTAGTATGATGCTAGCTGTGGGCATGTCATATATGGCTTTTATTTTGTTGAGGTATATTCCAGTTCCAGATTTTTGAGGGTTTTTATCATGAAAGGATGTTGAATTTTATCAAATGTTTTTTCAGCATCAATTGAAATGGTTATATGATTTTTGTCCTTTATTCTATTTATACAATGTATTACATGATTTATTAGTATAGGTTGAAACATTCTTCCATCCTAGAGATAAATCCCACTTGGTCATGATGAATAATATTTAAATGTTTTGTTGAATTCAGTTTACTGTTATTTTAATGAGGATTTATTCATCCAGTATTCATCAGGGATATTGACATCTTTGTCTTGTTTTGGAATCATGGTAATACTGGCCTGTTAGAATGAGTTTGGAAGCATTCCCTCTTCCTTTATTTTTTGGGATAATTTGAGTAGGTTTGGTATTAATTCTTCATTAAATGTGTGGTAAAATTCAGCAGTGAAGCCATCAGGTCCTGAGCTTTTCTTTGCTGAAAGACTTCTCACACCTTTGATATCATTACTTGTCATTAGTCTGCTCCAGTTTTAGATCTCTTCATGGTTCAGTCCTGGTAGGTTGTATGTGTCTAGAAATTTATGCATTGCTTTTAGGTTTTGTGACTTATTAGCACATAACTGCTCATCGTAGCCTCTAATTATTTTTTGAATTTTGGTACTGTTGGTTGTAGTGCTGCTTTTTCATCTCTGATTTTATTTATTTTGGTGTTCTCTTGCTTTTCTTGTTGGGATAAAGGTTTGTTGATTTTGCTTATCTTTTTAGAAAAAGAAATTTTCATTTCATTGACCTTTTGTATTTTTTTTTCTGTTTCAGTTTCATTTATTGCTACTTAGATCTTTATTACTACTTTTCCTCTACTTATTTTTGGCTTATTTTGCTCTTTTTTTTTTTCTAGTTATTGGGGACTTATCATTAATTTGTTTATTTGAAGTTTTTTCTACTTTTTTGATGTAGAGACATATTGTTAGAAACTTTCCTCTTATTACTGCTTTTGCTGTATTCCATACATTTTGTTATGCTGTGGTTCCATTATTATTTGTTTCAATAAATTTTTAAATTTCATCCTTAATTTCTTTATTGAACCACTGGTCATTCAGGAGCATAGTGTTTAATTTGCATGTGTTTGTACAATTTCAATAATCTTCTTTGTTGTTGATTTCTAGTTTTATTCCATTGTGATCAGAGAAGCTAATAGATACAATTTCCAATTTTTTAAAATTTTTATTTATTTGTGTCCTAACTTATAGTGTATACTTGAGAATGATTCGTATGGTGAGGAGAAGAATGTTGATTCTGCACCTACTGATAAAATGTTCTGTAGATATCTATTAGGTCCCTTTGTTCTGTAGTGCAGATTAAATCTGATGTTTCTTTGTTGATTTTCAGTCTGGATGATCTTTTTAATGCTGAAAGTGAGGTCTGAAAACCTCCATCTTTTATTGTATTGGAACTTGTCTGTCTCTCTTTAGCTATAATAATGTTTGCTTTACATATCTGGGTGCTACAGTATAGGGTGCATATATATCTACAAGTGTTTTGTTCTCTTGATGAATTTCTCTCTTTTTATTTTATAATGATATTTATCTCTTTTTATAGTTTTAACCTTAAAATGTATTTTGTTTCATATAAGTGTATCTATTCCAGCTTTTCACAGTTGTAATCTATTTTGTCTTATATAAATATATCTACTCCTGATCTTTTCTTACTTCCATTTGCATAGAATAACTTTTTCCATCATTTTATTTTCAGCCTATGTGTTTCTTTATAGGTGAAGTATCTTGTAAGCAACAGTTTGTTGGATCTTGCTTTTTTATCCATTCTATCACGTTACGTTTTTGAGTAGTTTAGTTCATTCACATTGAATGCCAGTATTGGTAAGTAAGGACTTATTCCTGTGATTTCATTAGTCATTTTTTGGTTGTATTGTGATCTTCTCTTCCTTCTTTCATTTCTTCCTGACTTCCTTTCAGGACATGCAATTTTCTCTGATGGCATATTTTAATTTCTTGCTTTTTATCTTTTGTATATTAGTTGTATTTTTTTATTTAAGGTTACTATGAACAATTAAAATAACATCCTATATTATTTTAAACGGACAAGAACTGTATACTTATTATATAAACAAATAGCCAAACTAACAAATAAGCAGAGAGTAAACTAATAAAAACTCTACACTTTAACTTCATCCCCCTGCCCTTTTTGTTGTTTCTATTTATATTTTATAATGCTGTCTATGTCTTGAAAAGTTGTTGTAATTATTTTTCTCAGGTTCATTGTTCAATTCAAGATCTGAGTACTTTACACACAGTTATAGTACTATAAAATTCTGTGTTTTTGTGTACATTCTAATACCCAAAATTTTGTACCATCAGATTATTTCTTATTGCCCATTAACATCGTTTTCTTTCAGATTGAAGAACACTAGCATTTTTTCATTTCTGAGAGATCAGGTCAGGTGTTGATGAAATATCTCATCTTTTGTTTGTCTAGGAAACTATTTCTCCTTCATGTTAGAAGGATATTTTCCTGAGATATACTTGTATTAGTCAGGGTTCTCTAGAGGGATGGAACTAATGGAATGTATGGATGGAACTAATGGAATGCTTGTATTAGTCAGGGTTGTCTAGAGGGTTGGAACTAATGGAGAGAGAGAGAGAGAAAGAGAGAGAGAGAGAGAGTTTAAGTATTAACTCTTACAATCACAAGGTCCCATTATAGGCTGTCTGCAGGCTGAGGAACAAAGAGAGCCACTCCAAGTTCCAAAACTGAAGAAGTTGGAGTCTGATATTCAAAGGCAGGAAGCATCCAGCATGGGAGAAAGATGTAGGCTGGAAGGCTAGGTCAGTCTCTCTTTTCACATTTTTCTGCCTGCTTATATTCTAGTTACAACTGATTACATGGTGCCTACCCAAATTAAGGGTGGGTCTGCCTTTCCCAGCCCACTGACTCAAATGTTAATCTCATTTGGCAACACCCTGACAGACATACCCAGGACCAATACTTTGCATCCTCCAAGCCAATCAAGTTGATACTATTAACTATCACAATCCACCCCTCGTCAATTTGAACCCATATACATCTCCTGAGATCATACATAATCTTCAAATAAAGACAATAACGAGGTCATAATTACACCTAACATAATACAACTATCAATCATACAACCAGAAGTTCACCAACCCCCAACCCAAATACTATTACATAAAGTTAACAGTACTTAAATTCTGATGTGAAGTCAAGAAATCTTATGTCACATGATAAAGGAAAAATAATAAAATAAAATGGAGATTTTTTTTTTTTTTAGTACAAGTATATACATACATAAGCCTGTTCTTGACAAAATAAGGAGGAAATACAATGACTACAGTCCTCATTTCTGTGGCTGGTCACGTGGTCCTAGCTGGTATTGATGAGAACCTTCTTCTACTACACAATCTGTATTTTCTTTACCTTCAGCAAGCATCTCAGAAGGTTTTGTTTTGTTTTGTTTTGTTTTGTTTTCCTGGTGAAGTGACTGAAACCTTCATTCTTGAAGTGTCTGGGTCATTTGTAGTCCTGCCTGGATTGGGCTGTTGTAGTTTCCAATTGACCTTAATCCAGGGCATAGCAATAATAAAAGATGCCCTAATGGATCTCCTGTATTCCATGCAAACTTTTCCTTACTTCTGTTGTGGTGTAGTAGACTGATTTCATCTTGATAGTCTGGGTCAATCACCCTAACCAACACTATAATTCCCTTCTTAGCCAGTTGACATAAAGATAGGAGGAGCCCAAAGTGTCAAGGCAATCTTAACTTCCAGTTTAATGGAATTGTTGTTGTATCTCCAGGTGGCAGCAAGCCTCCCTATGGAACTAAGATATCTAGGCCAGCAGAATGCAATGTTGTAGGAATGGATCACTAAGGATAATGGTGTGTGTTTCCACTTCCCCTTCCACCCCTTGATTCCTGGACCCATAAATCCTGGCTATGGGAGAAAAAATACCATATATTGGACACTAATTCGGAGCATGTAAGGCCTTCAGGAGAACTTTGCCCAGCACTGCAAAGTACTGTCATCTAGTTGACATTGTAATTGTGACTTCACAAGGCCATTCCACCTTTTGTTTGATCAGTTCAGCTGCTTCAGGACGATGGGGAACATGGTAAGACCAGTGAATTTCATAAGCATGAGCTCACTTCATCACTTCTTTTTTTTTTTTTTTTTTTTTTGAGACGGAGTCTCGTTCCGTCGCCCAGGCTGGGGTGCAGTGGCCAGATCTCAGCTCACTGCAAGCTCCGCCTCCCGGGTTTACGCCATTCTCCTGCCTCAGCCTCCCGAGTAGCTGGGACTACAGGCGCCCGCCACCTCGCCCGGCTAGTTTTTGTATTTTTTAGTAGAGACGGGGTTTCACCGTGCACCATGTTAGCCAGGATGGTCTCCATCTCTGACCTCGTGATCCACCCGTCTCGGCCTCCCAGAGTGCTGGGATTACAGGCTTGAGCCACCGTGCCCGGCCACTTCATCACTTCTTTAGACGTAAAGTAAGTTCTTTGGTCAGAGGAAATGCTATGTGGAATACCATGATGGTGGATAAGACATTCTGTGAGTCCACAGATGGTGGAATTGGGAGAAGCATTTATTGCATGTAGGATAGGCAAATCCATATCCATAGTGTGTATTCCAATGAGGACAAACCTCTGTCATTTCCATGATGGAAGAGGTGCAATATAATAAATCTGCCATTAGGTACCTGGCTGGTCACCCCAGAAATGGTGCCATATTGAGGGCTTAGTGTTGGTCTCTGCTGCTGGCAAACTGGTCATTCAGCAGTGGTTGTAGCCAGGTCAGCGTTGGTGAGTGGAAGTCCATGTTGCTGAGCTCATGCATAATCTTCATCCCTGCCACCATGGCCACATTGTTTGTGGGCCCACTAGGTGACGACAAGGGTGACTGGGGAAAGAGGCTGAGTGGTGTCCACAGAATGGGTCATTCCATCCCCTTGGTTATTAAAATCCTCCTTTGCTGAGGTCACCCATTGGTGAGCACTCACATGAGATACAAATATCTTCACAGTTTTTGACCACTCAGAGAGGTCCATCCACATACCTCTTCCCAAAATTTCCTTGTCATCAATTTTCCAATTATGTTTCTTCCAAGTCCCTGACCATTCATTGGCTACAGCCCATGAATCAGTATATGATTGCATATCTGGTCATATCTTCTTTCATGCAAAGTGCACAACTAGGTGCACTGCTCAAGGTTCTACCCACTGGGGAGATTGACCTTCACCGCCATCTTTCAGCAATGCCCTAGAAAAGGGCTGTAGTGCTATAGCAGTCCACTTTTGAGTGGTGCCTGCCTATTGTGCAGAATCATCTGTGAACCATGCCCTAGCCTCCCTCTGTCAATTGATTATAACGAACTCCCCATGAAGCCACCAGTGCAGCCTGGGAGAGAGAAGGCAGAGTGGCAGGAGTGGAGACTATGGGCATTTAAGCCCCTTTCTCACATAACTTACTTGTGCTTTCAGGACCTGCTCTTGATCACCTATATACCACTTACTTTTGATGATGGAATGCTGATGCACATGACCCACTTTACAGCTAGATGGGTCACAAAACACCCAGTTCATGACAGGCAGTTCAGATCACGTGGTGACTTGATGACTCACCATCAAATGTTCTGTATTCACTAAAGCTCAGTGGCAGGCCAAGAGCTGTCTGTCAAAAAAAAAAAAAAAAAAAAAAAGAGTATTTATCTGCAGTAGATGGAAGGGACTTGCTCCAAAATCCTAGAGGCTTCTGCTGTGATTCATCTGTGGGGGCCTGCCAAAGGCTTCAAACAGAATCCCTATCTGCCACTGACACCTTAAGCATCATTGGATCTGCTGAGTCATATGGCCCAAGTAGCCAAGCAGCTTGCATAGCAGCCTGGACTGGTTGCAGAGCCTTCTCCTATTCTGGACCCCACTCAAAACTGTCAGCCTTTTGAGTCACTCTATAAATGGGCTGAAGTAACCCCCCAAAATGAGGAATGTGTTTTCTCTCAAATCCAAATAGACCCACTAGGCATTGTGCCTCTTTCTTGATTGTAGGAAGGACCAAAAGCAGCAATTTATCCTTTTCCCTAGAAGTAATCTCTAGATAGGCCCCACAACACTGAACCCTAGAAATTGTACTGAGGTAAAAGGTCCCGGAATTTTAGTTTATTTCCCATCCTCTGGCAAGCAAGTGTCTGGCCAAAAAGTCCACTGTGTTTGCTACTTCTTGCTCACTGGATCCAATCAACATAATGCCATCAGTATAATGGGCTTTTGTGGAAGCAAAACATGATTAATGTCTCTTTGAATAAGATTATGACACAAAGCTGGAGAGTTGATACAGCCTTGAGATAGGGCAGTAAAAGTATATTGCTGGCCTTGCCAGCTAAAGACAAGTGCTTCTGTTGGGTCTTATGAACAGGAATGGAGAAAAAGGCATTTGCCCAGCTAGTGGAAGCATACTGGGCCCCAGGAGATGTTTTAATTTGCTCAAGCAATAAAACCACATCTGGTACAGCAGCTGCATTTGGAGTCACCACTTGGTTAAGCTTACCATAATCCACTGTCAAATCACCACCTCTGCATCTTTCAAGTCCTTGATGGTGGCACTAATCTCTGCAGTCCCTCCAAGGATGCAATAGTGTTTTTGATTTACTATTTTCCTAGGTAGAAGCAGCTCTAATTGTTTTCATTTGGCCTTTTCCACCATAATAGCCCTCACCCTGCCAGTCAGAGTCAATGTGGGAGTTCTGTCAGTTGCTAAGTACAACTATGCCAATTTTGCATTCTGGCACTGGGGAAATGACCACTGGATTAGTGCTGGGGCGCACTGTAAGTCAAACCTGAGCTAAAACTCCATTAATTACGTGACCTGCATAAAGCTCTACTTTAACTGGAGGACCACAATGATGTAGTAGGTCCCATGGAATCAATGTCAGTTCAGAGCCAGTGTCCAGCAGTCTCCAAAATATCTGATCGTTTCCGTTTTCCCAATGCAGAGTTACCCTGGTAAAAGGTCTGAGGTCTCCTTGGAGTAGGATGGGAGAAATATTAACAGAATAAATTGTCAGTAATGTAGTGGGGTTCTTCCACAAGGGGACACAGCCTCCTTTTCATTCAAGGGGTTCTGGGTCTGTAAATTGCCTCATGTCTGGAAATTGATTGAGGGGGTGTGATTCTCTGTTCTTATAATTCAAAGTAGTCTTTTGTCCATTCGACCTAGAATTTTTCTGTTTATATAAATTAAGAATGAATACAGTAGGCTTCCTATCAATTTCACTTCTAGGAAAACTGTGATTAATTAGCCAATGCCAGAGCTCTACACAAGTCAGACTATTCTAAATGCCGCTTTGCCTTTGCTATCCACTATGGTAGCAATGTTCACCTTGCCACTGATGGTCGAGTGCCGCCATTTGGCCCCTGCCACCTCAGGATCTAATTATTCCCATTGTATTTAAATTTTGTAGTTGAGTGAATACGGTTTCCACTATTAGACCTGACATACAGAGAAGATCAATTACAGGGCTCTTCAAAGATGGAGATGCTGCCTGCCATCACAAATCTATTTTTGCAAGGCATTTGTCAAAGGTATATCTTCTGGACCCTCCTAGCTGGGATGGGTAGGTCTAAAGTGACTAATCCATCCTATCATCACAACCTCCCTAAGCCTTTGTATCTCTTCCTCTACATTAAATTAAGGCATTTCCAGCTTGCTCATAGTGGTCCATCTTTTAATCCTCATTTCAGCTAACCAAGCAAATAAACTATTAAAACCTTTTTTTTAACTCCCCTACCTGCAATATTAAATGCAGAATCCCTACTTGGTGGGTCCAAATCAATAAATTCAGTCTGATCCAACTCTATGTTCCTTCCACCATTATCCCACACCCTTAATATTCATTCTCATGTCTGTTCTTGCGATTTCTGTTTATATAAATTAGAAAATTCAAGCAGTTCTTCTGGAGAGTAGCACACCTCCTTATGGGTCACACTGAACCTCATCTCTAGGGTCCCAACAGGACTTTCATCTAGTTATTCGTCTGGAAGCAAATAGGGGTGTTGAGGGTGATCCTGAGGAGAATCAACATTGTCTTGCCTGGTGACTGCCTCAGGGAAGGCCATCACTGCTGCCTCAGGAAGCGCAGGGTTTATCTCCTCAGACAAAGTGGAAAGGCTGATGGCAGCATGGGTCAGGGAGCGAATGTTGCCACCACTGGGGATGGGGAAGCTGTTCCTTTGGCAAAGGGTTCATCAGAGTTTACGAACTCAGTGTCCCCAACATCACCAGGGTCCTCCTACATGTCCCCATTCCAAGTTGCAGGGTCTCATTCTTTTCCAGTCAGTGCCCTCACTTTAACACCTGGCAAGGCTGTGCATGCACTTTTCACTGCAGGTGAGCCACTCACATAATAACAGCTTGTGTCTGTTTTTCCACAATTTCAGCTCTTTCTCTACAGGAGGTAAGATCTTACTCAGGGCAATCTTAGCAGATTTGAGGCTCAGTATCTACTTCTGAAGCTGGGCGATAAGAATCCCTGAGTTCATAAATCTTTTTCATCACTTTATCTACTGAACTTGGGAGCAACCAATCAGCTTCATTATGTTCCTTGGTTCTCCACATATGGTCAAAGGTGCTATGTATAGAGTTACTAAACTCCTTGCCTCTTACAAGTGATCAGTCAGGAGTATCAAATGTATTTATTTTGCATAACTCTCTAAACAGTTCACATCAAGGACTATCAGTGTTCTCCATACTATTAGAAGTAGACTCCTTAGTATTTTGGGTCTATTCATATTAAGCAGTGAACTCCAGAAACCCCCAAACCAATGAAAGAACTCCATCCTTAATATTCTGTTCCTCTATAATCAGTTCTGGTGCCACAATTTATTTTAATCAGGGTTCTCTAGAGCGATGGAACTAATGGAATAAATATATATGTAAAGGGGAGTTTATGAAGTCTTCACTCACACAATCACAAGGTCCCACAATAGGCTCTCGCAGGCTGAAGAGCAAAGAGAGCCCAAAATGAAGAACTTGGAGTCCAATGTTCGAAGGCAGGAAGGATTTAGCTTGAGGAAAGGTGTAGGCTGGGAGATTAAGTCAGTCTCTCTTTTCACCTTTTTCTGCCTGCTTACACTCTAGCCATGCTGGTAGCTGATTGAATTTTACCCTCCAGATTAAAGGTAGGTCTGCCTTTCCCATCCCACTGATTCAAATGTTAATCTCCTTTGTCAACACCCTCACAGACACATCCTCTATGAATACTTTGTACCCTTCAACCCAATCAAGTTGATCCTCTGTATTAACCATCACAGTACAGTTCTAAGATAAAGGGTTATTTTTCATCAGCAATTTAAATATATCTTTCCAGGCCAGGCATAGTGGCTCATGCCTGTGATCTTAGCACTTTGGGAGGCTGAGGCAGGCAGATGACCTGAGGTCAGGAGTTTGAGACTAGCCTGGCGAACATTGTGAAAACCCATCTCTACTAAAAATACAAAAATTAGTTGCGTGTGGTGGCAGGTGCCTGTAATCCCAGCTACTCAGGAAGCTAAGGCATAGAGAAATGCTTGAACCGGGGAGGCAGAGGTTTCAGTGAGCTGAGATTGTTCCACTGCACTCCAGTCTGGGCAACAGAGCAAGACTCAAAAAAATAAAATAAAATAAAGTTAATAAATAAATTAATTAATTATTCTACCATCACCTGGCCTGGAAGGTCTCCACTTAAAAGAGTGCTAACAGATATATGGAGTCCTTTTGTATGTTATTCATTTCTTTTCTCCTGCTGCTTTTGGGATCCTTTCTTTGTCCTTAAACTTTTGGAGTTTGATTATTAAATGTCTTGAGATAGTCTTATTCGGGTTAAAGTTGCTTGGTATGCTATAACCTTCTTGTACTTGTATATCATTCTCTAGATTTGGGAAGTACTCTGCTATCATTTCCATCAATAAACTTTCTCCCAAGCTCTCCCTCTCTACTCCTTTTTAAGGTCAATAACTCTTAGGTTTGCCCTTTTGAAGCTATTTCAAGATCTTGTAGGCATGCTTCATTCTTTTTTCTTCTTTTGTCTCTTCTGACCGTGTATTTTCAAATAGCCTGTCTTCAAGGTCGTTAATTGTTTCTCCTGCTTGATTGATTTTGCTTTAAGAGACTTGACACATTCTTTATATGTCCTTTGCATTTTTTGGCTTCAGAATTTCTGCTTGATTCTTTTAAGTAATCTCAGTCTCTTTATTAAATATATATCACATGACTCTGAATTCTTTCTCTGTTTTATCTTGAATTTTTTAAGTTTCATCAGAACAGCTATCTTGAATTCTTCGTCTGGAAGGCTATATACCTCTGTCTTTCTGGGATCAGTTACTGTTGTCTTATTTAGTTCATTTGGTAAGAACATGTTTTCCTGGATCACTGTGATGCTTGTGGATGTTTTTCAGTATCTGAACCTTGAAGAGTTAAGCATTTATTGTGGTCTTTGCAGTCCAGACTTGTTTGTACCCATCCTTCTTTGGAAGGGTTTCCAAGTATTGGAAGGGACTGGAGTGTTGTAATCTAAGTCTTTGGTCACTGCAGCCATATCTGCATTAGGGAATACCCCAAGCCCAGTAATACTGTGGCTTTTGCAGTCTCACAGAGGTACTGTTTTGGTGGTCTTGGGTATGATCCAGGAGATTTCCTGGAACATAAAAAAAGAGACTTTCGTTCTTTCTACTTACTTTCCCCCCAAAAAGAGTCTCTCTCTCTCTTTCTCTTTGCTGAGCTTTCTAGAACTGGAGGAGGGGTGACACAATGGGGACTGTGCTGGGTCAGACCTGAAGAAAGTACAGTACTGGGTTTCACTCCAGGCTTATGACAACCACTGCCTGCCTGATGCTGAGGTTTCCTCAAGGCCCAGGGGCTCTACAATCGTCAGGTGGCAAATCCAGCTGGGCTTCTATCCTTCCTTCAGGGCATGAGCTCCCTGTAATCCCAGGTGGGTCCAGAGATTCCATCCAGGAGGCAGGGTCTGGAGTCCAGAACTTTAGGAATCTACCTTATGCTCCATTCTACTGCAGCTGATCTGGCATCCAAATGGCAAGACAGAGTCCTTCTCCCTCTTCTCTCTCCTTTCTCAAGCAGAGGACTTTCCCCTGTGGCTACTACTGACTCAGGATCAGTACAAGTACTGCTTGGATACTGGCAATATTTACTTAAGGACCAAGGGCTCTTCTTTCAGCTTGTTGTAAATGCTGCCAGAACTAAATGTCTTTCTTTAGGGAACTAGGCTTCCCTCTGGCTCAGGGCAGATACGGAAATCTCATAAAGGAGTCAAGACCTGGAATAGGTGACCCCAGGTGCCTGCTTGGTGATCTCAAACTGTGGCCAAACTGATACCCAAGCTGCAAGACAAAGTCCCCTTTACTCTTCCCTTTCTTTTCCTTAAGCATAAAGAGTTCTCCCCATAGCCACCACAGCTGGGAACGTGCTGGGTCACTCCTGAAGTCAGCATGGTTCTGAGTCTACCCAAAGCCAGCATGGAGTACTGCCTGGCTATCACTGCTGATTACGCAGAGCCCAAGGGCTCTTTAGTCAGCAGGTGTTCAATACTTCAGGACTGAATTCTTCCCTTCAAGGCAAGCAGCAGGTTCCCTTCTGGCCGGTGGTATGTCAATAAACGTAATTTTGGAGCTAGTGCCTGGATAGCAGGCCTCAGGACTCTGCCTAGTGCCCTATTCTATTGAAGCTGGTCTGGTACTGAAAAGGCAAGACAAAGTCCTCTTTACTCTCCCTATCCTCTCATCAAGTAAAAGGAAACAGCCTCCTCCAGAGCTGTGAGCTATGCTCCCTGGGGTTGGGGGAAGGTCACACGAGCAATCCCTGGGCTGCCCCAGCTGGTTTCTCACTAGGTCATGTGCAGTGGAAGTCCACTGGCTCTGAGCACAGCACAGCACCAGGACTCGCCCAGGAATTGCGGTGTCTGTGGCCTAGACTGCCTTTCAAATGTGTCCAGGACCCCAGAGTACTGTAGTACACGGTGGCAAAGCTTGGAAGAACTCGGGTTCCAATCACTGAGATGGATGATCCACCTCTAGCTAGGGATGTTTTAAATGCTCCCTTTGTGAGCACTGGTTGAGTTCTTCCCTCGTTGCTTTTTTCTGTGACAGGGCAGCACTGAATCATTGAAGGTTCACAATCACTGGGCTCCCCTTTCCCAAAACGCACAGATCCTGTGTACCAGGTGGCTGTCGCTGGGGGACTGCGGGGGGATTACTGTGAGTGATTCAAAACTGCCTTTCCTACATTCTTCAGTGCGCTTTCCTTAACATAATATTAAAACCAGGTACTTTCATTGCTCACCTGATTTTGGGTTCTTATGAAACTTTTTTTTGCATGTAGATAGTTGTTAAATTTGGTGCTCCTGCAAGGGGGCAGTTGCTGGGGGCTTCAGTTCAGACATGTTGCTCTGCCTCTCCTCAATATCATATTTTTAAAAACTTAAACTTCTGGCCGGGGGCGATGGCTCAAGCCTGTAATCCCAGCACTTTGGGAGGCCGAGACCGGTGGATCACGAGGTCAGGAGATCAAGACCATCCTGGCTAACATGGTGAAACCCCGTCTCTACTAAAAAATACGAAAAACTAGCCGGGCGAGGTGGCGGGCGCCTGTAGTCCCAGCTACTCGGGAGGCTGAGGCAGGAGAATGGCGTGAACCCGGGAGGTGGAGCTTGCAGTGAGCTGAGATCTGGCCACTGCACTCCAGCCCGGGCGACAGAGTGAGACTCCGTCTCAAAAAAAAAAAACACTTAAACTTCTAAAATTTTATAATTAGAAAAAAACCTAACCTTATGAATCATTTCAAGAACTGAGTTTTAATCTGTTTATTTTTATATTTATTTTTTAATTGGTTTATTTTAAAAAGAGTTGTTGGTTTAACCATAAAACCATGAACTTTTTTTCCCCAGACTCATGATTAACCTTCCCTGCAAAAGAAAAAAAAAGATTGACATAACTATTTTATCAATTTTACTAAAATAATCATCTCATTTTAAATAATTTTGTGGAAATAAATAAGTTGATAAAATTTTAGATTTCTCAAAAATAATATGCCTGATTCAATATAATTGACTGGAATTCAGGTAGAAGATTTTACAAAAGAATACTCAACCTTTATTCTTTTCTTCTAACAACACATTTTTATCTACTGTATAACTGTATTGATGAAGATAATTTAATTTCTACTCTATCAAAATTATATTGTAGTTTTCTTCTTCACTTTTTTTTTTTTTTTTTTTTTTTGAGATGGAGTTTTGCACTTGTTGCCCAGGCTGGAGTGCAGCAGTGCGATCTCGGCTCACTGCAACCTCCACCACCCGGGTTCAAGCCATTCTCCCATGTCAGCCTCCTGATTAGCTGGGATTACAGGCATGCACCACCATGCCCGGCTAATTTTATATTTTTAGTAGAGACGGAGTTTCACCATGTTGGCCGGGCTGGTTTCAAATTCCCGAACTCAGGTGATGCTACCACCTTAGCCACACAAAGTGCTGGGATGATAGGTGTGAGCAACCATGCCTGGCCTCTTCTTCACTTTAAAATACATATGCCATGAGTATCAGTTATTCATTTTATATATGTTAGATTTGCATATGAAAAGGTTTAGAAAGTAGCTACTTGATTCTCTAGAAATGTACACATGAATGTGTTTTGTCCTCTTAGGAATAGAACGATTTTGTGAAAACAATAAGATATAATTTTATTTTATTCTCTACCCTGACTTTTTTTAAAATCATCTTGCTTGGCTATATTACACCATTCTTTCTGACCTTCAGTCTAAAAGAAAAATAAAATTAATTTTATTGTGAATAAATTGCTAAAGTCATATGTAGATATAGATCTGAAATTTCACTAATGTGCTTTAACTTTCTTTATTCAAGCAGAGGTTGTGTTCCTTTTATTATTCTTTTGAATCACATAAAATCACCAAACACAACTATTAAATGTAATAGCTGTACACATTAGAAATTCAAGGTTGAAGTAACTAGAATGAAACAGCAGATTTTAAAGGAACAAGACTGTCACTTAGTGTCAATGTTACAATTCCATTTATCAGCTCCATTAACTTAATGGCTAAAAAAAAAAAAATTCTTCATACTTGCTTCTCCCTGGTGCATATTCGCTCTCATACACATCTAAACTAATGCTAATAGAGAGTAAAGTGATGCTATCAGCATTCTTTTATGTAGCTTTTATTGTTTTCCATAAAATTCTGTCACTGAGATAAAACTAATGATTTTATACATCTGGCCCAGCCATACAAACTCCAATTTTTACTTTTCTAATTTTCATTCAAACCTTCTTTTCCACTCCTATAACTTAGTGTACTTTTGTGTCATGAAAGTTGAAATATCAAAGAGTCAAAAATCTCATCAAAGAAAAACAGGTGCTTCACCACTTTTTGATTGTAGATCTTCATACGAACCATTTTAGATTACTATTTACCTCTCCAGTCCTCATTTATATCGCAGCCAGCCACACAATAGACTTTCTGGTATTTAATGCTGAAAAACCCAATTGGTGACGTGTCGTAAAATTTTACTGCTTGTCTCAGTTAAAAAGGGACCAATTTCTAAACCTACTTTGCAGTTGAAAAGTTCAACCTGTATCTGCTTAGCCAGCTTTAATTCCAGAATAGGTGTCTTTCCTCAGAGAGGAGAAACGCTGAGGCATCAAGCTCTTTTTAGCAATCCCTTGTGCAAGCTGATTTGCCTGCTGATGTTCAGGCATTTTTTCCCACTGCCAGGGAGTTTAGATTGTTTCATTTATAAAGAACCTTACCTGATAAATGTGCCAATAACTTACTACCTCTTTCTGGCTTTGCCAATTTCTTTCTGTATTCATTTATACACATTAAGTGTACAATATTATCACTCAGCTATATACCTTATAAATTGCATGAAATCTCTTGAGAGTCCTGATCTAGAGTATTTGAGTAATATGCATAAATTGATTTTGACATGTAGCTAATTGACACAAATCAGTATGTCACACTTGTAGGTACCTGATTATGGAGATAATTATCTCAACTTCTCTAATGCACAGTTCTTTTAGTGTACACATATATTTCTAAAATGCTTAACTATAGCCATAGTCTCTGTCGTTTTGCTTTATAGGCATTCATATATGTTAAAGATATAAAAATAATTAAAGAAAGCCACTTATATCTCCCTCATCTTTCTTCTTACATTGGGATACACAGTTTGTTAACTTTTTGAGGGCTCAGGCTTATTTATTGTTTTCTCGATTCAAGTTTTCACAAAGAATAGTAGCCAAAAAATATATTATATGCTCTGATTCTATCGCTTATATGTTGTGTAACAAAAAAAAAAAAAAAAAAAAAATTGCTCTTTTTGTTAGCAATTATTTTAACTGTTCTGACAGTATAATAACTACTGACTTCACAGAGTTATGGGAAAATCAAATGAAATAAAAATGTAGTGGCTATTTTCTGAAAAGCCTACAATGCCATACCTAAAACGTGAAATTACTAAAATGCACAAAATTAATTCAAATATGTTTTCTCTTAGACATCTAAGAATATTTACAATGTTGCAGAGATAAAAATAAAACAAAATCACATAATACATTTAGAAAACCTGTAGTTTTCTCACCACTATGAAATTAAGCCATTGAATAGATACAAGAAAAATTTTAGGTCTTCCTGAGGACTAAAAGTCTAAAGTCTTAGTGAGGAACTAAGATGATGGCTTTGTGGTTAGAATGGTAAGGGGAAAAGTAGTTCTTTTTCCATTTAATAGAGTTTCTGAATTTTTCTAAGATGTAAGGTGAGCTTTAAGAAATAGTGGGTCAAGCCTGTTCACTTGCTACACACAAAAAACCTGCATTTAATTTGAAATGCATTGCACCTCCTGAGGCTCTGCCCTTTGCATTTTTACTTATCCTCTGCATAGCAAGGAAGTATGTAAGATTTTGACTTCATTTTTACATTTCATTTAAATGCATTTTACCAAATGGTGATAGAAAGTGCAGGTGTGACTAGTTTTCACTTTTAGTTTTCTTAGCAAGTGCTTTTAAAACTTTCCAAGTGAAATTTTAATCATATGGCAATGTATTTGAACTCCAGCACTCACCTGATAAATAATTATTTAGGATTTGTGCTTGCATATTGATCATTCTTTCCTTTATGCACATCCTTCAGTATTTATATATGTTTCTAGTTTTGATAAAATGTTATGTTCCATGATTCTGAGATCAGTAATACTATTTAGGATTTCTGTATCTTCTCCATATTTGTTATTTAAAATATAGATTTATAAGAAATTCCATTGTTCATAAATTTATAGAAATGCTATTGGAATATAAATCAAATATACAACAAACATATTTAGCTGGATTTTTACATGTAAAAACATGAAACAAGAATACATTTTATTACTATGTGATAAAATAATTTTCAAAAGGTATTTAAAATACGTAAAAATTAGGCCAGGGCGGTGGCTCACATCTGTATTCCCAACACTTTGGGAGGCCAAGGTGGGCAGGACACTTGAGTTCAGGAGTTTGAGATCAGCCTGGCCAACGTGGTAAAACTCTGTCTCTACTAAAAAATACAAAAATTAGCTGGGTGTCATGGCAAGCGTCTGTAATCACAGCTACTTGGGAGGCTCAGGCAGGAGAATTGCTTGAATCCGGAAGGCAGAGGTTGCAGTGAGCTGAGATCGCACCACTGCATTCCAGCCTGGGTGACAGAGTGAGACTTTGTCTTAAAAATAAATAAATAAATAAAATTAAAAATAAAATAAAACGAGAAAATCCAATAAAAACCTAAACTATTTGATTGGTGTTAAAGTTTTCATCCAGAAACATTTATGTATTTTCTATCACTGATTGCCTTATGATATTTTAGTCATAATGGAAAAAATATTTAATGTTAAAATTACATTTCATTCCTTGATGAGGACAATAAAGATAATACCAGGGTAAGGTAATATAGGCAGAGATGTTAAAAAATAGAAACAAAAATATTAACATACAATTTTAAGGTTTACATTAATCATAGTAGGTAATAGATTCTTCATTTTATTGATAAAAATAATTTGATAAAATATACATGGTCATGTTCACACAATCTAAGAGAAAAAGAAGATATCCATAGCTTCAAAAGGAGTCTACAAGAGCCATCTATGATAATCCACCTGGTTCTTAATTTATAAAAATGGCTTTATTAACAAACACACTGATGTGTGATAGAAGCACACATAGAATAAAGACGACAACCGACAGCAGCAGAAGCAGAAAACATGGAACAGAGAACAACATTACAAATATTTTTAAGTCAAAATTGCTATACAATTTAAAATAATGACATGGCAATTGTAATTAACAGACAGGTAGCTATGGGTAGAATCAATTCGTATCAAATAGAATTATTTACATTTAAACACATTATTGCTTTTTTTTTTTTTTTTTTTTTTTTTTTTGAGACTGTCTCACTCTATCCCCCAGGCTAGAGTACAGTGGCATGATCTCAGCTCACTGCAACCTCCGCATGCCAGGTTCAAGCAATTCTTCTGCCTCAGCCTCCCAAGTAACGAGGACTACATGCATGCTCCACCATGCCCAGCTCATTTTTGTATTTTTACTAGAGACAAGGTTTCACCATATTGGCCAGGCTGGTCTCGAACTTCTGACCTTGTGATCCGCCTGTCTTGGCCTCCCAAAGTGCTGGGATTACAGGTGTGGGACACTGCACCCAGACCTAAACATATTATTGCTATTTTCTTTGAAATAAAAGGTGAAAATAAAATGTACTCAGTCAATAACCACATATGATTTAAGCAAATATATGATCAGTTAACATCTGTTGGCAAGTGTGGTGTGTATCCTTAAAAGTATAATTTACCAGATAGTTTTGGAAGAAGAGCTTTTGAAAGGATTTAGGATTTAGAAAGGCATTGAGGGGATTTTATTTTTCAAAAGGTTCACGATGAGTGAGATCACATAGGCTTGAGATAGTTATTCTTGCCTGTAATGCAAATTCAATGGCCAATTTTTTTCACATACTAAAAACACTGAAAATAAAGTCTCTGATCTCAGAAATTCATGTTTAATGTTTTCACCCTAGGTTATTTTTCTTTAACTCAAAACTCTGCTAACAGAAGTCTAGATTATGAAAATATACTTAAATGATGTGTATGTATTTGTGCATGCACATACAAATATTCAAAACAACATCAGAATATTATTTTAGTTCTTTTTTATTATTATTCTTTAAATTATAGGGTACATGTGCGCAACATGCAGATTTGTTACATATGTATACATGAGCCATGTTGGTGTGCTGCACCCATTAATTCGTCATTTACATTAAGTATGTCTCCTAATGCTATCCCTCCCCTCTCCCCAACCCCCAAAATAGGCCCCGGTGTGTGATGTTCTCTTTCCTGTGTCCAAGTGATCTCATTGTTCAATTCCCACCTGTAAGTGAGAACATGCAGTGTTTGGTTTTCTGTTCTTGCGATAGTTTGCTGAGAATAACGGTTTCCAGCTGCATCCATGTCCCTACAAAGGACACGAACTCATCTTTTTTATGGCTGCATGGTATTCCATGGTGTTTATGTGCCACATTTTCTTAATCCAGTCTGTCACTGATGGACATTTGGGTTGGTTCCAAGTCTTTGCTATTGTGAATAGTGCCACAATAAACATACATGAGCATGTGTCTTTATAGCAGCATTATTGATAATCCTTTGGGTATATACCCAGCAATGGGATGGCTGGGTCAAATGGTATTTCTAGTTTTAGATACTTGAGGAATCATCACACTGTTTTCCACAATGGTTGAACTAGTTTACAGTCCCACCAACAGTGTAAAGGTGTCCCTGTTTCTCCACATCCACAAAATCTCTAAGCATTTGCTTGTCTGTAAAGGATTTTATTTCTCCTTCACTTGTGAAACTTAGTTTGGCAGGATATGAAATTCTGGGTTGAAAATTATTTTCTTTAAGAATGTTGAATGTTGGCCTCCACTCTCTTCTGGCTTGTAGAGTTTCTGCTGAGAGATCTGCTGTTAGTCTGAGGGGCTTCCCTTTGTGGGTAACACGACCTTTCTCTCTGGCTGCCCTTAACCTTTTTTCCTTCATTTCAACTTTGGTGAATCTGATAATTATGTGTCTTGGAGTTGCTCTTCTCAAGGAGTATCTTTGTGGCATTCTCTGTATTTCCTGAATTTGAATGTTGGCCTGCCTTGCTAGGTTGGAGAAGTTCTCCTGTATAATATCCTTCATAGTGTTTTCCAGCTTGGTTCCATTCTCCCTGTCACTTTCAGGTACACCAACCAGATGTAGATTTGGTCTTTTCACATAGTCCCATATTTCTTGGAGGCTTTGTTCTTTTCTTTTTACTCTTTTTTCTCTAAACTTCTCTTCTCACTTCATTTCATTCATTTGATCTCCAATCATTGGTACTCTTTCTTCCAGTTGATCGAGTCAGTTACTGAAGCTTGTGCATTTGTCACATAGTTCTCGTGTCATGGTTTTCATCTCTATCAGTTCGTTTATGGACTTCACTGCATTGGTTATTCTAGTTATCCATTCTTCCATTTTTTTTTCAAGGTTTTTAGTTTCTTTGCACTGGGTACATAGTTCCTCCTTTATCTCGGAGAAGTTTGATGGACTGAAGCCTTCTTCTCTCAACTCATCAAAGTCATTCTCCGTCCAGCTTTGTTCTGTTGTTGGCGATGAGCTGCGTTCCTTTGGAGGGGGAGATGTGCTCTGATTTTTGAATTTCCAGCTTTTCTGCACTGCTTTTTCTCCATCTTTGTGGTTTTATCTGCCTTTGGTCTTTGATGATAGTGACGTACTGATGGGGTTTTGGTGTGGGTGTCCTTTCTGTTTGTTAGTTTTCCATCTAACAGTCAGGACCCTCAGCTGCAGGTCTGTTGGAGTTTGCTTGAGGTCTACTCCAGACCATGTTTGCCTGGGTATCAGCAACAGAGGCTGCAGAAGATAGAATATTGCTGAACAGCAAGTGTTGCTTTCTGATTCTTGCTCTGGAAGCTTTGTCTCAGAGGTGTACCCAGCCATGCAAGGTGTGAGGTGTCAGTCTGCACCTAGTGGGGGATGTCTCCCAGTTAGCCTATTCAGGGGTCAGGGATCCACTTGAGCAGGCAGTCTGTCCATTCTCAGATCTCAACCTCTGTGCTGGGAGAACCATTGCTCTCTTCAAAGCTGTCAGGCGGGGACATTTGCATCTGCCGAGGTTTCTGCTGCTTTGTGTTTAGCTATGCCCTGTCCCCAGAGGTGGAGTCTACAGAGGCAGGTAGGCCTCCTTGAGCTGTGATAGGCTCCACCCAGTTTGAGCTTCCTGGTGACTTTGTTTACCTACTTAAGCCTCAGCAATGGCAGGCACCCCTCCCCCAGCCTCACTGCCACCTTGCAGTAAGATCTCAGACTGCTGTGCTAGCAATGAAGGAGCCTCCGTGGGCATGGGACCCTCCAGGCCAGGCATGGGATGTAATCTTCTGGTGTGCTGTTTCCTAAGACCCTTGGTAAAGCGCAGTAGTAGGGTGGGAGTTACCCGATTTTCCAGGTGTTGTGTGTCTCACTTTCCCTCGGCTAGGAAAATGAATTCCTTTCCCCCTTGTGCTTCTCAGATGAGGTGATGCCTCTCCCTGCTTCAGCCCTCGCTGGTTGGGCTGCACCCACTGACCAGCACCGACTGTACGACACACCCCAGTGATATGAACCTGGTACCTTAGTTGAAAATGCAGAAATCACCTGTCTTCTGTGTCACTCACACTGGCAGCAGAGGCTGGAGCTGTTCCTATTCGGCCATCTTGGGCAGCTCTCTTGTAATTTTAGTTCTTAATCTGCATTTTCCTTCCCTTCATTTTTCCTCCACATCTTTTTCAATCAGCTTACTTTATATTATTTGAATACATTCTTTTCTGCATGTCCTTATTTCTGAAGCACATATATGTACTATATATGTGTGTGTACTAGAAGAAAACAATGTAAAACAAAAATCCAATGTCATTTCACTGAAAATAAAAGCGTAACCATGTAACAAAGTAAATACTGTAACATATAGACCTATGCTAAATTAGCAGTACATCATAAAAATTCAAGAGAAAGTATTTTTGTTACAAATACCCTGACATTGCAAATAGAAAAATGTATAAAACAAGGTTTCAAAATCATTGACATTTTATGGACATGATAATTGTGACTTTACTGTATTGGCAAAGAGACAACTCTGTATAAATTGCATAAAAACAGGGCACTTCAAAATTTGCTTTACTTATTAATTTAAATTTGCATTAAGCAATTTACATGTATGCCATTTTCACCCTTGCTATTTCCATATTTTAATTAGCTTAATTTAACTAGAATCTCTAGATAGGTCACAGCTCTCAAGTTTAATAAAATAGAGTAAAATGAGTTTAACAGAAATTCATAAATGATCAATATTTTACAGTAATACATACATAATTTATATCTTGTCAATGCCCTGTGCATCTTGTAATATTCAAGTAAATAGAAGAACTACTAGTGTTACGTGTGATGGCCTTATTAGCATATCTTTCAAAATTAAGTAGTAATCTGCTGCTGTTAGAGTTGGGTCTATGGTATAATATATAAGTATACTGCTATATGTATATAATTATGCAGTACATATATATAGCAGTCTGCTATATATATAATATATAATTCATGTATATAATTATAATTACTGTATATATTGCTATGGGACCTGAAGTTGGTTGACTTAAGAAAAAAAGTTATATTAAATAAATAATAATGTTATGGTTACTCTGAAGGACACCAAAATTTACCTAGGAAACAGCTGGCATTAAGGTCATGTTTAAACTGCATCCAACAATTCATGCAATGACAATTTGGCATTATCTCAGAAGTTATCAGACCCACCTAAAATGAAATTTATCATCAAGATTCTGTCATAAAAGAGATATCCTTTCATAAACTGATTACCAATAAGAGAATTGTCTAAATAAAAGTTCAAATATTCTTGAGCCAGAATCCTACTTTGTGGCTTTAACTTATCATTTGCAGCAACATGGATGAAACTGAAGGGCATTATGTTAAGTGAAATAAACCAGACACAGGAAGACAACTATCACATGTTCTCAGCTCATATGTGGTAGCTACTCTACGAAAGTAGAGAGTAGAATGGGGTTACCAGAGGCTGAGAAGGGAAGTAGGGAAAAGGAGATGAAGAGAAATTAGTTAATGAGTACAAAAATACAGTTAGATAGAAGAAATAAATTCTAGTGTTTAATAGCACTATAAGAAGACTATGACTCATGTAATTTATTATATATTTCAAAATAGGTAGAAGAGAAGATTTGGAATGTTCCCAATTCAAAACAATAAATGCTTGAGGTGATGAATACCCCAACTATCCTAATTTGATTATAACATATTGTATGGATGTATCAAAATAGCACATGTATCCCAGAAATGTGTACAATCATTATGTACCAATTTAAAAAGCTAAAAGTAAAGAAACACAAAAAACAAAATATGAAGATGTATATATACAGAGTTTTTTTGTTTTAGTGATAGTATCACAGGTGTACGCACATGTTCAAACTCATCAAATTATACATATTAAACCTGTGTAGTTTTTTTGGGGGGGGAGTTATCAATTATACCTCAATAAAGTTACACTAAAAATGAAAAGAAATGGAAACAAAACTTGACCATAAAATTCCGCTTACCAATAGAATTCTTAGAAAGGCCAACGAATTTTACATGTAAGCAAGTACTTTCTGTTCAAATTGATCAACTGAGTTCATGTTTGTCTGCCCTCCATGTTTAGGTTCTATTAAAATACAAATAATTACAAAATCAGTACCATCACACCAAAATAAACAAATAATTCATTAATGGAATCAATATTAAGACATTGTCAGGAACAGGTAGCAGATGGAAGCCTGATGAAATAAATTAGAAGAAGACACATACAATAATAAAAGGAATAACAATTTATAGCTTAAATGAAGTCATCCTTCATTTTCTACTTCAGACTCCAACATGTATTTGGATTTAGCAGTAGGTCTTAAAATAAAGACATTAATTTAAAACCTGTTTAAGGAAGAGATGTAAACTAAAGTTAAATAAATTTTCAAAACTGTCGATATGAAAGAGATGGATAATAAGCATAAATAAATAATCCAGGAGATCTACCTTTCAAAAATAGAAATCTAGAATGAATAAAGAAAATAAAAATATAAAATTATCAAGTCAATAACAAAACAAATGTTCTAATCATAATCATATATTCTTCATATTGAAAGATTCTTTAATTATACAGTAAAAGTGTATACTTAAGTATACAGTGGAAAAAATAAAGTCCAAAACAAATCCATGAAAACCACATGAAATTTTAGAACAAGATGGAAAAGAAAATACTAGAAATTACAGATCAGGAAAAAATTAACCTCAGAATGGTGGAAGATTTCACATCAGTGATACTAAAAACTGGAATATAGTGAAGAAATAAATTGTTCATGCAGTTATTATTCAAAGTGAGAAGGAAATAATGCATTACCAGCCATGATATAAAAATATTGTGAAGATTTATCTCCCAAGAACACTTTTTTTAGCGGGAATTATCAAGATGAGTTATCCCAAAGCAAGTCGTTAAGCCAAGGAAGTAGGAAACACAAGTTATAGTATCCTTGAATTTATCCCAGAGGAAGAGTTAAGTGGATTCTCAAGGTAATAGCTATGTAGTTGAAATATATTTTAACAGTGTGCCAATTAAGAAGGAATTTAAATATCAGCTTATGTGACTCAATATAAGAATATCTAGTATTGGTTAGAGGGGAGATTATATCAATAATTTAAATTGGTACCATGATTTTCAAGATGAGTATTTATTAACATGAAAAGATGGATAAAATATACAGGTGATATAAGCAGATAAGCAAGACCAACCTATGTCTGTGATATAGGATGCAGATGAGAGTAAGGTAAAATACAAAATAGAGTAAATGAAGCCATAGCTCAAAATATGCTTTAAGAGGTTTGAATTGCAGAATGCAATATACTCCCTGAAAATTTAAAGAATAGCTGGACTTAGGTTCAACAGATGACTTTATACAATTGAGTTAATTAAATATATTTATAGAGGCGGGGTGTTGTGGCTCATGTCTGTAATCCCAGCACTTTGGGAACCTGAGGTGGGAGGATCGCTTGAGTTCAGGATTTGGAGAACAACCTGGAAGATGTAGTGAAACCTTGTCTCTACAAAAAAAATACAAAAAATCACTCAGGGATGGTGGTGCTTGTCTGAGATCTCAGATACTTGGAAGGCTGAGGTGGAGGATTGCTTGAGCCCGGGAGGCACAGTTTGCAGTGATTTGAGATCACACGCTTCACTCCAATCTGGGTGACAGAGTGAGACTTTGTCTTAAAAAATAAAATAAATAAATAAATAAATAAATAAAATAAAAGATATTTATAGGTAAAAACTATGTGAATTCACACCTCTGCTCTGAGCACAGGGTATAAAAAATGATTTCGATAAGTAAATGAGTGTGAAATGTGAAGACTTCTAGTGTGTTTTGAAGTCCTAAAATTAAATTTCCTGACACTTTTAAGGTACAAGGCAAACTGAGCACCTTGTTCTCTATTTATTTATATGTATACTATTGCACTACTATATTAATGTAATTATGTTATTCTAATTACATATTATGTTATATCTAATAAACATGTACATAAGCATTAAATATTTATACAATTATATTCATGTTTTCTTATTATAATTAACTCTGATGTTTGAAAACCATTTAGTTATATATGCAATTGTGCTTCTTTCTTAAAAATAAATATAAAAGTAGACTCACAAAATATACAGATGGCCCTTGAACATTGCAAGAGTTTGGGGTACAGACCCACTGCACAGTCAAGAATCAACATATAACTTTTGACTTTCCCCAAAATTACCTACTAATAGCCTGCTGTTGATTGGAAGCCTTACCAGTAACATAAACAGTTTATTAACACATATTTTGCATGTTAAATGCATTATATACTCTAGTCTTACAATAAGGTAAGCTAGAGAAAAGAATTTCATTAAGAAAATCATATGGAAGGGAAAATATATTTACAATTCATTAAGTGACTGTAGATTGTCATAAAAATCTTCATCCTCATTGCTTTTACATAGGACAGGCTGAGGAGGAGAAAGAAAAGGAGTTGGTCTTGTGGTTTCAGGGGTGGCAGAGGCAGAAGAGGTGGAGAAGTTGGAAGGGTAGGCAGGAGAGGAAGGCATACTCGGTGTGACTTTACAAAAATACATTTGATTTTTTTTTTCTTTTTAAAATTTCTTTTAAAATGTACATGGAGCCAATCCTTCCTCCACAGTTTGCTTTCATTTCATTGTCCATTTCATAGAAAGGTCCATGTCATAAAAGATGTCAAAAACAGTCATGAGAAATCAGAACTCTTCTGCCAGGTTGCTTAATGTCCATTTGTTTTCTGGTACTGCTTTTTCTGCATCTTCTTCTTCATTGTCTGAAACTAATTTGGTGGCACTTATCTCCATCAAGTTACTTCTGTTAATTCCTCTGGTCTGATGCCCATTAGTTCTTGAAGATGCATATTTTCCAAGATTCATATCTTGAAAGCCTTTACCTCTCACCTACCTTTTTTTTTTTTTTTTTTTTTTTTACGATATCTACGATCTATTTCATGATTTCCTTGATTGACTCTGTTTCATAAATCCCATGATGTCATGTACAACATATGGACACTGTTTTCTTATGCAGATTTTTGCTGCTTTTGGCTTAATGGCTTTCAGAGCTTTCACTATAACAATGATGGCATCTTCAATGATGATATTGAATCCTTTGAGATTTTGATGATATTCTCTCTAGGGATTCTCTTCCATAGCATTGACAATCCTTTCCATAGAGTAACTTGTATAATAAGGCTTAAAGGTTTTTATGACCCCCTAATACAGAAGCTGAATCAAAAACCTTGTGTTTGTGCACAACACCTGGACACAATTTTCTGCAGAAGGAATTTATTGTTTTGGGCTCCATGAGTTGCACTGTTTTCATTATAACAATGTAGGAACCTTCCGTGGTGTAATCCATACATACTTTCATGGTATGTTCTCTGGCACTGACAATCCTTTGCATAAAGTACCATGAATAATTAGCCTTAAAAATCCTCATGACCCCCTGATGTAGAGTCTGAATTAAAGATCTTGTGTTTGTGGTCAAGTAGACTACTTCAACACCTTTGGTTTTGAACTCACGGGGCCTGGGTGATCAGGATACTTTCTGACTGCAGGAACAAAACATTGAGAAAACCAACCTGGAGAAAGGACTGTTATTGTCCAGTCCTTCTTGTTGAACAACCGAAAGATAGGCAGCTGGTATTTGTCTTTTTTCTTCAGGATTCAGGGGTTAGCAGCTTTATATAAGGACAGTCGTGATCATGAACCCAGTTGCATTTGCAGAAAAGAATAGAGTTAGCCTATCCCTTCCTGCTTTAAATCTTGGTGCTCACTTCTCTTTCATAGTAATAAATATTCTTTATGACATTGTTTCCCCCCATAATAGGGCACATTTGTCTGCATTAAACATCTGTATAGACAGATATCTTTTCTCCTCAATGATATTCTTACTGATATCTGGAAACTCTTCTACTTCGCTATGGTCAGCAGAGGTTGCTTCTTCTGTTATCTTGACATTTTAAAAGTAAAACCTCTTTCTAACATTTTCAAACTATCCTTGCTGGCATTAAATTTTCCAGCTTTAGATCCTTCACCTTCATTTTGCTTTAAGTTGTCATAGAATGACTTTGCTTTCTCTCAAATCATATTAGAGTCTATAGGTATGCCTGCGTCATAGCAATCCTGCACACATAAAAGCTGCATTTTCAACACAAGAAACAAAGATATCTTGTCAAGAGTACAAAGTTTTTTATGCTTGCTGGTGTAGCTGCTGTGACAGCTTCATGAATTTCTTCTTCTTTTTTTTTTTTTGTAATGGTTCTTATGCAGGATTAATTTCTCTTGGAATGGTGGACAACCACCGCTGCAGACCCCAATTTACAGTGTAGAACAAGCAATTCCACTTTTTCTTCTAATGTCATGACTTTTCTCTGCTTCTTGAGAGCACATTCAGCACCACTAGTGATATTTCATATGTATCCCATGGTGTTATTCAAGGTTTACAGTATTGCAGTAAACACAATGAAAAACGCAAGAGAACCACAAAAGCTCCCTTTTTACTGCAAGTTACTCAAGAGACTTAATGTTCATGCAGAGATCATTATTCTCTCATGGCATTTTACAAGGATATTTGCAACACTTGAGGTCAATGCAATAGCAACCGAAGGTGACTACAAGATCATTACTGTATTCCAATGTATACTGCAGTTATGATTTAAAAGTACATGTTTACTTATGTTTATATTTGTCTAAACTGAAAATGGTGCCATGTAAGGTCTAAAGTTTGCATATAAGTTTTGATATTGTAAGTTTTAATAATAGGTTTGTGTATATTTTATGTTAGTAAATGATAAAATAGATTAATATCCTCATACATTAATATTTATGCATTCATGACATAACTAACTTCTTAATTTTTTGACTTTGCAGGCTACATAGTTCATCTTCATTTTTTTCAAACTGTTACAAATCTCCAAAATATTTTCCAATGTATGTATTTTTTGAAACCTGTGTGTAAAGTGGACCTACAGAGTTTCAATCCATATTGTTTAAAGGCCAATGTTATAAGGAAATGGGCAGGATAATATATCAAGATCAACACTATAAAGGTACTTATTCAGGCTGGGTGAGGGGGCTCACACCTGTAACCTCAGCATTTTGGGTTGCCAAGATGGGCAGATCACTTGAGTCCAGGAGTTCAAAACTAGCTGGGCAACATAGTGAGATGCCATTTCTACAATAATACAAAAATTAGCCAAGCATGGTGGGGCATGCCTGTAGTCTTAGCTACGTAGGAGGCTGAGGTACCAACCTTAGGATCACTTGAGCTCAGGCGGTTGAGGCTGCAGTGAGCCGAGATTGCACCACTGAGCTCTAGTCTGGGTGAAAAAGCAAGACCCTGTCTCAAAAAACAAACAAACAAATGAACAAAAGAAAAAAAAAAAACATTTCACAGGGAAGAAACATTTCTGAGTCCTCATCAACCTTTGCATTAAAAGTCCAATGGATGTAAATGGCACAGCACAAATATTTTATCATATACAAATAGAATTTTTACTTTCTATAAACACAATGTCTTTAGACAACTAATCAACTAAATTTCACTCTTCAAGAAATAGTGTTGACATATACGTATGTATATACATGTATTTATATGTGTGTATGTAACAGACAATAGAAAAAACAACTCAACTATAGGAAATATGCTATCATTGCAATTACTAAAGAATAGAGAGTTTGATTTTACTCTAGTTTATACTCATCTTGTCACTGTGTTGCTAAAGTTCCTATATGATTCTACTATGTGGCAAAAAAGACATATGATATATATATAGTGATACTTTAAGGATAATATATTTAACAACCCAGTGCATTTTGTGTTTGTGTACATGTGAGCTGGTGGCATTTACAGTAAAACGTGTAAAGCAGGAAGTGCTTCCTACTGGACAGTTGTATACATAGGTCTTGCTCTTTCACATATGCTCTTTCCACACTTTCAGTTGAAAAATAAAATAATAAAGGAGACACATTTAGTTATAACATAATCAAAGCATATCAATATTAAGTCAATTATTAATTGTTCAGTCCTAGAGAAAGGATCTCTGAATTTTTCTAGTCCAAACCTTCATAATGTTGAAAATACACATGTAAAACTTCCTATATGCATAGATACAGGAATATGTATTCATATTTTATTGTATAACAATGTCTATTTTTTCTATTTAAAATAATCATAACATTTTACTCTAGTATATTTTGTTACAACATTAAAAAACACATATTTCAAAATTAAAAGCACTCTTCAATTTCAAAGATGTACTTTTAAAGTATATGTGATATTTTAAAAAGCTAATTTTAAATTGTTTACCAATTATAAAACATTGTTTTGTTTCTAAAGTAATCATTCACTTTAAATATGGGCTCAAAAACAATTCCTATTCCCCTCTCTATTAGAACAAAGATTAAGAGGTATTACCCGTTTTATGCACAGACATTGGAAAAAATTAAGAATTTTATTCATCTTTCTAAATGAATCCATTAAGATATCATTAAGAGAGTATTGATGTAACTCAACTCTGCTTTAATCATCTAATTAACTGTAGTTTTCTCTCCTATCAGGTTTAACAATGTACAGACCATGGAGTTTCTCTTTATATAGTGTATATAGTACCTGCTTCTGGTTCTACCATCTGAGAAATAGATCAGCCCATACCAGAAAAACATTGCTAAACCATTTGAACTATACATTTCAATTCATAGTATCTACTTCACTCTGCAGACAGAGGTAACATTTAGTAAGCTAGTAAGTTTCATCAACTCAATTTTACCAAGTTTTATGTCATCCTTTAAATATTTTAAACAATATATATAATCAGAATATCTCTGGACTGTTTGAGGCAATAGATACATTTTCTCATTGTAGTGCATTACATTTTTACTGATTTTTACTTGTAATTATAAATTGACAAATTATAAATGTGTATGTTTATTTGAGTACAAAATGATGATGATATGAATGCTAATTAACATACTCTTCAACTCAAAATCTTAATATTTTTTGTGGTGAGAACATGTGAAATGTACTCAGCAATTATGAAATATGCTATACATAATTAATTGCTATATTCACCATGCTGTGTAATATATCTCAAAGTAAACAAAAAATCTTATTCCTCCTGTTTAATTGAGGCTTTCTTCCCTTTGATCATCATTTCCTGATCCCTGCTTCAACACCTTACCCTCTGCTAATCACCATTCTATTCTCTGGTTCTTTGAGTTACATTATATTTTGAGTGTTACTCATGAACACTAAAAAATGTGCAATTAAATGATGCTGTTCATCTTATATTCTACTTAGTGATTTCAAGGAAAAATCACATCTCTTTTACTTTTAAGCTCTATAGACAGATTTAAAACAAACTTCATTTATTAATAAATACTTGCAATACCATACTGGCTTTTCCCGTGTAATAAAAGAGGCTTCAGCTCTTGGGTGACATCATTGACAACTGTTTTTCTTCTGATGTACCCACAGGACATTGACTGTGATAATTGTCTTCTCAACTTGGATGGTATTCTCATTTTTGTCAAAAGTTGCTATGAGCCCAGTAGTAGCAACAGATAATTAATGTCTATGAAACTCTGCATGAATGATCAATAAGAACTAGTGGAAGAGTGGATTCATTTCTGAAAGAAACACACAAAGATTTAGAACTCACTGAATACACACATTTAAACTGACCATTGCCAAGAACAATTACAGGGAAACAATCTTCGCTTGATGGTAGCTGATATGTGTCTTGAGTCTTTCATCAACAAAATGATTTTTTTTGGCAACTTTAATGTGACATTTGATTAATTGAAGGTAATATGAGGATCATACCAATGAAATACAGTTATCAATGAGAAAAACCACATTTGTTAAAGTCTAAATATATTACCTTCATTATGCTAGTGCGGTTATTGCCTCAACATTTTTATGAAAATTAAGTGTTATTTCAGAAAAAAAATGAAAATTCAAGGTGATAGATAACATGGTTTACTGAAAAAACAAAATGAAACATCAAAAACCAATATGTAGACATCTGAAGAATGTGGAAGGGAAAAAGAGAGCTTATATATTTAATACAACCAGTTACTTTATTAGTGTAAGAAACTAAATCATATTGTACATCCTAACCAAATTTTAAACAAAGCTAGCATGTGACATGCCATGTTTTGCTAAAATAGTATTTAACTAGTGTGGCCTTCTCAACCATAATAATTAAAATATCTCCTCCTGACTAAAAGTTCTCTTTTCTTTGTTGCCTATATTATTTTTATAACATGTATCACCATGTGAAATCATTCATGCTTTAATTGCTTATTTATTTACTTTTTGCCTCCCCTCCTCACACCCACACTGACAAGGTAAAAGGACAAAGGTTTCATCTTTGTTCACTACTGTATCTACAAGGCTAAGAACAAATCTTGGCACAAATAGGATTCAATAAATATCTGTTAAAATAATAACTCCACTATTTAGATGTATAATTAGAAATTAAATTAATGTTACTGAATCAGAAATAAATGTACACAATAAAAGCTTTCATTTTAAAAATACGACAGTTTTATAGAGAAGTTAATACTTGTTCCAAACATTCTTAAATCATAGCTTTTGCTTATCAAAATATCAAAGGTATTTACCTGCTATCTAAATATATGTGTGTGTATACATATATAAAATATGTGTGTATATATTTAAACGTATATATATATTTAAATAGGTAGGTCAAAGGAACAGAATATGTATGTCATTTAGAATTATTTTATTTGCAAATTATAAAAAATGAATTCAGCCAAATTAAGTATAATAATTGATTTGCTCATATAAATAGAAAGTCAAAAACTGTTAGGTATCAATTTATTGACTGAAAGTGTTACACATTTTTTTCCAATTTTTCTCTTTACCCTTCAAAATACTTCTTCAGCAGTGTTTCTTCATAAATAACAGTTGGTTGCCAGAAGCTTCTGTGGGCTAAACTTTAAGATCTTATGGTTGGGGCGGGGGGGCGGCTGGGGGAGTAAAACTTCACTCCTGTAACACTATTGAGGAAAGTGAAGATTTTTTTTTTTTCTTCGAGACTCACAGGAAACATTTTCAAAATTGCCCATGGCTGAATACTGAGCTGCAAAACATGTGCCCATTACAAAAGTTTATTCACTTTTTGGGAGATACTGGTTCTTTGGCATGCATGTCTTTACTGATTGCCAATCAAAAGGTAAAATTGTAGCTGCTAGTAACTTTGGGAGGGTATAAGCAGAAAAAAGTCATTCAGGAGTTCTGAAGTATTCTTCATTATGTTAGATTTCTTCTTACTTCTCTAGAACATAGCAAAAGAGGGACAAGGAATTCTTCAGAAGTTTCCAGAGAGAAACAGGAAAAATACGCAACGACTACAGATTAAGACTTGTGAGAAAGAATCAGATAAAATTTAATCTATATAAGATAAATATTATAAATTATTTAGTAATTTTAAATAATTTGATCTCTGAGCCTTTTAAATTTGCCTGATTCTCTCATCCCACATTCCTGCAGACATGCTACTTGATACTTACAGGGTAAGTTCTAGAGCTATAGGAATTATTAAAATTATTTTAGGCAGATAGAGAGGAAAACGGGTCCTTGGGAAGTTTTTTTTCCTTTTAAAGCACCTCCAAAAACGTTTCTTATTTATCAGGAAAGCCCCAGCTTTTAGAGTCATCCGGCAAGCTTTGATACACAAATGCAGGCCAATAGAAACTGGGTCCACCCAAACATGGTCTGCTTCTTGTCCCCCAACATGAGCGTGGCACTATGGCTGCCCCCACATATCCCCACGTGTGTAGAACATCATGGCACCCTGCGTGTGGATGTTAAAAGACTAGGGTGGGAGGGCTAGTTTTTTCACAGTCTACATGAATGACAAACTTGGTCAAACCAATACCCTGGACCCTATGCGAATCAGACACTACCTCCTCCAGCCTCATCATATAACTGGATGTTTTCTGTTGCACTGCGGTTGCCTTTCTCGGCTTGGAGCCCACTCCCTTTGTCTCTGTACTAAGGAGGTTCTTCCTTCTTTCTTGCTTATTAAACTCTCGGCTCCTTAAAAACACTCCACGTGTGTGCGTGTTCTTTTATCTAAATCAGCGTGAGACCAAGGAGTTGTATCACTAGGATAGTACATCTATCAGGTGATAATATTACAATAATAAAAAGTTCAGTGTTCCAGTACTCAAGCATCACTCATTGTGCTAAGTTGTTTATATTCAGTAACTCGTTTTTTCATTGGAATGACTTTATGTCATATAAAAAATTTGGTTTAGAGTTTTAACACGTGAACAAATTCAGAGAGCTAGTGAACTTGCAGCAGCAGGGTGCGACCCCAAATCTTTTGGGCTACAATAACCATGTTGTGTCTCATAAATTTTGGATGCTGTTGTCTGCTTATAACATTTATTAAATTTCTCAGATCTCTATGGCTTTATTCCCAGCCAATGTTAGTTTGTTCTCAGATAAGATTAATCCACTGCTCTTACAATGACAATTTAATAAACATGTGTAGAACTATATGTGCATAAATTGTACAGTAAGCCCGTAATTTGTTGTGGAAATAAAGAGGTAAACAAATAACTCATAGAGAAGTGATTAAATGATTATTATGAACTACGTCATTTTATTATCTAATTGAAAACAATCAGAATAGTTCAAAAAAATATATAAAAGCTGCATTTAAAGGCACCAGAGTGCTACAGAGGTATCAGAGAAGAAAAGAAAGAATTTCTGAGGAAAAATGAAATTAGTTTGACTTCCAGTTATTCCTACATTTTTCATATGCAAAAAGTCACACATAGTAATTAGTCATACAATGGAGTGCAAAAATTATGATTAAAAATAGCAACACAATGCAACATAAGATCCAAGTAAATGAGAAAAGAGACATAGATCAGCATCTTCAGAAATCTGAATGAAATCAGATTAATATATTTGATGAAGTTAAGGATTAAGATTGAATATTTCAAGAGAGAATGAGAAATGTGAAAGATAAATGAAAGGTAATTATGTACCAAAAAATACAGCTGAACATGAGAACTAACTGCATGAATTTAGCAGTAGATATTAGTGAATAAAGATTTAGATAACAGTGACATACGTAAAGAATACAACTAGAATGGAGAGAGAGGATAGAAAGGGAGGCAAGAAAAGGGAGGAAAGAACAAAGAGTATACAGGTTCAAAGTCCAGCCTGACCCAATGCAAGTTCTGAGAAACAGACTTTTATATGTCCACACAAGTTATTCATGAAGAGCTGTCCCAGACAAAGGGAGTGGTAGGTGGGGTATGAAAACGCCCACTCCAGGTATGCACAGAAGCGAAACAGCTCCATAGCTTGAGGGTTGTCTTTGATTTAGAGTCACAGGTTCAAGCTATTCAAAGCAAAAATCCATGGAAACTTGGTGAGAGGAGCATGGGGCCAATGCAAGGGAAACTTAGGCAAGTAGATGAAACACTAACAAGGTTTACTAAAAATGAATTTCATCTTGAAAAGGAAAAGAAGGATTAAGTCATGCAGACCATCAAAATAGAGAGGATCAATCTTGATTTAATCTAAATAAAGAAGCAATTGACTGGATGAAAGCAAAGGTTTAGAGGTGAGGATGACTGGCAGATAATGGGAATACTCCCAGTTTGGTAAATCATATGAAAGAACATTTAATAGAGCTCCTGAAATTCTTGAGTATACCTGGGGTGAAAGCATCTCCTTCATTCCTATATTCTGTTTCCCTAAACTCTGTACCTGCAACTATTGAGATACAAAATATATATGGGAAATGTGAGAATACTTTATATATAATAAACATATATCTATATATAGGTATATATACATATATGTGTGTATATATAGGTATATATACATATGTGTGTATATATAGGTGTGTATATATGTGTGTGTATATATAGGCATATATATACATATGTGTGTGTGTATATAGGCGTATATATACATATGTGTGTGTATATAGTTGTATATATACATATGTGTATGTATATATATGTATATCAAGTTTTTAATAGCCTCTCCAGGTATCTTTGAGGGAAAGAGAATAAATCAAAACCAAAACCTAGGTTAACGCATAAGATCAGCTAATCAAAAAACTGCATTAGGGAATGTTTAATCAAAGAAAATAGTTCTTGCTCTCAGGTGATACATATCATTGTACAACCAGGAAGACAATTTGCATTGTAATGAATAAATGCATACATTTAAAAATACTGAATAGTGATATAAAAATGAAAGAATAAAACAGGAAATGTGATAGAAATGCCTAAAAGAGAATGTTCAGATCAGTATGGCTTGTGACTGCACAGAGAACTCTTTCTCTTTTGTAGCTCCCCTATCTTGATTCCTACTCATTTTCATAACCTTGATCTTTTAGCCTTCGAGTGCAGGAGCTTCCTAGTATCTTTATGATAAATTCTTGTCCTTGCAGCCAAAATACCTTAAAACAATCTTGGTCAAAAAGGTAGCACAATTTAAAAATGCAATAAATAGATAATGATGAGAGTAATGTGTTACATATATGAAAGTGTAAGATTTGGTTTATGTAGCTCCAAAAGCAAATGTAATGTTTGTATGTTTGTGTATTATGAATTAAATTATGCTATCTGGAAATAATAAAATCACAAGAAATAACATTTTTAAAAAGGAAACATACATGGTAAATTATAAATAAATTCAAAACTACAAAAGAAGAAACTTGTTTAGAAAAATGTTAGGTAGCCTGATACAATTTATAAAATAAAAACAATAATGCTAGAAATAGGTACATATAAAAATAAGTTAACAAAATCATAACAGAATATTTTATCCAACATTTTCAAAGTGTATAACAGATTGACATCAGCAATAATGTCTGTCATGCACGTCCATGTGAAGAGACCACCAAACAGGCTTTGTGTGAGCAACATGGCTGTTTATTTCACCTGGGTGCAGGCGGGCTGAGTCTGAAAAGAGAGTCAGTGAAGGGAGATAAGGGTGGGGCCGTTTTATAGGATTTGGGTAGGTAAAGGAAAATTACAGTCAAAGGGGGGTTGTTCTCTGGCGGGCAGGAGTGGGGGTCACAAGGTGCTCAGTGGGGGAGTTTTTGAGTCAGGATGAGCCAGGAAAAGGAATTTCACAAGAAAATATCATCGCTTAAGGCAAGGACCGGTCATTTTCACTTCTTTTGTGGTGGAATGTCATCGGTTAAGGCGAGGCAGAGCATTTGCACTTCTTTTGTGGTTCTTCAGTTACTTCAGGCCATCTGGGCTTATATGTGCAAGTCACAGGCGATTCGATGGCTTGGCTTAGGCTCAGAGGCCTGACAATGTCAGAGTAAGAAGCTCCAATAATTCTCTTCTCCAAAAAGAGAGCAAGAAAATTAGCATATGTTGGGAGCAAGGCCCCCAAAGTCTGGCCATAAACTGGCCCCAAAACTGGCCATAAATAAAATCTTTGCAGCAATGTAACATTGTCCATAATGTACAATGTAACATGTCCATAATGGCCTTAACGCCCAAGCTGGAAGGTTGTGGGTTTACGGGAATGAGGGCAAGGAACACCTGGCCCGCCCAGGGCGGAAAACCACTTAAAGGCATTCTTCAGCCACAAACAAAAACCGGAGTGATCTGTGTCTTAAGGGCGTGTTCCTGCTGCAATTAATTTGGCCCATCCCTTCCTTGCCCTTAAGGGATATTTTTAGTTAATTTAATATCTATAGATACAATGCTAATGACTGGTTTGCTGTTAATAAATATGTGGGTAAATCTCTGTTCAGGGCTCTCAGCTCTGAAGGCTGTGAGATCCCTGATTCCCCACTTCACATCTCTATATTTCTGTGTGTGTTTCTTTAATTCCTCTAGCTCCTCTGGGTTAGGGTATCCCCCACCGAGCTGGTCTCGGCAAGCTGTGTGTGTGTGTGTGTGTGTGTGTGTGTGTGTGTGTGTGTCTGTGTGTGTACCAACCTTTTGAGAATTTAGAGGTGAGGTAACTGGAGGTAATGGCCTGATCACATTTACTTAAAAAAATAACAGTGGGTTTGTGGCATTTTAATTTGCCCTATTCTCAGTACTCCTTCCCCAACTCTATTGTTACCTTGAAAACCAAAAGTCTGAATTTATGGTAAAAACCAGCTGCACAGCAACCACTGATATGACGAGGGACACAGATTGGCGTTGAAATTCCTTCAGAGCTGTATTCTCAGATAATTTTCATTATTTTACCTTTCTGGTAGTTTCCTGGAAGATTCCACATGCAAAATTGCCTTTATTTGAACAGATTCAGATCTTACCAAATGTAAATATCCTTATTCCTGGGATCCTTAGCCAAAAACAATCAGAGGGAAAATAACACTGTAGCTGCCTAGTGGCCTGATGTGATGGATAATAGTCAGGGGAAACGACAGGCTAATCATAAGCTTTACAAGGAAAATCTAGGGGAATATGTCAGGCCTCTGAGCCCAAGCTGAGACATCATACCCCCTGTGACCTGCACGCATACATCCGGATGACCTGAAGCAACTGAAGAACTGCAAAAGATGACATGCCACCATTGTGATCTGTTCCTGCCCCACCCTAACTGATCAATTGACCTTATGACAATACACACCCCTCCCCGCCCTTGTGATAATGTACTTTGTGATATTTCCCCGCCCTTAAGAAAGTATTTTGTAATATTCTCCCCACCCTTGAGAATGTACTTTGTGAGATCCACCCGCTGCCCACAAAAAATTGCTCCCCAAACCTATAAGAACTAATGATAATTCCACCACCCTTTGCTGACTCCTTTCTCCGACTCAGCCCGCCAGGCACCCAGGTGAAATAAACAGCCTTGTTGCTCACACAAACCCTGTTTGGTGGACTCTCTTCACACAGGCGTGCGTGAGAGAAGAGATGTCCACAGAGGGTTTTAAAATGCTCCAACATATTCCTGGGAATGTATAAAGCCACATGCACACGACTAACTTGTGTACATGTCAATGTTGTGTGCATAAGCAGAAAAGACTTGAGAACACCGTAAGCTCTCACCTGACTATGACATTCTGCACAAGCAAGAAATAAAGGCTAGGACAGAGTGGTAAGCTGCTTGAGTGCGTGCTGAGGGTACATCCTAAAGTGCACAAAAAGACTTATGGAATGAAGAGTAGACATTGATTTCAAGTGTTTAAGGGAAACCCTGTCCAATCATTAGAAGATTACTAAAGAAATCCAAGAGCTTTCAGTGGCCACTTACAACAGAGAATATGCACTTTGCAGGATTCATTCATTAAAGTCACTAAACAAAAAACACAAACTGGAATGAAAACACTCTTCATAGATGGGAAAACCTGACTAACAGAGTTGTCACATTATATTACTTAAAATGTCCAATTTTTAAGCAAAATTTACAAGATATAAAAATAAATGTGACCTCTGGACAGAAATAATATATATGTAAAAATAACGTATGATATTATATAATAATTATATAATATATTAACGATATATTAACAATATATTATATTATTCATATATTAAAGAATATAGTAATTGTCATGTGCATCCATGTGAAGAGACCACCAAACAGGCTTTGTGTGAGCAACATGGCTGTTTATTTCACCTGGGTGCAGGCGGGCTGAGTCTGAAGAGAGAGTCAGCGAAGGGAGATAAGGGTATGGCCATTTTATAGGATTTGGGTAGGTTAAGGAAAATTACAGTCAAAGGGGGGTTGTTCTCTGGCAGGCAGGAGTGGGGGTCACAAAGTGCTCAGTGGGGGAGCTTTTTGAGCCAGGATGAGCCAGGAAAAGGAATTTCACAAGATAATATCATCGCTTAAGGCAAGGACTGGCCATTTTCACTTTTGTGGTGGAATGTCATGGGTTAAGGTGAGGCAGGGCATTTGCACTTCTTTTGTGATTCTTCAGTTACTTCAGGCAAGTCACAGGGGATGCAATGACTTGACTTGGGCTCAGAGGCCTGACAATAATGATATCACATTGATAATTATATATTATAACGTATTATAGAATCTAACAAGTATAACTATATTGTCCCATTATTAATATTGTACTAATAATAGATAAATATATGATGCATATTATATATATATATACACACACACAGAGTCCATATAAATTCCTTCTTCTTGAAGGAAGGCCGGATATAGACTTACTAAATATGGATTTTAAATCAGCTATTTTAAGTATGTTGAGAGAACAAAAGGGTATCTAAAGATCCAAAGGAATATATGAGAACAATGTCTCACCAGATATAAAATATTAGTAAATATACAGAAATTACATAAAAAGGAAAGTCTGAGGTTACGATGATAAATTCATTAGAGAAGTGCAAGAGTAGATTTGAAAGTTTAAGCAAAATATAAGATAGATCAACGGAAATTATTCAGTCTGAGGAACAGAAAGAAAAAAATGAAAAATGAACAAAACTTCAGAGATATAGGGACAATATCAAGCGAGCAATCTTAGTCATAATGGGGGTTCCAGAATTAGAGAGAGAAAAAAGGCAGAAAAATATTTGAATAAATAGTGGCTCAGAATTTCCCAGATTTGATGAAAGATTTTATCAATAAATCTAAGGCACTTTACAAATCTCAGGTAGAATTGAAAAGATATCTCATATTTATAGATGGGAAGATTTAATATCATAAAATGATGGGACTCTACAAATTGATCTGTGTATTTAACATAATTCCTATTAAAATCTCAGTTACATCTACTTATTTTTATTTTGGAGAAAATAAAATAACATTTCCTAAAATGCTTTTAAAAATACAAAGGACTCAAGATAACCTAAACAACCTGAAAAATAATAACAAACTTAGAAGACTTACTCTTAGCAATTTAATAACTAACATCCAGCTATACTAACCCAAGATTTGTGGTACTGACATATGAGTAGACATAGAGATCAATGGAGTAGAACTGAAATTCCAGCAGTCATTCTATAAATTTATGGTCAGTTGATTTTCTATAAGGGAGCCAAGACAATAGAATAGAGAAAATACCAGGCTTTTAAGCAAATTGTCCCAGTGTAAGTGGATGTCTACCTGAAAAAGAAAAAAGTTAGTCTCCTACCTCATACCATATACAAAATTAACTCAAATTAACAACACTTAAATGTAAGAGGTAAAACTAAAACTCTGACAAGAAAGCATAGTGTAAATTTTCATGATCTTGGACTTGGTCATAGTCTTTTGCGACAGCAAAAACACGTTAACCAAAGAAACAACAAAAATAAACATTTTAAACTGAACACTTATGTTAGAATAATCTCATCAATTAAATGAAATGTCATCTCAGAGAATAGGAAAAAAAATATTTGGTAAATCATATACTTTACAAAGGTGTGGTATGCAGAAGATATAAAGAAATTTTATAATGCAAAACAACAACAAAATGAACAACCCAATTTAAAAAGTGACCAAAATATTTTAATGGACAATTTTACAAAGAAGATATACAAATGACCAATACACATATAACAATCTCTGACCATCATTAGTCATCTGGGAATGCAAATTAAAACACAATCACACACCATTTTGCACCAGTAATCAGGCTATAGTTACAAAGAAAGACAGATAATTTACAAGTGTTAGCAAAACTACTGCAAAATTAGAACCTTCATGCATTTCTAGTGGTAAGTAAAATGATACAGTTGCTTTGGAAAACTTTCTAGTATCCCAGAAAGTCCCAGATAGTCTGATTCTGCATGTAAGAAACCCACAAGTCATCAATCCCATGCTCACAATAGGAAAAACAACAAACAAACTTAAAAACTGAATATCAGAAACTCTTCTCGGATCATCAGATAATTGAAATTACAGAAAAATTACTCTCCCCTCAAAGTGGGGAGATAGATAGGCAGATACAGAAAATCATATTTACAAAAGCAAAAGCCCAGGACAGAAAACACTGCTGGAGCTATACTCAGGGTAGAAAAACTTAAACTAAAGGGCCTCCTCACAGGAGGCCCGGTGAGGACAAACTTGATTATTAAAAACCCCCAAGAGCCTAGTCTTGGGAGGGCATAGGTAAGGCCCACACTTGAGAGGGTTTTACTTCCAGGAACTGTACCAGATACTTACAATTTAGATTGAGAAAGAAAAAAGAAATACAAACAAACAAACAAATGAAAACCTTCCAGTTCCTACAGGAGAAAAGGAAATATAGCCACTATGAAATATACCTGGAACATTTTATTCTTCTTAACAAGATCTGCCCTCCGGAGAAACTATTTTACCAAGAAAAACTACTGGGCTTTACAAAGCCCAATTGACTGAGACTTTACCAGAACCTCAATGACTAGGTTAAGGGAAATAACCAACTCCAGTTTTCTCTAGGGCTCCTACTTGATCTAAAAGGAAAAATATTCACCCAAATGAGACACAGTTGTGAAGCTCACAACCCCGGGGCACAGGCATACTAAAAAGACTAACACCTAATCGGAGGACTGTAGAATGTTTCCCCTTTGCCACACCTTAACACCATATCAAAATGTCTCCTGTATAACAACAGGGAGTTACAATGGAAAAAGAGTTGCAGACCTCAGGCCTTACTTAAAAAGGGACAAAAATAAAGGGACAAAAATAAAGACAAGGGACAAAAATAAAGACACAAAGGAAAATTTTAGTCTCTGACACCTCCAGCAACAACAAATAGTAAACACCTAGGCAGATAAACATAAAACCTCCTACTAAAGACTTATTAGGCCGGGCGCAGTGGCTCAAGCTTGTAATCCCAGCACTTTGGGAGGCCGAGATGGGTGGATAACGAGGTCAGGAGATCGACACCATCCTGGCTAACACGGTGAAACCGGGTCTCTACTAAAAAATACAAAAAAAAAAAAAAAAAACCTAGCCGGGGGAAGTGGCGGGCGCCTGTAGTCCCAGCTACTCGGGAGGCTGAGGCAGGAGAATGGCATAAACCTGGGAGGCGGAGCTTGCAGTGAGCTGAGATCCGGCCACTGCACTCCAGCCTGGGTGACAGAGCGAGACTCCGTCTCAGACTTATTAAACTCAGTTTTTGCTAAATACAGTATATCATGTCCAACATTCAACAAAAAATTCACAGGGCATAATAAAAGAAAAACACCATTTGGAGACAAAAAAAAAAAAAAAAAAAGTGAGGACAAGAATCACTCAGATATGGCAGTAACTTTTTAAAGAAAATTTAAACATAAGGTAAAAATATGACTTGTCAATACCACTCCACATTATATACCCCAAAACTTAAAACTATATATTCACAAAAGTTTATATGTGTGAATTCTTGAAGATGCGTTATTCTTATAGCCAAAGAGTGGAGAAAACCCAAATATTCATCAATGGATGTATTGATAAAATTTCATATATCCATGTGATATTATACTGTCATAATAAAGTACTAATTCATACTACAACATAATAAACCACAAAAGTATTAGTAAAGCAAACCACACTGATAGATCACAGATTATATAATTGTGATTCAGTTTTTTAGAAACGTTCATAATTGACAAATTCACAGAGATAAAAGGTAGATTAGTGTTTGCCATTGACTGAAGGAAGGGGAAACAGGAGTTACTGCTAAAAGCTATGAGGTTTCTTTTGGGGTGATGAAAACGTTCTAAAATTATACAATGTAATGGTTATATGTTTTACTAAATATTCTAAAAAAGCACTTAATTTTATACTTTAAAAGCTTGAAATATTAAAATAAAATAAAGTAATTGTTGTTTTGGACATTGAATTTTAAATCATTATAACTAGACTCAAACATATCTTTATTAATCAGAATTAGAACCATTACAGTCAACACATTTTTGTCAATGAGAAATGACTTTATTTATTCCTGTAGCATAAAAACACATGCTTCGGGATTTGACAAACTCTTGGAAAGCATTTTCTGCACCTTTGCTGGTTGTGGAAGCATTTTCTCCACAAACGTTGTCCAGATACTTGAAGAAGTGGTAGTTGGTTGACTAGAAGTCAGGTGAATATAGAAGATGAGGCAAAACTTTGTAGCCTAATTCATTCAACTTTTGAAGCATTAGCTGTGCAACATGCGGTCAGGCGTTGTGGAGAAGAGTTGGGCCTTTTCTGTTGATCAATGCTGGATGCAGGCATTGCAGTTTTCCGTGCATCTTTAAGAAAACTGTAGTCGATCCGACTGGTAGTAGGTCACCAAAGAGTGACCATTACCTTTTTATTGGTGTAAGTTGGCTTTGGGAAGTGCTTAGAAGCTTCTTCTTGGTCTAAACACTGAGCTGGTTATTGCTGGTTGTCATATAAAATCCATTTTTCATCACACGTCACAATCCAGTCAAGAAATGGTTTATTGTTTGGGGGTACAATAAGAAAAGACAACACTCAAAATGTCAATTTTTAAAATTTTTGCTCAGCTCATGAAGGACCCACTTATTGAGCTTTTCCACCTTTCCAGTTTGCTTCAAATGCCGAATGACTGTATGGTTGATGTTACTTGGCAACTTTCATGTAGTTGTAAGAGTATTAGCTTTGATAATTGCTCTCAATTGGTCATTGTCAGCTTCCAATGGCTGGCAACTAAGCCCCTCATCTTCAAGGCTTTCATCTCCTTTGCAAAACATCTTGAGTCACCACTGTTTGTTAGCAGTTCCTGGGCCAAATGCATTGTTGATGTTGCCAGCTGGCTCTGCTGCATTATGACCCATTTTGAACTCGAATAAGAAAATAGCTCAAATTTGTTTTTTGTCTAACATCATTTCCATGGTCTAAAATAAACAACAAGTAAAAAGTCATTCGAAAAACAATCACAAAGTGCACATTAAAATGATGTATAACATAACCACATTTATTTAAGAATGTATTCCAATATCACATGGCAAATTTCAACAATGTGAAAACCACATTACTTTTGCACCAAACTAATAAGACTCATATAGTAAACTGGATGATATACATAATTTACTGGTAATAAAATATCTGAGAACATATTATAATACTATGTATAGTAATATCTACTATAACAGGAATCTCTTAGGGACAAAACTACTTTCTCAGTAATTAAACATACCTTACTACTGACTAGATAATGACATGAATAATGTTATTGTAACCAAGGATCCCTGTTATTCCAAGAGAGAGTTTATTTTTCTCTCTCTTCTTTTCTCTTTCCTCCATTTCCCCACTTCCTACTTGCCTCTTTAGAAGTGTAACTATAGCCTTTTACCTCATCTTCCCCAGCCACCCCTTCAGGACAAGTTCATCTAATAGTATGCTTAGAAGCTCCAGAATGGAATTATCACCCACCAGGAAGATGCCTCAAGAGACAACAGTCAATCTACAACCCAAAGAATACCTGCTAGAGTTTCCAGCTGCCTTTACAATCTATTTCTGCCAGTGAGGATGGCAACTGAACTGCCTGGTAGATGAGGCACTGAAGAATCCCCACGTTCTAACTTCTGCCCCTGCATCAGCCTACCTTTAAAAGCACCTGCTTTCTGCTCCAAAAAGGAAGCAGTACCCTTAAGGCAGGAGGTCTGTACTTATTCCCATAGCTTTAGAACTAAGCAATATACTTATTCTTGCTTTAGAATAAAAAGTCACTTTCTTCATACCTGACCTCACTCTTGTTAATTAGACTCTGCAAGTGGTGAACGACTGAACCTGAATTTTGATTTCAAATTTGGTGGCCTATACGGGGAAAACACAGGGTGCTCTGGGTGAGCTGACACCTGACAGCTGGATTTTGCTACCAGGCAAGACCTGTGCAGCTGCTAAAACCAATTTATTTTGGGGGGAGCCTTCCTTTTTGCTTCCTGGTATGATGTCTGCTGCTTTCAGAGCTTCACTGGTACAAATAAAGTGATCTGTGAAAACGCCGGCAAATTTTGGAACTGATGTTACTTGGAGTGCACCTGACTACCCTCTGCTTCTTTCAAGGTGTCACTGGGGCCCTGCTGTATTTAAGACTTGTCTGCTAGTGATACCATTTGAACATTTTATGCATCTGTATTTGTTTGTATGTGCAGCACCATGGGAGATTTGCCTGGCTTGGACTCAGCTATCCATAGAGCCATTCAGAACTGGAAAGGAAAATTCAGGACCTAATTCAACCCCTTTAATTCAGGACTCATTTGGAAGAGCACTGTTTGCATGTGTGAGTGCATGACTTGGTGTATGGGCCCTGATTTTTTTCTTTCCTCTCTACATCCAATCTCATCTTTCTATCTTCAGAGAGTCACCTACCGCTTTACTCCTAGCTTCTTACTCCCTCTGGCTGGAAACGACTCACCTTGACCAGTGACTTGAAGAGGTGGGAGAGACTCATCCAGCACCATGATAGACATGGAGTGCTGAGGCTCTTCCTAATGGGAGATAAACAAGGGTGGTGAGAGTATCAACCCTGTGCTGTGTAGTGGCTAGAAAGCTCTTTAACTCCCTTTCTTTCACTTAACTATTTCCTCTCTTTTTTTTTCCCTTCCCTCTCTCTGATGCCATATCTGTAAAATATGGCAGCTATGCAGAGGCTTGCTTATCTTCCTCTATTTTATTTTCTGTCTGATTTAATGATTCTATTTCTTTTCTACTGGTATTAAGATAAAAATAACTATTTGGATCCAATCTTTTTTATAAAGTGATGAGTTTTTATTGACATCTAGACTCTATGGCTAGAGTTCTGAAATAAAAGCTAAAAAATATTTATCTGAGCATGTGTGGGTGTATTTATGAAAACATTCATATATTTGTTAGGTGCTGTGGCCCAATGTACCAAACGGGCTTAATTAAGGAGTATGCATAAATCAAGTCAAATTGTTCCCATGTTCATGTGACTTAAGTAAAATCTTAAATAAATAAGCTGGCTTCAAAATTATTGGTAAAATAATATTAGAAATGTCTTGAGAATTGTCAACACACTTTTCAAAATTTATTGATCAAGTGGTTTCATATTTATCTCTGCCAGATATTGTAACATGTTAAAATTTGGCGTAAGAGTTATAAAACCATAAACACAGCCCAAACAGAATGATCTGAGTTTGTATGATATTGATAAATAAGACATTTAATAAATAAGACATTTATTTATCATTAATAATTTAATAAACATTTAATAAATAAGACATTATTTATTATTAATAAATAAGACATTTAATATTGTTCCATGAAAAAAGCTAAATCTGAATTATTAACAAAATGCCCGTATGTTTAAGGTTCTTACTTAGATATACACAAAATATTTACTAATAGCCACATTTACGTAATATCTTTTTTCAAAGGTAATCAAAATTAATGGATAAACATTGGAAAATTTGGTACGTATAAATGAAATTAATGCTAGTTGGTAAAAGTTTTGCTTATTTATTTATTAATTTTCGAGACAGAATTTCACTGTGTCATACAGGCTGAAGTACAACATTATGATCTCAGCTCACTGCAACCTCCGCCTCCCCAGTTCAAGTGGTCCTGCTGCCTTAGCCCCCCAAGTAGCTGGGACTACAGGCCCTCATCACCGTGCCCAGCTAAACTTTTTTTGGTATTTTTTATAGAGATGGGGTTTTGTCATGTTGCCCAGGCTGGTCTCAAACTACTAAACTTAAGTAATTCACCTGCATTGGTCTACCAAGGTGTACTTTAAAATCTTAAAATCATTTTGCATGCTTATTTGTTGTCTGAGTCATTTTCAATTAAGAAAGGGTTATTGTATGTGCAAAATGTTCCAAAAATTGTGAAATGGTTCTAATCTATAAAATGCTAATATCTTAAAAGGAGTTCAGAATTTTTTGCTTTCTTGGTTTATATAAAGTGTGCAAAAAAGGATACATTCTTATTGAGAAAAAGAATAATTTTGTCTAATTGAAAAGCCAGAAATATTGGTCATTTCTTCTAGGTAAATGAGGTATCAAAATATTCTTCTTTTAAGAAATCTGTAGTTAGAAATCGACTTAGTTAAAGCTGATGTCTGAGGTATATGTTGGTACAAATACTGTTTTAAAGCCCCTACTCACTTTCTAAAAACATCACAGTCAACAGAATTCTGATTCTTTGTTTACTGTCTGTTTCTCCTTCTTCTTGTATCTAATCTTTTAGCACCCTACCAGTTCCACATCTGTCTGTCTGTGTATTTCTGTCGTATGTGATATTTCACTACTTAAATATATGAAAGAGCTCTAATTAGTTGACTTAAAAAATAGAAACCTAAAACAAACATGTTTTCAGAAAAATAGAAACATTAATGCCTTTAGGTCACAGGACTCTAATAATCCTTGAAAAATAAAGATAGCTTAAAGGTTATTGACAAAGTAAAATGAAAATGTCTTCAAAATTTAGATATTTGGTCTAAATTAGGCAGATCAGATACTGTTTGCTAGATGCCTTAAGGCCATAAACTGCTTCTATGACCTTTAATGATCATTTGACTTGTCTATTTTACAGTCGTTAGATTCTAGGAAAGGACTGGAGACATATGGAGTTAGCCAGGACCCCTGGCTAGGCTGAGAAAAGTCAGACAGTGTCTGCCACTCTGTCCTTGTCCTGGAATCTACAATCTGGTATATGGTTAAAATAGCTTATATCCCAGGTTTTCCAGCAAAAACAAAGGTTGCCAATAGTCAACAACAAAGTAACCTGTAATGGAGACTACTGGAGAAACAGTTTTACATGCAAGATGTATAAGGAAAGTAGAATATGTTTTTGGTAAAGGGTTATAAGAAGGCATGGACGTATGATTACTGTTAAAGATAATGTAATTTTGTTTATTTCAGAATGTTTTAAGGGTTTTCCTAAGCTAGAAGAGTAATACGACAAAGCTAAAGGTTTAAACAAGTTGTAAATGTTTTTAAAAGATTAATCTTTTACAAGAAATTTCGTGAGTATGAACAAGTTGGCTAAAATTTGAAGGAAGTTATCTTTTTTAGATTAAATATTAGAATAAAAGCACACTGAACACCCAAGAGAAGGGCAGATCAAGATAGTGGAAATACAAGGCTCCACGGACAGATCATCCATCCTCCCATCCCCCGGCAAGGACCCAATTGTTAATTGTGAAACATTGTGACACATTGTCAATTCTTTTATTTTTCATAGTCTAGAAAAATCTTTCTCTTTTGAACTATTTGAAACTTTGAACAATTGGGTACAGTACACTCTTGTGAGCAAACTTTGGAGCATATTTCTTTCTTGCTACCTGATTTCCCCAGAATTTGAAAATTATCCATAACTATATTTATTTTATGGCAGTATAGTTATTTGTATAAGTTAATGCATTAAGAGTCTGTTTTCTTTCATAACAGGATTCCATTGGAGACACTGGTTATTTTAGCAAGGCTTTGACTTGAATGACATACTTTTTGATATAAACAGACTGCTTTAAGGGATCAAAGTTGACTTGCAGTGTCAATTAATGTCCTTTGGGAAGAACTTGCCTCACACTTTGTCTACATAGTCTATGTACAGGGTTTCCTGAACTTTGGTAAGTAAAGGATGTCACTTTCTTATAGTCCCAGCAACCACGTTGTCTTAGAATCTCAAGAGGAGAGGAATATATTCAATCCATACAAGTGTTTGCAGGCACAGATAAATCCATGGCTGGGCTAAAGGCTTAAGAATTCTAATGAGAGATTCCTCATGGAACAAAGTTCTGACAAAGCCAATTTTAAAAACAGCCTATATGACAAATAATTATTCTTTTTGCATTTTATGAAAATAAAATGCCAAGTATATTTTAGGCCAAGTATAATTCAAGTAAAACTTATTTTGCAAATTTATTTTGCAAATAAATTTATCCTACTATGATTTGTCTTTAGTAAAAATGGGAATTAGAGAGAAAAAATTAAGTTTCAGAAAAAAAGTATCATACTCCTGTTGTTAGATTCTAGCCTTGTTCATCATTTTTTTGTGTTTTTTAATCTTTTTGCATTGTGAACTAAGCCTGAATTCTATTTGAGCCTATGAGTTCCTAAGCTAACACTTTTAAGTTCTTCTTCCACTTATCAGATTTGGACTTAATGAAATTACTACTACATTATTCCTTGTAGCATAGGCGAGACAAATGTTTCAGGCTCCCACCACCTTCTTCCTCTGTAACTAAATATGCTTTGAGTCTAACATCTGGATCAGTTGTGGCCAATATTAACATTTGTTTTCTTCTTCTTTCATAGAAATCCCTCTTACTAAAAATCTGTTTGCTTTCATCAGATGCAAAGGCCTAGCCCACCAGCAATGCCATCTCCTGTATGAGACAGCTATTTAACTAAACTGATCTGGTCTCAACAACTAGACAGGTTTGGTGACCACTTTCCTGAGTATTCATAGCTTTTACTGTAATCTGTTAAATATATCTTTAGCCACCTGTCATTCTATCAGGTTGGAGTCAGCTATGGGGAACCTGCATGATATGTTTAAGCAATGAAGTCTGACTGCTATGTATACATCTGATATAATTCAGGAAATGTCTCAGACAGCTCTGTGAGATATGCTCCAACAAATCGAAGCAAAGCTATGTCTGATCCCAAATTGTCACTAGATCAATGGTTAGCATCCTGATTTGGGCCTGCATATTCACTTCAGTGTCTTGTCTACTGGGCAGTCAAGTTGGTGTCTTCATTGGCAGAAATAGGTCAGAAAGGTGGCTGAAAACTCTAATGAGCATACTTTGAGTTGTAGGTCAACTTTCATTTATTGAGGCAACTTCTTGATGAGGGAGAGTTCCATTCTGGAGCTTCTTATTTTATTTTATTTTTATTTAGTTTTATTTTTTTTTTGAGATAGAGTCTCACTCTGTGGCCCGGGCTGGAGTGCAATGGCACAATCTCAGATCACTGCAACCTCTGACTCCTGGGCTCAAGCGATTCTCCTGCCTCAGCCTCTCTAGTAGCTGGGATTACAGGCATGCACCACCACACCTGGCTAATTTTCGTATTTTTAGTTGAGATGGAGTTTCACCATGTTGCCCAGGCTGGTCTTGAACTCCTGACCTCAGGTGATCCACTTCTCTTGTCCTCCCGAAGTGCTGGGATTGCAGGCATGATCCACTGCGTCTAGCTTATTCTGGAGCTTGTAAGCACATAGTGAAATGAACTTACCCTGTCGGAGTGCCTGTTGAAGAAGTGTTAAAAGACTGTAATTCATATTTAAAGAGCTAAGTAGGAAGTGAGAAAAAGAAGAAAAGAGAAAAGAAGAGAGGGAAAAAGCTAAACTATCGCTTAGAAAAATAGGGGTACTCAGTTGCATTCCTAGATTAAATGACTGAATCTATAAGAATGTATTTCTTTCCATACCAAACTCTGAAATATAAAGAACAAAGAACACAACCAAATTAGATCTAGATTTATAAACAATAATTGACAACCTATTCTTAAATGTATTGGAGATAGGACAGACCTACACACAGCTTGTCAATTTTTATATTGTGAATGTTAAGCTAAAATATGGAGTAAAGTAAACCTAAACAAACATGATACCAGCTGCATAAGTGAAGAATAGTTGGAATAAACACCTGCGCGTAAAAGAAAAATTAAAAATCTAACAGAAGGAATATGTAGACTATTTTTGTACTTCATGGATTGAATAGTTTTCTCCTACTATTTCAAAATTCAAACCAGATAGTGAAAAAAATAACGATTTTATTACACCAATATGTATCATTTCCGTTCAAAAAGGCATAGTTTTCAAAACTGATCAATGACAGATTTGAGCTGATACCTTGCAGTGTATTAAGATGACAAGGCATATGTATCTAGAATAGTCTTAATTATGCAATTAATAACTATTTTCATTAGTATAGAGTTAGTATATAGTATATTAGTACATTAGTATACATTAGTATATAGTACACGGTAAATGTTTGACATACTTTTTATGTACAAGAAACAATTACAAATTTGCTTCAAAGAGACAGGGAATGTGATCCAAAATTGAGCAAAGTTTTGCAAAACAAGGAGACCAATTAGATACTCAAATTGACTAGGAGTCAGAAAAGTATAAGTTGAAACAATCCTGAGACACCATTCTATGCTCCTCAGATTAGCTAAATTTAGAAAGTTGAAATATTCCAATTTACAATGAGCATGGGGAACCAGAAGCTCACATATATGGCAAGCGGGAGTGTAAAATTAATAAAATTCTCTCACTTTGTGACATTTAATAGGCTTTTACCCTATGACCCAGCCAGTAATCATGTGCCAAAGCATTTAATCCCTGAGAAAATTTCACAATTTTGGAGGAAAAATAGATACCTTTGCATCAAGATGGTAATAACTATAAAAATATTGTGTATGTCTTTATACAATATTCTGCAATAAGAGAAGCAATAAATTAGATGTGCATAGAACAACATAGATACATCTTTTAAAATAGTGTAAGTTTTGAAATAACATAGAACAGAAAATGGTGTGTAGTATAACATTCAAGAAAGCTAAAAACACTTGCATACAAACTATTCTTATTTTAAAAGTGTTTATTCAAAGACATATATCAAACATTAAAGTGTGTATATGTACAGATAAAGGGGGAAATGAAACAGTTATCAAGAATAAATTGGGGAGTGGGCAACAAACAATGGCTAAATAGGAAGTCCTTGATAAGATGGATGGTGAAAAAGTATGTTGAAAACTCAGGAGAAACATCACAAGAAATGTCCGCAGGATAAATGAAGAAAGAAAGGGGTGGAGTAAAAAAGAGAGGGATGGAAAAAGAGGAAGAGTCTACAATTTGTTGTTAGTTATGTCTTTCAATTTCCTTACTATCTTTTCACACTTTTCCTCAGAGCGTAGGATTTTGACTCCATCAAACGTGTTTTAGAAACATGCTTTACATCTTTAAAGTTCTTAGTCTACTAAGTCCTTTAAAACTTCAGATGCGCATAAAAGTCTTTTAGCCTTTAATTTGAGAAAAGCAAAGGAATATTTCACTTACATAGGAACAATATAAAATCCTTAGTGAAATGCAGGCTTTCTTAAATTCAGCATATACTCCTAATTTCCTGAAAACTATGTTGAGTTAACTTAGTATGTCCCATTCCCACTTTTATCTCTAAAGTGATAGACAAAGTAAATTATAAAAATAACTAAAAAGCAGAAGTTTGGACCTCATAATTTACAATCTAAATCGATCATTAAACATATCTTAATGAAATTATTTATTCCTTTAGCTGTTCACCTTACTAAATAAATACAGATTTTATAGTAATAAAATACAAGTATAAATCATTGAATAAGTACATAAAGCAACAGACAAAAATAAAACTGGTGTAACTATCACTTGTAACCAAAAGTGGATATTTCAATCATTTTTAAATTAATTTTTAAGTTGACTGCATCACAAATTGGTGTTTTCTCCAGATCAGCAGTGATAAATTAGAGGCTGAAATATCTATTCAACCTTCTGTTTAATTCTAGTATTTAAAAAAAACTTTTATCTAAGAAGATTGTTCTTATATTAGGATAAGAATTCTACGGTGGCGGGCGCCTGTAGTCCCAGCTACTCGGGAGGCTGAGGCAGGAGAATGGCGGGAACCCGGGAGGCGGAGCTTGCAGTGAGCCGAGATCGTGCCACTGCACTCCAGCCTGGGCAACAGCGTGAGACTCCGTCTCAAAAAAAAAAAAAAAGAATTCTAAAGAACAAGAAGAGCGAATGTAGTATTTACATCAGAATAGCCTTTTTTTTTTTTTTTGAATTTGTAGATGCATATTATGTATAGTTTTATATTTTGATAAATAGTACCTTTTCCCCTAAAGTTTGCCATGAGTTCCAAAATGAAGAGACTGAATACTTTTTTTTTTTTTATTCTTGCATGTTTGTATAGGTAACCATACTTAAACAACTTAGGTGTGTTAGATAGAAGCTAGAAGTCCTTTCTACTCCTTATTTTCTAATTGGTTTTATTCTCTCTTATGTTTGATACAAGGTTAGAAATCATAATACTTCTAAAATTTAAAATGTTCTGGAATTTTTGAAGATTTCAATTGAAATTTAGGTTTATAGTTGTTTTAACATACTCATGCAAATGTAGGTGTCTCCATTTCCTCACGTCTTATTTTTGTTTTCCAGCTAAGTTTTGTAATTTGTCATTTATTATTAGTTTTATATCTACACATTTGATAGATTCCATTGCTATTGTGAATAGGATTTAGTTAAATTTTCAATTGGCTTAAGTGTCAGTTTAAAGAATGTTCATATTATCTGTTCCTGGAAATCTTGAAATACATGTCTGAAATCACTTATGGAGTACTCTAAAGAAATTTTTTTTTATTAACTTTAATATAGTGGCCTCTTCTGATTTTCACCATTTTTAATCAATTTTGGTACACTTACATTTTCTAGAAAAATTTTCAACTTATAGATTTTCAAATTTTGACATAGGGAATTGTATACCCTTTGATTGGAATTTATGCACTTGTATTTACACCTTTTTTGTTTGTTTTGGGGACTATTATACTTGAGAATGAATTTTTATAGTTAGAATTGGACCTCTTAAAATTTATTTCACAGTTTAGGAATTTCACAGTTTAGAGTCCTTTGCCGGCCTTCACTAGAAATGACAGAATTCCTTTCCAGTGTACTGAGCACTTCATCTTCTGGCACTCACAAGGATCTGATCCTTATGTGACCTGGCACTGTCTGACTGCTAAACCAGCTGGCACCCAATGGGACTTGACTAATGTCACTTTCAGTGGCATGGAAACCTGATTTTGCCTTTTCTTACTGTCACTCCTGACAACTTGAGTTTCTTCCTGAGTCTACTAGAAGGGGATCTGACACTTAATAATACAGTGAGAGTAATTCCAATATTTTATCACCTGTCAATTGCCTGAATACGTTTCTTGAACCCAAGTTAGACGTCTTTTCTGACCGTGCATTTCTGGTCTCTCTAACAGGAACAAGAAGAATAAGTGCAAAGCTCCAAAATTCCCCAGACTGTTACTCAGAACAGGGAGGGGTAGCTGTCATTCAGAGACTTTCTGAGTTCCTAAATATTTATGTTCTTAAGGTTCTCTATACTTAGTAGGAGTGCAGAGACTTGGGAACACAGAAGTGTAGACTCTGTCGGGAGCTGTGGAATCAATTAACATCTGAATGATACAGTAGGAGAAATTGTAAAGAACTGCAAATAATCCTTCCGCACTGAAAACTGGCTGTGAGCAAAGACTTTATTGCTCTTGAATACAACGGAAGCAGCATTCTCAGGTTAAATCTCCAACTTGGTTCTCTCTCTGCCCGGTGCATAACCTTCTTGAATCAGAAAAAAATATTTAAAAAAATTAAATTAGTAATACACCTATTATTTAATTTAGTAGGATGCCATAAGAATCCTGGCAATATAGAGTACTTTATTTGAAAATCTCAAAATGGAATCATTTGTCTGAACAATTGGTTCATGGCACATGTAAGCTTTTTAAATTTAGAGAAAATTATTTAAAAAATGAAATTAAAAATTCAGTTTCTCAGTCACAACAGTTACATTTTAAACACTCAATAACTGCATGTTGCTAGAAGCTATTGTGTTAGACAGAAAAGATATCAAACATTTCCAAAGAAGGTGAACGTTGTTTTAACTAGTAGTGATTATACATTTCTGAAAGTGATATTGGAGAGATGTTGAAGCCTAGGGATTCACATTTGTGTGCTTGCACACTTTAAATTTGCATGCAACCTAATCGAAATGATTGTAGAATTTAACAACCACGCTAACAATGCATGAAAATGTACAATTTTCCATATTATCAAGATTGAATTTTTTAATATTTAAATAATGGAAAACAAGTTTATTTTTACTATCTTTGTAATTGTTGATCAGTGAGTTCATCAACTTATAGTTGTTGAAATTTTCATTTTGTATTTCTTTAGTTGCTTAAATAATCTTTGTATATAATGTTTTCCTTTGAATACAGTTTTCATATGCACAGATTAACACATTAATAGGAATGCATTTACCTTCTTGACTCTATTCCCCTCTATGTACATTTTTCAGTGTTTTAATCTAGAATCAGCAGTAAATAATGTAAATATGCCATTCTCAAGTTGTCTTGACACTAGTCAATTTCCCTTCATTACAGTATTCTTTTCCACAGTACCTATGCTACTGTTTTTCTCCATATTCACCCCCAACATAGGAATCCACATAGCTTGTGTCTTAGTAGACAGGATGAGGAAATTGACCTTGAATTCCACTTCCAGTCAACTGGCACAGTTTCCAGATTCTATTTTCAAATCGGTAACAGAAGGGAAAATTGATGTGCACAGTTCCCAGTCCAATTCCCAATTTCTGGCAATTTTTCATATTCTGGCCCTGGTCTACTTTGATTAAGTGTTTTTCTGAACATTGTTTCCAGGTTCTCTGGTATTGAGCCAAAGAACTGAGCCAATGTTGTACACCAAGGATAGTACTTGTCAGCCAGCATCGCTACCAGGTTATGTTTTCTTTGCCCTTACTTATAGCAATTTACCCATGGGAGGTACTATTCCCTTCACAACACACTTCGCCATCACCTGTTTTTGCTGTGTTCTTCCGTAATTAGCACTTGAAATCTCTGTCTCAGAGAACAGTTCTTAAACAGCGTTTTAAAAGAAGTCTCTGCTTATTAGAGCTCTGAATCTTGGAGTTAATTGAGCAATAGCAGTAGAATCGTAAAGCATCTTATTGTGCCTAATGTCAGCTCTTAGAAGAAGAGGAATTTATTTTAGGAATTTGAAGGCTGGCTCTATATTTTTCTACTTTTCTTCTAGCTAACTTCAACTTACCTCATATTTGTGTTAATTTCTGCAACATACCATTCTTGAGTTACCTGTGAGAATTACTCTAGAAGGTTGATACCAGTTTAAAATATTTCACTGAATCTCCATGAGTATTTAACAAATAGTCGTGGGAACGTCCTTTGAGGCCTCCAAATCAGTTGTCATTTTGAATCAGAAATCATAGACTACAAAATGTCAAAAATAAAATATTTTATCATAGCTGACTGTAAATACTGATGAAGTTAGCTTTATAACTACTCTGTGAGGCAGAATTCCATTTTAAGTGAATTTGACATAAAAACCCCTCCTTAATTTGATATGATAAAGGATTTTATTAAAATATGTTAAAGGATTCTTCTAATAAAAGCAATACAGAGAATTTCATAGTATAAAATGCAAATTTTAATATTCTATTGATATACTTTATTTTATTTGTAAAATATTTTAAATAACATTATTGACATTATTATTTGCACGTAATCTTTTATGTTACCAAGTTGTTCATCAATAAAATTGGCTCAGTTTCACGCTATAATGCTCTACTTGCCAAAGTATGCATGGGTATAAGAAATCAACAATAAACAAAGTCATGCAATTTACTGAACTGTAGAATGTATTTTTGAAAATTCTCAGGTGTGTCATGCTAATCTTTTTTTCCAAAAAAATTACTATCAACAAGCAAATTGTTATTTTTATTGCTATCATTATTTATTTATTTATTGATACCCAATCTCGCTCTGTTGCCCAGGCTGGAGTGCAGTGGCAAGGTATCAGCTCACGGCAATCTCCGCCTCCTGGCCTCAAACGATTCTCTTGCCTCAGCCCAGCTGGGATTACAGATGTGCGCCACCATGGCCAGCTAATTTTCATATTTTTAGTAGAGACGGGGTCTCACCATGTTGGCCAGGCTGGTCTGGAACTCCTGACTTCAAATGATCCTCCTTCTTCGGCCTGGCAAAATGCTGGTATTACAAGCCTGAGCCACCGCACTCAGCTGCTATTTTTAGGAGAAAGGGAACATTGCTCTCTCCTTCAGAACTGAGGATCTTATAAAGTATAAATATTTTTTTTTTCCTTCCATAAAAGTGATATCAGTCTTTCTGTTATATGCTAAATGTCAAGATGTTTCAGTAGTGAGAAAAATCAAGAACATATACTCTTCTGATAGAAAATCATTTGTTTCTCACCTGAAGTGACAAAGGTAAATGACTATGGGAAACTGGTAATTTCTTATAGTCAAATGGTTCTTCCACATTTCTGTAGAATACAATATATTTATAATTCATCCTTAATTCTTTATTGAAAACTGGTAGCAGTATATAAAATTAAGTTTTGATAAAAAATAGTGATCATATTTTTATATATGTAAATATATATATATTTGTGTGCCAGTAGTTGTAGGACCTTTATACTCTTCTCAAACATTCTGTAAACAAAGAGATTGATACACTAGGTTTTCCTGTTTTTTGTTTGTTTGTTTGTTTTTTTGTTTGGACATGGTAGCTGAGATTGAGATAAATTTTGAATGACATGTCAAATTCACAGAGTAAATATCACTACTATATCCCATAAGGTTAGTTCTCAAGAGGCAGTAGCTACTTGAAGCATAATAATTAAATGCCTAAAAGGCTGATAAAAAGTATATAAATATTGTTAAAAATAAAAGTCAAATTTAAGATAACTCATTCTGTATCAAATATTATTCATACAATTTCATAGTTTTGTTTTTTAATATCATCCAATTTTAGATTTTAGACTTAGATGCTTTGGATTTTAGACTTAGATGCTTATATCTTCAACTTGGTATTCTATTTTTTTTCTATTTGTGCATGTCTTACCCAATTCATAAATTGTATTGAAAATATATGTCATTAGTCTATCTAAAACAATTATTTCTATTTATTTATTTATTTATTTATTTGTTTGTTTACGTAGGGATGGAGTCTCCCTATATTGCCCAGGCTGTTTTTGAACTCCTGACCTCAAGGAATCCTTCTACCTCAGCTTCCAAAAGTGCTGGAATTACAGATGTGATCTGTGCTCAACCTAAACAGTTCTTTCTAATTCAGGTTAATAATTGCATAGCTCAACTCTGTTGATACATATACCTATAATATGATGTCTAAAATTAAAAGAATTATAAATATATATCTCAGGTCTTGCAATCTGATGGAGGACATTTAGGAGAATTGGAACTCCAGATTATCCAACATATAATTAAAAGTAAGTATCCTGAAATATAGTGTATTTCAACACTTTTCTTAATATGTTATCTATAATAAATTTATTCTTATTATAAATACAAATGTAAAAGTGTTTTAGTTAAAATAGTAACGTTCATTATTGTTTATATTCTAAATCCTAATCAAAGTTCTCTAGTTTAACAAGTACATATACATTTTTTATTCAAATGATGACTATTACAGGTTACCTTATGAAATAATAGCTCTTATGTGTTATTAACCCAGAAATCTCAGTATACTAACAAAATAAAATGTTTATTTCTAGCATATGTCACATGTGATAATTTATTATTTATTTTCTTTACTTAATTAAATCCAGAATTGTTTTATTTTCTTTACCTAATGTTGACCCATAGATATCTATTTTGACTTATATCTTAATTCAAGAAAAAGAGAAAGAGCTAATTGTTACAATGACTAATGATGTTTCAAAGGGATTCTTAAGCAAGGGCAAAAGGGAAATTGAAGAAAGTGGGAACAGGGATTTGAGATCAATGATTTATTAGGTGAGAAGGATAGATTATATTTCAACTTCTTTACAAGGCAGAATGAAGGAAAAATATTCCATTGGAAATCATTTTAATTTAGGGACTATCATATGTTCTTTAGGATATTGGCTTGAGTTTCAACATACTGACTCCCACCACCATTCTCAGAGCTAGGATTCATGCCATTATTATACTCCGTGACTTGGCCTAACTGACAACAATTAATGAGTCTTAAAACATCATGAAACTACCACCCTAAAAAGCACTATACTTTTCCCTAATAATGATTTTAACTTCCTGGATTTACCCAATCAGAATCTCCAGAAATTCACAGAATGGCAGAAAATTCTATTTCGCTGGTAAAATAATTCCAGCTCCTTAATGAGGTATCCATTGTGAACATCATACTTGGATTTTCTAAAGTATTCACAAGCTTTCTAGCATGCATAAAATGTTGCACTTGGAAAATATTTTCTACCATCTATGGTCCATTTTGGACCATAAATGAATAAAAAAATAGTAAATTCCTTGAAAAAATAATTCATTATTGTATAGTGCCAGAGTTAGCGTCAAGGTGAGAATTTTGCGGTGGTAATCAGGCTATGGTAGCTCATGACTTATCCACTTAATGTCAGAAGAAAGTGAAAAATTGTTAAATTTACCAACTGCTCATAAGGGAAAAAAAGTTAATAAGCAAAGTGCATAAATGCATAAAGACAAATCAAATGAGAAGTACAGCTCAGCAGGGAATGCTAGTAGAGCTCAATTCTGTGAACATAGGCAGGGTTAGAAGCATCAACAGTAAAAAAAATACCATATTCATTTTAAGCCGTTTTAATAAGCTAAGGGTTAATGTTCAAATACGGGTTTCGGATAGAGTCCTGCTGAATAATGGGGAAAAATAAACCCAGTTATACACACACGAGAACATAACAATATTGGTGTAAGTCATACATAAAGTAAAACTAAATGAATTGTGCTACAGAATTCAGGTGATGCTAGAGATATATAATTGAGTTAACAATAGTTATTATGATTAAACCGCTAGATCCTTGTGTTTGGCAACTGCTTTAAATGTTAGGAATCAGTGAAGCTGAGGTCCAGAGTGTTGCAGTTAGTACATTCAACTTTTCCCAACTAGAATAAATTAGTATTCACTGGTATAGAATCTAAAAAAGGCAGAAGTGGGGAGATGAAATCGGGTTGACATACAGCTTCCCATCATCTTTCTTTATGATTCCTTTTTATTCTTAATTGCCAAATATTCTAAATGATATTACCCAATTAAAATTTTTACCAATATTATGCAATGTTCCTTTTCCTAAATACTAATAAGGGAAAGCAATCCCCTTTGCTCTTATATTCTGGCTATGTTATATGAACAATTATTTTTTTCAGTTCAAAGATTTTGTTTATTTAAGTAGTAACTATGATGACATTCCAGTTGGTTCTTACCTTAGATCAAGTGCAATAGAGCATGGCAGTAAACATTGACAAAAATACTGTTCCAAACCTAAATTGAAAAAAAAAGATTTCTTATAATGACATTTACAGCATCATCTGGGAAGGGAATAACATTCCCATTAAACTATCAAGTAATTATGTTAAGAGTTTTTGTACTTATTTATTTAATTTAATTTTGTTTGTAAAGGGGTCTTGCTCTGTTGACCAGGCTGAAGTGGAATGGAGCAATTAGAGCTCACTGCAGCCTTGACTTCCCAGTTTAAGTGATCCTCCCACCTTAGCCTCTGGAGTAGCTGGGACTACAGGCACATGCCTCCGTGCCCAGCTGTTTTTTTGTTTGTTTGTTTGTTTGTTTTGGAGAAATGAAGTCTTACTATGTTGCTAGGGCTAGTTCAGAAATACTGGGCTCAAGCAGCCTCCCAAAGTGCTGGGATTACACGTGTGAACTACCACATCTAGCTTCTATTTAGTTTTGATAAAAATTTATTTTCAGCACAGTTTTGTACATTTACAGAGAAACTTAGAATATAGAACAGATAAGTCGCATATATTTTGCGCCCAGTTTCCTCTGACATTTGTATGATATATTGATTATAATTAATGAAGTAATATTAATACATTATTAACCAAGATTCAATTTTTTTTCGGATTTCTTCTGTTTTTTATTTTGTTTTTACTTAATGTCTTTTTTGTTGTTGTTCCCATCCAGGATACCATCATTTTTCAGGTATTTTATAAAATGTCCCTCATATGAGATTTGTTTTTTCACAATTAAACTAGAGTTATGTGTTTTGAGGAAGAAAACCACAGAAGTACAGTACCATTTTTATCATATCATATCAAAGATAAGTACTGTCAACATAGCTAAGTACAGGTAATCTGTTGATAAGATTTTGATGGGAACAAAACTTATCCTGGAAACCTCGTTATTCACCTTTTTAGTTGACTATCAATAAAGTCAAGTACAATTATTTGTAATTAAGTAGCAAGATACACTTTTATTTTTTTTTCCAGAAAATCAACGGTTAACTAAACACCCTTTTGTCCTTTAAACATCTCCACAAAACATAAATCTTTGAAATGGTCTGCTTAGAACTCTTTGATGACGATAAACTTGAAAGGAAAGTAGCAAAACGAACAGAGCTACAAGGCTTTTTTTGTTTGTTTGTTTGTTTAATTTCAATAGTTTTGGATATACAGGTGGTTTTTGGTAACTTGGATACGTTCTTAGTGGTGATTTCTGGGATTTCCGTGCACCTGTCACGCTGGGATTTTGATAAACCCATCACCCAAGCAGTGAACACTCTACCCAATTTGTAGTCTTTTATCACTGACCTCTCTCTCTCAAGCTCTGAGTCCCCAAATTTCATCATGTAATTCTTACTCTTTTGCATCCTCATAGCTTAGCGTCCACTTGTAAATGAGAACATATGATAATGAAACTTAGTTACCAATTCCAGAGTTACTTCACATAGAATAATGGCCTCCAGTTCTATCAAAGTTACTGCAAAAGACATTATTTCTTTCCTTTTTCATGGCTGAGTAGTATTCCACAGTACATATATACCACATTTTCTTCATCCACTCATTGGTTGATGGGCACTTAGATTAGTTTCACATTTTTGTGATTGTGAATTACTCTGCTACAAACATGTATGTGCATGTGTCTTTTTCATATAATGACATTTTCCTTTGGGTAGATGCCCAGTATTAGGATTGCTATATCAAAAGGTAGTTTTATTTTAGTTTTTTAAAGAATCTTTTTACTGTTTTGCATAGTGGTGTACTAGTTTACATTTCCACCAGCAGTGTAAATGTGTTCCCTTTTCACCACATCCTGCCAACATCTGTTATTTTTTGACTTTTTAATAATGCTCATTCTTGCCTGATTTAGGTAATACCTCACTGTGGTTTTAATTTGCATTTCCCTAATAATTAGTAACACTGAACCTTTTTTCATGTTTGTTGGCTGTTTGTATATCCTCTTTTGAGAATTGTCTATTCAAGTCTTTTGTCCATTTTTGATGGGATTATTTTTTTTCTTGAAAAGACTTACTTTCTGAGAGCATATGTCAAACCCTCAGAGAAACTGAATTATTTTTTTCAAACTTATTTTACTCTCCTGATACTCAGAAAAGAGAAAAAGAAAATCAAAATATAACAATGATGTGGCAGGTAGGAGACACAATCCTGTAATTTTGGACCCTCAGTGAGAATAAGAGCTACAAACAGACCTGTTCTCACTCTCTACAACCACTGAGGACAGCAAGAATATTTGATTACCTTGGAGTTTGGCAATGGGTAGAGACAAAAACAAATCTCTTCAAATAATTTGAAGGCACAATCTCTGCTGCCTGAATGTGTAGCCCAAATTCATATGTACTGGGTAGTCTTTAAAATATCAAAGAAAAAATATAGTATAAACACGCGGGAGGAAATCTCTTGGATATCTGAAGCCAATGGTGGTTATGTAGGTCCAAACTCTCCCAGTATTTCTTCCAAAGTATTATAAAATACTAACAAGAACAGACACAATTACACAAATGGCTATCCCAAATTCAAAACAACTATCAGCAAAGAAACAATTCCCAGTAGTTAATCACTAGTTTTTCCGTCCCCACCAGAAAGGTTTGTGATGAGCAAGAATGGGGAGAAAAAAAATCACAGGAAAGAGAGAAGAGGAGACTAGTGACAGCCTGCATTTGATGTTCAATTCCTTCCAGAAAGAGTAAAATTACACCCTAAGTGTGGATATGATACGAGGCAGGGTAATCAACCTCAGCACCAGTGACACTTGGAGCCAGATGACTCTTCCTTGTGGAGAGCTGTCCTATGCATTGTAGGATGTTGAGCAGCATCCCTAGCCTCTGCACAGTAGATACTAGTAGCAAACTTTGCTGTAGACAATACCTGCACTTAGGTTGTGACAACCAAAAATGTCTCCAATTTCCAATGTTCTATGTAGGAAAAAAATTGCCCCTTTCCATTGACAATCATTGATATAAAGAGAAGGAAATTAAAATTCATGAAATTTGAAGTGTCAATCTTTAAAAAACACAACTTCTGTACTATTTTCAAAGAGAAAAATGAATGAAGAGGCATTCTTGGGCAACTGATTGGTAGAGAAGGAAACAGTTAAAAGGGAAAAAAATGTGGGGTCTTCCATGACAAAAAAGAACCATGATTCAGAGGGCACACAGTTTCTTTCTTTGACTTTGAAAAAATATCCTCTAATGAATCTGAACTTTGCTATCAGAAATAAATGTCATTAAACTGGAAAACCTGAATACCAGCCAAAATTGACCAAATTGAACAGGAAACAATGAATTAATGAAAAGAGATTTTTAAAATTGATAACTGACATATAGTATGCCTAAACTAATAAAAAAATTCTCCCCGAGTAAAATTATCACAAAGCAAAAGAAAACTATAAAATGATAAACAGAATTAAATATGTTCAGTATAATTACATATAGAAGAAATAAATACATATTTAGGATAGCAAAAATCACCTTGAGTCAGGAAAAAAAAAAAAAAAGGTGAACAAAATCAGGAAGAAATTAAAAAGAGTCAATTAAATTCAAGAAAGAAATGATAGGAATAGAGAATATGATCTTCCTTTTTTAAACTCTTTACCTGACAAGGTACTCAGGAAAGTGAAAATAAAACCCTTAGTGATAAAGACTACATTGAAAGAGAACAGCCACAAATTAAAATATAATAAATGGCATTGAAGAAATTAAAAAAAAACAAGTGAGAAAATAAAATGAGATAAAGAGAGAAATAAAAATATCTATATAGAATCCTACTGTCAAACATGGAATATAAAATTAATTTCTCAAGAACACATTTCAATATGTCACTCATTTAGTTCAGGGTTTCACAATCTCTGCAATAAAGATTTAGATTGGATTTTTTTTTGTTGTGAAAAGGGGGTATAATCTTGTGCAATATATGTTGTTTAGCAGTGCTCTTGGCCTCTGCTAAATGAGAGTAATCACCTATTTATTGCATACATGATGAGATAATTTGCCTTACTAGATGTTTAGAAATAGAAATTAAACAATGCTATATAGTCAAAAGAGCAAAATAGTGATATAAAGACAACCGAATCAGAACTTAGCACATATGAAAAATTATTTTATGAGAAACTGGTGCTGCAGAATGAGGGAAATGTTTATCAGTAAATGGTTTTGTGTCAACCATTTATTCCTATTTGGAAAATAAATGAAGTAGAATATCTTCCTTTTCTTATTCATAAAAATTTAATCCAAAATTACTAAATACATAATTGTATTGATAAGTAAATATATAATTGAAAAAGTAAAAATACAATAAAAATATAAAAGACAATATAGGATAATGCCATTATTATTCAAGACAAAAAAATATTACTTATATGAGATATAAAAATACTATAATAAGATAAACATATTTGGCTACAGCTAAATAAATAACTCCACTTATATAAGGATATAATAAAGAAAATTAAGTATGAAGTCATCAAAATTTGTGATAACAGTATATAGACGATAGATAGATGATAGAAAGATGATAGATAGATAGATAGATAGATAGATAGATAGATAGATAGATAGATAGAAAGATAATGACATAGATAGAGATATCCTGAACAAACAATATAGAGGACAAATCAGAATCTGGAAAGACTGTTTTCAGAGAAATAAGAAAGACTGAACATGCAAAACCAAAATGGGCAAATCCCTAGAACAGGTTCTTCAGAAATCATCAAGCAAACATGGATGACAATACTTAAGAAAATGAACAACTTCATCTATAATTAGGGAAATGCAAATAAAATAAAAATAGTATTAAGTGTCTGTAGGGTGTGGAAACATAGAAACACAATAAGAACACATAGCCTTTTATTGAAATTTAACTGGCATAATCATTTTTGAAAACAATTGAAGATTATACAGAAATATTGAGTTACAACTTTTTGAGAAATGCTGAAGAACCAAAATATTCTCATCCATCTCAGTAAAATATTGTTTCACACTGTTGACCATTCTAAATTAATAATTTCCTCTTGCTAATCCTAAATTAACAAACTAATATCTGCTAAAACCTTAACTCCAGTCTTGAAAGGTCTTCATCCTGTCCCATGACAAACAGAACCTGAGTTGCATTCCTTCAACAATTTTGAAGAGTGTGCAAGCCATAGAATAAAACTGAGCTTCTTTTCTCTAACCTACAGATAATTTAAGACACTTTACACAACAGTATACTAAACTGTCAAGAGCTGGAAGTATTCTTAAGTAGTGACCAAACCACTTTTGCTTGAGTGTTCTCCATCAATATTTAAGATCCAGAGGATCCTTTTTATGTACCCCCTAAAACTTGACAATATTAAAATAAGTCATTGTAAAATATTTATTGTAATACTGTTTCTTCTAACTACAGTTGGGAAATATACATGTGTTACTAAGCAGTATAATGGATAAATAAATTGTGCTATATTCATAAATAAAATACTACTGAGAAGCAAAAATAAATGAATAAATAAATGAATAAATAAACAAACTGAGTAGTTCTACTTAGCTATGTTAAACTGGGAAAAAATATCGAGTGCAAAATTAGTCATAGAAAAATGCCTATATTAGATATAGTTTAAAAAGTGCAAACTAAACAGCATATTTGTATAGGAACCAAGATACTTGGGAAAAATAAAGAAGAGCAATACAATTGTGAAGGAATAAAAATGAATTTTTTTTGTATTTTCTTTAAATTTTTTGAGATGGAGTCTGCCTGTGTCAGCCAGGCTGGAGTGCAGTGGTGCAATCTCGGTTCACTGCAACCTCTGCCTCTTGGGTTCGAGCTTGAATAGTACTTTTTTGTTGAGGTTGTGGAAGGTATTAGATTAGGGAGTGAGTTGTAGGTAATATTTTAAAAAGAATGATTACACTGTGTTTCTTATAATGGCTGATAATATGGTTTTGGTCTGTCCCCACCCTAATGTCATCTTGAATCATAGTTCCCATAATCTCCATGTGTGGTGGGAAGGACCCAGTGAGAGGTAATTAAATCATGGGGGCCATTTCCTCCACGCTATTCTCATGATGATGAGTAAGTTCTCATAAGATCTGATGTTATAAGAGGCTTCCCCATCACTGAGCTCTAATTCTTCTCCTTCCTGTAGCCATGTGAAGAAGGATGTGTTTGCTTTCTCTTCTGCCATGATTATAAATTTCCTGAGGCCTCCCCAGTCCTGTGGAACTGTGAGTCAATAAAAACTTTTTAAAATTTATTTATTTATTATTATTATTATTATTTTATAAATTACTCAGTCCTGGGCAGTTCATTAGAGGAGCATGAGAACAGACTAATACAGGTGCTTTTTTTTTTTTTTTTTTTTTTTTTTTTTTTTTTTGCATTTTTGTTCTCTACATTCCATAAAGTTTATAATTTTTTTTTAATTTAGCCAATAGTCCAATAGTCAGGAAACACTCAAAATGAAAATATAAAATTAACAAGAGAAAGGATATGTAAAGAAAGTATAGAAGGAAAGAAGAAAAATGAGTAAAGGAGAAAGAATAGATTAGCTCATATCCCTCTTATGTGGATTAAAAGTGATACAAAGGCGGGGCGTGGTGGCTCAAGCCTGTAATCTCAGCACTTTGGGAGGCCGAGATGCGCGGATCATGAGGTCAGGAGATCGAGACCATCCTGGCTAACACAGTGAAACCCCGTCTCTACTAAAAAATACAAAAAACTAGCCGGGCCAGGTGGCAGGCGCCTGTAGTCCCAGCTACTCAGGAGGCTGAGGCAGGAGAATGGCGTGAACCCGGGAGGCGGAGCTTGCAGTGAGCTGAGATCCGGCCACTGCACTCCAGCCTGGGCAAGAGAACGAGACTCCGTCTCAAAAAAAAAAAAAAAAAAAAAAGGTGATACAATTTGGGAAAACCCTTTAAAGCATAATCATCACTTTACATCTTTTTCTAACTGCAGCATCTGCTTCCTACGCTTCATTTTATTCTTCAAAGGGCAATTTATGGTCTGTTTTAACACTGTCCATAGAACATAATGCCCTAGATCTGCTTTCTTGCAAATATAATAAAGCTACCTTGTGGTACCTTTTTAACGTTTTCTATTATTTGTTGAGTTTCCTTGTGTTTAATTAGTCTCCACACGCAGGATTGTTTAAAGATATTTTATTATTTGGAAAATACTATTTAGATATAATGCTACTATTGTTAGAAATAATTCAATTGATAGATATTTATTTATGATAATTTAAAATGACAAATAATCCTGTTTTGAGACATTTACTGATCTTAAATTTAAATATGATATACAATAATCCCATTGGATAGCTTCTCACTAAGATCAGAGTAAAGTCTCCTGAGAAAATGTATTACCCAAGGTCATACCACTTCTACTAAATGTATTTTTCCATTATCAAACTGTATTGGAAGAATGAAATCTCTATTTATTATAATAGGTAAAAGCAATTTACCTGAACTTATTACAATCTGTCTAATTTATTAACCATACCTTCAAGTACAGTACAGTTAATAATTCATACTTTTGAAATACTTCTATGTGTCTTTTATTTTTTAAAGAGAAATACAACTGCCAACCTAGGGAAAAGTCATTATTCTAATTGCAAAAATATGGATGGCCTAGAGTTCATTCAACAAATCAATATTTAATTAGCCATGTGTCAAACTGCAGATACCTGTTACTATAGTATATGTTACTAAAATTAGATGTTCGTTATCATTGATGTAGCTGTGAAGAGTAGGTCACAAAGACCTAAATAAAAATGAAATTAAGTATCCACATGTCACTGAAAGACAGCCAAAACACCTCTTTTAGTATGACCTTAATAAATAAAACATGTCATCATGTTTCTAAACAAAGTATTGTGGCGTTTGTCATTTATATAATTGGCTTATGTATATTATTGAAAAGACCTTAAAAATGGTGAAATCACAGAGTTGATTTTCACTGACTTCTTTTAATTCATAATTTTTTTTAGTAAGAGAATACCTTAATAAAGAATCTTAGTTTGTGTATTATTCATGTGCTTTAATGCATGTATATGGTTACTATAGATAATGAAAACTATTACTTCTCTTATCCTTGAAAAACTAATCAATATTAGTGTTAAGTAAATTTCCTGGCATGAGGCAAGAGAGTTATAAGAAGTAAAAAGGAAAAAATAAAAGAAATGTTCATAATTTGTAACTACATAGAAGAAATAATTACCTAAATATATTTTGACAGTTCACATTTTATATATTAAACACATCTTGTCAGAAATGTAGGATAACATGCTCATCTAAATGTATATATTTGTATTTTATTTAAATGCACAAAATGAAAATCAACTAATATATTTATTGAACACCAGTAGTGATTTATATATGAGATACTGTATTTACATATAAACTATACCATAACTTGTAGTATGTGCATAGCATAAAATACTATACAAAATTTTTTTAGTAAAAAATGAATGTAGCAAATAGAAATAAAATATTGAGATATATAACTGACATACAGAAATTTAAATTTCAGGTAAATATTTTTATTTGAATATGTACATATCAAAATAACTGATGACAGAATATTAATTTGAAAGAAGTTGACTTAAAGTGTTTTAAGGTTGAGAGACAAGAGAAATAAAAGTCAAATTAGCAGAAGTACAATATGCCATGAAGAGGGTCATATTAAATCTAACACTATAGAAAAATTGTATTTAGATAGCCAAAAAGTATTCTGTGCAGTGAAAGCACACAAATTAAGACATTTTGTGTAAACAGTGATTAGGAGCTTGAGGAATGTTAATTGTACAATGGGGCAAACATAAAATAACAACAGAAAGAAATTAAACAATACAATAATGAAATTTTAAAAATTTGGTGTGGAGGAAAGAGAGAACCTGATATCTATTGAAGAGAAATATATACTTTTATTAGAAAATGTCAAACCACTAGTTTCTTATGGTGTCTTTAAAAATTACAAGTATGCCTTTTATTAGTTATATTCCCACATTTAATAGGCCAATGCTTATTTTTATTCTTTTATAATTAATGGAGCTTCATGTTCCTCAACACTTAAAACTTACTTATATTTACATATTTTTAAGAATTGCTTATTTCAAGGGAGGAGCAGCAAAGGCCACAGAATCAAAGTCAGGAAAGCCAAAGGTGAGAAAAATCTAATTGTATAGTAGTTAAGAGTGTGGGCTCTGGGTCCTGTTTTGAATCTCTGTCTCCACTTCTTAGTTGTGTGACCTTGGTCAACTCCCTTAACTATTCTGTATCTCTGTTTCCCCATTTATCAAATCTATGTGACAATATTACTCATTTTAAAATATTTTGTGAATATCAAATTATTATTATATTATGGTACCTATAGCAACGCCTGTTAAATAGCAAGAGCTCAATAGATATTGACACATTGTTTTACCATGTTCTTTATTGTGACAAAATTTGGATAAACAGAGCAACAAATATTGACATATTTCTGTATAGGTCAACTTATAATTCTACAAAATAAATTAAGAAAAGGCTTTACCATAAAATAATTGTCATATTTTGTAGTCACTAAGGGTTTAACAATAGATTTTTAAGGTTTTGGGATAGAAAAATAAGGTATCTATAAATATATGTATACCTAATCATCTCTACCCTGCCCACATTTATATTACATTTATTAATCTAAATTCTTGAGAGCAATTCAGGACACATTATGCAAAATTGTTTCCCTTGTGTTTAGATTAATCTCTGTCTGTACTTGACCACAGTCTGGCTACTACTGTCACTGGTGCTGATTTCATAACGTACAGACAAATTAATAACCTAAGTACAAAATATATGGCTATATTTTGTAGTCATTTCATTTCCTTGGGATAACTATAAAGCTTATAAAAAATATCTTTTGCTACTTTTTCTCCAAGAGATGAATTTATTTAAAAATCTAAAAGAAGAAAAAGACCCTCTCTGAAAACCTTACTGAGGGTCCTATTGCTAGTGACCCTGTCTTCCTTGGTAGGAAGTATTTTAGTTTTATTTACAAATATGAGTAAGGTATGACATAGAAAAAATATAAAAATACATATCATAGATTCTTAAGGCTGGAAGAAATATACATATGATTTGTTCCAAACCTATTGCTGATGCTTCAGATGCAATACAGGACGTTCAGTTCCTAGGGAAAGAGAACATGGGAAGTGGAAGCATATTCTATTTTCACCTATCCAACTCTTAAGTATTATGAAAGTCTTAAAATATCCATCTATGTAACATTAGCCTTTTTCTCAGCTCACTCTCTGGAGTAAAATACTATGGGAATCCTTTTTCAGTGTCTTGTTGTGAATGTATGATGGCAGACTGATATATTATACCAACATCTATTTTTTTCTGTACAACATTTTATTATGCTTTGAAACTTAAAATATGGTATATTTTCTTTTGGATTTTTCATAGCAAGACCCTAAACTTAGCTTTCTATGATGTGAACATACATTGTAAATTCAATCAAGAAAACTTCCCAGTAGGAGAGAGGTTTTCTCCCCCACTACCAATGTGCTTTGCCTCTTTGACTTGACTATGTAGAATTAGACGACAGAAACTGCCTAAAATGTTGAAAGGAAAAAAACATTATGAAGCTGTATTTTAGCCCAATAAGGAGTTTGAATGAATTTTCCCTTCAAAGTAAAAAACAAAACAAAAACAAAAACAAAACAAAACAAGAAACCTTAAGAATAGAGTGACTGCATACAACCAAAGGCAGACGGAAAATAAATATAAAGCTAATTGTAGTCATCAGAAGAGAGACTCACTGAACCTTGCATTTTAGACTAGTTTCCTTGAACAATTACCCTACCAAGTGAATATATGTTAGGAGACAGATATCAAAATGGGGCCCCACCAGTAGGGGAATGAAAAAGGAGGAGAAGGAGTAGCAAAACAAGGACAGGCAACAGACTGTCACAGGAGGCCAAGGGGAGGAGGAAGAGGAGAAAAGGATTAAAAAAAGAAGAAAACAATCAGACATCATTCAAAGAATGTACATTTGTAGGTAATGAAATATAGTCAATATTTCGAAAGCTATTTTAACAAGAAAAGGAGAAAAAATGATTTTCATATATTGAATATGTCACAGATTGTCTTCTAGGTTTACAGGATAACATTTGAAGAAAAATAATGGTACTTAAACATAAACAAGATGAAAGCAACTGCTGAAGAGACTTCCTTCATTATTCTAGCAAGAATCCAAGGCACTTCAAGCATCTTTATGGAATGAGATTGGAAAACATCACCTCTCTACAGTTTTCCAGCGATGAGCTCTCTAGGTGACTGACACTGAAAAGAGATCTCTGCTCTCCATTCCCTATTTTGATATTTGTTTTTTGAGTTAGAAGCAGATATTTTTACACTAATCGTTCTGAAAAGTGCTTATTACAAATCTGTCAAACATCAATGTCATGTTTACCCACAGAGCCTGTTAAATTTTCAGTGCCTAGACTACCTTCTGGGTTCTGATTGATAACTTTTAGTTAGAATCTGAGGATGACTGATAACCTCTTGGTAGAATCTAAGGATGTGATTATCCTGAGGATAGCTATGTTTAAAACTAATTAGTTTATTAAAGCAATAAACCATTAAATGAATGTAACATTCCAATTCAAATATCAAATATTAATAATTTCTAAAAACTACAATTTTGTACCTGTAAGATATTTAGGACCTTTAACCATTTTTTTTTTTTTTTTTTTTTTTTTGAGACGGAGTCTCGCTCTGTCGCCCAGGCTGGAGTGCAGTGGCGCGATCTCGGCTCACTGCAAGCTCCGCCTCCCGGGTTCACGCCATTCTCCTGCCTCAGCCTCCCGAGTAGCTGGGACTACAGGCGCCCACAACCGCGCCCGGCTAATTTTTTGTATTTTTAGTAGAGACGGGGTTTCACCGTGGTCTCGATCTCCTGAACTTGTGATCCGCCCGCCTCGGCCTCCCAAAGTGCTGGGATTACAGGCGTGAGCCACCGCGCCCGGCCTTTTTTTTTTTTTTTTATTGAGAGAATTTGACATATGTCAAGTGTGAATGAGGTTTGAGCTATCTTTGAATTTAACCAAGGTAGAAAGCAAATTCTTCACTTTAGAGAAACTCAGTCAAAAATGATGATTAATCTGTCATCACAGGAGAAAATTTATGTTTCTAAATTTATAACTGTGTTACCTTCTTGACAACTATTAATGTATTTAATCAACATTACTAGACATAATTTAAATCATTTCTTTTATTCCTAAAACAAAATTTAAAAAAATTGTAGCAGTATTTGCAAAGAACTATTTATAAAACAGTGCAGTATGTTTTACTATAACATTCATTGTTAATGGGATGTAATAGAGTCTAGAAAAATCATTATGCCATGACTACTGCAAGCCATTATCCTTGTGTTATAAACTGAAATAATTGAAACTATAGTCTCTGCACTGACATTTATTTTGGGTAACTTCCTTGAAAAAAGCTTCAGTTTCCAAGTACAAATTAATTGTATTGAATCATAAATCTTTTCAAGGGATAAACTGTGACCTTTTTGGTTGATAATAGTAAAAACGTATTTACAAAAGCAAAAGTTCAGATATGGTCTTCCGACTTTTATTAAAACCTTTACTTAAATTTTTAAAAAACTGGAGTTTATTTTACCTAGGCTTTATCATAGCCACATTTTTTGATGGTGGTGGTATTCTAGCAGTTGCAGTACCTTCACATTAGAATATAATTGGTGTATGTTGGAGCTGGTTCTCCATAGTCAATTGTGTGCATCTCTACCAACTATGTATTCAGGAATGTCATATTTGATCATGTTATCTTGAAAATAATCACACTGGGAATATTTAAACCGTGGACACTGGAAATGCTAAATCATATTCCACTACTTTATTCTCTGATGACTGGTTTACCGGTACATTCTGCACAGGTGTATGCTTTCTGTGTACATATCTGCAACACAACAGTTTTGTAGAACCAATGATTATTTTTATTGTTTAACTTGTTAAATAAGAAGTGAAAAACTTAGTGATGCCTCAACAGAATTTTAGAACTTCACTTTATTTTGAAACTCTAGAATAATTTTTACTTAATTTTCAAAATCAAAGCATTGTGTGAGTGTAGTCAAATTATATGTCTTAGCCCTGCTTTTAAAAAACTAGTTATTTATACGTTTTAATACTAAGATGGATAAACATTAGACTGTGTTATCATGTTATGTCTACAAATTACAATTAAATTTAGAAATTCTTTTACAAGTTCATTAATATTATTATGATCTTCACAAATTATATTATTCAACATTTATTTTATGGATGTTAATAGTATCTTGTTTCAATACTATTTTGACTATTAGGCTATAAAGGTAAGCAAGATGACCATATTCAGACACCATATGTAGACAATTACCATAATAGACATACTAAAGTAGAAATTTAGGAATCAAGCAGGAGGAACACAAAACCTATTCAAAGAAAAGTGGTATTGAAATTGAGTTGTAGAGGATGAATTGGAGTTAGCTAATGAAAATATAATTGGAAGAGAATTTCAAAGAGAACAAGTGTAAAATTTAGGCAAAGATTCATGATCCTTTTGAAGGACTGGAAAAACTCGATTATTACCAGAGCATAAAACCTGAACCAAAAAAAGGCAATAAATTATGTTTACATTAACAAGATGAGATTATATCTAGCCACTTAAATGATTTAAAAAGTGGCTAAAAATGACTATCCAACATTTGGAGTTTGGGTAAAATTACTCGGAATCTAATGAGGAAAATAATTAAAATCACTCTGAATCGAATGTGGAAAATAATTAAAGGCAAACACTGCAAATAGGGAAACCATATAGGAAGTATTTTTATAGTATTCCAATTAAAAATTAAGTTAATGAAGGATATTTGATGGAATGGAAATGCTATGCTAGAAATACTGCAAGGTTAGAATCAGTGGCTAGTGCTACAGGGAAGACAACCTAAGGCAGATGTTCAGCTAGGGATATACATGTAAATATTTTAGAAGTGATAATTGAAATTATGAGAGCTGATGTGTTTTATGGGAAGGTTGAAACATAAATGAAAACTCAAGGATAGAGCTTTGAAGAATGCTATTTTAAAGAAATAAGCAAGAGAAAAGAGCAAAGGGCATAGGAAGTGGCATAAAGAGGAAAAAAAATGAATAAATCCACTAGATGCTTGAAAAATAATGGACGAGAATCAAGACTATGTATACAGAAAAAGAGAAAAATCCTTTATATTGAGTTCGGGTAATAGGAAGAAAGAACAGACAAAAGACTGATATGTGAGAAAATAATGAAAAAAAAAGTTTGAAAAATGGAGAAGACAAAATAGCCTATATTACTAGGTACCTGGATTTAATATTACCAGGCAATATTAGTTAAGTTTGCTTAACGACAGGTAGGAGCAAAAGAGCAGGAGGGAAAGTTTTAAAGGATATATATTTTAATATTGTTGCTATAGTTAAAGACAAAGTGAGTGGGAAAGGATGCCGTTTGTTGTTGGAATTTGTTTACATTGAAGAAATTCAGGAATACTTATGTGCAAGTAAGAACAGATCAATAGATCAATAGAGGAGGGGATTGATCAAATGATGTTCTTGAAAAGAGAGGAGGGAAGGGAATCAAGACCACATACACAGAAGAAGGAAAAATACCTTTATACTGAGACTGGGAATAGGAAGAAAGAACAGAAAAAGGACGAGTTTCCTTTATATTTATTTTCAAAAGTGAGATTTAAGACATGTCAATGCCCCGAGATTCTTCTTTTTAAGTCAACATGAGTTCCTCTTGTGCAGTCTGTGTTGGCACACAGAAATAAATCTAGGTAAGGAATAGTGTGTAAAAGGATTAAGGATAGTGCCATAAAGAATGGATCAATATTCATATTTTTTATACTGAAATTGTTTCATTTTATATACCATCTATTCCTTTATTAAACTGCATGTAATGTATTTTCTTTTCTCTGTAAGGATATTACTTTTTTTCTTATATCCTAAGAACATTCCCTAGGTTTTCTTAAAATTATTTTAATTGGTCTCAGTCTTTCCTCTTATGAACTTTTCTTCAAATATTTAGCGATGCATTGGTCGTAATGTCCACAAAATGATTCAGGATTTCTGTGTGTTGCTTTGTTTCAGTGGCTAGCAGCCTTTGTATCTTTACCATAGACAGGGCTATTAACTGAGCTATTTATTTTGCTAACCTTGAACTCTAAAGTGGGTGTATGTATATATGTGTATATAATATATAGTGTGTATATATATAATATATATGTGTGTATGTATATATTTTATATATATATATGCACTTTTCTTTAGTGTGCTTAGATTACCCAGAGAAATACATTTCATTTTCCTCTGTTGAGAACAAGACTGTCTATCATGCCACAAAGTGAAGGAAAGGATCACATACTTTAATATCCTATATTTAGACTTCTGCTTTTCTTCTCTTTTCTTTATTTTTTTTTTTTTCAAACAGTACACATTCAATCATCTATCACGGTGAAGGGGAGACTGTAGCACCTAGGAATCTAACCACTGTTTCAACAGACTTTCGGGCAATTTTCCTGTTTCCAGTATTCAAAAGCACTTGGTAATATCCATCCTTCAGCCTTGCAGATTTCTAACTCTCCCCAAATCAGTTTCCTTTCAGAATTCGGGTTTGTTCATTTCACTTGTCATATATCCATCTGCCTTTCAGTTTTAAAAATTATGTTTCCGTCCTATTTTTTACCTTTTCTGGGTTCCTGTGAGATTTTTGCCTTACAAAATCTTTTCCATTGATTTTATTATTATTTCAGGAAAGAACAGGAAAAATTCATCTCTCCAATCTTAAATATTATACAAAAGTGATATGGTATTGCTTAAAATATATAGATAGACTAACATAAGAACAACCTTCCAAAATGACTAATTCATTGCTTATTAATTTGAGCATATTTTTGTCTTCTCTCTATATATGTATTTTTTCTGCAGTTGAGAGTTTGTATATTTTCATAGTCTATGTGTATTCTTGTTCATATCTGAAAGTTTTAAAAATGTTTTTCTTAGGATAATTCTTTTGAATACTATTCATAAATTACATGTAGGATGAGCTTTTAGTATTTTAAGCAAACTCACCATGTGTCAGTACTTGGAATTTTCCATATTTCTACTAATTTTATTATATTCTTAAGGGAAAATATGTATGAATTTCTCTGAGCAGACTTTACAGAAGCATTTATCATGAAAATTATTCTGTCATTGTACCATTTGTTTCTCAAACAATCAAGGTTTGTGGATATGGCTTATTTCCATGTCCAACATTTTTCTTGAATATTGTAACTAACATGCCCTTTGTGCTGTGTAGCAGTCATGCAGAAGACTTCCCAAACAAAGTGCTTTATTCTAGTATTCAACCAGCACATTCTCAGATATAAAATGTCACTCTTGACTAAAAGTGGGCTTTATATTTTCTTTGCCTTTTTGTTTACACATTTTATCGTCAGTGCTTATGAACTCGTATCATTAAAGAGGGGGAAATGACTAGTTCTATTTGTAATAAATAAATTTACTACATAATAATGCATAGTTTGAAATTATTAGTGCTTATTATAATTTTCCGTGGTCCTGATCTTTCCTGTAAATTTGTTGTGCCAGAACATTATCTGAGCTTGAACTTTTGACTCAAAAGCCACCCCTTATACCTAGTTTTCTCTGAATAAATCGGCGGAAAATCACACTTTTTCCTTTTCATTGCATTCACTTCATGCTGTCTTAGTCCATTTGAGCTGAGATAATAGAATATCTCAGATTTGGTAATTAATAAGTCATTATAATGCATTTCTTACAATACTGGAGGCTGAGAAGTCTAAACTCAAGTCACCGCAGATCCGGTGTCTGGTGAAACCTTGTTTACTGCTTCATAGATGGCATAGTTTGCTGCATTCTCACATAGTGAAAGGAACAGAAGAGACTAATTTGCTCCTGTAATCCCTTTTAAAAGTGCACTGATCTCCTTCATGAGTGTAGGGCCCTCATGATTTAATCACTTCCCGAGATGATCTCACCACTTAATAGTATTGCTTTGGAGATAACGCTTCAACATAAATTTTGGAGGAATGCAAACCATAGCACATGACAGCCATCAGTTAAAACATGTACTTTAAAAAACATATGCAGAATAATATTAAATTGTAGGGTATTTTATAATAGGAATAAAAAAAGAAAAAATAAATTTTAACAAACATATATAAACACTTATGTTAAATATTCTTCTAATTTTTTGTAAACTACCTTATATGGTTATAAATGTGCCTTCCCTGGACCTTTTGTGTTACACCACAATTGATTTTTGTTAGTTAACTTACCACAGAGCACAGCTTATGCAAATAATTATCTTAATGTAGTTCTTGAACACAGAGCAGCATGTTCGTATTGAATAGAATAGATAGGTATATTAGGAATAAAGGTGTCACATCAGCCTTAGGTAAAAATCTTGCATTCCAGGCACTTTCTTTCTCTAGCAAATCAGCCACTGAAATCCTGTTCATTTCCATTTTAAACTTAAAAGCTAGTGAAACCTCTAAAATAATTTACTGAGCACAAATTTGCCAAATATTATTGCTATAAAAACAATAGACCAAATATTATTGCTATAAAAACAACTAAGTCACCAAATGAATTTTAATATTTCTTTTTAGTTGATCATTTTAATTTTGTCTTATGAGAATGTTTTAGTGAGTTCAGTATGTCTCCTCCCAAGTTCCTGAAGTGTTTCTAATATATTTATTTAAAATATTGATGAAGGTAGTTGAAAAGTAGTTATTTAATTTTTTTCTCAATATTCACAGTGAAGTTTCACTTTGCCCTGCTAAGTTTAGAAAAACAAAATGATCATTTTTTACATCTCTTTGCAGTGTAAGATGTATATGAGACACAATTCCATTCAATGGGAGATATAAATAAATCAATAAATGGAGACTTCTAGTATTTTTTTAAATAGACACACTAAACTGAATTCTCTTTTCAGGTGTGACTATGTTGCTTCTTTACCCACCACCATTTTATTCTAACTGAATGCAGACAACCTACTTCACTGTACAATAGTCATCTTGCAAGGATGAAAATAAAAGCCCCTTGATAATAGTGGTGCAGCAGAAATTAGAAGGATCTAGATTTCTAATCACATTGTCCAGCCACTAGTTCAGTGCTAATACATAACAAAAAGTCACCTGTTTATCTATTTAAGGCATTATTATTTCAAATTATTTAACTGTAAAGAATATATGCTTTTCTGTTGTTTTACCCTTTAACAGTTTCTGATCTTTCTCTTTCACAAATAATATTGACACACTTTTACATAATTTATTAATATTATACTATTCATTGTTTCATGGTGTTTGAAATTCTTCCCTACTTTTCTGTCTGTTAATTTAGTCTATTTCTTACATTATTTATCATTTTATTTCTTTATAAAGTTGTTTATCCCTGAATTGAATATATTAAACTACAGAATAAATTATAGGTTTTCTGATTAGAGTAATTATTGGACTATTTTCAATATTAGAATAACTATTATTTGCCTTATCTGCAAGTATTTTATTTCAATTTATACATATTTTACCTCTTATTTAAATATATACATATTATTAAATTTGAAATATTTATCTATTTAAATTTTCTAATAAACATATTCCTTTTATTTTTATTACATTTCATTGTCATTTCTTAAAATCATTTTCGCTCTAGTTTCAAAGTAATAATTTATTAATCTAACTTTACCTGACATTTAAAAAATTTTATTACATGTGCCTACTTTTTTTATAAGACTATATTAAAATCAGGCCAGAAGTCAATAAGTTCTAAGAGTAGAAATGTCTTCAGTAACTTCTTTTATGGTCCACAGTTTTTCTATATAGGCAATTTTAAAGTCACCTGTAAACTCTACTAATGAATTTGGAGTGTATCCTATAACTATAGAAAACTAGCCAAAGTTAGTTTTTCATCTGAAAAATGATATCTTTCAGTGTATTAAAACACACTTTTTCCAGGATTTCTCTAGGGTGTTCGATTTATAAATTATTTATATATTTTAAACACTACGTATTCCCAATAACACTGGTAATACATGGTATTTGGACCAAATAATTTTGAAATACAGATAATATAACATTGACTCACTGTTCATAATGAAAAGCTATAGGAACTATCATATAATCCCTGACACAAACTCAAATTGTCTCAACCTAAGTTATATAGACTTAATGTTTGCATACGTGAGGAATAATTCCTATACTTATCTCTTATACTAGAATTGTCATCCAGATAGTAATTATCTATCCAAAATCATTTGAAGATCAAAATAACCGAATGGGTTCCCTAGCTGTCTTGGTGGTATATCCACTTACCTTTTATTTTGATACTTGTGACTCACATGTGATAGTTTTTTCATATGTTGTGCATGAGTTCCATTGAGTCTTTTTAACGTCCTTTTCTTCCTCTTGAAAAAAGAGTACTCTAAGCTGACAAGAGGGTTATTTATCACTACATAGTTTGGAGAAATCCCTTTTAGGTTTTTCTGCTAGAACTGCTCAGTTTAGTTAGGATTCCCGTGAACTCTGGAAATTATATTATGTTTACTACATTTCCTGCATATCTTTTTGTTTCATCCTGTGATTCTTACAATTTCATAAAAACAAACTATTCCCTTTTGATGAGATTGGTAGGTATTACTTTACCCAGCCCTCACTCCCAAATGACATAATATTTAGTTTATATTGTCTTCCAAAAAAGCAATTTTGAGCAGAATTTAATTTGAGAGTTTTCTTCATGATTACCTCAAATTGTCAGAGACATTTTAGGTTAACAATGCATTTCAAAACTTCATAAATTATAATACATACTGTGGTGAACCATTGAAACAACAGAAGAAAAAAAATCAAACTTAAATATTTTAATCCCCAATCTACAGTATTACAAACTCGAGTATATCCATTAATCAAATATTTCGATATTTTTATAATTCAGTGTTAATACAAAGGTGATCAGTCATTTTCAGATCTAATAACATCTATTAAAAGGTAAAAAGCATACTTAAAATGTTTTAAGTATAATTTTTTTTACTTAAGTGGTTAATATCTTATTAGTATTTTTTAAGAATAAAGGCATAAACAGAAGTGTATCTCTTAATGTAGATATAGATAAAATCAGCAGTGAGTTATACTAGCTTTTCTCTTATGGAAGGAGTTTAGCTATGCAACACTACAATGAATGTTTTGGAATGAATTTTCATATATCTATTGAAAGTTTGCTTCTGTTCCTACAGATTAAAGACTTCTTGCTATCTGGAGCCTTAAATCATGTCTTTTATTCTTTTATAAGGTATGAAAATAAACAGGGACATACAGAAATGCAGTTATGCATTGTGATGGTTAATACTGAGCGTCAACTTGAATGGATTGAAGGATGCAAAGTGTTGATTCTGGGTGTGTCTGTGGTGTTGTTGCCAAAGGAGATTAACATTTGAGTCAGTAGGCTGGGAAAGGCAGACCCACCTTTAATCTGGGTGAGCACCATCTAATTAGCTGCCAGCATGGCTAGAATATAAAGCAGGCAGAAAAAAAATGTGAAAAGACTAGACTGGTCTAGCTTCCCAGCCTACATCTTTCTGCAGTGCTGGAAGCTTCTGCCCTTGAACACTGAACTCCAAATTCTTTAGTTTTGGGACTCGGACTGGCTCTCCTTGCTCCTCAGCTTGCAGAAGGCCTATTATGGGACCTTGTGATTGTGTGAGTTAATAATTAAACTCCCCTTTATATATATATATACACACACACACACACAAATAGTGTATACATATATATACTAGTAGGATATATATACACACACATATATACATATATGTGTATAGTAGGATATATATACACACACATATATATGTATACATAGATACACTAGTATACATCCTAGTGTATTGTTGGATATATATATATCCTACTATATATATACTATATGTGTATATATACTACTAGTTCAGTAGGATGTATATGTATATATACACACACATATATACACTAATTGTGTGTGTGTGCATATATATATATATATGCGCACACACACACACACACATATCCTACTAGTTCAGTCCCTCTAGAGAACCCTGACTAATACTGATTTTGGTATCAAGAGTGGTTGTAGAGGAACAGAATATTAAGGATGGAGTTTTTTCATTGGATTGGGAGTTTCTGAGATTGGCTGCTTAATATGATGAGAGCAAAAAATGTTAAAACTCAACTTCTAATAGTATGGAGAAAGCTGATAGTCCTTGGCATAAACTGTTTAGAGAATTATGCAAAATAAGTGCATTTGACAATCCTGATTCACCGCTCGTGAGAAACAAGGAGTTTAGTGACTCTATACATAAGACCTTTGACCATATGTGGAGAATCAAGGAACATAATGAAGCTGGTTGATTGCTCCCAAGTTCAGTGGATAAAGTGATGAAAGAAAATGGTGAACTCAGGGATTCTATCTCTTTGCTTCAGAAACAGATACTGAGCCTCAAATGTGCTAAGATTACCCTGAATGAGAGTCTTATTTCCTCTAGAAAAAGAACTGAAAATGTGGAAGAACAGACACAAGCTCTTATCGTGTGAGTGGTTGACCTTCAACAAAAGGTAAATGCACAGCCTCACCAGGTGTCTACTGTTCAAGTGAGGGCATTAATTGGAAAAGAATGGGACACTGCAACTTGGAATAGGGTTGTGTGGGAGGACTCTGATGAAGCTGGGCACACTGAGTTTGTAAACTCTGATAATTTTTTTTTTTTTTTTTTTTTTTTCTGGAAAGAACAGCTTCCCCATCCCCAGTAGTGGTAACATCCCCTCCCTGACCCATGCTGCTATCAGCCTTTCCATCTTTGTTAGAGGATATAAATTATGTGCTGCCTGAGGCAACATTGATGGCCTCCCCAGAAGCAGTTGCCAGGCAAAATAATGTTGATTCTTTTCAGGAGTAACCCCCAACACCTCTGTTTGCTTCTAGACCTGTAACTAGACTAAATTCCTAATGGGCCCCTAGCGGTGAGGTTGAGAGTCTGACCTATGAGAAGCTGCTCTACACCAGAAAATAACTGCTTGAATTTTCTAATTTATATAAACAGAAATCTGAAGAAAAGTCATAGGAATGAATGTTAAGGGTGTGGGATAATTGTGGAAGAAACATAGAGTTGGATCAGGCTGAATTTATTGATTTGGGTCCACTAAGTAAGGATTCTACATTTAATTTGCAGCTCAGGGAGTTAAAAAGCATTCTAGTAGTTTATTTGGTTGGTTAGCTAAAATACCAATTAAAAGATGGCCTACTGTTTGTTAGCTGGAAATGCCTGATCCCACTTGGCTTAATGTAGAGGAAGGGATACAAAGGCTTAGGGAGATTGGGAAGGTGGAATTGATTAGTCACTTTAGACCTACTCTTCCCAGCATGGAGGGTACAGAAGATATACCCTTGACCAATGCCTTGTGAAATGAATTTGTGAGGGCAGCATCTGCATCTTTGAAGAGCCCTGTAATTGCCCTTCTGTGTATGTCAGATCTAACCGTGGGAACCACAGTCACACAACTACAAAATGTAAATACAATGGGAATAGTTGGATCCCGAGGTGGCAGTAGTCAAGTGGCAGCACTCAGCCATCAAAAACAAGGTGGGTGTAGCTACCGAAATGGACAGCAGAGGCAAAGCAGCAATCAGAATACTCTGGCTTATGTAGAGCTCTGGCACTGGCTAATTAATCACAATGTTCCTAGAAGTGAAATTGATAGGAAACCTACTTCATTACTACTTAATGTATATAAACAGAAAACTTCTAGGTCTAATGGATAAAAGACTAATTTGAATTATAAAAACAGAGAATCACAGTCCCTCAATCAATTTCCAGACTTGAGCCAATTTACAGACACAGAACCTCTTGAATGAAGGGGAGGAAAGGTCCCCCTGAGGAAAGACCCCACTACACTACTGATAATTTATGCTGTTAATCTTTCTCCCATCCTTCCCCAAGGAGATCTATGGGCTTTTACCAGAGTAACTGTGCACTGGGGAAGGGGAAATGATTATGCATTTTGGGGACTACTGGACAGTGGCTCTGAGGTGACGTTGATTTCAGGGGACCCAAAATGTCACTGTGGTCCTCAAGTTTAAGTGGGGCTTATGGAGGTCAGGTAATTAATGGAGTTATAGCTCAGGTCTGACTTACATTGGATCTGGTGGATCCTTGGACTCATCTTGTGGTCAGTTCCTCAGTGTCAGAATGCATAGTTGGCAGAGGCATACTTAGCAGCTTGCAGAACTCTCACATTGACTCCCTGACTGGTAGGGTGAGGGCTACAGTGGTGGGAAAGGCCAAATGGAAGCGATTAGAGCTGCTTCCACTTAGAAAAATAGTAAATCAAGAACAACATTGCATCGGTGGAGGAATTGCAAAGATTAGTGCCATTGTCGAGGACTTGAGAGATGCAAGGGTGGTGATTCCTACCGCATCCTCATTCAACGCTTCCATTTGGCCCATGCAGAAGACAGAGGGATATTGGAGAATGACAGTGGATCATGGTAAGCTTACCCAAGCGGTGACTCTAATTGCAGTTGCTGTACCAGATGTAGTTTCAGTGCTTGAGTAGATTAACACATCTCCTGGTATCTGCTATACAGCCATTGACTTGGCAAATGCCTTTTTCTCCATTCCTGTTCATAAGGCCCACCAGTAGCAATTTACTTTAACTGGCAAGGCCAGCATATAGGTCTACTGTCCTATCTCAGGGGTATATCAACTCTCCAGCTTGGTGCCATAATCTTACTCGGAGAGACCTTGATCGCTTTTTGCTTCCATAAGGTATCACACTGGCCCATTAAATTGATGATATTATGCTTATCGGATTCAGTGAGTAAGAAGCAGCAAACACATTGAACTTATTGGGGAGACATTTGTGTGCCAGAAGATGGGAAATAAATCCAACTAAAATTCAGGGACCTTCTACCTCAGTAAAATTTCTAGGGGTCCAGTGGTGTGGGGCCTGTCGAGATACTTTCTAAGGTGAAGGATAAGTTGCTACATTTGGCCCCTCCTACAACCAAGAAAGAGGCACAATGCCTCATGAGCTTGTTTGGATTCTGGGGGCAACACATTCCTCATTTGATCGTGTTACTCTAGTCCATGTATCCAGTGACCTGAAAGGCTGCCTGTTTTGAGTGGGGTCCAGAACAGGAGAAGGCTCTGCAACAGGACCAGGCTGCTGTGCAAACTGCTCTGCAACTTGGGCCATATAACCCAGCAGATTCAATGGTGCTTGAAGTGTCAGTGGCAGATAGGGTTGCTGTTTGGAGACTTTGGCAGGTTCCCAAAAGTTAATCATAGAAGAGTCCTCTAGGACTTTGGACCAAGGCCCTTTCATCTTTAGCAGATTACTACTGGCCTTTTGAGAGACATCTCTTTGCCTGTTACTGGGCTTTGGTGGAAACAGAACGTTTGACTATGGGTCCTCAAGTCAACACGTGACTGAATTGCCTCTCATGAACTGCAGGACATGGCTTAAATGCCCATGGTCTCCACTCCTGCCACCCCATGCCTTCTCTCCCTCAGCCTGCACCAATGGCCTCTGTAGGAGTTCCCTATGATCAGTTGACAGAGGAAGAGAAGATTAGGGTTTGGTTCACAGATAAATCAGCATGATATGGAGGCACCACCTAAAAGTGGACAGCTGCAGCACTAGAGCCCTTTCTATCACATCCCTGAAGGACAGTAGTAAAGGAAAATCATCCCAGTGGGTAAAACTTCGAGCAGTGCACCTGGTTGCAACCTTTGCATGGAAGGAGAAATGGCCAGATGTGTGATTATATACTGATTCATGGGCTCTAGCCAATGGTTGGGCTACATGGTCCAGGACTTGGCAGAAGCATGATTGAAAAATTGACGACAAAGAAATCTGGGGAAGAGGTTTGTGGTTGGACTTCTTTGAGTGGTCAAAAACTGTGAGGATATTTGTATCCCATGTGATTGCAAACCAACGGCAACCTCAGCAGAGGAGGATTTTAATAATCAAGTGGATAGGATGCCCTGTTCTGTGGATCCTACTCAGCCTCTTTCCCCAGTCGCCCCTGTCATTGCCTCATGGGCCCATGAACAAAGTGGCCATGGTGGCAGGGATGGAGGTTACTTATGGGCTCAGCAACATGGACTTCCATTTACCATGGCTGACCTTGCTATGACCACTGCTGAGTGCCCAATTTGCCAGCAGAAGAAACCAACACTGAGCACTTGATAATGGCACCATTCCTGTGGGTTATCAGCCAGCTACCTCGTGACAGGTTAATTATATTGGACCTCTTCCATCATGAAAAGGGCAAAGATTTGTCCTCACTGGATAGATGCTTACTGGGATATGGGTTTGCCTATCCTGGATGCAATGCTTCTGCCAAGACTACCATCCTTGGACTCATGGTTTATGCACCATCATGGTATTCCACACAGCATTGCCTCTGACCAAGGCACTCACTCTACTGCTAAAGAAGTGCGACAGTGGGCTCATTCTCATGGAATTCACTGGTCTTACCATGTTTCCTATCATCCTGAAGCAACTGGATTGATACAATGGTGGAATGGCCTTTTGAAGTCTCAATGCCAATGCCAACTAGGTGGCAATACTATGCAGGGCTGGGGCAAAGTTCTCCAGAAGGCCACGTATGCTCTGAATCAGCATCCAATATATGGTACTGTTTCTCCCATAGCTAAGATTCAAAGGTCCAGGAATCAAGGTGTGGAAGTGGAAGTGGCACCACTCACCATTATCCCTAGTGATCCAGTACCAAAATTTTGGTTTCTGTTCCCACAATATTACATTCTCCTAGCTAGGTCTTACTTCCAGAGGATGGGATGTTGCTACCAGGAGGCACAAGAATGATTCTATTAAGCTAGAAGTTAAGATTGCCACCTGGACACTTTGGGCTCCTCCTACCTTTAAGTCAACAGATTAGGGAGGGAGTTTACAGTGTTGGTTAGGGGTATTGACCTGGACTATCAAGATGAACTCAGTCTACCACTTCACGTCAGAGGCAAGGAAGAGTATGCATGGAATACAGAAGATCCATTAGGATGTCCCTTATTGTTACTATGCCCTGTGATAAAGGTCAATGGAAAACTATAACAGCACAATCCAGGAAGAACTACAAATAGCCCAGACCCCTCAGGAATGACGGTTTGGGTCACTTTAACGAGAAAAAAAAATCACGACGTGCTGAGGTGCTTGCTGAAGGCAAAGGTAATACAAAATGGGTAGTAGAAGAAGGTGGTCATCAATACCAGTTATGACCACATGACCAGCTGCAGAAATGAGGACTGTAATACTGTAATTGTCATAAGTATTTCTTTTTTCTTGTGTTAAAAACATGTTTGTGCATGTACACATTTGTACTAAACAAGTCCTCATTTTATTTCCTTTTCCTTTATCATGTGTCATAAGATTTATTGACTTCTTATCAGCATTTAAGCATTATTAACTTTTGTAATAGTATTTGCTTTGGGGATTGATGTGTTTCCAGTTGTACAAAGCATAATTGTATGTCAGGTGTAATTATGACCTTATTATTGTCTTTATTTGAAGATTTTGTATGATCTCAGGAGCTGTGTATGGGTTCAAGTTGACAAGAGGTGGACTTGTGACGGTTAATCCTGAGTGTCAACTTTACTGGATTGAAGGATGCAAAGTATTGATCCTGGGTGTGTCTATGAGGGTGTTGCCATAGGAGATTAAACATCTGAGTCAGTGGACTGGGAAAGACAGACACACCCTTAATCTGGGTGGGCACCATCTAATCAGCTGCCAGCATGACTAGAATATAAAGTAGGCAGAAAAAAGGTGAAAAGACTAGACTGGTCTAGCTTCCAAGCCTACATCTTTCTCCTGTGCTGGATGCTTCCTGTCCTCAAACATTGAACTCCAAGTTCTTCAGTGTTTTGATTTGGACTGGCTCTCTTTGCTCCTCAGGTTGTGGACAGCCTATTTTAGGACTTTGTGACTGTGTGAGTTAATACTTAATAAACTCCCCCATATATATGCTATAGTTCTGGCCCTCTAGAGAAACCTAATACATGCATCGTAATTTTTATTTTGATAAGACAACACTTTTTATTTAGAAAGAAAGTTGTCCCATATTGCTTGAGTTCTGTAGATGATCATTGTGAATATCAAACACTGTCCTCTAAAAATATCCTAAGATCTGGTACAAGACAAAAATTTCCACTCTCCACACTTCTTTTCAACATAGTACTAGAAGTCTTAGCCAATTCAATTGAATAAGAAAAATAAGTAAAAGACAAGTAAATAAGAAAGGAATAAGTAAAATTACCTCTGTTTGCAGATGACATGCTCATACACATAGAAAACCCTAAAGACTCAATAATGAAGCTGTTGGAACTAATTAACAAATTCAGTAACATTGAAGGATATAAAATCAACATAAAAATTATTTGCATTACTATACACAAATAGCAAACTATCTGGAAAGAAAATGGTAAACAATCATACTCATGATAACAACAAAGATAATAAAAATTATTAGGTTAAAGTTAATCAAGAAGGGAAAAGACTTGAAAACTGAAAATTATGAAACATTGCTGAAGAAAAATTAAAAAAGCAAAGACAAATGGAAATACAGCCCTATATATTGGATTGAAAAAATTCATATTTTTAAAATATCCATACTGTCTAAAGTGATCTATAAACTCCATGCAATCTTGTCAAGACCCCATTGAATTATTTACAGAAATACGAAAAAATAACAACATTAATATTTATATGTAACCACAAAAGTATACTGTCACCAAAGGCATCCTGAGCAAGAAGAACATAGCTGAAGGCATTACATTTCCCTTTGTGTGAATATACTACTAAGTTAAAATAATCAAAACAACATAGTACTAGAATAGAAACAGACATATAGACCAATGGAACAGAATAGAGAACCCAGAAATAAATCCATGTATCTGTAGATAACTGATCTTCAACAAGGGTTTTTAGAACACACAATGGGGAAAAGACAGTCTTCTCAATAAATAGTACTGAGAAAACTGGAGATTTACAGGTAGATGAATGAAACTGGATCATTATCTTACAACATATACAAAAATCAATTCAAAATGGACTAAATACCTAAATATTTGACCTGAAACATAAAACTACTCAAGAAGACATAAGAAAAACGTGTATGACTTTGTTCTGGGTAATGATTTTTTTATATATATAATCCCAAATCCACAGATAACAAAACCCAAAATAGAAAGTGATATTACATCAATCTATAATAAAAAGCTTCCACACAGCAAAAGAAACATTCAACAGAGTGAACAGACACTCTATGGAACTGGAGAAAGTATTTTCAAATTTTATGCCTGATAAGAGGATAATATACAAATGTATGAAATATCCGTATATTTTTGTAACAAGAAACTAAAAACGCAATTGGAAAAATGGGCAAAGTCCCTAAATAGACATTTTCCCAAAGAAGTTATAAAAATTTCCCAACAACATTAAGCATCAGACAAATGCAAATCAAAATCACAATGAAATATCACCTCACACCTGTTAGCATGACTATGATCAAAGAGAAAAGTTAATACATGTCAGTGAGGGCATGCAGAAAAGGTAGCCCTTGATTACTGTTCTTAGGAATGCAAATTGATATAGTCCCTATTAAAAAAAATGGAGGCTCCTCATACAATTAAAACAGAGCTACCACATGATCCAGCAGTCCTACTTTAGAGCATAATCCAAACAAAATGAAGTCAGTATGTTGAAGAGTTGTCTGCACTCCCATGTTCATTGCCACATTATTTGCAATAGCCGAGATGTGGAAACAACCTGGATGCCCATTAACAGATTAATAAAGAAAATTTGGTGTATACATAGAGAAAAATGATGGAGTCTTTTTCAACTTTAAAAAAGAAGAAACCCTTGCCATTTGGAGAACATGCTAACTGAAATAAGCCAGACGTGGAGAGACAAACACTGGATGATCTGACTTACATGGAATGTAAAATAGTCAGACTCATAGAAGCAGAGATTAAAACAGAGATTGCCAAACTAGAGGGTGGGAAATGGAGAGATGTTTGTCACGGGGTGCAAGACGTCAATTACACAAGATGAATACCTTCTGGAGCTTTAATGTACAGCAGGTTGACAATAGTTAACAAAAATGTATTGTTTACCTTAAATTAGAAGAGGGTAGATTTGAAGTATTTTCACAACAAAATAACAAAAAGAAAATGGTAACTGCGTGAGGTGATAGATATGCCAATTATTTTGATTTTAGTCATTATTTCACAAAGTATATATATATATATATATGTCAAAATATCAAAAAGCACCACCTTAAATATATATATACTTTTTGTCAATAATATCTAAATAAAACCTGAAAAAAAAAGAATATCCAATGATATGTAGTGGGAAAAAACAAAGATGGTGACCTGAGAATCAGGTGTCTTCTTTGATTTTGATTGTACCTTTAAGCAGATGGTGGGCTCAATAATTAGACAGCTTGATTAGCAGGTGCCTTTAAATTCCTGGTTTCAAGAGAATCCTTGAGCTACTTTTTTGTACAATAATTCTGAGTAAAGTGAGGGCTCAGTTCTCTCTCTATTGTCTCTCTCAACCCTCCCCAGGTTCAAGTGGTATAGACAGGGTAGATTTTTACAAAAGGCCAAGGGTAACAGTAATGGGTCATTATATGTGACTGCTCAATAGAGCGTTTAATTTAAAAGTAAATGTGAAACATTCATATTTCTAAAAATTGACTCCAACTGTCTCTGGGTGTCACCTCCTCCCAATTTCTTTGCCCCTCTTCCCCATATTTTTTGCCCCTCTCTCTGCTTCCCCTAACAGTCCGTAAAAACAATAGTGGAAATTATGCTCTTATTATTACCAACAATCTCTATTCTGTAGCAGAAATCTCTGGTCCCGAAAAAGCAGTTTAATGTCGTTCTTCACATTTTCAAAGACTCATTAGTGTGTTTTACTAAATAATAGTATAAATTATGTCTAGCCTTATGTTAACTCTTTTACTTCATGGATTACTGCAAGGGAAAGACAGAAGTATGCATTTTTATTTTCACTAGTATATGACTTTTGTAACATATGAATTTTATAACTTTGACAGGCTACACTCTCTTTTTTCTTTAAAAAGTTACAAATTACAAGAGTATAGAAAATAACACAACAAGCTCCTAAACCTTGCACTCAGTGTATCAGATTTTAATACCTTATCATATTTGGTTCAAAAAGCTGCTTTATTATTCATTTTAAAAAATCTATATTGGAAATATAATACAAAGGAATCTGTAGAATGTGTACATAGCATGTACACAATGCTGCTGAATTCATTAGTCACTAGATAAATATTATATTTAGATCTGAGTTAGTTAATAGTGTGTACTACTAAAAAGCCAATTCTCGTTAGGTAGTAAACTAGTAGCTTATGGCCACTAGGAACAGGACAACTCCAATGTGAACACAGAAATAATCACAGAAAGCCCTAGTGGAAAATGCTTCCCTAAAACATTGTAGTTTTACTTTCAGATCATTATTTTTCTTTGACCCAAATACTGTGATAATAAATTACTGGAAGCTAATGGTATTTTAAATCATTTCCATGTGTCAAGCATTGTTTTACAAGAGAACTTTATGAGTCCATTTATAGAATCCTAATAATAACATAATGTCAAGGCCATTATACACAGAGAATGAAGAGATTTATTAACACTTAACTACTGATGAGAAAGTTGATGTACAGTGAAAGAGAGTTGTTTTTCCACAATAACACAGGTTTCAAAGCTGGAATTTGAACCTATCAATAAGATTTTTTGCTTCTGAAACTTTTCATTTAATGATTATGTCATATTGCTTTTCCGGCTTAAAATATCAAATTATGTTTGCAGAGTTAAGAGAGGAGAAAAGACCTTTTTTTCCTTTTCTCCCTAAGGAACAGAGATTTAAAGTTCATGAGATATTAAGTCATGAGATTCAAATAAACTCTGAGAAGCATATTTGGATATGGTATTACAGTTGGCATTGAGGTTGCATATATTAATAAATGAGCTACTGTAAAAAGATATTTAATTTAGAAAGAGGTAAACATTTTTTTAAAAAAATACTTTCAAGACCAGAAGATATTCAAGAGATAATGGAGAAGGAAGTTTGTCAAAAAAATGTGAAAACTGTGAGATTTTATTTGCTTGCAAGCTAACTAGTTAACTTCCACAGTTACATAAATGTTGATATTGTTTATTAGACTACTGAGTAAAATAACATTATTTATTGCTCTAGACCACAAGAACTGCATGCTTCTATCATTTCATTGTGTCCTCAAAGTGCCATGAAGATGATGACTAGCAGACTAAAAGGATCTTCCCAAATAGAGGTTCTATGTTGCTGGTGAGGAGTCTCAAATTTGGAAATCCCTAAATCTCACAAAGAGGATGCTCAAAAACTTGTGTTCAACCTTTGCCTTGCAGAAAGACATTATCTTTATTATTGTGGTCAAGGGAAATACAAACCTGTCCTCTGCTCAAGAGCAAGACACAAACTCTCTTTTCCCCAGTGTTTTGCTATGCAGACATTTTTGAAAAAACAGTCCAGGAAAAATACCGTCACAAAACACATAGTAGCATCCTCCAACAAAGTCAACAAAGTAGAACATATAACCATTTTTCTGGACTTAACATAATTATAAAATCAGGATCCTCCCTAGCTTTCTATACCAAATGAAGGGAAGCCCAGTTATTCACCAGAATAGAGAAACCGTTTCCTGAACTTGAACTATAAAATATTTTTTTATGAAGAGGATTGTATAATGAAGAATTGGGCAAAGGATGCAGTTAAGTTTTTGATTTAATTAACAAAATTAAATAATATTCCACATGTAGGTGTTTTCTGTGCTTGCTCTCAAGACAGCCAAAGCCATTATAGCAAAGAACAGCCACATAAAATCAGTTTTTGGTGAGTACAAAAAAACTAATAAGAGTTTCATTGTTGGTTGGCAAGTGTTTGACCGAACCTTATAATTGTTTACATCTATAAAAATTGAATGTATACTTATTTTAATACTGAAGTAGTACAGTTGAACATGATAATATTCTTCCAATGCAATTATAATCAATCATTTCTTGTTGTTATGCATTAAAATTGAATCCTGCTTTAGATTCTTTGTTAATCTGGTTTTAAAGAGTTTAATATAGGACTCTGAATTATTCTACCTTGTACATCATAAGCCTCATGTTTTGGATTTCCACCAAATCTTGTTTATTAGAAAAGAAATTTTTTTCTTCATAAGAATTTAATGGGTTTTTATTAGAAAAACAATATTTTAAAAAATAATCATACTAACAGTAAAAAGAAAATTGAGAAAAAAGTGTCTAAGAAATTTTGTTTCATAAATTACAATCGTTGCTTCTTAATATGAAGAAATTATCTACTTATGGCAACCAATAAGATATTCTGGCAAAATTTGCAGCAACTATCACATTAACAAACATAATTCAAAACTATTATATAATGATTTAAAATGCCAAAATCAAAATAGATGTTTTCAGCTTCTCAGATACTACTACAATTTCCTGTTTTCTTTTTGTGAATGAAAACCATGGTAAGAACTTGGGATTAACCCAGCAAAGTAAAGAGGGAATTCATATTGAATAACCAATTTTGTTGTCATTCATCATTGTCTCACAGTACACTTAACAAAATTTTGTTTCTTTCTAATTCCATGTAATTAACAATATTTTTAAGTAAAACAACATATCAAGATACAGGAATGCAGAAAAGAAGTCTGTAGCCAAAATGGAGTTATTAAAATTGTCATTCTAAAATTTATGTAGCTGATTTATAGGACATATTCTATTGTTTCAGAGCTGTTTCCAGCAAGAAACACAATTAATCAAAATCCAGTAGCTAATGGGGATTGTGACAACAGGCATATTATCTCCACAGAGAAGTTTCAATTTGTCACCCTGATGCAGAAGTTAAAAATTTTTATACACATTTTATCAGAGAATATATTTTAAAAGTCTATAAATCATAAGCAAATAACTTTCAAATAATTTTCAATAAGCAAGGGAACAGGCAATAAATAAGAAAATGGCTACATCCTAGGACATCTAATTTAAGCGAAACCAAGCACATGCAGCTCATTAAGGTCTGATTATAAAACTACACTACAACTAAGTTCAATAACCCAAGCTTATAGTGATATACATGAATATATGACATGAAAGGGAGCAGGGACAGAGAACAAAACGAAGTTTGAAGCACATTATACATGATAAACCTTTCCATAGATATTACTTCAGACAATCCCAACCACAACCCCTGCAATGATATATGATGACACCTCCATATCACAAGTGCTATTGTCTGAATGTTGGATCTTCTAAAAATATATGTGATGGAACTTAATATCCAATTTAATAGTATTAAAGGTTGGTGCATATGGGAAGTGATTATATTGTGAGAGCTTCACTCTCACAAATGGAAATAGTGCCCTTACAAAAGAGATTTGAGTGAGCTCCCTTGTCCACTTTTGCTATGTGAGGACACAGTGTTCGCCTGTTCCACTGTGTGAAAACACATAGAAGGTGACATTAATGAAGAACAGGCCCTCTCCAGTCATCAAATATGCTGGTACCATCATCTTGGACTTCACAGTCCCCAGAACTACGAACAATAAATTACTAATATGTATAAATTGCTCAGTTCAAGATATTTTTTATAGTGCCCCAAATGGAATAAGACAGAAATAGGTATTGAGAAATAGACCGTTGCTATAAGAAATACTTAAATCTGTGGAAGTTAATGGAACTGGGTAATGGGAGAAGCTGGAAGAGTTTTGTGATACAATGCTATCATAGGAGTCTTAATGCTAACTCTGACACAGAATATTTTGCTCCTTAGCTCAGTTAGATCTGGCTTCCTGTCTCACGACCAGGAAGAAGTAGGCACACAGACACTCTAAGAGTGAGCGAGGAAGAAAGCTTTATTGAGTGATGAAACAGCTTTCTCGGCTCCCCTACCCAAAGACAGGAGGGTTCCCAGTATGTCTGATTCCAGGGCTTTTTATGGGCTCAGAGCAGGGAGTGTGTGGGGTTTGAGTTGTGAATATGCACAAATGATCAAAGCAAAGACATCACTCAAAGGTGGGCTGATAGTGTCAAAAAACAATTAGGAAAGGCTAAGTATTGCAATGTTGAAAAGCAGTGGTGAGAGAAAACATCCTTGACTTACGGGAGTCAAGTGAAGTCCCACAAGAAGTCCTTGTGGGAAAACTTCAAGTTTCTCATAATTAAGCATACTGTTAACTGGAGATATTTTGTATATATTCTTTATCAAGTTGAGGAAGTGCCTCTTTACCTTTAGTTTACTGAGAATTTTTGTTATAAACGAATGTTGTATTTTAACAAATGCTTTTCTGCATCTACTAATATTTACATTTTTTTCTTTAGCCTGTTGTGATACATTACAGTAACTGAATTTCAAATGTTGAGCTAGACCTGCACACTTGAGATAAGTCCTTCTAAGTTATGTTATATAATTCTTCTTATACAGTCTATAATGTACATTTAAGATCCTAAGATAATGAAAATTATTTAACATATTCAAATATTCTGTCATGAATGATTAAAAGATAGCTTGGCCAATGATTTTTTTTTGTTAAATAAAAATGAGTTGGTTCGTGATTTTTCTCTGTAATTTTTTTTTTTCTTTTTCTCCAGTTTGGAGTAAGAACTACTTTGAAACAAAATAAGTTAAACCTTTGGAAAAAAACTGCACTTGAATTAGGAACAAAAACATGCTCTTTTCAATGAAGAAACATATTAATTTACAGTAACCCTCTTACTGTCAACTTCATAAATCGATTGCTTTAAAGAAAAAATCAACACAAAATGCTGATGAAATAAAAACAACAAAAACAAAATCAAAATATTCATTAACGGAACTGCCTCCTCCCCACAAAAAGAAACCAAAACCAGAGGAAATCAGTAGCATGACTCCACAACATTAATTAAATCTTTCTCTAAAAAAACACCAGAGATATGAAAAAACATTGAAACTCAGACACCTGGTATAAAAACATAATACCAACTATGGAAATATGTGAAACAAATATGATCAATCAAATTTAGGAAACAATTTGAATAAAAGACATAAAATAATATTAGCAACTAAAACAAAATAGCAGCTGGGACAAGGAAGAATAAACACAGCCAAGGATACACTAAGGAAAACAACAGACATAAGGGATATATTTAAATAAATAAATAATTGGCTGGGCGCGGTGGCTCAAGCCTGTAATCCCAGCACTTTGGGAGGCCGAGACGGGTGGATCACGAGGTCAGGAGATCGAGACCATCCTGGCTAACACGGTGAAACCCCGTCTCTACTAAAAAGTACAAAAAAAAAAAAAACTAGCCGGGCGAGGTGGCGGGCGCCTGTAGCCCCAGCTACTCCGGAGGCTGAGGCAGGAGAATGGCGTGAACCCAGGAGGCGGTGCTTGCAGTGAGATCGCGCCACTGCACTCCAGCCTGGGCCACAGAGCGAGACTCCGTCTCAGGAAAAAAAAAAAAAAAAAAAAAAAAAAAAATTACAGAAATGCAAAGCCAAATAGAAAATTAAACCATCGAATCTAAATTTATTATTTTGTACTTAAAAGTTTCTATTGATCAAGAAAAATAATGTATTATTAAATTTAGCAATATGTTTGCCAGAACAAAAGAACATTTTCTTTACAATAGAAAAAATAAAGGAAATACTATTTATCTAATTAATTCTCTTGACCAAATTTCAAAAGTATTACAAAATTTAAACACAACAATTTAAGCAACACAAATATTATTTTTTAACTAACAAACAATTACCATACTAATTTACAAATATTGCTTTTCAACGGTCAGGGCATGTACGACTTGCATGCAATACTAGAATTTTTATATTTAGTATATGTCCTAGCAAATAACTCACAGTAATAAGTAAAACTTAGTATTTATTTTAAATTGTAATTTAAAGTCAAGATTATTTACTGAAATGCCTTATTCAAAATTTTTTTAAATACCACTAAATAATAAGTAATTTTCTGAAATGAGCTATAACTTCTGCAGATTATGCTCCCCAGTAAAGAAACTCAGAGATGGAAATGTGCTTGTAGGACGTTTGATAGAGAGGTCTTTCAGAATCAGAGCTATGAGAAACCAAATTGTTGTTTGGTGTGGACAGATAAGTTAAATTGTAATGCAGTCACAACAGAGGCTTAAATCAATCTCATGCAGAAATTTTGAGTTGAGTTGCCTCAACAGTACATTCACAGATAGATCCACAAGCTACTTAGCATGCCTACACCATTCTCTTGTTTTAGAAGACTTGTCATTCTAGTTTATTAACAGGTACTTTATTTTCAGCTTTAGTGTTTATACACTAAAATTAATATATTTGTATTTAAGATAGAGCTAGTTATACATTGCACAATATATAACTAGCTCTATCGTAAATACACATTAAAGAAATTCAATACAGGTGCACTGTTATCCAACAATGAGGTAATGTTAGTAATCTCCTGGTTTCAACCTAGTTTACACAAAATATTTTTTAATGATGTTTTCATAAATTATAGTCTGCCCTTCTGAGATTACTTTCCTTCATAACAATGTTTCTTCTTAAACGAGGTTTTGAATATGTTTTTCATGTAGTGGAAACCATTATTCCAAATGGTGTCATAGTTTAAACAGCTGTATGTTATATATTTTAATAAGATATCTACTAAAATATAAATTGATTAGACTAGACCTAGAAATTATTTTTGTTAAATAATAGAAAAAAACACTATTCCTAACACAATAGGTGTCTTGTATAGTGGTGGTGAAATAAATACAATAATGTAGTCAATTAATACTAAATATTTATTATAAGTGTTTAGAGATATTTTACTTAAGAAAATTTTATATAAATATGTGCTAGAAGAAATAATTCTTTGTGTATATTTCTATCAGATGCAAAATTTCTCTTCTATTCTTTCTATATTTTCTTTTCCAATATTTCACTTTCTCTATTGAACAGATCACATCTGGGTTGCAGAAGATAAGTGGCTATGTTTAACGCATAGTGTTCCCTTTAATTGCCTGTAAAAATTAATTTAGATATTTGAAAGTGAATGTTAACTTACCTTGGAAAGCGTCGTTTTTGTAAAAAAAAAGGCTCTGAAAAGTATCTATAGAAACTCTCAAAAATAGCATTATACTGTCTATACTTTCTCTCCTTTGAGTTCTTCTCATTAATAGCAAAAATTCCAGCATAAACATAATTATTAATCTCACCATGGTATCAGGGCAACATAACTGAAACTTTTTACCCATGGAACAGGAACTCCCCCTTTCACCATCACCTATCTTCTGGCCATCGCCATTATATTCTCTGCTTCTGTGAGTGTGACTATTACAGTTACCTCATAGAAGCGGGATCATGCAGCATTTGTTGTTCTGTGACTGACTTATTTCACTTAGCATAATGTCCCTCAGGCTCATTCATGTTGAGAATGGCTTTGGAAACTGTGTACACTGTTGCTGGGAATGTAAAGTGGTGTATCAGCTATGGAAAACAGCCTAGTGATTTCTCAAAAAATGAAACCAGAACTAACACATGATCTGGCAATCCCACTTCTGAGAATGTAGACAAAAGAAATAAAATCAACACCTCTGAGAGGTGTCTGCACTCTCAAGTTCATTGTACCCGTTTTTCACAAGATATATTTTATTTTTATTATTTTTAAAATTTTTAATTTTCTAAGATTTGGAAGCAACCTAAGTGTTCATTGCAAAATATCTTGAGAATCTTCTGATTCTTCTTATAATCTTATCTTCTAATAATGTAGATGAGTTGAATATCTTCAATTCTATTATTGTAAACCAATACTTTTGAGAAAGGCTTTTCTAACACTATAAACCAGTACTTTTCAGAGGTGATTTTTTGCCATCTTGTTGCCTTACTATATGGAAGCCTCTTTGGAATCCTCTCTCTCTCTCTCTCTCTCTCTCTCTCACACACACACACACACACACACACACACACACTCGAGATGCAGAATAATCTTTGGAAACAGTAACTTGATGATGATTACAGTCTTTAAATTCATGCTCTTCCCTTAGAACACCAGTGGCATTTCTGTAAAAATCGGTCATTAACAAACACCGAATCATTGAATTAAATCTTTGTTTTTTTTTTCTTTTTCTTAAAAAAAAAAAACGTGTTTATCTGCGTAACAAACCTGCATGACCTACACATGTGCCCTGGAACTTAAAATAAAAGTTGATAAAAACATAATAACAAGCTTACATTGTTTACTCAATATGCACCTGGCTTTACTCCAGGCAATAGGCAGAAAGAAATATTTTTCTCGTAGTATTACATAGTAGGTATGAAATAGTAGTGTTACATAGTAGGTATGAAATAAATGAATTAATACATGAAAAAAAGGGATTAAAAAGTGGTATGACAAAAGTATGTGTGAATATGGTATGAGAAAAAAGAAGAGGGTACTCAATTCTAACTATAGATCAACAAAACATACATAGAGTAATTATTAAGGTAATACTGCTTTCATACTTAATAATGTGAAAACTCTAGGAAATAATGTCAAACACATTTTTTTTAAATGAACAAAGTTGCATACTTGTGAAACTAACCAATCAGCTCATGAAAATGCAAGTAATACAGTACTCTGGATCATAAGTAAATTAGTTTTTTTTTTTTTTTTTTTACTGCTGTAACAAATTGTCAGGAATAGTGTCTTAAAGGAATAGAGATTTGTTATCTTACAGTTCTGTATGTTTGAAATCCAATCTGGGTCTCGCTGAGCTAAAATTAAGGTGTCTGCAGGACAAAACTCCTTTTTAAGGCTCTATGGAATTATCTTTTTTTTTTTTTTTTTTTTTTTTTTTTTGCTTTTTTCAGCTTGTGAAGACCCTACACCTCATTGTCCATTCTTCTAGAGTCTCACCTTCCTTTAATCCTTCTCTCCTGACCTGAGGACCCATGTGATTACAACCAGGTACCATAAACTAGGTGGCTTATAAGCAACAGAAATTTATTTCTTGCACTTTTGAATGCTGAAGATTTTATATCCAGGTGCCCGCATGGTTGAGATCTGGTGAGACTTCTCTTTCAGGTTGCAGGCTACTGACTTCTCATTGTATCTTCACATGGAGAAAGAGAAAGCAAGCTAGCTCTCTGGCATATTCCTATAAGGGCATTAGCATTATTTATGAGAGCTCCACCCCCATGGTCTAATTATATCCCAATGGCACTACCACAAAATTCCATCACATTGGGGATTACTTTGCAACAATTGAATTTTAGATGGCAGAAACATTCAGTCCCTAACACTGAATTACCAAAAGTAAGTCCAATTTAATGTCAGTTAGGTTATGAACACGAGGATGCTTCCATGGGCAGAGATCCATATTTTGAAATTGGATTCCTAGATTGGGCTTTAGAAACTAAGGATGAGCTGGAGTTTCAGTGTCAGATTAGTCTACAAATGACCGCCACTCAGAGTGGTTATGAAAAAGAATAGAAAAGATCCCACCAAGAGATGGAATAGCAGAATAATCAGATGGAGAACACAAAATAAGCAAAAGCACAAGGTGAACCTGGATACCCTTTCACTCACTGTATGAGAAATTTAGCAGTCTGAGCCACCTTGACCCAACCAAGTCTTATTTTTCACTATTGGGTAAATAAATGGCTTTTTGTCAAGTGATAGAACATATTGTAACAAAAACTCCTTCTGTGATAATTTTTAATGTCACACATTTATAATATGATCCTTTCATTTGTTGGCTGCCTCAGGATTCTGGATGTGATAGATAAATATCCTGGGGATCTGATTCCAAACATACAATTGCATCGCTCTGAAGATCTTGAGAAAAGTCACTTAATTTTGTTAAACCTCTGTTATTCTTTTATAAACTAGGGATCATAATCTTTATGAGAAAGGATTATGGCACAAATTAGAGATAATGCACGGAAAGAGCAGTTGGCATATTGCCTGACCCATAGGAGGTAGCCAGTGGTTAAATTCTGTTCTATGGTTGTTTTTATTTTTTGACTCCCAAAGTGACATGTTGGTGTGAGTCTCTATTTTTTCAGCAATATAGGGAATATCTGAACTGACAGATGAATGCTCTGGAGAGTGCAATTTCTGTTTTTCTTATTCTGGCGAACAACTGACCTGATTTCAAACTAGTCAATTCAGGAATATATAATGATATACTCTAAATGAAATGACTACTATGAAGATTGATTTATATTCTCAGAAAGAAATTACTGAGTGTCTTAAAAATGACCACCATGTACAAAACAATCATATTGACACTCACCTAATTTACAGAACTAATATTAAAGATAGTTTTACAGGTAAGCAACAATACTTTCATTTAGCCAATGGTTCTATCTGGAAATGCAATTTTAATGCATTCCTGATAATAAGTGTATATGTTTCAGTAATTTCATGTATTTGTTAATATTTTTTCCCTGCTAGATAAATAAAGGTAGTAAAAGATCTTTTTGGGTTCAGAATTTTGGCAATTCACATAAAAACAGAACTATTCCTTTTGAGATTAAGATATGATATTTTAGAATGTGAATGTTTGTTTACATTACATGTTGGTTTCATCACTTTTTCCTTTAATTTTGGTTCCAAAACTTGAAGGTAGCTGAGAGTTTGTAGCACTAAGAGAATGCAATTTAGTTTCCAAATTAACAATGTCCAGAGAGTCAACATCTAACAAAACTGGAGGAAGAAAGTGTTATGAAACACTCATTTGTGTGTGTGTGTGTATGAGAGAGAGTATTTCCATGTTCTTCAAACTTTATTTAGAGTTAAGAATCTTCAACCCAGAATTGTTGTTTCCTCTGTGATTTTCAAGGTTTTTAGAGAACAGTGTTATATGTATTTTCAGTGTGATAAAACGTTTTTACAGTATTAATTATGCTCAGAATATAACCTTGATCATAGATGACAAAAATTATGTTTTTATATTTTGAAATACATGTAATTAGAAAATCTGATGCCCTAAAGTTGCTAAACCATGGGACTTCATGTTATTTTATGAATGTTGATATTTTTCAATTTATAATAGTACTATGCCAATAACAAAATCAATCAAGGTAGTCTATGAAAATATCTCTCTTTAATATTTTTTATTCATTCATCCACCCATTTAACAAATACTTTTTGAGGTATTTCTGTGGGCTAGGTACTTTTCTAAGACTGTAAATGTGAATGAAATAGCTACAGTTCTCTAATTTCACAAGATTTGTGTGTGTGTGAAAAAAAAAAAAACGGTTAAAACAAGTTATTTAGTGTGCCCACTAATGTCTAGGGTTTACATGGGCGCAGGTTGGTTTGGGGGCGGGGGAATGGGTGCTGAGTTGTCTTGGGAAATGCAACATTCAGGTGCAAGAACAGGAGTGCTTGTTCTCACTTAGGTTTATGGGCACAGGCCCTAAGATGTATCCCTCACCAGGGACCCCACCCTTCTCTACCCAGAAGTTTCCTACACCATTCCCATATCATGAAAAACATTAAATGTATGATAGTATGCAAATTTGTTGAATTTTGCATACTCAAATACATAAAAAGTTCCTGAATATTTGACAAACCTGACAAAAAACAAGCAATGGGGAAAGGATTTCCTGTTTAATAAGTGGTGTTGGGAAAACTGGCTAGCCATATGCAGAAGACTGAATCTGGACTCCTTCCTTACACTTTATACAAAAATTAACTCAAGGTAGATTAAATACTTAAATGTAAGATCTAAAACCATAAAAACCCTAGAAGAAAACCTAGACAATACCATTCAGGACATAGGCATGGACTAAGACTTCATGACCAAAACACCAAAAGTAATGACAACAAAAGCCAAAATCGACAAATAGGATCTAATTAAACTAAAGAGCTTCCGCACAGCAAAAGAAACTATCATCAGAGTGAACAGGCAACCTGCGGAATGGGAGAAAATTTTTGCAATCTGTCCATCTGACAAAGGGCTAATATCTAGAATCTACGAAAATCTTAAATAAATCTACAAGAAAAAAAAAAAACATCAAAAAGTGGGCAAAAGTTATAAACAGATACTTCTGAAAAGAAGGCATTTATGCAGCCAACAAACATACGAAAAAAAATTCATCATCACTGGTCAGTAGAGAAATAGCAAATCAAAACCACAATGAGATACCATCTCATGCTAGTTAGTATGGAAATCATTAAAAAGTCAGGAAACAGATACTGAAGAGGACGTGGAGGAGTACGAACACTTTTACAGTGTTGATGGGAGTGTAAACTAGTTCAACCATTGTGGAAGACAGTGTGGCAATTCCTCAAGGATCTAGAACCAGAATTACCATTTGACCCAGCAATCCCATTACTGAGTACATAGCCAAAAGATTATAAATCATTCTACTATAAAGATACATGTACACATATGTTTATTGCAGCACTATTCACAATAGCAAAGACTTCGAACCAACCCAAATCCCCATCAATGATAGACTGGATAAAGAAAATGTGGTACATGTATACCATGGAATACTTTGCAGCCATAAAAAAGGATGAATTCATGTCCTTTGCAGGGACATGGATGAAACTGGAAACAATCATTCTCAGCAAACTAACACGAGAACAGAATACCAAACACCACATGTTCTCACCCATAAGTGGGAGTTGAACAATGAGAACACATGGACACAGGGAGGGGAACATCACACACTGGGGCCTGTCGGGGAATGGGGGGCTAGAGGAGGGATAGCATTAGGAGAAATACCTAATGTAGATGACAGGTTTATGGGTGCAGCGAACCACCATGGCATGTGTATACCTATGTAACAAAGCTGCACGTTCTACACATGTACGCCAGAACTTAAAGTATAATAAAAAAGTTATTGAATATCTAAAAACAAATGTACTTTTATTCTAATCCTAATGTTGTTTTATTGAATTAGAAATATATTATTAGTATGTAAAATACAGAACAATAGACAACTGAATCAAGTTTGAACACAAGAAGGGGTAATTTCTCTGTCAGATAGGTTACCATTTTAAAGCTAATGCAGTTAAAGCTGTATAGTATTGCCATACCTATGGACATATTGAACAATAAAACAAAAGAAAGCTAAGACATATCCTCAAACATATATGGAAAGTTGCTAAATGTCTGACCAGGAAAGCACAGCAAATCAGGAGAAAAGCACAGATTCTGCAAAATAGTGCTCAGATTGTTCTTCATATGAAAAAAGTAAATAGATCTTTATTTGCACTGTACAAGAAAAATGAACTCTAAGTGCACTAGACATCTTGTTATAAGGAGTAAAAATTTAAAATATTTAGAAACAAGTTGGGAACTATCGTGATTTAAGATTTAAAAAGACAAGAGAGGAAAGACATGAAAATGCAACAGAAGAGATCTATAAATTTGATGTATGTGTAAGTCACAAGGCTCAGAAACAGAAATAAAAGGCAAGCTCCTGACTGGGATGAGATTTTTTTTTCTGGGCCTTTAACAAATATTTAGAAATTATGCAGAATGTTAGAATCTCTTGCAGATCATTAATGATAAAGAAAGAGAGAAATCCACAAATGATATGAACAACTATTTTCAGAAGTAAAAACCTGTCAATAATATAAAAATATGTTTAATTATTTAAAATACAAAAAGGCCAATGAAAGAAAAATTTTCATATATGAAAAAGCAATGATGTATACTGTTTATGAAGGTCTGTACAGATTTCGAAAGTGTAAAATTGTGGACAAGAAAGATTAACATCTATTCCAAGATCATAGGTATCTCTAAGGCAGGACAGGTGTGATAACATGTAGTGTTCAGACAGGCTGTGGTATTAACCTTGTAAATGTGTTTAATGTATCTGAAGCATAATTAATAATTATGTTACCAATAGACACATCTTTATTATGTATGTATATGTATATGTGTGTTTATTCAAAATAATTTTGTATTTGCCCAAAAATCATGATTCAATAGGCAAATCTTATATATATATACTTGTTTACAAATAACTTTTCAATACAATAGAAGGTTAAAATAGAAAATAAACTTTGTCCGTTTTCTGCCCTATCTGTGCTTCAGAACTAAGTCAAATTTCTCAAGTTACCAAATTGTATCATTTATGTTCTTAGTTATTTGATTGATTATTCTCTAACTGCAAATATCCAACAATAAAATAGTTCAACTACTTTCTCTTTCATCGAACTTTGGTCTTTCAGAATATCCTATTAATTTACTACATCCACATATGTAAATATTCCAATTATCGGTTTTTCACAGAATTTATTTTATTGAGAAAATCATTAACATCCCTCAATGGGCTTTGAGGTAAAAGAGGATACAAACTATTGTGTTCAAATTGTTATGTTCAATAGTTACGGTAGTTTGCAAAATTCTTACAGCCTTTATTCAAGACAATAATTTTCATTTCAGTTCAAGTAGATAACTGGGAAAATCCTATTAAGTTTCTGCCTTTTGCATTTTTTTTTTTCTGAGTAGGGCTTTATCAAAAATTAAGTAACCAAACACTTTATTTAGAATTACACATTCAAAGAAAGATTTCCACTTACTGAAATTCCCAGTCTAGAGCTTTACTGCATAGCTCCAGAAACGTTCACTGTGTCTTCCCATCCTCAATCAAGCGAGGAGAATAAAAGGATGCTGCAGTCAGATATGAACGCCATCACATGAGGTGTCAATAATACTGACCAGAAGGTCTTCAAGACTTTTTATATTGTATTAGACTTCTTTAGAAAGATCAACCAATAGGATAAACAGAGAGAGAGAGCTGAAGAGATATAGAGGTATATGTTAAAGGAATTGGCTCACTTGTTTATGGAGGCAGAGAAGTCCCATGATAGACCATCTGCAATCTGGAGAACCAAGAATGCCCATAGAATGGTACAGTCTAATTTCAAAAGCTTCAAAACCGATGAAGCCAATAGTATAACTCTCAGTTTGAGGCCAAAAACTTGAGAATCTGGCAGGCTGCTGATACAAATTCTACAGTCCAAAAGTTGGAGACCCTGGGGTTCTGACATCTAGAGGCTGGGGAAGAAGGAAGATCTGGACCCAAAAGAGAAAGCAAGAATTTGCCCTTCTTCCATCTTTTTGAAATTCCAACTGGGCCCCCAGCCAATTGGATGGTGCCACCTACATTTAGGGTGTATCTTTACTCAGTCCACCTACTCACATGCCAAACTGTTCCTGATATAACCTCACAGACACACCCAGAAATAATGTTACCAGCTATCTTGGTATCCCTTAATCCAGTCAAATTGGCATATAAAATTAATCATCATGTACATATACAAATTATGACTACAGTCTAGGGGAATTGGAGTGAAATGAATGGCATCAATTTTAAAGTTTATTTATTTTTTGTTTGTTTTAATTTTTATTTTTTATTTTTGAAACAGTGTCTTTCTGTTGCCAGGAATGGAGTGCAATTATAGCCCACTTGCAGCCTCAAACTTTTGGGTTCAAGCGATCATCCTATCTCAGCATCCTGAGTAGCTGGGACCACAGATGCACACCACCAATCCTGACTAACTCCTCTATTTTGTGTAGAAATGTTGTCTTGCTGTGTTGCCCAGGCTGGTCTTGAACTTCTGGCCTCTAGCTATCCTCCTGTCTGGGATTACAGGTGTGAGTCATTGCAACACAGTGAAAAGGCCATGAAGAAGGTCAAACATTTGAGATTCTAAATTCTTGTGGTGTGTAATTGACAAAAAGAAAGATGAATGCTGTGTTGAAATAGTATTTCTACGAGAAACTAGTTATCTTTAAAGTATACTAACATTTTATCTCAAGTAACTAATTCCCAGAATATAACTCATCCATTAATTAATGGATTTCTACATTTGTAAAAGCCCTGTCAAACTTGTCTTTGTTCTTTATAAACACATATTCCAAAAACTAACTAATTTTTATGCTTTTGAATTGCAGATTTTGATCTAGTGTTGGATTAATATAAATGAACCTCATGATTCATAGGTGATTACTTAAATTGTTCTGAAGCATTATTTCACAGCTCACATTTTAACTGTTAAATAAAAATCTAGCTAATCACTTATTGTCCACTTTTCTTGTCTGTGGTCTTAAAATAATAGTTTTATGATAAATACAATATAAAATATTATTTATTTCAGGACTTTTTTTCTGTATTATAATTTTGTTATTTCTTTCCACAAGAGAAATTTGACTTATTCTCAAAGTATGTATCCTCTTTTTTTAATATTTTGCTTTTTGACCTGTGAAAGCTATTCCTGGAAATAGTCTTTTAGATTAGTCCCAGTATGTAGTTTTCATTAACCCGCCTTATTTATGCTTCATGTTTTATTTATTTTTCTAATTAGAAACCCAGCCAGGTTCAAATGCTGAACAGCAAGCAGGCTGAAGGGACCCACATTTTGTCTTCTGCAGTCTTAGGTGTGCATAATCAGTGCCCCTTGTAGAAATGCACAACATGAGCTAATTTTTATAAAACTAGAACAAGTCTCTCATATAATTTTATAATACCATAAAACCTAATGTTATGTTAAATTATTTTTTTATATGCAACAAGGACATTAGGAAGAGACCCAGCAGTGAAAGGTACAGTCTTTTCAATATTCTTTGCATTGTATCTTATAATGAATACTCTTTAATTTTCTAACTTTATTACCAGCTAACAACAAAGATTTAAATTTTCAACAAACAATATCTTAAATATTTTACCACATGTGAGCTAATATGTTATAAAATTATTTCAAACCAGGTACGTTTTAGAGATAATGTATTTCCTGTATGAAAGAGAGATGCCTTTGCAACCAAGAATGTTGCTTTCATTTACAATAAAAATATTCTTTCAGTGGTCTCCATTTTCAGACTCTTAAATGTTAATTAAAGCTTGGAGACTTTTTGTTAACATTGATAGAGTTTTAAACCCCTTTTGTGTCTTACTTCAGATCAAACTAAACTATCCTTTTAGTGAATATCTAACCATAACAATTGTAATAACAGTAACTTCAAACTGAACTTGTGAAAAGTTCACAAAGATATTTCTTAAGATATTAAATGATTCATTCTGCCTTAAAAGCATGTGTATTTCTTTTAAAGGTAGTAAAAGGAAAACAGAGAGAAAAAATAGAATATAGGTTAAAAAAAAAAGCAAATAGTAAAATTTTACATTTAAATACAACTGTATCAATAACTACATTGAATAACGTTAAATATCCTTAATGTAATGGATAGAAAAAGACATAAAATAATAGTTAAATAAACTATTATTTTAGCTTGACGTTTTGATAAATGATGTGGCTTATCCAAGGTCACAGATACAGGAAGACGCACACTTACGACTCTAAATCAGATATCTTGAGCCAGCTTGTGCCTCCCTCTTACTAAAATATTTTGTCAAATACCAAAATATCTACCCTACTGCCATTCTTATTCTTTTTATTTTTCTGAAATTCTGGCAAATCATTACTATTAGAATCACATACTTTTTACCTCTTCAGATGTAAGCAGATGATTCTAGATGGAAACTCCAGTGTTTCCATATGTGCCTATGTACAAATGAACATAGGTACATATGCCAAGTGAACACATGTAGATGCAAGACATATGGTAACTATGTATTATCCGTTCTTTTTCTGGTTGCTTATGTAAAAACTAACAGTCAGGTTTTTTTTTTTTTTTTTTTCATTTACTCTTCTACTTTCTACATCTAAGTTGCATAAAATTTTATTTCAAATTTCCTAATAGATTTTACATTTTCTTCCATTCTTACTGTCACTATCTTGGTCTAGGTAGTGCATCAACTAATTATTGAGTTATTGAAGTAATTTCATTTGCTCTCACATTATCTCTAGTCTCAGCCTATTTCCATTTCACTGGTACTAATGAACAGCCAATTGCTGTTGGAAGACCACTGTGGTCTTGTCACTAAATTGATCAGGATCTGATAAATGCTCTTTATTTCCTAAATAATCACAGAATGAGCTCATATCATGTATCCAACTTTCTACCTGAATTATATATTAAACAATGACCTTTTATATACTCAGGGATTTTATTAAAAACCCCTGAACATATTCCTCATACTAGACTTTGTGTCTTGCTTATTATTGTGTTTCAACCAAGCTAAGTCCTCCCTATACTCATGTTATGTAAACTTTCATCATTAACCAACAAAGTTCCACTTTCTCAAAGAAGCATGCTCCAGCAGTACCTTTCTCCACTCTAAGGAAATTGACTCATACTCTAATATTAGTAACCCTGCCTAAAGACTTCTGCCTCTAAAAGCATGAAAATGATTAATAGTCCTATCTTGTAAGGTATCCTATTCCGAAAATTCTGCATTCCTTTCAATGAATATAAAATCTTATATATGTATGTATATATATAAATATGTGTATGTGTGTATATATATATATATTTCTAGAACTAGAATGACATGCACCAAGAAAAAGTATTTCAGTCAATTATAAATACTTTCCTGAAACATAGTTTAGTGTGAGTACCTGAGAGTACAAAGGTGTCAGGACTGTTCTCTCCATTCCTGGCACAAACTAGTGGGGTTTAGAAGTCTAGGAAAACCTTTTCCTAGAAAATGAAATTAAAACACACAACTAAAGAATGCTTGGGTGTTTTTTTTTAAAAAAAAAGTATGCAAAGAGAACAGAGATGGAAAGGAATTCAAGTGCGCTGAGGTAGAAAGAATTAAAAGATGCCAGTACAGCTGAAACCAAGGGAGGAAGTGGAATGGGAGAAAGCAGATTTCAGACAATGCTGGACTTTGTTAAACATATTCTTGGAATGTATATTATAGGACAATGAGAAATCGTAGAAGGACTTTAAACTAAAAGTGATTGAACTTAAACCACATTTTAAACACTTATGCAGTGTTGTAAAACTGCAGTGTTTCTCTTTAATTTTTGAAATTAATTCAAGGGGGATAAAGGTGAGTATAGAAAATGTGGAAACAGAAAATTGGCACAAGGCTGGTAAGGGTGGATATAGGAATTTCACTTAAGGGGCTACAACCATATAGGATAGAAGGAAAAAAAATGAACTTATGCTAGAATTGGTATATAAATGAAAAAAATGTGGAATGATTTGACTTGGGAATCTATTCATTCAACAAATAATTGAGTACCTATTCTGTAGCAAATGATGGACAATATAGATAATAACAGAATAGATTCTAAAAATCATCTCTTAATGGTCCCTAAACTTTGCTGAGAGAAGAGAGAAAACAATCACATACTGGGTTATTTTAGAGCAATGGAAAAAAATATCACAAAGATTGGAAATACGGAATATTGAGGGAGTAAGTTTTCAATATGGAATAGAATGTATGCAATGCCATATATGTTTTTTTTGCAATGTAAAATGAGTTATTTCTGAAATATATTCATGCATTAGATACAATTGTGACAGTACAATAAAACTGAACTGTATGCATAAATTTGCAAAATAGAACTGTCAGAAGAATTGTTTCATCTTCTGAATACTATTCAAGATTAAAGATGACAACATGAAACATGGTTTGGGAATATCAAATCAGATTAAATTTGGCCTTAACTGCCTTCATACAGAGTAAACTGTATCCTAACTTAATATGTAAACAAACTATAACATGACAGTGTATTACCATAATAAGTAGCCAATTATCAGCCAATCATAGCAGCGGAGCTTTCATCCAATCACAGGCTGTAAAGTGCCAAAAGATGTCTGAATAAGATAAATGCTGAGCCAATCTGAATGAATCAGGACATTTCTCTATGTCACTTCTTTTTTTCTGTCTATAAACACTGCCTGATTAGGTTTCTGGGTACAGCTCTCCAATCCTTTACTGATTCAGCATGCTGTCCTATTTAGAAATTGTTTCTATATGCAAATAAACTCTACTAAATTTAATTTTCTAAAGTATTTCTTTTAACGTGATCTTTTCGAAGTAGTTTTAATTTAGCAGTATAGAAATTTTCTGTATATCTTTTTTCTTTTCCTGGGTTATTGGCAAAATGAATTTTACTTATTTATGACAATGGCAACATTTTCTAACATTAGTTAATTTTACATTTGCTTATATAAAAAATCTATATTGCATATAGATTTGTCATGAACAATTCTTTTCTTTTCTTTTTTTTTCTTTTTTTCTTTTTTATTGCATTAAATTTGTTTTGGTCATGCTTTTTTTTTTTTTTTTTTTTTTTTTTTTTTTTTTTTTTTTTTTTTTTTCCCCCCGAGACGGAATCTTGCTCTGTCACCCAGGCTGGAGTGCAGTGGTGAGATCTGGGCTCACTGCAAGCTCGGCCTCCCAGGTTCACGCCATTCTCCTGCATCAGCCTCCAGAGTAGCTGGAACTATAGGTGCCTGTCACCATGCCCGGCTATTTTTTATTATGATTATTATGATTTTTTTTTTGTATTTTTATTAGAGACAGGGTTTCATCGTGTTAGCCAGGATGGTCTCCATCTCCTGACCTTGTGATCTGCCCACCTTGGCCTCCCAAAGTGCTGGGATTATAGGCATGAGCCACCGCGCCCAGCCCCATGCGTGGTATTTTAAACCTTCAGTTAGTAAATTAACCCTGGGACTCACAGTGTTCATTTTGTAAATTATTTTTTCTAAATAAAAATACATGCTTAGATTACTTTCAATAATAGATCATTTTGAGACCATAAAAAACAATAATATTCTAAAGTTTAAAAGTTACACAGAATTGTTAAAATAACCACCTATGCCTCTAAATAATACATATTTGTGATATAATTATTTTATCTAAGGCAAATCTAACCGTATGTGACACATCTCTGAATTGCATTTTACCAATTTTGAGGGGTTTTTGCATTAATATCTTAGTAAGATAGCTTTTTTTCTGACTACTTTTACCTAACTTTTTAAAAACATTTTGAGTAGTTCTTTTTTACAGTTCTCAAAGATAATCGTTTATTGTATTGCTTTTAAAATATTAAGTGACACACCTGATCTCTAATTTCTAACTATAATGCTTTTACACAAATTGATTTAAAATGTGATGTAATAAGTAGAAGCAAAGTTTAGGAAATATGAGTCAAGAGTGGAAAAATAAGGCATTACTTTTTCTACCCATACATATAGGATGGCAATGGCTTTAATAAAATATTGTTTTCTGTGTTGTTCAAATTTTACCATCAATTAGTAGCATGAAGTTTTTTGAAATTTCTGAAATTGAACAGAAATAATGTTGCTGCTATAATATTCTTTGTTATTATTAAAGCTAATTTTGTTTGAAGTAGGAATTAGTGTCAATATGTTAATCTAAAACTCAATTTCTGTTATTTCTTCTGATAATTCTATTTTCATCTATAAACAATTGCCTCTTAACCATTGACTCTAATTTTAGTTCAATATATTAATCTTACTCATACTCTTTTAAAGCAGTGAGTGGTCTGATAATGGTTCTAATAAGCATTAGGATGATAATAGGTTTGCTATTATATGCAAATTCGAGTATTTTATAGATTTAAGATTATGATAATTCTCCTATGCTATGAATTTGATGCAGTTTTAGCACAAAATTAGGTAGGTTTTACCATATATTTATACATTTTAAGTAGAGATTCTTAAAAGAAAATTAAATTAAATAACAAAAGAATTTACATAAGGAAAACATGCAGAATTCCCACAGTAAAAAGTAAGAAAACTAAAACAAAAATAAATATACGTTACTGAATATGTATATACATACACTTAAGTTGTCATCTTCAATGTAAATCAATTACTCTGTTTGAAACAATATCTCATTTATTCTTGGAACAATATGCAGTATACACATGCTACATTGTAGACTGTTTTTTCCTGTTAATGGGAGGTATACCACTAATTTTGTAATCACAGTCGTTTTTTGTTCAGTAATAACCGCCCAAATAAAGACAAATCAATTCTGATTTTTTTGTCCCCAATTAATTTGGAAGAAGATACTTTTCTGTTTAGAGAAAGTACAAGTTTTGGAGGTCTTTTGTCATCTTCTCTTTATCTTTTATAATGCAGATAAGTAACAGTGAAAATCAGAATGGTGCAGAAAAAAGAAATGAAAGGAGATATCAAATTCAAGAAATCCTTAAAATCCAGTTGTAAAACAGTCTTTTCTATAGCTAGGCTGTATAACTCATTCTAAATCAGGTAACTATCACCTATATCTTTCCAACAAACAATACTTCCTATGTTAATCCAAGTTAATAATTATGAAGTAATAGTTATGATTGACATATCAGTTATAGTTTGCTAAGTAATCCCAAATCATTGGTTGTCCTAAAACTTGAATATAAATTTATATTAAAATAATCATAAAACTCCTACCAACATACCCCATAATTACTGCTTATCCTGATAGTTACTTGTGCTTAGCTGTGTACCTTTTTGCAGACACATTTATTTCCTTTGTTTGTTTGAGGCAGGGTCTGGCTGTGACACCCAGGCTGGAATACAGTGGTGGGGTCCATGGCTCACTGAAGCCTCCACCTCCCGGGCTCAAGAGATTCTGCTGCCTCAGCCTTCCAAATAACTAGGGCTAAAGGTGCACACCACCACACCTGGCTAACTTTTGTATTTTTTTTTTTTAGAGATGGAGGTCTCAACACACTGCCCCGGCTGGTTGAACTCACGGTCTTAAGCAATCTGTCCACCTTGGCTTCCCAAAGCACTGGGATTATAGGCATGAGCTACTGTGCCTGGCCTAATATTTATTTCTTTTTTAATACATTACTTTAATTTTATTATAAGAAACCTACAAAATAATTTTAGAATATTAGGCTATTTTAAAGTGTCTCAAAGTTTTTGTCTTATGTAAACATTTATGAAAATGCATAGAGGCAAGAGAAAGAAATAAAGGGCAAACGAGAAGAGAGGAAGTCAAGCTAACCCTGTTTGCACACATGATTCTGTATCTAGATAACCCAGTAGTCTTGGCCCAAAAGCTCTTTCATCTGATAAACAACTTCAGCAAAGTTTCAGGATAAAAAGTCAATTTACAAAAATCACTAGCATTCCTATACACTAATAGCAGTCAAGCCAAAAGGCAAATTCTATCACAATACTATTCACAATTTCCACAAAAAGAATAAAATACCTAGGTATGCAGCTGATGACGGAGGTGAAAGATCTTTATAATGAGAATTATAACACATGCTGAAAGAAATTATAGATGACATAAACAAATAAGAAAACATTCCATGCTCATGAATAGGAAGAATAAAAATCATTAAAATGACCATACCACTCAAAGCAATTTATAGATTTAGTGCTATTCCTATCAGACTACCAATAACATTCTCACAGAACTAGAAAAAGAACTTTAAAAAATTTGTGTAAAACAAAAATCAGCCCAGATAGCCAAGGGAAACCTAAGCAAAAAGAACAAAGTTGGGGGTATCATGTTTCCTGACTTCAAAGGTAATACAGGGCTACACTGGCTAAAACAGCATAGTACTAGTACAAAAACAGGCACATAAATCAGTGGAACAGAATAGAGCCCAGAAATAAGGCCACACAGTCATGACCAACTGATCTTTGACAAAGATCACAAAAACAAGCAATGGGGAAAGGACTCCTTATTCAATAAATGGTGCTGGCGTAACTGGCTGGCCGTATGCAGAAGACTGAAACTAGACCCCTTCCTAATATATATGTGTGTGTGTGTATGTCTGTGTGTATACATATATATATTTATATCTCCATCCAGCTGAGTTCCTTATATAGCCAACTGAAGATGGATGAGAGACTTAAATGTAAAACCCCAAACTATGAAAACCCTGGAAAACAACCTAGGCAATACCATTCTGGACATAGGAACTGGCAACGATTCCATCACAAAGATGCTAAAAGCAATGACAGCAAAAGCAAAATTGACAAATGGGATCTAATTAAACTTAAGAACAGAGCAAAATAAACTACCAACAGAGTAAACAGACAACATTCAAAATGGGGGAAAATTTTTTGCAAAATGCATCTGACAAAAGTCTAATTAACATCCAGAATCTATAAAGATCTTAAACAAATTTACAATAAAAGAACCGAACCCCATTTAAAAGTGGGCAAAGGACATGAATGGATACTTTTCTAGTGAAAACATGCATGTGGTTAACAAGCATACAAAAAAAAGCTCGACATCACTGATCATTAGAGAAATGCAAATCAAAACAACAATGAGATGCCATCTCGCACCAGTCAGAATGGCTATTATTAAAAAGTCAAAAAATAGCAGATGCTGGAGAGGTTGCAGAGAAAAAGGAGCACTTATACCCTGTTCCAGGAAGTATAAATTAATTCAGTCATTGTGGAAAGCAGTGTTGCCACTCCTCAAAGAGCTAAAAATAGAACAGTCATTCAACCCAGCAATCCTATTACTGAGTATATACCCAAAGGAATATAAATTGTTCTACCATAAAGACACATGCAAGTGTGCATATGTTCACCGCAGTGCTGTTCGCAGGAGGAAAGACGTGAAACCAATCGGCACGGTGGCTCACGCCCCTAATCCCCGAACTTTGGGAGGCCGAGGTGGGCGGATCACGAGGTCAGGAGATGGAGACCATCCTGGCTAACACGGTGAAACCCCGTCTCTACTAAAAATACAAAAAAATTAGCCGGGTGTGGTGGCGGGCGCCTGTAGTTCCAGCTACTCAGGAGGCTGAGGCAGGAGAATGGCGTGAACCCGGGAGGCGGAGCTTGCAGTGAGCCAAGATCGCGCCAGTGCTCTCCAGCCTGGGCAACAGAGGGAGACTCTGTCTCTAAAAAAAAAAAAAAAGAAAGAAAAGACATGAAATCAGCCTAAATGCCCATCAGTGGTAGACTCGATAGACAAAATATGGTACATATACACTCTGGAATACTACATAGCCATAAAACACAATGAGGTCATGTCCTTTGCAGGGACATGGATGAAGCTGGAGTTCATTATCCTAAGCAAACTAACACAAGAATAGAAAATCGATCATCACATGTTCTCACTTAGAAGTGGCTAAACTATTAGAACACATGGACACAAAGAGGGGAACAACACATATCAGGGTCTACTTGAAGGTAAAGAGTGGGAGGAGGGAGAGGATCAGGAAAAATAACTAGCTTAGTAACTGGGAGATGAAATAATCTGTACAACGAACCCCCATTATGTGAGTTTACCTATATAATGAATGTGCATATGTACCCTGAACCTAAAATAAAACTTAACCAAACAAACATATAACAAACCAAAAAAGAAAATTCATGTAAAATTTTATTTTATTTTATTTATTTATTTATTTTATTTATATTTATATTATTTTATATTAAATAAATATAAATATATATTATATATTTATATATTTATTTATAAATAAATATATTTATTAGATTTATTTTTTATATTTTATTATATAAATATATATTTATAAATATAAATATATTTATTTATTTAATTTATATATATAAATAAATATATTTATTTATTTCTTTGCACTCCTGCCTCTCAGCAATAGTATGCATGACCCTAAAGCAATAGAGTCTTTGTTTACCTGAGTCTCTGTTTTCTGCATGATGATGGGCAATTCAGCTTACAGAACTTTGGGTCATTGTTCATTACTCTGGTGGAGACACTTACGATTCTGCACATGTGATTCACCTCTATTCACTTTATTCTCCATTGCTGAAGCAGTGGCTCTATGGTTGTGACTTTTCTGGTTCTGGCTCTCACACTCCTACAGTGTAAGTGGGATCCACTCTTGCCTCTCAGCAACAGTGTGCATGCCTTTCAGGGTTTGAAAATTATTATGCCAATTTCTCTAGCCCTCACAATTTCAGATGAGAAATTACCAGTCAGCTAAATAGATGTTCCCCTGTAAATGCTGTTTTTCTTCCATTGTTTTCAAAATTTCTACTTTTTCTTTGGTTTTCCAGAAGTGTAATTATGCTGTGTCTTTGGGTTTATGGTTTTTTGGTTTTTTGTTTGTTTGTTTGTTTTTTAGGTTTTGCTCTGCTCCTTCAATCTGTAAGTTTGTGTCTTTTGTCAAATTGAAGAGGTTTTTATGCATTATTTATTTGAATACTCTTTCAGGCTGACTTTCTTCTTTTCTTTGGTGATCTGATTATAAAAATATTAGAACTTTTGCTTTTGTCCACTGGTTTCTGGGATGTTTTTAATGTTTTTTCAGTATATTTTCTCTCTGTTGTTCATATAGAATAAATTTGATTAATCTGTACTCCTCTTAATCTATCCTCTGTCATCTCTGTCTTACTATTTAATTTATTCCATTTTTAAATTTTATTTATTGTATTTTTCAGTTTCTTAATTTTCATATGGTTCATTTTTATCATTTTTACCTGTTGCTGAGATTTTGTCTTTTACATTTCAACAACATCTGTACTTGATTTTAGAAACTTGTTTGATGGTTGCTGTAAAATTCTTGTCAAATTTTATGGAATCTGATTTATCTTGGAGTCAGCATTTTTTGATTATCTTTTCCCAGTTAAGTTGTATGTTTTTCTTATTTCGTTGTACTACAGATGATTTTAATGTAACTTTTGACCTTTTATGTAGATATTGGGCAACTCTTTGTCTTATGTTTTACATTTCAGTCACATTGTTTAAATTACCACTAGCACTGGCCTAATTTTTGTGTGCTTTAGTTCCCAAACTAGCTTAATTTTGAGAACCTTTGCAGTTATTTTGTGCTGCTTGGATTATCCAAAGCCACTGAGATACTACTGGTTCCTGCTGGTGCCATTTGAAGAAGGGAAACTACAACTATTTCTTTACCTACAACTATTTCTTTACCTACAGCTGTTAGGTATCTCCTGCTGAGGGAGGGTATACTCATGTTTCCAGAAACGAAGAGGCTTCCCTGGCATGGTGACTGGGATTTCTCCCTTGTCTGTAAGATACACATGTGCTGAACATAGCTACTTGTGGCCGATATCTCTCATACCTCGCCACTCTGGTGTCTCTGAATTGTTAAAGAGAGACTTGGGCCTGGTGGGAAAGGGTACTACTTCCTCAGGCTGCTTTTTTCTAGCAAGATTGATTCCTTTCTGGTGGTTTATCACTCAACTGCTGTTTTTGGAGGAATGCCTGTTGAATCCAGCATTAGAATGCCTATTTTGGTCACTTTTTGCTTCTAGATGGTAATAGGCAAACAGTGGTCTAAATTGCCTTCTTCCTTTGGGTATGAAGACATAGAAACCCTGCTGTGTGTTGTTCCTCCAGCTGTTGTATTCCAAAGCAATTCACTTACAATTTACTACTTTGCAGAGCTCTCCTTTGGATGGATCTTGCATTTTTTTTTCTCATTTTATAGTTGTATATATTTTGGAGGAGCAGGAAGAATCCAGTCTACAACTTTTTAGGACTACAAGTAATTTATATGTTTTTGAAATCAGCATCACTTTCACACATAAATTCTTTCTACTCAATACCCTAACTGGATCTTCGTACTTAAGGTAGTGCCTAGATTAATAAATGCTTTGTTTGAATACAGAAGAAGTAGTAGTTAGAATCTAGTCAATTCTGTACATGTGGCATCCTACAATGAATCTTTCATAAACAGGAGGGCTTACTCCCTAAATTTCACCAGTAATTTGAAGTAAGAGTGAATTTACACAGATGTGTTTTTGCACTTGTTTTGAACTACTGCTAAAACATTTTTTTTGCCCAGTTATCTTATGTTAATGATAAATTATGCTTTTTAAAAAATGTGGTTTTTAAAAAATATTTTCCAATGATCTTTTAAATGATACAACTAGTTCAACCTATGCTGATTCCTTTGAGTCAACTCTAACCTGATTACTTCTTGATTTCAAACTTAGGACAAGTCCTTCCTTATACTTAGAAAACTCTATCTCTATACCTACCAATTTTAACTTGAAATGTCCTTTCTCCTTGAATTTCCAGGTGAGCTATGACCATCACAGAAAACTAACCACTCCTTCTAAAGTACCTTCCTACATTGCACTCTGGCACAAACCATTATATATTTAGTTTCCTAATTTAAAATTATTATTTTTGTCTATATGTCACTCTTGTTTACTAATAGCATTTAAATACCATTAAGGATATAAGATTTTCTTATTTACCTATGCATTCCTGCTAATTTGAAGAGTGCCTAGCATACAGTAAATACTTAAGTATTTATACTAAGTATAATATAAATAATAATAATATATAAAATATCAAATTATAAATAATAATAATAATAATACACTAAGTAAATTTAAGTGAACAATTAAATAAGCTGTCAATTCCAGTTTTTTTAAAACCAACTTATTTTACTACTGGCAAGTTAACTTTTTCAAGATTCTATATAGCCTCTGACCCAAAATAAGAATACAATGTATAATGAATACATTATATCCTAGTGCAACTTATGTAACTTCAAAAATATTATGTGAGTATTCCACATTTTAGGGCATGTTCTGTAGGCACGTATACATGGTTGGGTCTATATAAACATGTCTGATCAACAACTTTGGCAAACTTTATTTTACTGGGTCATCATTTGTAAAAAAATGTGAACAAGGATTTTTCTAAACAAATGCAATCACTTGAACTTTAAGAAACTTATGTTTTTTATTATGAAAATCTCTGAATGGACCAACCAGCTTAGATATGGCAGCGATCAACAGGGAATATAGCTTCTTTTTCTTTTCTCCGCCATTCTTCACATATGCTTTATATTTTGCTTCAAAATGCCTCTTCTCATTTCTACCAACATATTAATATTTTCTCTATTTTATGTTTTATTACATATTTAGATAGTGATCTAGACTTGTTGCAACACATTTATTTGGAAATTGAAAATTTCATTAGAATCTAATAACTTCCTTCTAAAAAAGGGAGATGAGAAACAAAGTTCGGAGTGTGTGAGGGACTGTATCAGTTTTCCATCTCTTGCAAGATATAGCTAAGAACCTTGCATATTTAGATGCTCAAGTTATTTTAGTCTCAAATATTTATTTATTTTTATTCATATGATAGTTAACTTTGTCTTTTAATAACAGGTTTAACCCAAAGATTTATTATAAAGTACCTAAAATTGCATTCAGAAACAAATTAACTCAAATCGTCAGATGTTTATGCATTTTCCCCAAAATACTAAGTAAAGAGATCAGAGGGGTGATGAATCTTTCCCTAATCTAACATAAAAAATGATTATTATTCATGCAGTGTTCTTACATTCACACAATACATAGTTTACATCTTAAAAGGCTAATTGACCTTAAACTCTTGGATACTTTAAGTGATGAAACAATTGACTCTAAAATTTAGTAAAACATGCTATGATCCATGTAATCAGTACATACATTAGCAAATTATAGTGTCTTAATGTCCTAAATAATATTAACTTAAAATTTCAAATTTCGCAGTGTACTTTCTTGTATTAGTTCATTTGCATCTAGTAAAAATATAGTGTCTTAAATAGGGCAACTGCTGTTTTCATCCTTTAACAGATAAATTCTATAATTGATATTTGAACCAATATTTTGTTAGAGGATATGCTATAATCCTTTCATTAGGCTGTCTGTGTGGAAGAATACTGAACCAGTTTAAAAAAAAAGGAGATCACAAAAGATGATCTCATAGGAGCAAAAAGAGAACTCTAATAGTAAGCAAAACTAAGAGGTCAAGACAAAGAAATGGTTACTTTGTCAACAGAATACAGGCACTCAATCATTATATCAGCCTTTGGTGCATGATTAAATTTTCCAATGAGGGTTTTTAGTCCCCTTACCAATTATACTCTGTTGGAGGAGGATAAGAATAAAATAAAATTATCCACTAGGAACTAGGATCAAAAGAAAATGTAATATTAAATGTGAACTTTGACTTGTAGCAATATTTCTTTTCACTAAGGAAATAACAGCACCCGGGTCTGTGACCTAATAATGCATCCTTGGATCTGACCATTACTAACTACAGAGATTTGGCACATCAAATCTCCGTGACAGGAAGACAACAAGTCAAACACTGGTATTGCAGTGACTGCTCACACATCTGCTGTTAGAACAAACTGAAGCCAAAACAATAAAATCTCTTTTCCAAATCTGGTTTCCATTAACCTTCACATATTAGCTTGTTTTATCAATCTTCTTGTATGTAGCTGATGTCATGTAATCCTCTCCTTGCCCCCCATTCCTTGCTTACTGCATATATCAGATAATCTCAGAGAACAAAGCTTGGGAATATAGCTAAGTATGTGTATACAGTTATATGTATATAGTATATGCATGTGTGTGTGTATACATATACACACAGCTATATTCCTCCAATATTCATATATTCCAATATATATACACATATATATATATATGTCTTGTGTATATGGTTATAAACGTATCACCTGTATGTACTCACAACTCACATATACACATGTGAACATAAAATACCAATATATCTAGTTAAAATCCACTACTGTTAGAGGAAGTAGTTTAGACAGATATGAGCAGGGCAGGAGTGCCACCAGAAATGGCAGGCACTCATGGGGTGATGGTCAGCCAATCATAAAACGGTCCCTCTGAGATAATAAGAGAGGGCCCCAGAAATGTCAGGTGCTCACTGGGTGCTGGTCAGGTGATCATATACTCTCACTCTGAAATTGTAAAGTGGCCACAGCTGCACCAAGAGGAAGAGGTGTTCCCCAACAGTTAAGAGCAATTAGGAGCCAGTCAATCCCAATTCCCTGATAAGGTCTTAAACATAAGCAATAAGGGACAAAATGGCAGCGTTTGACTGGTATATGACATTCCCCTGGGGGCTCTCGACCAGTAAGGGAAAATCACCCCAGGTGAGCACGCACACAACGTCAGTAGAGGTCGTGCATGCCACCCCTCAGCCCATGTGGCAGTTGAGCAACAGCCCACCACAGGAGGGAGATCAAGAGAGGAAAAGAGAAAACCCTGGAACCAAGCCAATGTATAAAAACCCCAAGTCAAGGGCTGAATGGGCCACTTGATTTCTTAAGTAGCCCATCTGGCCTTCTTTTAAATATACTTTGCATTTTTCAATAAACCTTTGCCTCTGCTTTAAAACTCGCTTGGGTCCTCTGTGAAGACAAGGGTCAGGATCACTGTGGACTCATTACAGGTTGTGAACTAGTTCGCTGGTTCTGAACTTGATGCCAGCTGTGGACTCGCCACTGGTAACAATGTGACATTCTTCATTCTAATAAGTTTCAATTTCCATATTTGAAATTTTATTCTCCATTTTTTAACAAACTGGTTCCTATAATGCTTACACATTTATTTATTTATTTTGTCAATATGTATTCCATTCTAAGCACTTCATGCCTGTAGTTGTAAGTGTAAATGGTACTGTTTTTCCTTCAATTTCCAGTTGTTAATTGCTAGTATACAGAAACATGTTAGATCTTTGCATATTGACTTTGTATCATGCTCAGTGAGTGTGTGTGTGTTTTACAAATAGACTATTTTTAGAGCTGTTTTTGGTTCCACAGCACAATTAAGTGGAATGTATACAGAATCCCCATATACCCCTAGTTCCACACACTCACGGGTTCCCCCCTATTAATATTCCACATCAGAGTGGTATATTTGTTACAATCAATGAACCAACATTAACACATAATTGTCATCCAAAGTTCATATTTTATATTAGGAGTTCCTCTCAGTGTAGAATATTCCTTTGGTTTTGATAAAAATATAATGACATGAGTTTACCATCACATTATAATAAATAGTTTCACTACCATAAAAGTCCTCTGTGCTTTAGAATGTCGTATAGTTATATCATACAGTATGTGGCATTTCAGATTGGCTTCTTTCACTTAGAAATCAGTGTTTACATTTTCACCATGGCTTTTGACATTTTGATAACTTATTTCTTTTTAATCACTGAGGAATACTTTATTGTGTGACCCTTTCACAGTTTAATTATCCACTCACCTACTGAAGGACATCTTGGTTTCGTCCTAGTTTGGGCCATTATAAATACATATAAGTATCCATGCAGGTTTTTGCATGGATAAAAATTTTCTGCTCTTATCAAGGATTATAATTGCTGAATTTTATTTTAAGAAGTTTAGTTCTGTAGGAAACTGATAGACTATATTCCAAAGGGCCTGTAATCTTTTGCATTCCCACCAGTAGTTAATGGGAGTCTCCATTTCCCCCATTCTTACCAGAATTTGGTGTTGTCAGTGTCTTAAATTTTCACCATTCTAATAGCTGTGTAATGACATCCCATTGTTCTTTTAACTTTTAAGTCCTTAATGGCTTATGAGGATGAGCTTATTTTTTTCATATTTACTTGTCATCTGTATATTTGTATATTTTCTTTGGTGAAGGGTCTAGTCAGGTATTTTGTCATGTTTTGAATTAGATTGTACACTTTTTTATTGCTGAGTTTTAAGAGTATTTTGTATATTTAGTTTTATTTTAATTTTTAAAAATTGTATAAATGACAGACAAAATGTACATATTTACTATGTATAGCATGACATTTTGACACAGATATACATTATGGAATGACAAAATCTAGCTAATTAACTTATTCATGGGCTCAGATAGTTATTTTTGTGGTGAGAACACTTTACATCTACTCTCTTAGCATTTTCCAATAATATAATATATTTTAACCATAGTACTATGTTTTAAAATGGATCTCTCAAATTTAGTTCTTCCTTCTAATTAATATCTCCATAACATCTCCAACCACCCTAATCCCTGGTAAACACCATTTTACTCTCTACTGCTATGAAGTCAACTTTTTAGATTCCACATATGAGTGAGATCATCTGTTATTTGTCTCTCTCTCCCTGACTTATTTCATTTAACATAATGTTCTCCACTTTCTTCCATGTTGTCACAAATGGTAGAGTTTCATTTATCTGTTGCTAAATAACATTCCATTGTGTATATTAACATGTTTTCTTTATCCGTTCTTCCATTGATGGACACTTACGTTGAGAACATATCCTGGCTATTATGAATAATGCTGCAATAAACATGAGAGTGTGGATATCTTCTGGACATAATGGCTTCATTTTTTTTGGATTTATTCCTAGCAGTGGAATTGCTGGATCATATGGCAGCTCAATTTTTAATTTTAATTCATATGTTACTACCAATAGTGTGCACATTTTTCTCCACTTTCTTGCCAATATTTTTTATCTTTTATCTTTTTGGTAATAGCCATTATAACATGTATGAAGTGATCTGGATTTTCCTGATGGCTTTAACTTGATGATGATCTTTGACTTGACCTGATGATTGGTGATGCTGAGCATTTTTTCGTATATCTATTCATCATTTGTCTGACTTCTTTTAAAAAATATGTCTATTCAAGTCCTTGGACCATTTTAAAATTGGGTTATCTGTGTTCTTGCTCTTGAATTCCTTATAAGTATTCATATTATCCTCTATCCCCCTTTCAGATGTACAGTCTTTAAATATTTCTTCCCATTCTTTAGGCTGTCTCACTCTGTTTTTTTGTTTCCTTTGTTGTGCAGAAGCTTTTTAGTTTGATGTAATTCCATTTGTGTATTTTTGCTTTGTTGCCTGGCTTTGGAGTCGTATCTAATAAGTGATTGCCAAAACCAACGTCGTGGAGCTTTTTCTCTAGTTTCTTTCTGGTTATTTCACAGTTCAGTGTCTTCCATTTAAGTCTTTACATATTTTGGAAATAGTTCTTTATCAAGTATGTCATTTGCAAATGTTTTCTCCCAGACTGTGGCTTGCCCTCTCAATTTGCCCATGTATTTTGAACAGTACATTGGAAGAAACTGCAAGGAGTAAAGAGACAGCTTCATAATGATAGGTTTGATGAAATGGTGAGAAAATGTTACTATTTTAAATAAACTATGTTTTTCATTTGGGAGTTTAATGGTAATTATTTCCTGATAGTTTTCAATAGAGTCTATGCACTAGAGGAAGGATTTGAAACTTTACTAAGTGTGAAAAGTGAAAGTAATGAGAGGAACTACAGATTTTCTTTTCTTTTCTTTTTTTTGAGACAGAGTCTTGCTATGTTGCCAGGCTGGAGTGCAGTGGCGCAGTCTTGGCTCACTGCGACCTCCGCCTCCTGGGTTCAAGCAATTCTCCTGCCTCAACCTCCCGAGTAGCTGGGATCACAGGCATGTGCCACCATGCCCAGCTAATTTTTGTATTTTTAGAAGAGATGGGATTTCACCATGTTAGCCAGGCTGGTCTTGAACTCCTGACCTCGTGATCCGCCCACCTTGGTCTCCCAAAGTGCTGGGATTACAGGCGTGAGCCACCGGGCTGGCCAGATTTTCTATTCAAGAATTAGCTGTGTAAGGAAAGAAACAAAAGAAAGAAATAAAAATGAGAAAAATAAGATAATTTAAAATGTTAGCAGAGAGAGAGTCCAATACCAGAAAAAGATTTGAATTACAAGGAGTTTTGAAGGAGTCAGGTAAAATGTTCAGTAAATGATGTGGGGCAACCAGAAATATTTGAAAAACAAGTGCTGGGTACCTACCTCATGATTTGTATTTTAAAATGACTTGTTTCAGACATAAAAACTTAAACTCCTAAATTATGTTACTACAAAACTTTCGTGACTACATCTGTAAATTCAACTCTCTGTATATAAAATATCAAAATTAGGAAAATTTTTCAAAGTGTGATTCCTATTCAGAAGCCTTAAATGACCATTGATTTTATTCTGTAAGATTTCAAAAGAAAATTCTGCACAAAAATAAGAGAACTAACACATGCAAAATCATATCAATGTTTGTGAAGGAAGATTCAACATTGTAAAAATGGCTATCTATAATGCATAAGTTTAATATGATTCTAATAAAATATTGATACTTCTTATTTTCGAAAAGGCTACATGGTACTGGAGTTATTTAAAAAATAGTAACAAAAATGTGTAAAATAGGTGCAGGGATAGGAAGTACCAAAACGTGATTAGAAAAAATACATGAATTAAGTAAACAAGCTTTAATTACTAAAAGTTATGTTTGCTGCATACATGGATTAAACAATAAATAATGAAATTGAATAAGAAGTTATCCAAGCAGACCCAAATAATCAGATAATTTAGTGTAGCACAAATGTACTAATGTAAACCATTTTGAAATTGTAGTGCTTAGACATGTTATTGAGAAAACTGGATGGCACTGATTAAAAAATATTTAGTTGGATTGTTTCTTCTTGATGTAAATTAAGAAAAAACCATGTGAATCAACATTAAATCATAAATAAACCAAAATAACTTTAGAGTAGAAGAGTGAAGTTTTCTATTATTAATCTAAAGTGGGGAAGACAGATCTGTCACTCAAAATCCAGGAGCCATGAAGGAAAAAGTTAACAAGAACGGTCAACACAGAAACAAACACTTCCTAAACTTTTTCAGAGGGTGTCAGAGAAAGGAAGAAATTGGTGCAATTCTGAAGACAAAACGATTCATTGAGGAAAAAAAAAAAAGCTTTCAATTCATTTTTCAAAAAAAGTTAATTCCTCAATATATAAAGTTCCTGAAAGTCAATAAAGGAAAAAATAAATAAGATAATGGAAAAGTCTATTGATATGAACATGATTGAAAGAATAGTACATTTATATGCAACTTAGGCATGTGAAAAGATGCTCAACTTTACTCAAAAGAAAATCTCAAGTAAAACTACACAGATAATTCAAGTTATATATTGTGTATATGATTAAGTATTTGCATTAGACTGTCGCAAACAAAAATCTTTAAAATCTGGATTAAGTAAAAGCAAGCAAACAGAAAAGGCCAGCTGTTTGAACATATGAAAAAGCAGTCAAGTCATTGTGGACTTGATGGTACAACATCCTAGAAAGAGGAAACTTTAGTGAGATGAGCCCAGCTCTTCCCAGTGGGATTCCTTCTTTGGGGGCATTTGTCAATTTGTAGCTCTGAGTTGCTAGAAGAAAGCAGCAACTTAGTGTTCTCTGCAGTCTCATAAATCTGAATTGACAGAAATTGGACTTCTTTTTTTACTTATTTTTAACCAGATTTAAGAAAATTCTATATTTCTACTAAATAGTTACTCTGAAGTTCATGTCATATTAAACCTGTTTTAAAACTAGTTTGGGTCTCTTGGTTGATATGTAAAATGAGATTTCTTTTTCTTTCTTCTTTTTTTTTTTTTTTTTTTTTTTGCTGGTAAGAGAATGTATTCATATGACGTAACTTGAGTAATTAGCCTCCCTGTCTAGGTTCAGAACCCTCAGATTATTTCAAAACAATCTCCGGAGTACTTACTATAGAAACTACTAAGCAGTACAGTGGAAAATGACATGTCCATGTACGCTTATTCTAAAAGTAATCAGAGCATCATATGGTAGCTGGTTCTAGATGTTCTGTCCTCTTTTGAAGAGTTCCAGGTATTTCCAATAATATGGAACTCATAGTTGTTCATGCCATTCAATCCTCACATCTTTGTTGCTAAATTCTTAGCAGGCAAATGCCTCAGGCAAGTTGTGACTATAGCACTAGGTTTTTTACTGAATAGAGATCAGCAAACCCTCCAAGTTTTGTTTAGATTATGTCTTTTTTTTTTTTTTTTTGTCATTTAATTATTCTCAGGCTAGGCCTGATTGCTGTCAACAAAATGAAATAAGTACCAAGCTAGCATAAATACAGATAACGGTAATCCTAGGCATAATTTAGAATCTTTAAACTTCCTGGCCTAAGGAAAAAAATAAGCTGGCTCTGTCTTGGTATAATACATTTTTTACTGGAGAAATTTAAAATTTCAGTACAATGTTACAGTCTGAACAAGCTGAGCTTTTTTCCCTACTTATCCCCTATTTTCTAATATCCCTAAAATACATCTGGGTTAATTTCTGATTTCCACCTTCCGATACAAACATTAATAAGAGGTCATCAACAAACTGTAGTAGTCTCAATTCATGCAGCCTTTATGACTCCCTGCATACCTGAATGCAGTTCTGTAATGACCTGTCTCTTTTAGTCGAAATGATAAAATATGCACTACTAATATCAGAGAGTGTGAGGAAATTTGCCCAAGACTCCACCTTTAGTAACACCTCAAGGTCACCACAGGGATAATAGGAGTTGAGGCATTTAGCTCTCAGAAATCATTTCAAGCCTCCCAACCACATTTATCTTTTAAACAAGCCAGATTGGAGCATCACAGGGTTCATATATAGGGTTTATAAATTCTTGTTCTGCCAGGACTCTAAGGTTCCTGTTCACAGCTGTTACTGCTATGTGGGGTAGACACCACAGGTTGCAGTTTTGGTGAAGGACCTCCTAGCTGCAACTCTGTCTAATTTGGGAGCCAACCCACAGTCTAAGTTATCTTGTCTTCAAACATCTATAACCTTCTATTAATCAATAAATTATCTTGGATTCTCAGATATTTAATAAATCTGCCATATATGTTTTGAGTACTAACTGACATCTATCAGTTGCTATTAATACTGATCAATTAGTTCCATCTAAAATAGCCTTACATCAGTTAGAATTTCAATAGCTATTCAAAGGATCCCACCCTTCCAGTCATTTGCTTTCTTCCCCCATCTTACATTAAAATCAACCTTTGGTAACTGTATACGTTTGAGTATTTGCTGTAATTTATTAATTTTTATTACTTCAATGTTTTTTATTCAGAGCTATGAGATATTTACTCATGCTAACTTACTTTCTGATATCAATAATGGAACCAAGAATCCTGATGGTCCTGGACCACACACTGGTTGCCCTGGCACTGACACTAAAGGCATCTCTGATTGTTCTTACTCATTGTAATTGTAAACCATGAAGGTTGCCATGACGGATTTGTTCTCCTAACCAAGCTTGTCTGCTATTTTAATATGTGTCTTAAGTGCTTGTATAGCTATACAGCCCCTGTTTCCTGCCTACCCCACCCCCCCACCCCCCCACCAACAAAAGATGGAGTATCTCCTCTTGATAGCAGGCAATTCTGCTGAAAATAAAATAAAAAATAAAAATAAATAAATAAAGTGATCATTCTTTCTTTCAAAATACATAGCCTTTCTTTTGGGCAAAATTTATGGCCTTTCATTTTGTAAAAATAGTATCTGACCTAATTTAGCCATGACTAATTGGCTTCACTTTCTTATGCTTCTAAGCTATCGTCAATATTTTTCCATCTAGCTTCCTGGTGTTTGCCTTTGTTTTATCTTTATGATGCTCAAGTCTATATATCTGTTTATTTTCCAGATATTTGAACATCTATTTCTCTTAATTTCTCTAAATTATCAGACACATACCTTTTTAAAAATAATGTGCTCTTGCAAATTTATCCAATATATTGGAGTATTAATGAGATAGCTCAAAGAGCATCTCTATGTTGTTTATATTATATCATTGTGGTCTCAATGTTTTCATTTAATTTAATTGAAGAACATGTTATGAAATATATTGGACTTCATCACTGGTCATAATGCATGATGGAAAAAAATGGGTAAAATTTCAGCCGCGGGCATAGTGTAGCTTTGTAATTATTTTAATTAATATACCAAGTTAACCCTTTTTGGGGCCTTTTATGTATCAAAGTATACTCTGCTCACCAGCAAAAACGGGAAGAAAGATAAAAGAGAAATTGACCACATTAGGGGTATGGATTTAAGAAGTTAGTCAGTGGTAGTCCCAATCCTGATCCAAGTTTGGCTCAATGATTAGTTTCCACAGCCGCAGAGAAGAAAACAACAGAGAGTGTAAGAAGTAATGTTTACCTTCTCTTTCCTTTTGGCTAGGAATAGATCTCTACCAAAGACAAATTCCTTGTGTTTTCTTATTTTCTTACTTTCAGCCTCCACAAAAAAATTTTTTTTCTATTATAAAGACAGGTGCACATATATGTTCAATGCAGCACTATTCATAAGAGCAAAGATATGGAATAAACCTAAATGCCCATCAATGATAGACTGCATAAAGAAAATATGGTACATACATACCATGAAATACTATGCAGCCATAAAAAATAAAAAAGATCATTTGATTTGCAGGGACATGAATGGAGATGGAGCCCATTATCTCAGCAAATTAACACAGGAACAGAAAACTAAGTACTGCATGTTCTCTCTTACAAGTGGGAGCAAATAGATGAGAACACATGGACACATAGAGGGGAACAGCACATACTGAGGTCCATTGGATGGTGGAGGGTGAGAGGAGAGACAGAATTAGGAAAAATAACTAATGGGTACTGGGCTTAATACCTGGACCATAAAATAATCTGTACAACAAATCCCCATAACATAAGTTTATCTATGTAGCAAACCTGCACATGTAACCCTGAACTTAAAAGTTTAAAAGAAAAGAATGAATCAATTTTCTGCTTAGTATGTGACTCACATAACATATTAGGTAGACCTAATATGTTAACTGTTTATGAACACAATCTTGGCCGAAAATGACCAATACATCCTATCACTTCATCTTTAAGTGCTGCAATGTGATAAAAGGGGATGTAGAGACTTCCAGTTAATTGTACAGAACTGAATATGCACTCAATTCCTGTTATCCCTGTGATAGTCTCATAGTCAGAGTAACTGGATAACGTGGAGATTTGACAAGACTTATTCTTCTCTCTTTTGACTTGTTTCAGTGTGAAACACATTTCCTGAGTAGGTGTTTTGACTCTTTTCCTGAGTAGGCATTTTGACTCTTCTGTCACAAACTTCCCATAGGATACCTGACCCAGGATCCAGGGTATGTGGAAATGGAAGAGAAGGGATGGTTAGGAGGATGGTAGGAAACTAGCAAGCCAATTGGTCCATATGTTGGACCATTATTTTTGCAGTATTATTAACAGTAAAGTGTTCTCATTTAAATTCTAGTAATCTAAGAAGTACATTATCAATAGACTTTTGTAATTTTATATCCATGTCTTAAAATTATTATATTCCTAATATACTATTAATAGTGTCAACTAGAGTTCTAGTTTAGATATTACTGTAAGGCTATCTTACCATGTAATGCTTAGCTTATTGTACCTCTCCTACATGTGATGTGTCCATGCAAGTACCTGACATTTCTACAATTTTCAGGAAGAACATTTTGCTTTTAGTGCATAGCCAGTGCTGCTGCCTTAAGGTGATCATGTAAATATAATTTAATTGTTTTCAATTTTAATTCTTGTATATTGTTTAAGTATATAGTAATAGCTATTTTCATGAGCAACCATTTGTCCCGTAAACTTTGGTATAATTAGATGTTAAGTCTTTGGTGTCAATTCAAATATGATTCATACTCCTTTGCAAGGGAGATTTATTCTTATATAATGCTTGTACATTGACTTCTCATTGATTAGTGTGGAGGGAAGGGGAAGCAGGAGGGAGGATGCTGAAAAGTGAATTGGCAGTGGATAAAATGAATGTAGCGTCTAAATGGATCACTATCAAGTGACCCTGAAAAATACAGACCTCAATCAAATATCCAGACAGAAAAAAAGTCACTCAGCTACGTTTTCTTCTCTGAAAATTACAAATCTTGTAGTCACTTACAATCAAGTGGATTTCAGCTCATAATTTATAACATATGTGAGAGTCTGTGTGTGAACTATGTTATTTCAATTCTTTTATAAACTTCTTTATTCTTCTATGGCCTTACTGACTTTCAGCTTTTAAACATTATTTAGATTCAACTTGTAATTTCCGTTTATAATTTCATACATTACTATTCTCTTTATGTTTTCCTAGCACCGACATGGATTTGCCTTAAATGCAGTTCATATTCAATATGGCATAATGTTCTATTCCTAATGCGAAGGGGCACAAAACGATACAGTTCCCCTTATCTTCAATACTAATATACCATGATATTGTAGGATTACTCCATAAAGACTGTGTGTTAAGGAAGACAATGCATTTTTTCTTTTCTTGTCTATGAAGGACTAAAAACCATTTCTATATTATTAAATAGTCAAATATGTCAAGAATACAAAAATTTCATTAAAACATTATATCTAAGTTTATTAATAGCATATATGTATGTAATTTTTGCCCTTTTGTCAAAAGCATTCATTCATGAAAAAAGTAATAGCATTCAGGGGATATTTTAGTGAAGGAGGCCATTTTGAGGCTGGTATAAAAGTTTAGTTTCTATTAGTGGGTTTCAGCATTAACCACACTTTATAAAATGAGCAATGGTTGAAGGATTTCTTGATAATATCACAGGAACTCATTCCCATAGCAATGCATTTCCCAACCTGCAGAGACTTACCATGGTATACTGGTTAAATTCTAATTCGGATAATTAAATTCTGCCTGCATATCTGACTTCTTACAGTTTCTAGCCTTTTTTGCAATCTTCTGTTATTTCCTGTTTTGAATTGATGACCGCTGTGCCCTGTGGAACAGAGGCTGAATAATGGGACAGGAAATCATTCACTCTGCTTCTGTTACAGTTGTGGTCTCTAGCTCTATTTTTCATTTCATTGTAATATTTGTGAAATAGAATCACTTTTCCTTGTTTCTGGTCTGCTAGGAAAAATAAATTCCACGAGAAACCTGTACACATTGGATTTCTATTAAAATATGCGTTTAACTGAAAGTTAAAATATAGCTTTACTTTACAAAATATGTTATACAGATAATACGGTGTATTTTTAAAGATGTTAGGTGAACTTGCAAAATTGATATTTTTCAAAATATATCTGTGGTATTAACTTCAAGTAGCAGCCTGTTTTTCATAATTTGGATGCACACCATTCAGATGCCCTGCATAAAGCTCTATCTATAATGTGCACTTAGTAAATAATATGTACTCTATGTCTTAATGGAAATCCAGAAAGATCATGTGATTAATCTTTGGGGCAGATGTCCATGTCTTTTCTAGACAAATTTCAGTGGGTCTAGTGGCAGCTCAGTTTCTTCTTCAAACATTTTTCAGAGAAGAAAGCAGTATTTTATTCATATTGATGGCCATATACCTTACCTGACCTCTGCCCTGACTTCCTAGGTCCAGAAATTATTTAAGTCCCACTCTGATGAGGTCTAAATTCACATAGGGTATGTAGGGTAATAATACAAACTCTGCTTTTCCTTTCTACACCTTGTAAAACTTTTGCATCTTATTCCAAAAGAAAAAATTATTACTTCTTGTACTAAAGGTTGTTACTTATTATTACTTGTTGTACTAAAAATTATTACTTTTTGTAGTAAAAGTACTTTATAAATAAAGGTGAAGATCCAATGGGTTTAGAGGAAAGTAACATTAACAAAGAAAATATATGAACTTCTTCAGTGTTTAGTATTTCACTATAAAAATAACTTCTGTGTATAATATTAAAAATGAGTACTTTGAAGTAAAGTATTAATTTATCCATGTTAAAGAACTAGAGGTATAAAATTCACTTAGAATTCAGTATATTTCCTATGTCCTCTTTATTGAATATATATGTATGCTAATATACAATTCAATAGCATCAATTATAACATAATATTCTTATTCTTTATTTGTAAAAACATATTCTCATGTTTCATCTTATATTAATCCCCAAGTTAAAAAATAAAAGTTATAGATATTTCTTATTTTCAAATTTGAAAATGTTAAGCAAAATATAATTTTCGTTCAAATGAAAATATATCTGTGTTATTGTAGAGAAAAATGTAAATATGCGTGTGTGGATATGTGCTTTCTCTCTTTATTTCATTTGAGGGGATGGAAGTATACATCCAAATTTTAGCCTCCAGGGAAACATGAAGACTCTCTTGTCTCGCTTAGAAGAAATTCTAGTGTGAGTCAAGGAAAAAATTAGTGTTGTTAAGGAGAGAATGGTTTCATTATGTGAGTAAAAGTTTTTCATGTTTTATTTTGTTTTGTTTAAGTAGTGACTGGATGACAGTGTATACTTTCTTCTTGCTTCTTTTTTCCCTTCAATATATTTAATAAAATAAGTTGAGTCTGCAGACATTACCCAGTTAAGCAGCTTCTTTGCCTTAATAAAATCAACCAAAGGTCAGAATAGGATCCACAGGAAAAGGTATACATCACTGACTTTAGTTTACACCTTTAAGTAAAGGATACAAGGACATCATCAAGAGTCACATCCAATTCTGTGCAATTGATCAGCACAAAAACAAACAAACAAACGAAAACGACCCAAAACAAAACAAAAGACTGTTGTTTCTTGAATTCCTGGAACATAGATCTTTCAAAAGAAAACCTCTAGTTTCAGTATTGCACTGAAAATCCTTCATTTCTTCCTTCTCTAATGTGCTTCCTTTCTTTATGAAAAACTGACCTATATCATTTTCTTTCTCTCTGGAGAATACCTTTTGACACATTGCAAACTGTATTTACTGCCAGCAAATGCCTTCAGATTTTGTCTGTAAAAGACTTTAATTCTTCTTCAATGCTAAGGGTAATGTAACTTGATATGAAATTCTTGATTGCTTGGTTTTTCTTCAGACACTTTAAATATTTCACTGCACTGTATTCTTGCTTGTATGGTTTCTGAAAGAAGTTTAATGTAATTCTTAGCTTCTCTAAAGGTAAGGTTTCACATGACCCCACCCCCAAACCCCTGGCTTCCCTCAAGATTTTCTCTGTCCTTTGTTCTGTAATAAATAAATATGATGTGACTAGGCATACATTTTTTTTGAGGTTTTTCATACTTGGTATTCTCTGAAATTCCTAAATCTGTGGTTTTGAGTGTGTCATTAATTTTGAAAATTTCTCAACAATTAATATTTCAAATAATTCAATATTTATCTTGCTCATTTGTCTATTTCTGATTCATCTGATACTTCCAATGCATGTTATATGTTTTATCAATATCCAACAATTCTTGACTATTTGGCTCAGTTGCTTTGTTCGTTATTTTTTTCTCTCTGCATTTCAGTACAGATTTCTATCAATATATCTTTAAGCCCACTGATTCTTTCCTTGGCCATGTCTAATTTACAGGTGAGTTATCAAAGGAATTATTTATTTCTGTGCAATTCTTTTTTAATTTCTAGCATTTTATTATATTTTTAACTTTTATTTTTGAGACAAAGTCTTGCTCTGTCACCCAGGTTGGAGTGCAGTGTCACAATCTTGGCTCACTGCAACCTTTGCCTCCCTGGTTCAAGTGATTCCCATGCCTCAGCTCCCAAGTAGCTGAGACTACAGGCCCGTCACCACGCCCAGCTAATTTTTGTGGTTTTTTTGTTTATTTTTTTTGTTTTTTTTTTGACGGCATCTCACTCTGTCACCCTGGCTGGAGTGCAGTGGCGAGATCTCAGCTCACTGCAGCCTCCGCATCCAGGGTTAAAGCGATACTCCTGCCTCAGCCTCCCCAGTAGCTGCGACTACAGGCGCCCGCCACCACGCCTAATTTTTTTGTTATTTTTAGTAGAGATGGGGTTTCACCGTGTTAGCCAGGATGGTCTTGATATCCTGACCTCGTGATCCACCCGCCTCGGCCTCCCAACTGGTGGGATTACAGGCGTGAGCCACCGCGCCCGGCTGCCTGTTTTCTTATATATAAAATTTGGATAACCAAGTCTGACTCACAGTATTGTAGTGATATGAAAATATTGATATTTACATTTTAATAAAAGTTATATATTATTATTTTAAGTAAATTAACACATTAAATTATTTCAGTACATGAATATAGTATTTATCAATACCAATAGTTCTACTTAAAGATCGCATTGATTTTATGTATTTTGTCTGAGTTCCTGTTGTATAATAATAAAAACCTTGATAGTTAGGTTTATTACTTTCCTTTTGTCACCTGAATATTCATTTTATAAACATACATGACTTGCTAAATATTAGCCCATCAGTAAGTGGAGGACATGAAATAATTTTGCTTCTCAAAGAAGGGATCTCATGGATATTCCACTAAGAGATAATTTTGCAGGAATGAGCCATATTTATTTATTGTTTTGAAATAATATTTGAAGCTCTATTAGATGATTATGGTTTCATACTTTTTTCCTCTTACATAGAGTCACATTTTCCCAGTAAACACGAAACAAATCCAGTATTTTATTGCAAAGAAATTTGTTTTTCATTTTGACAGCTTTGGGACATCTCTGATTTAATGAAAGCTCTTGTTTACCATTTCTCCCTGCAGCACACATCTGTTGATTCTAGTTCTTTCATCTAGAGATACTGAAAAAAAAAAAAAAAAAAAGAAAAGAAAAGAAAAGCCGTTTATTCATTCTACAAAAATTGTTGAAGTGTCTCTTATGGTCTTCAAATAGTTACTGCTGCTTTCTTCAGGCACATTTCTTGAACTAAAGGATAAAACAGTATTACCAAGATTCACGAATGGTCCTAAAAAATATTGGTGATTCTGAGACAGAAGGCATACTTGTGACAAAAGAAAAATCCTTAAGAAATAAAATTAAGTCCAAACAGAAAAAAGGCTAGTGATATATTATTTAAATAGTGGCTAGTTTTTTTTCTAAGTTCTTAGAGAAGAAACACTGAAAATTGGTCACATAAGTAGAACACCAATATAACCTCCTGAGATTTTATTGCATATATCAAATGATAAAATGAGAAAAACCTCTAAAAAACATTGAGAAGATTATCTGTTATATAGGAAATATTTTAAATACTTTTACTTGTATTATGTATCTATGCATAGTTGAGTTTTATGGTAAAAAGCATCTAGTTCTTATACTATCATATGGGTGCAGCGTTTCTCAATAATCCTTTCATCACAACACCACCCTCAGTTTTAGAACTTTTCTAATTATTTTTATGTAAGTATTAACATTAACTCAATTATACCAGACTGGGTCCATCATCACATCTGTTTCTAGAATTAGGGGGAAAAAAAGAGGGCCCTTTGGTAGAATACTACTTTCAGAAGATTCTATCTGAATATAGGAAATAAAACTAGACCAATGTAAAAAGAATAGCTTACGGTTATTACAGAAAATTTGAATTTATTTCCCTATAAATAGGATAAGTGAATAATATTAACAAAGTAGTTACTATAGTTAAAAACCATACAAATATATATTTATATATTATTCACTCTAATGCTTTTATTTTTTACATATACTCAGATAGTTAAAAAAAAAAAATCTGTGCCTATGTCTTTACAGTTAAAAAATAGTCATCAATATTTCTCTTTCCAAAGTATGTATAAACAAATAAACCTGACTTTTTTTTTCCTAAGAAAAAGATATTTACATAGCCTAACTCTTAGGAGAATAGAGTTATATTATAAATAAAAAATTTAATTCCGAGTCTGAAAAATCAATAGCTAATTTTTTCCTGCTACATATCTGTTCCCTTAGGTCATGAAAGCATTTCTATTTTCCTTTCTAAGCAGGCAAATCAGATAGATATTTTAGTGTTAGACAGATTTTTATAAAAACGCTTTCTGTGAACTTTATAATATATGACTTTGGGGGAAGTGCAGATTAACATGTATATATTTATACATTTAACAAAGCATCACACAGTCAAAATAAATTTAAAATAAATAAAAGGAAAAAAGATAAATAAAAAAATAATTGATTTGAATTTATTGTGTCTTTAGCAAGCAGCTTTAGTTCTCTAAATTAAATTCAAATATTTGGAGTTTAATAGGTTAGTGGACTCACCTATACTAATACATGCTCTGCAACTTTGTACAAGTTCATAGGATTATGGGTTAAAAGTCATAAACAAACTAGGCTGTTTGGCCATGCTCCTCTTCTCCTTATCTACAAACACTATTATTATTTGAATTCAAGCATAAATATATGTAATTGGAAGTTATATTGTATATTTTTTTAATTCTGAATTTTTCTCTTTAAGGGACTGTGGAGGTCACACCTTATTAGACAATGGTTAGTGAAATTGTGAAACTGCCTTTCTTGACGGGGAATAAGAGGGTTGCAACTCTACATTGAACTTTGCTGAAAGGGACTTCTTTCTCATGTTCTCATTATGGAAAAAGTAGTCAGGTTAAATCATTTTATTCAGACTGAACAGAATTTCAACATGAATCTCATTATGTCTTAACTGTGTAATCAAAGGAAAATCATTTGGAATTTAAGATCATTATTAGCAAAATGGGCATAATAATAATTATGATAAAGAGACTTAAAAACCATGCATGTAAAATGTGGTTAAAATAGAAGTAGTTACAGATAATCAGAAGTCCTGAAAAAAGTTAGGTAACATTATGGGCAAGTAAGAATCACTGTGATGTTTTCAGAAAGAAAATACCTTGAAGAGAAAGTAATTTATTATTTTTTGTAGGACAGGCTGGTGTTGCAAAATGATGAATAGAAAGTTATTCCTTCAGTTGAGCTTAGAGTTGATAATAAAGAAAGAGAAAGGAAAAGGCAAATTGAAAATCTTTAGCTGCAAAGAAAAAACAAAAAGCATGCTCTAAGTACCAAAAAGGTTAGATATGAAAAGCAGCCATACCTTGAGTATCGCTTATGATTATGATCATATTTATGTCACTTTTAAATATTTTATTTATATTTCCCAGTAATGGTCAATGGAATATTATGTATACAAGCAAAAATCATGTAAACTTTTATAAATGGTTTCTAAAAATATAATCTTTTACTTTTGCTAGCCAAGATACCATAATTACTATCATAATTCATCATATTCCCAAACTAGTACCTAAATGTGTGTGTCTATTTAATATATACACATATGTGTATATATTTAAACCTGTCATGATTAGGAACAAAGATCTATCATACCCAAGGAAAGCTGAAATTGATTTGTTAGTTAACAGGCCTTTTAGGTACACAAGCTTCTACATATTATAAAAATTGTTATGCTTTTCTCTTACTCAAATCCTATTTTCAACAGTAGCTCATGTTGTTCACATGCACTGTGAAGACATTTTAATTCTGATTCATACCACCTTTCACATTCGCTTTCTGTCAGAAAAATACATGTCCTGTCGTCATAAATTCTACCCTGCAAACCTTTTTCTTTACTGCATTCTTCCTATTCAGAACCATGCTACTCATCACTTGACAGGTTGCAAAATGTGATGGTCATAAAAGTAAAGTCTGCTAACTTTCACTCCTGACAATTTGTCAAAAGGCACATTAAAAAATAATTGGAGAGAAACTGCACAGATTTTTAAAATGTATTGAGTCATTTTTCTTCAATGCCTGACTGGTCAGCTTGTAAGATACCATTCTCTCCATTATTAACAAGTCAAGACTACTGCTTTAATAAAATATATACATATATATATATATATGCACTGTATTGCACTCATCTTGCTCTTGGGGTTTGTGGCAATAGACTTCTGATTTATCTGGAAAGTCAACAAGTAAAACAGTCCTTTAGTACACGACTAATTTATGTTTCCAATTTTACCCTTCATTTAAATGTACATATTTCTCGACTACTACTAATATCATAAATACCACCTGAAGTAGAAATAATAAACCTATAATATGTTTTTTTCTGTATTTTCATTAACAGTTTAATGTCTTATTATAATTTAAAGACTTCAACTGTTATAAATGTTCTAAGCTTATGCTATCATAAATCAACATTTTAAAATATAATAGATAGTAATGACATTGTTTTATAGCCATATATATCTCATGGGAGCCTATAAGATAAAACAAATGGCATAAATTGATGAACTGTATGGAGAGGTAAACAATATTCTTTGGAATTTCAAATGAGAAAAGCAGAACTGCATTAGGAAATTGGCAATCTAGGAATAAAAGATAGGTAGCGTAAAAGAGCAGAATGTGTGAATTTGAGTTAATGTGCTAAATAAAATCATGGAATCAGAATGATATGTTTTCATTTATTCTTAAAGAATATTAAAATAGGGATTATTTCTGTATTATAATTGTAAACTCAATGATATATTAATTATTGATAATCAACAAGATTTTAAAGAATAAACATAATTATTAATATTCCACCGACTTTCTGGAGCTGCAAAATAATGAGTATTAAATTACAGCAATAACCACCATAGTCATGTTAACTGTTGCCATACTTATCATGACATGTGATTTTTAAAGGTAGGAAATAGAAAATTCTTTCATAATATTCCAAGAAGCTAGTTGGTTATGATACTAAATATTATCTTCTAAAAACGTGTAATACATTTCTGAATGACACTATGGGAAATATTGTTTTAAAAGTTCTTGAGTTTTCACGGATAATTTTGAGAAAAAAATATTATGGAGCTTAAAAATAAGTCTAATGATATGTATCATTAATGAATATATATCTTCAAACATAGTGTTAATATTTATGATAAATATAATTCTCTTTTGCCTTTTTTGATGAATCTTTATCCTTGGATTCCCTTAGTAAATTAAATCTCCACACTTTAAAAATGTTTTTTGGCAGGTCAGTTTTCTTTTAAAAGACAATTTCTGAAGAAAAACAAAACACATTCTCAACTGAAATGATTATTAAATAGATAAAAGGTCTCTGTTAAGAAGAAATACAGATAAATATGAAGAAGTTCACCTTTCATTTTCTATCTTCAAATTAAAAAGTTAATTTTATAAAGCAATAAGAGGAACAAATTCAAAAGTCATAGAAGCAAGCATCTGTCAGAAGGGTTTTTCAGGAAAGTCACTTTATTTTTTTCTTTTACATTTTCTTCAATTTTTAATTTTTGTGAGTATATAGTAGTTGTATATATTTACGGGACAAATGGTCAGCTATTAGGTGATTGCTTTAAATAGCTATTTATCTGCAAAATAAAAACGCATTATCACATGACAAGTGGAACATATTACCTAGCCTACATCAGACAGGATTATCTGAATTTTCCTGATACTGCACTTCATGTGTTTGTCAGTGTATTAACTATTTATACATGCCTCAGTTTTATTTGATGTACTGCAAACGCCTAAAACTTAGACGAAGAATACATTGAAAGAAGAATTTTAAAAATTTGTCTACCTAAGAAAAAAATAACTTTAGAATTTATTTAAGTTATCCTTGAAAAATACAAGTCTACTACACAATTGGCCTACTTTTGGCTATTATCCACGATCATATACAATAACTAAAAAGCAATTATTTAATGTATGTATCTTAATTTCATTTATATTTCTCTTATTTTTATCCAACTTTCTAGTTTTTATTCAGCTTTTCACTCATAAAACGGGGTGATAATATCTGAGTCACATACATCTTTTCGTATTTTGTATAGTTTATATGCACATCTGTAAACATATTATTTGTGTAATATTATTTATGATGAAGAGACTTACAAACTATGCATGTAAAATGCAGTTACATATTTATCATATCCTTACATTTTAATTATTTGATTAGATCTAAGTCAGATTGTATAGCTACAATTCTCTACTTAACGATGGTGGATAGGTCAGGAAATATAAAAAATAAAATAAATTATCAATGATTGGGATTAATTAAAATATGTTAGTTCTATGAGTTATCAGCAATATTTTTGTTTGTCTTTTCTTCTTTCAACAGAAATACTTTTACACTATAAGATTTTTTAAAATATAATATGGTTTATTGAACAGTTTTCTTTAAATAACAGGTTTTAAGCTTTTGCTGTTGTCTCTCAGAAGTCATTTGTGACATGATATAACAATATTGCAGAACAGTATCAGCTGTAATATGACATTTTAGAAAAAAAACATGTCTTCCATGTTACATAAATAACAGACATGTTTTCTAAATATTTTTAGATATCTCTTTATGAAATTGTATACACATTTGATATTAGCATCTAATGCTGTTTTCTAATGGCAGTGTTATAAAAAAATCAGTCTGACGTTTTTTCATTTTTAGCTTGAGAAATATAATAAAAGTAAATCTTGGCCGGGCGCGGTGGCTCAAGCCTGTAATCCCAGCACTTTGGGAGGCCGAGACGGGCGGATCATGAGGTCAGGAGATCGAGACCATCCTGGCTGACACGGTGAAACCCCGTCTCTACTAAAAAATACAAAAAACTAGCCGGGCGAGGTGGCGGGCGCCTGTAGTCCCAGATACTCGGGAGGCTGAGGCAGGAGAATGGCGTGAACCGGGGATGTGGAGCTTGCAGTGAGCCGAGATCTGGCCACTGCACTCCAGCCTGGGCGGCAGAGCGAGACTCCGTCTCAAAAAAAAATAAAAATAAAAATAAATAAATAAATAAATAAATAAATAAAAGTAAATCTTATGACAGTGGGAGAATGGGATAGTTTGATTGAGAAAGTCAGATTGGATACATAAAAAGAATGAAATATCTTCCTTGAACCTATGGTACATCACAGTCTCAGTTTTTCTGGTTTGAATTATCTTTCTGGCACAAATTGATCTCTTGTGCCCATCACTGTGGAGTAATAGTTCCTCAAAGGAATCTCATTCTCAAAGTTCTCAAAGACAGGAATGGATAGGTTTTCATCATATATGCCTTCATTACATAACACATTGGAAATTCTATATTAAATTGTATTTTATCTTTATAGACAACTTAATATTAAAGTTAATAGTCTTAAAACTTGAATATAATCATTGATTTTTGCCTTATGTCTCTATTATTAATTTGTAATATTAAACCCAGAAAGTGTGTGTCATGTACCAAAATAAATAAAATGCAAACTTGAAAATTATAAAATGTTACCTAATATTATATAGATTCTTGATATCATTTAATGTCCTTGAATATTAACATTTGCTTAAAAGAGTATTTGATGAAATAATGGACCATATTACATAAAAGTCTATATTTTTTTGTTTCCTCAAACCACTATGTCAAAGGGTATATAAAGTTAGAATACACTCACTCATTATGCTTTCGTATTCAACAGATTTTTAAAATATTTTTTCCATTTCTAAACAAATGTAATGATGGACTTCATCTTATGTGTAGCTGTTCTCCTAGAACTTAGTATTAGAAAGTACAGATTTCTTATAGCTAGATGCATAATTTGGATCAATTTCGTAACTACATATTACATTAATCTTCAAAATACTTACAGTTACTTGAGTTATGTTGTACATTAGAAGATAGATTTGCCTACAACAACTTTCCCCTTTGGCATGAATTTAAAAACCTACAGAAAAACCATTCATTAGGACAAAAATATATCATTCATTTGCCAATGATAAAGGTAGAGAAAGAAAGTTTAGTCTGAGCACATAACTAAGATGCTTCAGAAGTTCCATATTATCTGGCATTTCAAAAATACCTTTGGTAAGCATCCCGATATTAAAATATTCCTTATTAAAGCAAACCGTTGTTTACTTGTGTATCTATAAATTGCTTTGCATTCCATTATGAAAACTATAGAAAACTGAAAAGAGACACAATAATCTGCAACTCAGTGTATTAATATAACCTTCACTTCTATCTACCTCCCTACTTGAAGTTCCACACTAATATCTTACATCATAACTTTGTACATTTTATTGCTGTTTACATATTTATTTATTTACAGTGGTTTCTTATTTTCTTACATTATGCTTTCAGAGTTCTTATATTTGTAAAATGTCTTTATATTGTGTTAGCATTTAAATATATTTTCTCTGGGAATGGCATCTGTATTAGTCCATTTTGACACTGCTGATAAATACATACCGGAGACTGGACAATTTAGAAAAGAAAAGATGCAAGCCCCAACCTTGGCAGAGGGTGCGAGCAACAAGCCTTGGGAGCTTCCACATGGTATCAAACCTGCTAGTGCACAGAAGTCAAGAATTGGGGTTTGGGAATCTCTGCTTAGATTTCGGAAATTGAATGGAAATGCCTGCATGCCCAGGCAGAAGTTTGCTCCAGGGGCGCGGCTTTCATGTAGAACCTCAGCTAGGGCAGTGTGGAAGGGAAATGTGGAGTTGGAGTCCCCACACAGAGTCCCTAATGGGGCACTGCCTAGTGGAGTGTGAGAAGAGAGCCACCAACATTCAGACCCCAGAATGGAAGATCCACAGTCAGCTTGCAGCATTCTCCTGGAAAAGCCATAGACACTCAATGCCAGCCCGTGGAAGCAGCTGGGAGGGAGGCTGTACTCTACAAAGCCATAGGGGCAGAGCTGCCCAAGACCATGGGAACCCACCTCTTGCATCAGTGTGACCTGAAGTCATAGGTTATTTTGGAGCTTTAAAATGTGACTGCCTCGCTGGATTTCGGACCTGCATGGGGTTTGTAATCCCTTTGTTTTGGCCAATTTCTCCATTTAGAATGGCTGCATTTACCCAATACCTGTACCTCCATTATATCTAGGAAGTAACTAACTTGCTTTTGATTTTACAGGCTGATAGACAGAAGGGACTTGCCTTATCTCAGAAGAGACTTTGGACTATGGACTTTTAGGTTAATGCTGAAATGAGTTAAGACTTTGGGGGACTGCTGGGAAGTCATGATTGGTTTTGAAATGTGAGGACATAATATTTGGAGGGATCAGGGGTGGAATGATATGATTTGGCTGTCTGCCCACCCAAGTCTTGAATTGTACTTCCATTAATTCCCACATGTTGTGGGAGGGACCCTGTGGGAGATAATTTGAATCATGGGTTCTGTTTCCTTCCTACTGTTCTCGTGGTAGTGAATACGTTTCCTGAGCTCTGATGGTTTTATCAAGGCTTTCTGCTTTTGCATCTTCCTCATTTTTTCTTGTTGCCACCACGTAAGAAGTGTCTTTTGCCTCCCGCCATGATTCTGAGGCCTCCCCAGTCATATGGAACTGTAAATACAATTAAACCTCTTTTTCTTCCCATCTTGGGCATGCCTTTATCAGCATCATGAAAACAGACTAATACAGTTAGGATTCTCAATCCTGTCTGCATATTATTAGCTTTCCAAATAATCTGTATCCTTAAAGAATCTATCTTAACTTCCAAGGTGATTCTTATGATCTCTCATTCTGAAAACCATTGGAATATTTTAAATCATATTCCTTGGTTCAGCGGCTACCCATACATTTACCAAGTTAAATGTGTGTAGATATAACTTGTCATTTTTTCAAATAAATCTAAATGAATTCCAGTCAGAATAGTGCAGTGAGAAGAAAGAAGTGGAAAAGTCCTGTGGTAGGTTAAATTATTTATTTATAATTATTCGTTACCTCCCAGAGCATACATGTCCTTCCTGTGGGCTAAGTATAGAGCCCTGTGTGATACCATTATGCTTGACCATATGATTTGCTTTTTCCAAAGAATGTGGATGAACATGATGTGTGCCAAGAAGAGTGATCCATATTCTTCTTACTGAAGGTATCCTAATGATGTTGTTTAGTATTCTCCTCTTTCCCTTGTTTGTCATATAAGCATATAGTTAGATCTAGAGATTTAATCAGATTTTGGTTCAATTTTTCAGCAAGAATACTTCATAGGTGATGGTATGTGTTTTCTTATTGCTGTTGTTTTAACGTGAAAAAGAAAGGCTTCTCTTTAGATCTATCTTTCTAACTGTTGCTGCAAATTATGCTTTTCTTACTCCATAATTCCTTCCTCATTTATTAAACGCTTGAAACAAAAACTTAATGTAATGAAATATATAACTTTTTAGTATATGTTATTTTTTCAGAGTATATAAAATACTTGCTTTTAAAAAAATTATTGAATACTTTTCAAAATAATGCATTCATTTGCTAGTATTCTCCAAAGGAGAGCAAGAAGAATTTGTGTTTTTTTAATTTGTATAAATTTATTTTTGATATATTTTAAAAAACTCATTAATTTAAACATATTTGATGTCTTTCAATTCATATTACTTATTTTCCTTATTCTTCCATTTTGACCAGTGGAAATTTCATCTTTTCTCTAACTTACCTCTAACTCTGAACATATTTTTCTCCAAAGCGATAGCAGTGTTTTACAGTTTCCTTTTACTTTGCTGCAGTAATATCCCTTGGTCTTATTTTGTGTTTTTTTCTGCCCTAATTCTGGAATTAGTCTTCACATCAACAAAATGCTTTTAATGGTAAAGTATAGGTAGAGGCCAAAATTCAAGCTACTCATTCCATTGCTCTTCTATTCTCTTAATTGTTATTTCTAGATATTTCTAATAGAAAAACTGGAAATCATTTTATATGTATAAGTATATGTATGTTACTATAACATTTGATCAGTTTCAATGATATGTGAAATTTAAATAGAAATGTAGGATTTTTGTTTATTTTTGCTTAAACTATTTATTTTATATTTGCATCTATTCAACCATAAGGTAAATATCTTGTTTTTTATTGACACAGTAATGATGGATTATTCATTTCATCCTATTGATGTAAACATATACAAATTTCAAAAGAAAATGTTGTTCCTAATACTAATGACTTATAACAGATTTCAGTTTTAAGATTTAATCATTGCAGTGATTAAATTCTGCAATATTTATTATGTTCATTTGTAATTCCTTATAATTACAAATTTAATACTACACATTTTATAAAAGAGAATGTTAAAACATAATATTAAACATATTTTTGGTTATGTTTATACAATATTAGATATTCAGGAAGGCATATAGGATTCGTAAAAATAGGATATCATGTTTCTTGAGTTATATCTTGACTAGTGTTAGTTGGCAATTACATTGCATGAAATTTCTAAAATTCACCAAATCCAAATCTTTATGGTTGTTGTTTTTGCTAGAAGGTAAATACATCACTAATTATTATTAAATTATAACAAAGGCATAATGGGACTTTGTTTGCTAAATTTTAACAAAACTTGAGAAATATTTGGATTATTGCAATTTATTTTTTCTTACAGGTATAACTTTCTAGGAAAATACGAAAGTCAAAGATATTCCACTATTGTTATTTACTCTTTTCTTGCTTCTTTGGACCTTGAAATAGGTATTTATTTAAAAATATATATATATCACAAAATTCCTCTCCCGTTTTTACTTGTCCTTCACTTACATCTTCATTCACTTACCATCTAACCTGACTTAAATTCAATTAACCTTTTAACTAAAAAATTAGTTTGCTTTGAAAATAACAACAACAAAACAACCTAAAAATCAAGTAACAACATTACTTTGTGAATATCTCATGGTATTAAAATTGGTGGTCTGTTACCACAGCATGTGAGATCTAGGCATTTTACTCTTTCCTTGCATGAAATCTAATGAAGATATTAATAGTTTTATCATTGTCTCTCTTATCATTCTATATGTCTAAACTTAAATATCTCAACATTTTGAAATAAGAATAACTTTGTTAATGAAATAGTTAATCAAATGTTTAAGTCTCTCATGTAAATACAAGAAGCAGCAGTATATACAAAGTAATGAATTTTTATAAGGTCAGTGGTCCACAGAAATTCTTTCCACTTCCTCATGTTTTATTCAGATAAACTAGTTTTGTTTTGTATTCAGCTCATTCAAAACAACATGTTTCAATATTTTAGAATCCTATTTATGAAAGAATGTAAAACCTAGTTCATGTTTGTACCTCTGTAATCAATTTATGTTTTACACTAAATAGAACAAGTGCCAGCAAGCACATTATTAACCAACCCTCTTCCTCCACTGCCATTACATTTTACAGCAAATTGTCCATCAAATATGTTAACAACAGGAAACGAGAAGTTGATGTGGCAATTTGTAATGCTGGGAAATGAGAAAAATGTAAAACTCTATATGTAATGTTTTTTCACTCAGAATATACTTTAACGATATGCTATTTTGACAGTAATTCTTAATTGCTCCCTCAATAATCATTCTTCCCTTTTTCTATGCCAACAAAATGTTTGGCTGGGCACCTGACTATCTAGAATAAATGCTAAACTTTCCATTCCTCCTTTGTTTATATATATATATTATATATATAATATATATGTTTTTATTTTATATATATTATATATAAAACATATAATATATATTATATATATATAAGCTCTTATGAATGAGTATGTAATCATATCATTTTTTGAGGTTTCCAGGTTGGAACACAACCAAAGTGAAATTAGAGGTATGGGAGAAGATCATGCTCTCGAATAACCATTTCACATAGCAAGGGTGAGTCTGTTGAGCTGTGTGTGTCCCTTACCTACTCGCAAAGGCAGGGTAATAAAATTCCGCAGAATCCTGTAACAACTCATAGAGGATATGAGATGGCTTTTTGGTTCAAGTCCTAGCATAACTGGCCAGTCTACCCTGAATATTAGCTGGAAATCTAAGCCAAGTATTTATCGGCTTAAACAATATTTTGAACTATCTGTCTCAGTACTGATTGATGGAATGGAAAATAAAGACAGAGAATGATGAAACCAAAAAACTATTTAAATTCTGAATAATCATACATTTTATACATGTAGCTTTGAAATGTTCATTATAAAACAAATAAACATCTTTCTTTAGTCTTAAAAAAACTGGAGCATTTTGGCATTAAAGAATGGGTTTCTAGTCTGATGGGAATTAAGGTATAGTTTTACAAAAGAGAGGATAAACAAAATCTAGAGGAGGAAGAATGTGCATTTACACCGGGTCATGACAAGAATCTCCGGATAGCAGTGTTTTAGCTAGTGTGTTTCTCAACTGATTATTTGCTTTCCCTCATTGAATCAAATAGACGGTGCTTCAAGAAACAGAACACTAGTTACAGTAATTATGAGCTCACTGTTATGCTTTGAAAATCAAATTATTATTTTAATTTGTATGGAATAATAATATTAAAATTAGGTTTTGCAATGAATGCAGAAGGTGGTTCTACATGTATTGACTTCCTTTACATATCATGTAAACTCAGATCATAGAATCTTTCTATGACTTGTGGAGGAAGAGAAGTAAAGATACAGTCGCTCCTACTGCATGGAACCCATAACATGGGTAGTCAGACCTAAGGTAGGAGAAAGAAGAGTGGAAAGAGATATTTCTCTCTGTAAAGAGGAAGTCATAATTTGCCAATTTTTTCCATTTGTTTACATCTATATCTTTTATTTGAAAAACAAAGACTTAGAAAAACAGCATTAGTTTTAGATCTTTATTTTAAAGCATGTTATTTTTAGCTTATCTGAGAAACATTTACAGATCAGTAATAAAACGAAGGAACAAGAAATCATTAATGCACAATTATATCAACTGGTGCAGGAAATAAGCAATTAGAACTCGAATGAAGAAAAATCAATACCCACATTTAACTTTTTCCAACAACAAATTTCAAAGCAATAAAAGTAAGGGCTTACTTTACTAATGAAAGTTAGATAACCAAAGTTGACATATACAATAGAATAAGATAAGAACAATTCCCGGGTGTTAAACAATAACTAGGGAATTTAGGTAGATGTATGCTGGTTTAAAACAGTTACATTTGAACTAATTTTTATTGAATCCATATAAACGTAACATGAACTATATTCTTTAAGCATATTTTATAATCTTCATGTAATATATTTTGATTAAATTAAATGCTAGTAAGTTCTTGGCTCGGTGTTCTCTGAACATTAAAAATAAATTTTACTTTATGACAAAATCTAAAAATAGAATTACCATTCAATTCAGCAATCTCACTATAGGGTATCTACCCAACGGAAAAGAAATCAATGTATTTCTGAATAATACTAAAATGAATTAAAAAGAATACAAATTGAGAGATTAATAAGCCTTCACAAATAGAAAGATTCACAATTGTTAATATGTCATTTTATTCCAATATTTATCTCAAAATTCTAGCAGTCTATTTGCAGAAATTGGCAAGCTGTGATTGAAATTTCTTATACTTAAAGAACATTAGATAGCCATTCTTGAAAAAAAAAGTCAAGCAGAAAGATTATACTAGTTGATTTTAAGACATCATATTTGTATAATTATCAAGAGAGTGTAATGTTAACATAAGAAAAGAAAAATACAGAAGCCATTTATATATTCAGACACTTACCTGGTCAAGAATATTATCAACATCATGCCAAATCTGTTTAAATGAAAAACGAAAATCCTTGAAATAAATTGTTAGATAGTTACACAGGTATTAGCAACTTGGAGGGGGTGAGAGAAGAAGGCACAAGAGCTGTCCTAAGACAGACCCTGGACCACCTAAGTTCAGCCCCAAGACCACCCTAACTCCACCCTAATGGATGGAGTTTGTGGTAAAGTCTGTGACCAGCACATGCTGGAGAATGAAAACCTGGGGCACAGATGAAAATCCACTGAAGTGTCACGTGCCCAGTCCATCTAGGCTGTAACCCCAGGCAACCCCATCCTCCTTATACAGGCATTATAATAAAATTTACATGTAGTTTTGTCCCCTGAATAGGCTTTTTAATGAATTATGGGTAAAATATATGCAGAGTTTAACTTCAGTCATAAAACCATAAACTGCCAATCAACTGATATTATCCTGTCACTCAAACACAACCCAAGCCTCAACTATGTCCCACCAACCCCATAAAAGCACCTTGTGCTCTGTTAAGGGGAGCTGATTTCACTTCTCAGAAATGAGCCCGCTCTCCTGATGATTATTACTGTGCTTCAATAAACTTTGCTTTGAGCTTGCATTTTGGTGTTAGTTTGCAATTCCTTGCTCACTGTCATAAGAACCGAGATTGCTGGTCCAGACCTCTGGCTCTGTTGATCTCAGTTAAAGGATCCATTGCAGTCCTATGCAGGACTCCTAGTAACATCTTTGGGGCCTTGACTCCGGTGCTTTCAGGTATGTCTTGTTATTTGGTATTACAAGCTCCTTTAGCTACTTCCCCTTCGGTTTTTGACTACTGCGTTGCCACTCTAAATCTAGCTTTATTGCGATTCTCTTACAATTCTTCCGCTATGGTTTATTATACAAAAAAGAAGGTGGTTGTTTTTGTGCCAATGCAGGGACACCTCACCCTAACTATTTCTGTCCCAAAATGGGCACCTATTTCTACCCCAATCCAAATTCCTCTCTCCAGATCCTTCTTGCATAACTCCTAGCAGTTTATGGGAGTCTCAGGTAAACTAACCACCAAGTCTTTTACTCCTCCTCTATATTGCTCCTGGGAAGGGTAGACCTTTACTCGTTCCTTTTTGGTCAAAAGAGAATGCCCCCGCCCACTCCTGGGAAGGGACAACATAAATAAGTTGGGAACTCACCTAGTCTTGGGAATTAAGCTGTCTCCCTGCTCTAGCTTTTGATACTAGGAACTCCTTCCATATCAGATAATCAAGCCTTAATCGAGTTGCCTGTTAATCCCTAAGCCTGGGCTTATGGAATGCCAAGCAAGGCCATTAGGGCCACCCCTACACTGTCCTCTTTACATGACCCAACTTCCTTCCCTAATAAAAGGCAGTTCTTGATCCCTTCAGAAGCTGAAAGGGAACTTCATCCCCTCGTTTCTAAATTTTTAAAACATAGGCTTCTCAATCTCTATAATTTCCCTTGTAACACTTCCCTTCTGCTTGTTTAAAAGCCTAACGGGGAATATAGGTTAGTATAAGATTTGAGAATTATTAATGAGGCCGTAGTACCTCTCCACCCAGTAATTCCTAATCATTATAACTTACTGGGAAACAACCCTAGTACACCTTCCTGCTTTACTGTTTTAGACTTAAAAGATACATTCTTTAACATTTCCTTGAATCCTCAGTCCTACTTTCTCTTTGCCTTTGAATGGCATGAGGAAGGGGGTGAAGGGCAACATCTTACTCGGACTGTCTTGCCCCAAGGGTTCCAGGACAACCCCCACCATTTTGGCCCAGCTCTGGCCAAAGACCCTCCAAGAGTTATATCCAGAGGAAAGGATTATTCTCTAATATATAGATGATTTCATTATCTGTTCACTCACCCAGGAAAAGGCACTAACCCATGCCACAGAGACTCTAAACTTCCTGGTCGAAGAGGATATAAAGTCTCCACATCAAAGGTGCAACTAGCTCAGCAAGAAGTCAATTACCTTGGAGTTGTTTGCTCCCCTGGAGAACAAAGAATTTCCCCTGACAAAGTCCAGGGAATTCTAGACCTGCCTGAACCAACTACCCAGAAGCAACTTTAAGCCTTTTAGGGTCTCAGTGAGTATTACAGATTTTGGATCCCCAATTACAGCTTAAGGACTCAGCCTTTTTTTTTTTTTTTTTTTTTACAAGACTTTAAAAGGTCATTTTGACTCTGAGCCTTTACTTTGGGGTCCAAATCAAATACAAGCCTTTCAACAGCTAATGGCTCTATTATCCCACGCCCCAGCCTTAGGAATCCCTAAGGTCAATTGGCCTTTTCAACTCCACATAACAGAAAAGCAAGGAATTGCTCTTGGAGTATACTCTCGAGAACTAAGACTCCTCAAAAAACTTGACTTATTGGATACCTCTCAAAGAGGCTGGACCCAGTGCCACAGGGATGGCCTAGCTATCTAAGGGCCACTGTGACTCTCTCCCTGCTAATAGAAGAAGCCTCTAAGATTATTTTACGATAGCTTCTCACTGTGTACATTTCTGATCAGGTCACCTCCCTTCTGGAAGGAAAAGGCCATTTCTGGCCAACGGACAGCAGAAACCTTAAATACCAAGCTCTGCTCCTAGAAAATCCAGACCTAGAAGTTTCAGTTTGCCCTTCCTTAAATCCCTCTACTCTGCTCCCTCTCCCTTTGGAAGACTAGCCTGTCCACTTGTCTGAGGACATAGTATCACAGTTCACGATCCTCAATCAGACTTAATTGACATACCTTCACAGAGCCTTGAAGAAATCTGGTTTTCAGATAGGAGCAGTTTTGTTTATGAGGGCACTAAAAAGAATGGCTATTTTGTGGTCTCTCTAACACAGGTCATTGATGCCCTAGCTCTTTCTCCAGGAACTTCAGCCCAGTTAGCTAAAATAATTTCTCTAGCCCAACCTTTAACTCTGGCTGAAAATAAGTTTCTAAATGTTTATACTGACTCTAAGTTTCCTTTTGTTTTTACATGCCCATGCTGCCATTTGGAAGGAACATGGCTATCTAAATGTCCACAATAGCCCCATCAAGTATGGGCCTCAAATTCTCTCTCTTTTAGAGGCAATTCTTAAGCCCTCCCTAGTGACTGTAGTATACTACCAAGGCCACCAGAGGGGAATGAATGAGGTGGCTAAGAAAAACCAGTTTGCAGACCAGGCTGCTCACCAAGTGGCCTTGCAGTCTCTGATTCTCCAAGGTGCCCTGGTCTCCTCTCTCTAGCCCCTTCCTCCACCGGTCTACTTTCCATGTGAAATCAGGTGGACTGTTGCCCGTGGGTTTCACCCAGATCCAAATGGATGGTACCACAACAATTCTTTAACTCACCTGTCACAGTCCTGTTAATGGAAAGTTATCAAGTCTCCGCAGGAAGCCAGCCACATGGGGATAGATGCCTTATTTCAAATGGTTACACCAATCTTCTTGGCAAAGGAGTATACCGTGTTGTCAGCAGGGTAGTTTCCTCATGCCCTGTGGATATAACAAACAATCCCCAAGGAAACAAAACACCTTCTTTAACTAGTTCCACTCAAAAACACGGGTCCTATCCTGGGGTACACTGGCAAGTAGATTTTAATATGGTACCTCCATACCAAGGACATAAATATATCTTATTGTTTGTGGATACTTTTACTGGCTGGGTTGAGGCCTTCCCTTCATTAACTGAGAGGGCCTCAGAGGTTGCTCAAAAACTTCTATCAGAGATTATTCAGGTTTGGCCTTTAATTGTTTCTCCAACAACACACCTGCTTTTGTTTCCTGTGTTGTTCAACAAATGTCTAAAACCTTGGGGATTAAATACCGCCTCCAATTTGCTTGGAGGCCTCAATCTTCAGGAAAGGTAGAGAAAGTCAATCAATACTTTAAAAATACCCTAAGAAACATAATTCAGGAAACTCCCCAAAATTGGAAGGAAGCTCTCCCCATAGCCCTCCTTAGAGTCAGGATGGCTCCAAAGGCCACTCTCAACCTTGGCCACTATGAAAGGCTTTATGGCAGGCTATTCCTGCAAGGATATCATCTTGTTGACATTGATACTTCTTCCATTGTCACATATGTCACTTCCCTTGCACAATTTCAGTAGGCCTTATAGGAATACAGAATAAAAAATCTTCCTTCCCCAAGGCCTGCTCTTAATCTTTATGCCCAGAAACTTCAGTACTTACCAAAACCTGGAAGTATGGTTCTCCTGCTTCCCAATTCCAACATGCTTGGAAAGGACCATACCCTGTTTTACTTTCTTCTCCCACAGCTATTAAAGTGCCAGAGATTGCCAGTTGGATCCATCATCCTGTGTAAAACCATGGTTGGCTGCCAAAACTGATGATGCCTCCACAGACAAATACGCTTGTGAGCCTTTAGAGGATCTTAAGCATCTATATAAAAGACAGCCAAAAGATAAGTAATGCCCTCTGAATTTCTCTGGTGCCTTTTTGCATAAAGGCTCTGAGCTGGATTGTTATGATTATTTTCATATATTTGCAATTCAATTGCCTCCTCTCCAGTGGGTGGAATCATTTTTTTTTTAATGTTAAAATGTCTCTTTTAAAATCAGTAACCAATATTTTTGCTCTCTTAACTGTATTAACCCTTACAATCATTCTAACATTTTTCCCCAACACCCATGTTTACCTACCATCCAAGAGGTTTTAAATAGACTGCAGAACCTCACAAAAATTGTTGGGTCTGCACTAACACCTCCCCTAGTGAAATTTATTAGTCATTCCCGTTCCTGCTTCTGAATGAAGTCAGTTAGAAACCTTCCCAGCCTGCCCTTATTTTGACCCACCAGGATGGACTACCAGTCCCAAGGTCAAAGCCAAGTCGATCACATACTCCTCAATAGTCTACCAACAAACCCATTACTACCTCCAAGGACCTGTATTCTCATCTGTAATGCTTACTGGATAAGCACTTTTTTGTCTCATATATTAGTTGATCCATCACTTGGATGTTTTCCTAATATTCCTCATGCTTGAGATCATACCTTTGCCCTATCTTCCACCTGATTATGGATCAACTTAATCATTGACCAAAAAAATACGGACATGCTTACTATTCTGAATCTGCTTTCTCTTTTATTCATTTTCCCAAGCCCCCTAACATAACCAACCGTAGGGAAACAAGCTAGCTACTTTGGTACTACTATTTGCCCTAAACCCTAACCAGACATCACAACTTCTGGTTTTAGCCACATAATTCCAGGCAAAATAATAGTTGCAAAAATCTCAGCTCCCCGAAATCTCATGTTATTGGCTGGGATGCCACCATTCCTTCTTTTAGTTGGGCCTTCAAGTCCTCTTTCATTCCATCAAGTTCTTCCTGTTTTTCTCCATTACCTGGCATGGCTTTGGCTTCCACTTTTGAGGGTATTGAAGCTGACTCACACAGCATGGGAAAATCCTACTTTAATATCACTGTTGACATTTGTTTTAACCTGGCAAATCACATTTACTTTCTGTGTGGAGACAGGGCATATCTCTGCTTACCTGCTCGCTGGACAGGAACCTGCACCCTAGTTTACCCAAACTCACTCTCATCAACAATAGTATTCTCTTCCCTATAAACACTCAATAACTAGAGTCAAAAGGGACATTTTAACAGCACTGACTGCAATTGGCATTCTGGATGGTATGGGAACAGGAGCTGGAGGCCTCCTCACCTCCATTTTTACTGCCCCAAAACTCTCCTTAGAAATTATTCAATGAATCATTTATCTAGCTGACCAAATCAATACCATTCAAGAACAGATCACTTTATTAGCAGGAACAGTCTTACAAAACCAATGAGCTTTAGATTATCTCATGCTCAATCAAGAGGGAACTTGCATAATGCTTAATGAAGGCTGCTGCTTTTTTGACAACCAATCAGGTAAAGTACAAACCAATTTAAAAACCATTATGGACAGGGTCAACAAATTTGTGGAAGAAGGAGTTTTGGGAAGCTTTCACTAATGAAACTTCAACATCTGGTCCTCATTTTGCTACTTAACACCCTTTTTCAGTTCTATGGTAATCATTTAACTACTTGTAGTTTTTAGGCTATACTTATTGAATTTATGAATTTGTTTTGTTTCTTCCTGTCTAGAATCCATAAACCTCCAAATAATCCTACAAGGTTACCATGAAGCTCCAATCATGTATGATGGCTCCTTGGACCATCATCGCACTCCTCTACCCAACCTCCCAGCAGAAAGAAAGCAAAAGAAGGGACCCTGTCAAATCACTGATCCCCGGCCAGATTGAAGTAGCTGGAGTAGTCATCATTCATATACACAAAGATTGGGTCTCTTTTCTCTTGAAGGGAAAATATTAAGTAGTTAGATAGACATTAGAAGCTAGGAGGGTATGAGAGAAGAAAGCACAAGGGTTGTCACTAAGACAGGCTCTGCACCACCTAAGTTCAGCCACAAGGCCACTCTAACTCCACCCTAAAGGATGGAGTTTGTAGTAACATCTGTGGCCAGCCCACCCTGGAGAATGAAATCCTGGGGCAAAGATGAAAATCCACGAAAATGGCACATGTCCAGTCCATCTAGGCTGTAACCTCAGGTAACCCCATCCTCATTACAGTCATTATAATAAACTTTGCATGCAGTTTTTGCCCCCATGAATAGGCTTTTCTTAATGAATTATGGGCAAAAACATGCACAGTTTAACTTCAGTTATATAATCATAAACTTCCAATCAAATAACTTCATTCTGTCACTCAAACACAGCCCAAGCCTCAACTCCTCTCCACAAAGCCCATAAAAGCACCCTGAGCTCTATAAAGAGGGGCTGATTTCACTTCACAGAAATCAGCCTGCTATCCTGCTGAGAGTTTATTGCTGTGCTTCAATAAACTGTGTTTTGAGCTTGCATTTTGCTGTTAGTTTGCAGTTCTTTGCTCACTTTAAAAAGAACTGAGATTGCCAGTCCACAGATCTGGCTCTTGATCTCCTTGGTTAAAGGATCCATTCCAATGCAGAACTTTCAGTAACAAAATTACTAGAAAAATGTATTACATATAGAAAAAGAAATTGAATCTTATTCTTTACTTCACACCATGTAACGGAAACTAACGTGAGATGAATTATTGAGCTAAATATAAATATAAGCATAATAAAGGTTTCAGAAGAAAATAGAGAACAATAGTTTCCAAATTTGTGGTGGCCAATTTTCTTAAATTGGACTCGAAAGCAAAAAATATAGATAGCTTAAATTTTCCATGAAAATTAAAATACTATGTTCATCAAAGGATACTTTTAAAAGGCATAGGCAAAACACATATAAGGGAGTATATGTATTTTATATATATATATATCTGTTAACACCATCATCTTGGACCTGTAGCCTCCAGAAGTCTATGAAATAAATTTATGTGTGTTTTTTTTTTTTAAATCACCCAGACCGTGGCATTTAACCATAGCCAACTGTATATATGTTTATCTCTATACACAGAGATAAACCTCTCTATATATAATATATATTTTTATATGGAAATCTTTCTTTCTCTAAATATAGACTTTCTAGATATAGAGATTTCTCTCTCTCTCTCTCTCTCTCTATATATATATATATATAGAATTACTTTGTGTGTGTGTGTGTGTGTATATATGCTTTTTTCCAAAGCACATAAATATATTTAGATATCCTAGAAATGAAAATAAGACAAACAATCCCAATAAAATGGAATAGGCACTGACAAAAATTTTTGATAAGAACATGGAACAAGAGGCCAGGTGTGGTGGCTCATGGCTATAATCCCAGCACTTTGGGAGGCAGAGGCAGGTGGATCACCTGAGGTCAGGATTTCAAGACCAGCCTAGCTGACATGGTAAAACCCCATGTCACGTAAAAATACAAAAAAAAAAAAAAAAAAAAAAAAAAAAAATTACCTTGGTGTGGTGGCAGGTACCTGTAATCCCAGCTACATTGGGAGGTTGAGGCAGGAGAATTGCTTGAAACTGGGAGACAGAGGTTTCAATGAGCCGAGATCCTGTCACTGCACTCCAGCCTGGATGACAAGAGTAAAACTCTGTCTCAAAAAGAAAGAAAAAAAAAAAAAAAGAAAAAGAAAAAGTTGTGGAAGAAGAAATCTCCAAACATTGCTAACAGAGGTATAAAGTAGAAAAATTACTTTAGAAAAAAAACTGACATTCAGTGCCTCATGTACTTTTAGCAAAATAACTCTATGACAGCATTTCCACTCCTAAGTGTGTACACAGGACAAATGAAAACAGAAATCCAAAGGCATGTACAAGTACATTTAAAGCACTTTTTAATATAATAGCCTTAAATTGAAAACCAGCTTAATGTTGATTCACCAAAAAAGGATAATCAAATTGTGATATATTTATACCATGTAATAATACATAAAAACATTATGGATTCATGAAGCAGTGTGAATGAATATCCTGATTATTATGAGGAATGAAAGAAGCAAATACAAATGAGTACATGCTGTAGATTTCCATTCTTGTAAAATACTAGAATGTGTCAAACCAATCCATTTTGATAGAAATCAATATAGTAGAAGTCTTTGTAAGTGAGGAAATGGAAGGAATGTTCATGAAGAATCTTTCTAGGCCAGTGAGTGTTTTCTATATTTTGATAGCAGTGTGGTTTATATAGTTGTCAGAATGTATTTAAAAGCATTACAGAGGACACCAAATACGTGTGTATTTTTACGTTATGTAAAATAGTTATCAATAAAAAATTGAAATACAAGTACATGAGTAATTAGTACTTAATAAAAAGTGAAGTGATACTGTTAGAATTCAGTGTAATGAAAGAAAATGCTCAACTTAGAATTCGTACTACAACAAAACAATGACTAATTTACCCAAATACTAATTTCAGTTCATCAACTCTCTTCTTTCAAAAAAGATGAACAAAAGAAAACGTTGGATAGAACCAACTGTGTCTACATCATTGATCTATTCAGTGCTAATTAATACATTTTCACAGCATGTATACATTTACTCTCCAAATGGCCTCCACACTCTCCAGCAATTTAATTTCACTAAGCTTATCAACTAGCTCCCGTTATAGATCCAAATCCCTTCACCTCAATTTCATTTTTTACATAAATATGAATAGTAATTAATAAAGTTTTTGTATTTTCAAAGACAAAATTTAAAAAAAGGAAAAGTTCTTTGGGGACAGGGTTTTTATTGGTTTCATTTTATTTTATTTTATTTCAATTTCCTGGTACTAAATATACAAAACACAGGTACAGTACTTGAAGCCATTCTTTCCTAATTCTTTTTGATTATGGCGTAACAAGATTCTCTTCTAATTTCAATGTAAACATCTGTGTTTTTATTCATATCCAGTGTTTTTCAGCCACCTAAACATTTCAATGAACTTCTTTTCCACTTACAGTTACACACATTTTCCTTTATTGGCAATATCCTCAATATCCCTGCAGACACCAGGCTATTCTATTCTTCTTCTAACAACCAAATATCTTTGAAAAGTGTTTACATTTACTTTTCTTTCCCTGTCCTCAGCTACCTCAAAGCATCTCATTACATCCTCACGTTCATTCTCTTTATTTAACAAAGCTAGTTTTATTAAATCCATGACAAGGAATTCAATGGACAATTTTCAATTATTACAAATCTCAGTCCTTCAAAATGTTAGAACTGTTGACATCTTTCATCTGAAAACATTTATTTCTTTGCACCCCGTGAAATACATTCACCTGGTTTTCCATCTGTCTCTCTGGCTGCATATCACAAACTCTTCCTTTGCTTACTGGTTAATGTTGAGGAATCATTAGAACTACAATTAATATCTCCTAAGTTTTACTTATTAAAGCTTCCACAGATGAAGGCACCTACTCTCATGTAACCTATTGTCATCTTATACTGAAGTCACCCAGATCTACTTCTATAGTCCATATCCAGCTCTCGAGACACACACCCTTATAATTAACTGTTTCTTAGAACTTGACACTTAAGTATTTCACCAGTACCACAAATAGAAGTTGTACCAAATGAAACTATTTGTTCTAATAAATTTTATGCAGCCATTCTTTCATTCAGGTTTATAAGCTCTCAATCCACCTTTTTAAAATAAATCATGCCTTCACTAACTTCCATACTTTCAGGATTTTGTACTTTCCTGCTAATGCCTACAAAGGTTTAGGTCTCCTATGATATATCCCAGAAAGCCTGTGGTTCTTCCCTCTTTATAAGGTATATTATTTTTCACTTATTTGACCTTTAACTATATATTCTAACTTTAATGTAAACTTAATGTGAATTCAGTATCCACTTTAGCCACTTCTCTAGCCTCAGTTCTCATTCAAGTCCGTATCCCAAAGCAGGAATTCAATGATGTATATTGAATGAATTAATTAAAAACTTGTTAATCACTTTCTACATAAGCGCCTAGGAGGAAAAAGAATCCAACATGTGTACTAACTTGATGTTTGTTGAATTTGGTTTGGGAAAGATGACAATTTGTTTTGCCTTCTGCATTTTAGCAATAAAATACAGAGAATTGTTAGTTAATAATAGCATTGCAACATTGACAGTTTGTGGAAGAGCAGATTAAATATGATAACAGCAAAATCCATGTTGCATGGTGTTAAAGTGTGTGGTTCATAAAGCAACAAAAGCAATTGGTAATTATGTTATTTTGAGAAATACGATGACAAAGCATAGACAAACGCAAGATAACAATTTGAATAGAAGATCAAGGAAGGTATTCACTGAAAAATAATACTATGTTTCACACATTTTACTTTATGCTAGTAATATAATGATGAGAAAGAAACGGTATCACCTCCTATGAATTCCTTGTTGAGATGTGTAAAAGACAAGTGAATTGGCAATTTTAATACCATGACACAAGGGGTAAGCTAACGTAAATAAACAATTGCAAGATTCTCACAGAATATTATTTCAAAAGGAGAAAATTCTAGGGACAACAAGAATAGTGATGAAAAAATATGCAGTAATTCAAGAGAGAGATAATAATGACTATACAGAGAAACAATTATAATAGAAATAGACGTTGGTAGGGAATGAGGAATATGCAAGACCAAGAAAGACTATTCCAGGGTTGGCAAAAACAAACAAACAAAACAGAGGTATCTGGAGTCATAGGCCAAGGGAAGAGAAAATTGGAGACTGAAGGAGAAATCAATAGAAACTTATCTTGAAGATGTCAAGTAAAGATTCAAATTTGAGTGCATTATTTGACAAGATGTGATTATTGATCATGCATTTAGAAGATATAAAAATATATTTTTTAAAAAAATGTTTTTCCCTTTGAAAAGAAAATCGTATTAGTAAATTAGAGATTGGATAAAAATGTGAGAGTAAGAATGTAATGGAGTTGTGGAGCAGTTAAGAGCAACAGAATAAAGAACTCCAAGTGCTCTAAAAATGAAGAATATCTCCAAAAATTGACCAGGGGATATACAGGTAGACTAATGTACAACTTACAAAATAGAGAATTCATGCATAAATTATCAGACATTGAGTACATTAGAAATTTATTTCATCTAATAGTATTTTGAGATTCGTACAATGATTTTCCCTATGGGGGGTGGGGGAAGCAAACACTTCAATATAAGCAAAGGATTTCTGTCACTGCAGTCACTTTATTGAACACTAAATAGAAACATGAGAAGTATTAGAAAGGTCACAGGAATTAGATCAGTGTCAAGATATATTGACTAAGAATCATAATGATGATGTTATATGCATAAAGGAATAACTACCCTAGAACAAAAATTTGAATTTTTTTCTAAGTTAAAATAGGCAGAACTTATACTAAAAATAAGTACAGAGTTTTAATTTTTGTTATTTAAGTCATTTAATTCTTACTTTCACATCAGCAGCCACACAACAGTATACAAAATAATATGAGCAGAAGAGATGGGACAGCCCAGTAAATGATTGTAGCATCATTTTTAAAATGTTCTTTTAAGAATTTTTCACATGTTCTTGTTATCAATTTGAAACCTTTGCCAGATAAGGATATACATATCAAATAATCTAATAAACTATAAATTTAATACATCTTTTAAAAATGTTCAAAAGACAAGCCAACATTCAGAAATTTAATTGCTATTCAGCAATGTGACTTCAGGATTTTTCTGTTTTTACATTTATTTAAAAATTTAGGAAATATTAAACCTTACTTGTAATTACATTGCGAAAACACAGCTGAGGATCTAAACACATAAATTGGTTCTGTCATATGCACAAATATATGCAGCTTTAAATACCCAGAGCATACACAGAATGCTCATGTAGTATAAACAAAAAAGTAATGAATTTGGCTGAAGCTACTGTAAATATTATGATATTCAATTTCATTTTTAATTTAACTAGAATATACCAAGGATAATTTGCATTCCTCTATTTATATTATGTATAGTTAGAAAATCCTTTTGCTATAGCTCTGCTTTCCAGTTTTTGCTTTAGTTTCTAAGAATTTAATTATAAACATTCTTGGTATAGAAAAATAACAATCTACCTGACAAATCAGTGTTATAGATTTTTCAAGAATACCAAACAACCTGACCATTAATAGGCAACTTTTTCTAAAATAAATTATATTCTCGTAAAATTGAAATCAAGTAGAAAACGTTTTATTATCTTCCACAGTGATTTTAAAAACAGTAAAGCTGAATATGTGGATTTAATAATATATATAACAATATGAAATTGATAAGTTTTATTTGATTAAGGCAATATATTTGTATACTACACTGTGTTCTTTTTTTTTAAATTTATTTATTATTATTATACTTTAAGTTGTAGGGTACATGTGCATAACGTGCAGGTTTGTTACATATGTATACTTGTGCCATGTTGCTGTGCTGCACCCATCAACTCGTCATTTACATCAGGTATAACTCCCAATGCAATCCCTCCCCCCTCCCCCCTCCCCCCTCCCCATGATAGGCCCCGGTGTGTGATGTTCCCCTTCCTGAGTCCGAGTGATCTCATTGTTCAGTTCCCACCTATGAGTGAGAACATGCGGTGTTTGGTTTTCTGTTCTTGTGATAGTTTGCTAAGAATGATGGATTCCAGCTGCATCCAAGTCCCTACAAAGGACTCAAACTCATCCTTTTTTATGGCTGCATAGTATTCCATGGTGTATATGTGCCACATTTTCTTAATCCAATCTGTCACTGATGGACATTTGGGTTGATTCCAAGTCTTTGCTATTGTGAATAGTGCTGCAATAAACATACGTGTGCATGTGTCTTTATAGCAGCATAATTTATAATCCTTTGGGTATATACCCAGTAATGGGATGGCTGGGTCATATGGTACATCTAGTTCTAGATCCTTGAGGAATCGCCATACTGTTTTCCATAATGGTTGAAGTAGTTTACAATCCCAGCAACAGTGTAAAAGTGTTCCTATTTCTCCACATCCTCTCCAGCACCTGTTGTTTCCTGACTTTTTAATGATTGCCATTCTAACTGGTGTGAGATGGTATCTCATTGTGGTTTTGATTGGCATTTCTCTGATGGCCAGTGATGATGAGCATTTTTTCATGTGTCTGTTGGCTGTATGAATGTCTTCTTTTGAGAAATGTCTGTTCATATCCTTTGCCTACTTTTTGATGGGGTTGTTTGTTTTTTTCTTGTAAATTTGTTTGAGTTCTTTGTAGGTTCTGGATATTAGCCCTTTGTCAGATGAGTAGATTGCAAAAATTTTCTCCCATTCTGTAGGTTGCCTGTTCACTCTGATGGTAGTTTCTTTTGCTGTGCAGAAGCTCTTTAGTTTAATGAGATCCCATTTGTCAATTTTGGCTTTTGCTGCCGTGTCTTTTGGTGTTTTAGACATGAAGTCTTTGCCCATGCCTATGTCCTGAATGGTACTACCTAGGTTTTCCTCTAAGATTTTTATGGTATTAGGTCTAACATTTAAGTCTCTAATCCATCTTGAATTAATTTTCGTATAAGGAGTAAGGAAAGGATCCAGTTTCAGCTTTCTACTTATGGCTAGCCAATTTTCCCAGCACCATTTATTAAATAGGGAATCCTTTCCCCATTTCTTGTTTCTCTCAGGTTTGTCAAAGATCAGATGGCTGTAGATGTGTGGTATTATTTCTGAGGACTCTGTTCTGTTCCATTGGTCTATATCTCTGTTTTGGTACCAGTACCATGCTGTTTTGGTTACTGTAGCCTTGTAGTATAGTTTGAAGTCAGGTAGCGTGATGCCTCCAGCTTTGTTCTTTTGACTTAGGATTGTCTTGGAGATGCGGGCTCTTTTTTGGTTCCATATGAACTTTAAAGCAGTTTTTTCCAATTCTGTGAAGAAACTCATTGGTAGCTTGATGGGGATGGCATTGAATCTATAAATTACCTTGGGCAGTATGGCCATTTTCACGATATTGATTCTTCCTATCCATGAGCATGGTATGTTCTTCCATTTGTTTGTGTCCTCTTTTATTTCACTGAGCAGTGGTTTGTAGTTCTCCTTGAAGAGGTCCTTTACATCCCTTGTCAGTTGGATTCCTAGGTATTTGATTCCCTTTAAAGCAATTTTGAATGGAAGTTCATTCCTGATTTGGCTCTCTGTTTGTCTGTTACTGGTGTATAAGAATGCTTGTGATTTTTGCACATTAATTTTGTATCCTGAGACTCTGCTGAAGTTGCTTATCAGCTTAAGCAGATTTTGGGCTGAGACAATGGGGTTTTCTAAATATACAATCATGTCATCTGCAAACAGGGACAATTGGACTTCTTCTTTTCCTAACTGAATACCCTTGATTTCTTTCTCTTGCCTGATTGCCCTAGCCAGAACTTCCAACACTATGTTGAATAGGAGTGTTGAGAGAGGGCATCCCTGTCTTGTGCCAGTTTTCAAAGGGAATTTTTCCAGTTTTTGCCCATTCAGTATGATATTGGCTGTGGGTTTGTCATAAATAGCTCTTATTATTTTGAGGTACATTCCATCAATACCGAATTTATTGAGCGTTTTTAGCATGAAGGGCTGTTGAATTTTGTCAAAAGCCTTTTCTGCATCAATTGAGATAATCATGTGGTTCTTGTCTTTGGTTCTGTTTATATGCTGGATTATGTTTATTGATTTGCAAATGTTGAACCAGCCTTGCATCCCAGGGATGAAGCCCACTTGATCATGGTGGATAAGCTTTTTGATGTGTTGCTGAATCCGGTTTGCCAGTATTTTATTGAGGATTTTTGCATCGATGTTCATCAGGGATATTGGTCTAAAATTCTCTTTTTTTGTTGTGTCTCTGCCAGGCTTTGGTATCAGGATGATGTTGGCCTCATAAAATGAGTTAGGGAGGATTCCCTCTTTTTCTATTGATTGGAATAGTTTCAGAAGGAATGGTACCAACTCCTCCTTGTACCTCTGGTAGAATTCAGCTGTGAATCCATCTGGTCCTGGACTTTTTTTGGTTGGTAGGCTATTAATTATTGCCTCAATTTCAGAGACTGCTATTGGTCTATTCAGGGATTCAACTTCTTCCTGGTTTAGTCTTGGAAGAGTGTAAGTGTCCAGGAAATTATCCATTTCTTCTAGATTTTCCAGTTTATTTGCGTAGAGGTGTTTATAGTATTCTCTGATGGTAGTTTGTATTTCTGTGGAGTCGGTGGTGATATCCCCTTTATCATTTTTAATTGCGTCGATTTGATTCTTCTCTCTTTTCTTCTTTATTAGTCTGGCTAGTGGTCTGTCAATTTTGTTGATCTTTTCAAAAAACCAACTCCTGGATTCATTGATTTTTTGGAGGGTTTTTTGTGTCTCTATCTCCTTCAGTTCTGCTCTGATCTTAGTTATTTCTTGCCTTCTGCTAGCTTTCGAATGTGTTTGCTCTTGCTTCTCTAGTTCTTTTAATTGCGATGTTAGAGTGTCAATTTTAGATCTTTCCTGCTTTCTCTTGTGGGCATTTAGTGCTATAAATTTCCCTCTACACACTGCTTTAAATGTGTCCCAGAGATTCTGGTATGTTGTATCTTTGTTCTCATTGGTTTCAAAGAACATCTTTATTTCTGCCTTCATTTCGTTATGTACCCAGTAGTCATTCAGGAGCAGGTTGTTCAGTTTCCATGTAGTTGAGTGGTTTTGATTGAGTTTCTTAGTCCTGAGTTCTAGTTTGATTGCACTGTGGTCTGAGAGACAGTTTGTTATAATTTCTGTTCTTGTACATTTGCTGAGGAGTGCTTTACTTCCAATTACGTGGTCAATTTTGGAGTAAGTATGATGTGGTGCTGAGAAGAATGTATATTCTGTTGATTTGGGGTGGAGAGTTCTATAGATGTCTATTAGGTCTGCTTGCTGCAGAGATGAGTTCAATTCCTGGATATCCTTGTTAACTTTCTGTCTCGTTGATCTGTCTAATGTTGACAGTGGAGTGTTGAAGTCTCCCATTATTATTGTATGGGAGTCTAAGTCTCTTTGTAAGTCTCTAAGGACTTGCTTTATGAATCTGGGTGCTCCTGTATTGGGTGCATATATATTTAGGATAGTTAGGTCTTCCTGTTGAATTGATCCCTTTACCATTATGTAATGGCCTTCTTTGTCTCTTTTGATCTTTGATGGTTTAAAGTCTGTTTTATCAGAGACTAGTATTGCAACCCCCGCTTTTTTTGTTCTCCATTTGCTTGGTAAATCTTCCTCCATCCCTTTATTTTGAGCCTATGTATGTCTCTGCGCGTGACATGGGTCTCCTGAATACAGCAGACTGATGGGTCTTGACTCTTTATCCAGTTTGCCAGTCTGTGTCTTTTAATTGGAGCATTTAGTCCATTTACATTTAAGGTTAAGATTGTTATGTGTGAACTTGATCCTGCCATTATGATATTAACTGGTTATTTTGCTCGTTAGTTGATGCAGTTTCTTCCTAGCCTCAATGGTCTTTACATTTTGGCATGTTTTTGCAATGGCTGGTACCGGTTGTTCCTTTCCATGTTTAGTGCTTCCTTCAGGGTCTCTTGTAAGGCAGGCCTAGTGGTGACAAAATCTCTAAGCATTTGCTTATCTGTAAAGGATTTTATTTCTCCTTCACTTATGAAACTTAGTTTGGCTGGATATGAAATTCTGGGTTGAAAATTCTTTTCTTTAAGAATGTTGAATATTGGCCCCCACTCTCTTCTGGCTTGGAGAGTTTCTGCTGAGAGATCTGCTGTTAGTCTGATGGGCTTCCCTTTGTGGGTAACCCGACCTTTCTCTCTGGCTGCCCTTAAGATTTTTTCCTTCATTTCAACTTTGGTGAATCTGGCAATTATGTGTCTTGGAGTTGCTCTTCTCGAGGAGTATCTTTGTGGCGTTCTCTGTATTTCCTGGATTTGAATGTTGGCCTGCCCTACTAGGTTGGGGAAGTTCTCCTGGATGATATCCTGAAGAGTGTTTTCCAACTTGGTTCCATTTTCCCCCTCACTTTCAGGCACCCCAATCAGACGTAGATTTGGTCTTTTTACATAATCCCATACTTCTTGCAGGCTTTGTTCATTTCTTTTTCTTCTTTTTTCTTTTGGTTTCTCTTCTCGCTTCATTTCATTCATTTGATCCTCAATCGCTGATACTCTTTCTTCCAGTTGATTGAGTCGGTTATTGAAGCTTGTGCATTTGTCACGTATTTCTCGTGTCATGGTTTTCATCTCTTTCATTTCGTTTAGGACCTTCTCTGCATTAATTACTCTAGCCATCAATTCTTCCACTTTTTTTTCAAGATTTTTAGTTTCTTTGCGCTGGGTACGTAATTCCTCCTTTAGCTCTGAGAAATTTGATGGACTGAAGCCTTCTTCTCTCATCTCGTCAAAGTCATTCTCCGTCCAGCTTTGATCCGTTGCTGGCGATGAGCTGCGCTCCTTTGCCGGGGGAGATGCGCTCTTATTTTTTGAATTTCCAGCTTTTCTGCCCTGCTTTTTCCCCATCTTTGTGGTTTTATCTGCCTCTGGTCTTTGATGATGGTGATGTACTGATGGGGTTTTGGTGTAGGTGTCCTTCCTGTTTGATAGTTTTCCTTCTAACAGTCAGGACCCTCAGCTGTAGGTCTGTTGGAGATTGCTTGAGGTTCACTCCAGACCCTGTTTGCCTGGGTATCAGCAGCAGAGGCTGCAGAAGATAGAATATTTCTGAACAGTGAGTGTACCTGTCTGATTCTTGCTTTGGAAGCTTCCTCTCAGGGGTGTACTCCTCCCTGTGAGGTGTGGGGTGTCAGACTGCCCCTAGTGGGGGATGTCTCCCAGTTAGGCTACTCAGGGGTCAGGGACCCACTTGAGCAGGGAGTCTGTCCCTTCTCAGATCTCAACCTCCGTGTTGGGAGATCCACTGCTCTCTTCAAAGCTGTCAGACAGAGTCGTTTGCGTCTGCAGAGGTGTCTGCTGCGTTTGTTTAGTTTACTGTGCCCTGTCCCCAGAGGTGGAGTCTACAGAGACAGGCAGGTTTCCTTGAGCTGCTGTGAGCTCCACCCAGTTCGAGCTTCCCAGCGGCTTTGTTAACCTACTTAAGCCTCAGCAATGGCGGGCGCCCCTCCCCCAGCCTCGCTGCTGCCTTGCCGGTAGATCACAGACTGCTGCGCTAGCAATGAGGGAGGCTCCATGGGTGTGGGACCCTCCCGGCCAGGTGTGGGATATGATCTCCTGGTGTGCCTGTTTGCTTAAAGCACAGTATTGGGGTGGGAGTTACCCGATTTTCCAGGTGTTGTGTGTCTCAGTTCCCCTGGCTAGGAAAAGGGACTCCCTTCCCCCTTGCACTTCCCAGGTGAGGCAATGCCTCGCCCTGCTTCAGGTCTCGCTGGTCGGGCTGCAGCAGCTGACCAGCACCGATCGTCCGGCACTCCCCAGTGAGATGAACCCAGTACCTCAGTTGAAAATGCAGAAATCACCGGTCTTCTGTGTCGCTCGCGCTGGGAGTTGGAGACTGGAGCTGCTCCTATTCGGCCATCTTGCTCCGCCCCTACACTGTGTTCTTCAATGTGCTTTTGCATATCCACATGCAGTATTCTTCAGGAGTATTGGTATAATTAATAAAAGTTTTGATACATAATTTAAGCACTATGTATGCAAATGTTGGGTTAATGGAAATAAAGCATTCAGCTTCAAAGTAAAATTTCAGTACACATTTAGGTGAATAAATTTGTTAAAATTATTATTGAATTAGTAATTTTGCATTAGTATTAGAAGACTATGAGAATTATGATATGATAATGAGAATTTGTTAACAAAAAACACATCAATATTTAGATGAACAAATGTGATTTTCACAATATTATAGCAATTTATGATAAGGTTTTGATAGATATACAGAGGGACAAATGGAAGTAAATTATGTGTGCTGTCCTAGAAATCTTAGACATTATTATAGTAGTCAGTCATCCCTTATCTGAGGTTTGGTTTTCCACCATTGCAGTTACCTACAGTCAACCATGGTTTAAAAATATTAAATAGAAAAATCCAGACATAGACAATCGTAAGTTTGAAATTTTGTGCCATTCTCAGTAGCATGATGAAATCTCACACTGCCCTGCTCCCTCCCATCTGGGGAATGAACCATCCCTTTGTCCCACATAGGTTATCAGATAGAATGTAGCAATATTGCAGTGAGTGCTGGTCTTCAAATAATCCTTATTTTACCTAGTATCTCCAAAGTGCAGGAAAAATGATGCTGGCGTATTGTTATAATTGTTCTATTTTATTACTGGTGGTGTTAATCTGTTACCCTGTCTAATTTATGAATTAAACATTATCACAGGTGTGTATACATTAAGAAAAAGAAGTATATGGAGAATTTAGTACTATCTCTAGTTTCAGGCATCCACTGAGGGTTTCAGAATGTATCTCCCATGGATAAGGGAGGACTATTATAATTGTTCCTGTTTGTATAAGGCAAAAATATGATATATGTGATGACTCTAGATTTTCAATTATAGATAGAAAACATTATAGGAACACTAACATGAAACATTTTCCTGGATAGCATAGTTTATTCTAATCTTCCTTAGAATTTGATGGTATAAGCTATTAGTGTTTAAGAAGTGTTATTGTTACTTTTGTCTAATCACATAATATTAGATTTTTTTTTTCCTGTGGAAAATTCAATAGAAGTCTCTGTATTTTGTTTTTGACAGATTTTGGCTAATTGTGGGATATATTTTTGGTTCTATATTTAGTATAGTTTGCTCTTTAGACAATCAAGAGTTGGTGTCATGTTGTGTGTTCTACATTAATCGATAATTTCTTGCAACTGTAATTGTGAGAATATTTTAAGAGCCTGAGTAATCAGTATTGACCTCTTACTTCTACAGATTTAAAATTGCTTGGCAAAAACTGGGAAAGAAATCTAAATACAGTAATAAATAATGTAGATGCATCACGAAGATAATATAATACTTTGATGTTACCTGGCCAACTATTTAGTGAAAGAGATAGACATGTAAACAAAACACATTACAAAACTACTATAGCTTGCTATAACTGATAAGGTGACTATCATCAACAAAAATTTATCTTACATTTTAAAATAACTGAAAGAGTGTAATGGGATTGTTTATAACACAAAGAAGAAGAAATGTTTGAGGTGATGGATAGTTCTTTTAACCTGATGTTATTATTATGCATTGCAAGCCTATATGAAAATATCTCATGTGCCCCATAAATATATATAATTACTATGTATCCATAAAAATTATAAATAAAAATAAAATCTATATTATTACAAAATAAAACAGAAATTATATTTATATAATATATATTTTATTGTATATATTATATAGTAATATCATATATTTATATTACATTACATATTATATATATCTATACCTGTAATTATTCCTGTTTCTTTAAGACAAAAATATGTTGTATGTGATGACTCTAGATTTTCAATTACAGATAGAAAACATTTTTCTGGGTAACATAATTTATTCTAATCTAATCTATATATATATATATATATATATATATATACCTGACAAGGTACATAATTTTTTTAGAACAGTTTGGGAGAGTTACTCCACTAGATTGACGTAGTTTTGAATTGTCTAATTCATGTTAGTAAGATATTTATAATTTTACAATTACATTGTGTTTTGCCCAGAAAACGCAGGTGGTAAGAAAACTAAAAACTCCAGATAAACTTCTTGCCATTAATAGATGTAGTAACTAAATGGTATAACCATAAGAATAGATCATACATTTATAAGACATCTTTGAGCTCAGGATTTGCATTCTGATTGCTGGCGTGGCAGAAAACATTAGAAAATAAACTAGGAGCATTTGGATTAGTATTTTTTAAAAAGATAAAAGTAAAGCTTTGGGGAAAAATTAGGAAGAGTTATTTTACCTAGCATCTAATTCAGCCAAAAAGAATTTAACTTTTTTGGCAGAGTAAACCTTGAGTAAGTTTATAAGGATAAATTTGACCTTATCAGGTTTTGCTCCTAGTGAATTTCAGGCAAAATATATTTTTCATAGCTCTTCTCTTACACACACACACACACACACACACACACACACACACACACACACACAAAAATCACCTCTCCTAGAAATTAATGACCATTTAAATCATATAGTACTGTGTTTATTTTCAGATTTTTCTTTCCCACAAATTATGGGTTCCTTTTTATATTCACTCTTGCCTCTCATCTCACTCTCTTTTAGACCACAGTATTGGCAACTGGTTATTTCTTTAAGAACTCTTGATGGAATATTATTGATTTAAACTAAGTCATCTGTTTTCTCCACATCCTCTCCAACACTTGTTATCTTTCATATTTTTGATAGTAATCATTTTGATAATAACCTTCATGAAGTTATGTCTCATTGTGGTTTTAATTGGATTTCACTAACAATGAGTGATATTGACCATTTGTTTCATATACCTATTCACCATTTTTTTTTTTAAGGTAAAAGCAAGTTTATTAGGAAAGCAAAGGAATAAAAGAATGACTACTCCATACACAGAGAAGCTTTGTTTGTTATTTGCATGTCTCCTTTTGAGAAATGTCTATTCAGGTCCTTTGCCCATTTTTTATATATTTTTTGTTGTTGTTGTTGTTGTTGTTTTTGTGCTATTGCGTTGTTTGAGTTTCTTATATATTTGGGATATTAACCCTTTACAAGATATTCAGCTGATTAATGTTTTCTTCCATTCTGTAGATTGACTCACATTCTGTTTTTGTTGTTGTTTGTTTGTTTGTTTTGTGAAATCCCACTTATCTATATTTGATTTTGTTGCCTTAACTTTTAGGTTCAAATCCAAATCAGAATAAAAATTATTGCCCAGACCTATGTTGTAGCTTTTCCCTATGATTTCTTCCAGTGATTTTATTGTACTAAGTCTTAAAGTCTTTGGTGCATTTTGAGTTTAATCTGTATGTGGTATAAGATAGGGGTCTAATTTCATTTTTCTACATATGGATATCCCAGTTGTCCTAACATCTTTTCCTGAAAAGATTGCTCTTTTGCCTTTGTACATTCTTGAAACCTTTGTCAAAAATCAACTGTCTATAAATGAGTGCACTTCTGGGTTCTTTGTTTGGTACCATTGGCCTACATGTCTATGGAAAGGATGTGGAGAAAAGAGAATCCATGTACACTGATTTTTGGCAACATGGTAACATGGATAAACGTGGAGGGTATTATGTTAAGTGAAGTAAACCAGTCATAGAAGAACAAAAGTTGCATGATCTCACTTATATGTAGAACCTAAAATGATCAAACACATAGAAATAGAAATCAGAATGGTGTGTACCAGAGATTGAGAGGTGGGGGAAATGGGGAGATGTTGGTCAACAGGTAGAATGTTTCACTTAGACAGGAGGAATAAATGATAAGTATTTAAAGTGATGGATGGGTTTGTTAGCTTGATTCAATCATTCTACATTGTATATGTATTATTTTGCTATTGTGTTATTTTGTTCCCCATAAATATATACAATTATCATTTGCCAATATGTAAAAAAATAAAAATAAAAATAAAGCAAGATAACTGGCATTCTTTATAATCACATTTCATTCTGTGGTTTATATTTTTATTAAGATCCAAGTTTTCATCTTCTATTTTACAATGCAGAAAATGGGCAATCAATCAGAATATTTTAAAGTCAAATTCAACACATGAAAAAGTATAACCAACCTATTTCAGAAGCATAGCTTTTCCTGAGATTTATTATAAATCACATTGTGTGCTTTATTACAATTAATATGTAAATACATACATACTTCAGAACATTCTTGATGTTTGTGATAAAATAAGTAAATATTATAATAAAACTTTTATAATCTTATTTGTACAAAGTGTGAATATATTTAATAAGAAAAATAGGATATATTTAGAATTTGATGGGTCTTCTAAAAGCAAATATATGTGTAATATGCTTTTGCAATTTGAACTGTTCCTACAAATGAATTTCACATATTCCTTGCTTCCTTTGAGATCAAATACTTCTAATTAAAGTGTAAGTATATGTCTTTCAGAGGTGTACTTAACTAAAGATAAGCAAATTCAGGTGATGACTCTGCAGTTCTGGGAATTGAAGTCATTATTTCATGTTAGACGTTTTGTAGTGATTAGTTTGCTCTGCCTACCTGCTACAATGTAAAGAGAAAAAAAATAAAAGTTCCATAAATACATTATATCATTTGGATTTAAATTCTAATGTGCATGCATTTATTAAAATGCTAGTAATAGACTATTTAGTTTAAAAGTTTAGTTCACAAATATTTATTAAATTCTAACTTATTCTAGAAAATGTGGCAAGCACTGTAAACTAAAAAAAAATTTATAAATATTTCTAATAAGCAAGACCAACTTTCAAAAATGTATAAAGTAAAATTTCTTATATGCATACACAAACAAATGTACACGGTAAAATTTGTGTAATTATTAAAATGATGTCTTAAATTCAGAGGGAAGAACAGTTACTCTGGCCTCAGAAGACCCCTAGACAAATGTGTGGACTGACTAATGGAGGCTGAGTAGGAGTTGGTTGGGTGAAGATGGGCTGAAGAGCACGTCAGGCAAAGTGACCAGAGTGACCAGAGACATGAAAATGTGACTTAGATTGATGTAGGGGCTTACTATAAGCTACAAAATAATACTTTAACATAAATTACAGACCTGAAAGTTAAGAGCTAAGTCTGATTCATAGACACCCTTTATGACATGCTAACTCTGTAGGAATTTATCAGTGGTTCTGAAACTTTAGTATGGGTAAGAGTAATCTGGGATACCTATTAAAATATAGAGTCCCATGATCTACTCTCAGACATTTTAATGTGTTTTAATGTAAGTCTGAGGTGGAGTTTAGAAATTTCTATCTTTATCAGGTAAGCAAGATGATTCTTAATTATGTGGTTTTAATAATTGGTCATCAAAGGATTTTAAACAGGAGAAGTGACATTTAGAAAGATTATTCTCATTGTAATGTGAAAAATGGATATGAGATAAATAAAATTGTAGCAGAGAAATTAGCTGTAATGTCATACAATAATTCTGATGAGACATAAAGCATTACATTATGGCAGTAGGGCAGAAGAAAACAGGAGAAATGGTTTCTAAAATAATTGAGAAATTTATATTTACGAAACATAAGGATTTCATTTTTCAATTTAAGAGATGAAAAGAAAAAGGTTATTTGAGAATGGCTGCTAGTTATCTGGCTCATGTGATTGGGTAGGTAGTCATTACATTAAATTAAATAAGGCAAATGGCAAATTTCGGGGATTAAGTTGATGGATTAGTCATATGTTTCTCTCTTCTTCCCATATGAAATTCATGATAAAATTTTTTTATGTAAGTAAGTAAATAAATAAATCTAGCAACACTCAAACATTTAGGCAAACCATCCATAAATAAAAAGTGGAGGAATTTTCTGAAAGGTAAACCACAGGCAGAGAACAACAACCAGACATATGTGGAGGAGGTTTTCTTCTATGAGATGGAAACAGTATTGATGAGTTCCAAGTACATATACAGAAGAAACTGGGAGGTGAGTGTGTGCATATGGCAAACACCAGACTAATTAGTTGATGTAGATACTTCATTCCCAGTGGCAGAGTTCAATCCAGATAAAGACCTCTTCTGTCACCCAGAACCTCTACATCTTATACAGTAGCAATCCCCAAACTTTTTGACACTAGGGCCCAGTTTTGTGGAAGATAATTTTTCCATGGACTGGGACAGGAAGGGGTCAGAGGATGGTTTGGGAATGATTCAAGCTCATTATATTCATTGCACACTTTATTTTTATTATTATTACATTGTAACGTATAATGAAATAATTATACAACTCACCATATGTAGAATGAGTGGGAGCCCTGAGCTTGTTTTCCAGCAACTAGATGGTCCCATCTGGAGGCAATGGGACACAGTGACACCCAAAGTGTGTTGCTATGTCCAGTCTACTCCATAATCTTGTTTTGGTTGCTGTCACTGCAGAAACTCCTTCTTCACAAAGATAGGACGTTGGAAATAGAAGAAGGCTTTTCAGTGCTTTTGTGGCAATCTAAAGAGTATTTCTCCTTGACTTTAATCCAGGATGTATGGAGGTTGTAAGTCTCAAATATACTTTTGGGGTCGCTTTCATCTGCAATTTCAAGCAATTGATCATCTTCTAGAAGACAAAGTCTATTCACCTGGCTTATTCACAAATGGTTAGTGCATCCATGCCCTCCAGTTTGGGGGTCTTTTGTGGTTAGAAAATAATGCTTATATTCTTCTGAAAGCTGAGATAGGTGATCATGCACCTGCTGGGAGAAAGAAGGCCCTGGTTCAGTCTCTTTCAAAATCTCTGCTAATGTTTGAAACATATCAAAAATCCCAGTGTTTGCTCATCACTCCCATAATTCTGGTTTGGATTTGATTGCAGCCACTTTATCTGCTGACTTGAACACAGTTGTTCTCTCCCAAAGTGACAGATTGAGTTCATTGAGCAAGTTGAATGTGTTACACAAATAAGCAAGTTTTGTAACCATTCTGTGTCACTGAAATATGCTGCTAGTAGTGACTGTTTTTCTAAAAAAAATCTCTGGAGTGGTCCTCGTAACTCAAAAACTCATGCGAGTGATCAACCTTCAGAAAGCCATCTCACTCCTATGTGTAAGAGAAATGTGTGTGCTTTGCATTCATCTCCTCGTAGAACTGCACAAACAGATGCGAGTTAAAGGCATGTATAATACTTCAATATGGTTAATACTTTTAATCATATCCTATCAAACATTATTAAGTTCTGGCGACATTTTTAGACTAGCAAGCATTTCTCTATGGATGACAGTGTGTAGACCCACATTCAGAAGTGACCTCTTTAACCCCAGTAATGAAACCAGACGGCCATCCAGTCATGATAGCTGCTCCATCTGTGCATATACTGATGGAAAATGACCAGTTCTGTTTTCCTGATATGTAATCATTCAAAGACATGAATTGTTCTGCAGTTGTGATGTTTGCCAACAAAAGTACACATAACATATTTTCATGAACATCCTTTAGAAAAATATATCACACAAAACAAACATTGTTGCCTTGTTGTCAACATTGGTAGATTCATCAATATGAATTGTGTATTACGGTAACTCATTTAATCTTCTCTAACGATTGTGCCTCAATATCCTCTCCTATTTCATCAATTCACTTAGTTATTGTGCTAGCCAAAATAGGAACACGTGCCACCCTTTGAAGTACAGCCTCTCCAAAAATTCATGGCAAATGTCCTTAGCAGCAGCCAGGATCAACTCTTCACCAATAATAAAGGGCTTCTTAGCTTTACCAAAGCGATTAGCTACTAAGAATGATGCTCTCAGTGCAGACATATTTAATGAAGTTGTGGCCTTCAATAATTGCTTCTATTCTTCGTGTTCACATTTCTTTTCTTTGAAAAACTCCAAAGGCTTGTCTTTATTGCAAAGTGTTTGTCTTCTTGCAGAGCAACATGTGGTGAGCAGTTTTGAAGCTTTCACGGCTTCATTGGATAGCCAGTCACCACATATAATAGAGAGAGGACTTGGAGAATGTGAATCACCTGTTGGAAGGAACCCATAATTTAGGTAGGACTGTTGGTGTTTTCTTTTAAATACAGCTTTCTTTTTGTTGGCAGTCTTAGAGTCTTCTGCTGTCTCATCATTGGGTCTTTTTCCCTTTTCAAAGAATCTCTCCAGTGATATTTATTTTTTACTCATTTGGGCTAGGGTTAGCTTGTGGGCTTACCAAAACTGTGACTGAGACAATTGCATAGTGTGGGAAAGAGACATGGATGGAAGTGGTAAATAAAGTAATGAGAGGGCCACACGTGGACTAAAATAAGTGTTGGATTCTGACTTATCCACTCACTGACCATTATAAAGCCTGCCACCAGATGCAGCGTGTCACTTGCCCCTCACTAATAAGAGTTTTGATATGAATCTGCAAGAAGTTGACTTATCATTGTCTCTGTGTAGTCAAACCTCTCTGCTAATGGTAATTTGTATTAGCATCACTGCCTCTGCTCCACCTCAGATCATCAGGCATTAGATTCTCATTAGGAGCATGCAACTGAGATCCCTTGCATGCACAGTTTGCAATAGGGATCATGCTCCTATGAATAGCTAATGCTGCTACTGATCTGACAGGTGGTAATGCAAGCAATGGAGAACAGCTGTAAATAAAGATGAAACTTTGCTCAGTCAACCACCACTCACTTCCTGCTGTGTGGCCTGGTTCCTAATGGGCCACAGACCAGTACATGTCTGTGCCCAAGATGTTGGGGACCCTTGTTATACAGGACACAGTAATTCACAGGTTTTTGTGTGGGATAGAGAAGTAGATGTGTAGTATCTTCTGGAGGCAAGAAGATACAGGGAAAGTCAATAACCAGGTAATTACTCACTAAAGCAACCTCTCCTATGGTTACTTTAATGTGGCATATTATCTAACTCCACACTTGGGAAATATAGAACGATATGCTGTTGTTTGGTCAGACACCTGAATAAGCAGAAGCAAAAGATGTATCAAATATGAGTGCAAAATAAATATAGTACATACGTGAGTAAAAGTAACACCTTATAAGATAATTAGGGGATTCAAGCAGAGGAACACATCTTAGAGATAAAATGGAGTTAAAAATTTAATTTTGGGCATGTCATTTCAGGTGAATATAGAAGATTTGTAAAAGTATTGTAAAAGGTTGTCCAGTGAAATAGTATATAAGTTTCAATCTCAAGAAAGAGAATAGAGCTGAATATATTAATTTTAAAGAAATATTTATGTAGTTGATGGATATATGTACTGATATTCATGTAAATGATACATTATTGGTGAAACTGTCAAGGAATAATACATATTAGAAAAGAATGGTGTATCCAAGTAAAATCTGCTATATCCAGTAGTCCTGGATATAGCATCTATCTTTCCACCTTATAATTCTGATCACATATCTGAATTTGCAATTTTCTAGTAGAGCCAGATACAAAGATTTGAGAAAAAGGAGTGTATCTGGGGACTGAGCCCAGACTACACCAGCAGTGAAGTAGCAGTATGAGAGGGAAGCCAGTGTTGTGTTATCAGAGGAGTCTTCCCAACAGCAGCTTGATCTTGAGGAACTCTGGAAGATTCAGTATTTATGCAACAACTCCAATGGATAACATTTTGAGAAACTTTTTAACATAAATATTTTGCCATATCATATTGAGAGATATTTAGAGAAATTCTCATAATTTCATGACATGGATAATAAAGTAACAAACAAGTGGATATAGCTTTTCTAAACATAACTACTTATAACAATTTAAGGCATGTATATACACATGTATATACACATATACACACATATATAGAGAGAGATATATATGTAAGTGTGTGTATTTACCTAATTATATGTAGTCATGTTTTTATTTTTCTATTGAAGTGTTTTTGGAACAGTCTTCTGGGTTCATAAATATTGTTTATAATAATTATTAAAAGCAAAATTGAAATTTTATTTTCTTTTAATAACCTGTGTTTTATAAAATTGAATTTTATTTGCTTTTAATAAGCTTAACTACATAATAGTGTTTACTTATCCATTTCCCTTTTGTTGACTATTTTGTTTTATTTTTCTTCCAAGTGTTAACAAATAGCATCACAATTAACATTCTTAAGTATAATTCTTCATTCTTATCTCTCTTTATTCTCTTGAATATATTCCTAAATGAGAGGTATAGATTATTATCTAGATGGTTACACATATTTTAAGGTAGTTTGATTCCATAACAGCAGTCTATTAAAACACACAACAGTCTATTAACAGCAGTCTATTTCTAACAGCAGTATATTAAAACACACAAATCAGATCTTTGTACTTCTTTATATCAGATGAGCTGCAAACAGTTTTGATATACAACCTGTTAAGTAGGATGCTTTGATCAACTATAGTTATTTAAAATTATACACATTTATTACTATATGAAAATAATTTATAAATCATAATATAGTACATAAAATGAAGACATTAATAAAAAATTAACATGAGATTCCTAGTATTTTCCTAAACATTTTTGATACTATTTTAGACCCTATCTTTTCCACATTTTTTATTCCCACTATTGGTCCTCACTTTCATCTATAAGTCTTAGAATTTATGTAATGGAGCACAAGAAAAGTTAGCAAATGAGAATGTCAGTTTTAGGGCAACTATTTGTAGGTTTGACATGATGATATTAATTATCATAAGAACTCTTTGTTTAATGTTTCAGAGTTTACAATGTATTTGTACACAAAAACATCTCATTTATTCTTCACATGTACTTTACTATCTTAGCAGAAAAGTAAGTATTATCATCCCCCTTTGAAAATTAATACAATTAAGATTCAGGAAGCTCAAATGTCTTTCTTGGCCATACAACCAATGATAATATACCTCATTTTCATAATAAGGCCTTTCAAGTACTGGGTGTTTGTCTGAAATCAGGGCTTAAAATCAGAGTTCCCTGGGTTATAGAAGGAGTATGAAAAGGACTGATAAATCCAAGCACAAGATTGTGCTGAATATGGTCAAGAACATGGCGCTTAAAACTGGGGGTTGCAGAGGACCTAGGTCAAGAAGTGGATCTGGAGTAAAGGTGATGAAACAGCAGATCAGATCGGACACAGGCAACACTGAAAGGCAATGCAGAGTAAGGAACCAAGTACAGAACTCCTATGCGAGTGGTTGTTAAAAGAGTATGTGTGTGTGTGCGTGTGTGTGTGTGTGTGTGTGTTTAGGAAACACACAGTCTCTGGATCAGAAAACAAACAGTTTATCGCTCATGGAGAATCAGAGTGCCTTTTTCCCCCAAACCCTGATTCTCCCTCATGGAGTGACACAGTGAGAGCCAAATGTCCAGTCATTTGTGCGTCACAGGAACCCTGCCGTTATGTGATCCAGACCTCACAAACAGCAACTGGTGTGTGGGCCCAACCTCCCCTTAACTGAAAGAAAGATGCCTAGAGTTTTACTGCCCTGGGATGTGAGAAAATGACTCTAGGGCAGGTGAGTTTTTTCATCTCTGTGGAGTAATACTCTATCAATTGCTAAGGCTTGCCAGTGCTTTTTTGGTCAGAAAGCCCAGGCCTTGAAGAAACAAAAACATTTACAAAGAATTGTTCCCTAAAACTGGTGATCACAGAAGCAAGGAAGGAGAATGCATCTTGACCAAAGCCTCCAGATTTGGTATTTGTCAGATGTTTCCTAGATTGCTTGTTAAGCTCCTTGACTACGAAAAAGTCCTTATTTCAGTCCATTCTTGTAATGTTTTTATTTTCATTAACTTTATTGTTTCCTCTCAATTTTGTCTTTATTCAGTTGCATTTCCACAAAATATTCATTTTACCTGCTGTGAAGATTGTTGTAGACATGGTCACCACACTGAAAATGTACTTTCACTTCCTATTGCTTGAGCCCAACTACTGGCTGTTAATTTCCAGGTACTCTTAAAGGGATAGCAGCCATGAGACCACCTCTGAGATCTGTGGTCTGGATTTCTGATGTAACAAAGGAACCAGGGCTTTCCCCTTGTTCCTATAAGGAGGGGGTCATGCAATTGGTCCAATCACCATGGGGCGGGGGGGCTACATATTTCGATGCTGTATTTGATCCAAAGCATCTTTTTCTTTCCCTTCAAGAAGTTTTGATAACTTAGCTCAAAATGTTATGGGCATCTATGCACCTTAAAAACAGCAAGCTATCAATGAATATGCTAAGTCAGTTATGAGCTCATGACCACAAGTCATTACTATTTAAAAATTACAAAGTGTATCATATTTTTAAATACAAGATTTTTTTTTTTTTTTTGAGATGGAGTTTCATTCTTGTTGCCTAGGCTGGAGTGAAATACAAGACTATTATTAAGCATTATTAACAAAAGTACTATTTTGCTTATCAGAGTTGAGTGGTAGTTTTAACAAGTTATTTTCCGCGAAAGCTTTAACAAGATGAAAGGACTTACAACGCTGTCAGACACAGCTAAGAAAAACTTAGAAATAACTGACAAAAGAGGAGGCCCAAGAGACTTTATCCATTCATCCTTACCACCACAAATACTGTCTGACAGCATATCTAGTTTCTCTGATGTTCAGTATAAGAAACTACGTATCTGACACTGGATTTTTATAGGTAAATACAAGAGTTTCTTGTTGTAAAATGGTCTCTTGAGAAGTTTACAATACCTAGGTGTCACTTTCAAGTAGAAACAAAGCCTCAAAAATTTAACTAACTGCAACTGTATACATTTTACCATTTTCCTACCTCTTACTATGAAATGTATAAAAAATAAATACAGGATACATTTTATTCCCTTAAGGCTGTTTATAGTTTTATGTATATAATAATACTGAGTAAAATGTTAATGAATCCCACAGTTGAATAAAAATAGATTTTGTTATTAACCAAATAAAATTTTAGATAAACTATTCTTAATATGTGAACAAACAAAAATAGACTTCATTCAATATACTTTCTTTTGTTTAGTGTATTAGAAAATACCTTGATTTCGTACACTTTTACAAGATGGAAAGTAGATGAATTTGATTGAGTTTACCATGCAAAAAAAAATGATATTTGTTTGTTGATTTTGTTAGTTCACTAACCAAATTATTTATTATTCATATTGCATAAAGCATAAAAGCTTTCTAGAAAGTTATAAGGATTTTGCTTCTCATTTACATAATTGTTAGCACATAGAAATTTTAAAATAAACATTAGTTATTATATTCATTGCAATATTAATCTATTTCTTCCACTAATGCTCTGCATCTCATGCACGCCTCCATTTTCAGAGAACATTCTATACTGATACTCAGTTTTGTATAGTTTTATTTTCTTATTCTCTGTTGTTTCCATTTCATTAATATTAGTGTTTAATAAGGATCAATTTTTGCAATGAAATGATTGACACATTACCAACTCAAATGCTCGTGACTCCCCAGTGCCTATCCTGGTGCCATTCTCCTATGTCGCATAAAGTTGCTCTGCTCCTTTCTAGGACAGCTCAAAAGTGCAAGAGATTTACTCTATTCATGAGACTTCTCAATAGCAGAGGGAAGAGAGACCATACATCTGTGTCCAGGCTTTCCTCTCCCTCAGTCAGACCATTCTGGGGCATGATCTCCATGATATCTCAGAGGCCCCCTTGCTGGATGAAGCCCTCGTTGCCCACAATGATAATCTACACCTTAACCCACGCTTTAGGGGTATTTCTCCTTTTTGGATTATATTTTCTTTTTTTCCAACTGGAAATTGCTTGAATCCCTATTCAAATATACTATTTGCCCTCCACGTCCTTATTGCTGGGTCAGCTTTTAAGAGGAATCCAATCAAAAAGAATCTCCATGACACTAAATTCAATATATACACTTTGACTTTTACTTTGCTTTTCCTTTGAGTTATGTTTGATATACTTGACAATTTCTGTATTTGGAGAACACTATTTTCTTTCGTTTCATTGACACCACATCCCCCTGATTTTCCTTCTATAACTTGAATCTGTTTATTTCTTGTCAGTCTTTTACCTGGAGGGTTCTGTACTGTGTCCTTTTCTCTTTCTACGATTCACTCTTTATGGCCTTCTTATTCTGAATCTCCAAATACTATCTCTAGATATGTCACTATTAACTGTCTACTTTCACACTACACATGTCTTTTAGGTTTCTTTTATTTATTTATTTACTATTTATTTATTTTTGATGTGGAGTCTTGCTCTGTCGCCCGGGCTAGAGTGCAGTGGCGCGATCTCGGCTTACTGCAAGCTCGCCTCCCGGGTTCACGCCATTCTCCTGCCTCAGCCTCCCGAATAGCTGGGACTACAGGCGCCCGCCACCTCGCTCGGCTAATTTTTTGTATTTTTAGTAGAGATGGGGTTTGACCGTGTTAGCCAGGATGGTCTCCATCTCCTGATCTTGTGATCCACCCACCTCGGCCCCTCAAAGTGCTGGGATTACAGGCGTGAGCCGCCGAGCCCGGCCATCTTTTAGGTTCTGTACCCAAATTATCAACATATTTTAGAAAAGCATTGATAACAGAATTTTGAGATGTTTATTGCCTGCAATCTTGCTGTCTTCTGGTATTTATTTTTCTCCACCACGCACCACCTTTATTCTCAACAACAAAATGACAGGCATAGATACTGTCTCCTTCTCATTCACATCCCACATTTAATCAATTATCAAATCCTACTTAATAAAGGTTCTATATGTGGTTTATGTGTGTGTGAGTGTGTTTTCACTTTTTTAAGGTTTTGCTTTTAATTGATATGGAATAATTACATAATAATTATACATATATATGGAGTACGTTGTGATGCCTCACATTAAGCAGATGCTGTGATCATCTGTATAACAACGTTTGCCAGTTCCAGAGTATGAATTGAGAATGTGGGAAGTAATTTCTTGAGCCCATAGTAATGTGATTCGGGTTGTTCTCTTTTTTTCATAACAGAAATATTGATATAGAAAGGTAATACTGAATATTATATGTAGATACAATCTTAGGATGTTTACTTTCTTTTCTAAATTTTAACTATGTTGTCTAAATGGTAAAGTCATATAGTTGGCCATAAATACACTTGAAAATGATGGCCTGTGTTTTTCTGGCACCAGTAGAAAAGTATCAAGGCATGAAGACTTGGCTACGCCTAAAGGCCCTAGGTTTATTTCTGCATCTCAGTAATGGTGTTTACTTCTTAAGCATACCACTTTGCTACCTCTTGCTTTGAAAAAGCACAGACAGTGCATACATAATAGGCATAATGAAAATATTTTTTACTTTTCTATTCTTTCTTACTCCTTTTTAAAGTTTTACATTTTTTTTTTTACAAATTTAGGAGGAACACGTAAAAGTTTGTCACATGTATGTAATTAGTGATTAAGCTAGGACATGTAGGGTTTTCATCACCTGTGTACAATATATTTTTGTTAACTCTATTCACCCTACTTTACTACCAAGTATCAATTTTAGTCTTTCTGGCTTTCTGAGCAGCATCATGAGGGCTGGCAAAAACAAGCACCTCACAAAAGGTTGCAAAAAGGAGCCAAGGAGGAATGGTTGATCCATTTTTTAAGAAAAATGGTGTGATGTAAAAGCACCTGTTATGTTCAATATAAGAAATATCGGAAAGACACTAGTCACCAGAGCTCAAGTAAATAATACCATCTGACAGCATCAAGGGTCATGTGTTTGAAGTGAGTCTTGCTGATCTGCAGAATAATGAAGTTGAATTTGGAAAATTCAAGCTGATTCCTGAAGATGTTCATGTCAAAAACTTCCTAACTTCTATGGCATGAATCTTACCCGTGATAAAATGTGTTCCACAGTAAAAATTGGCAGACCATGATTAAAGTTTCTTTCAATGTGAAGACTATTGATGTGAATTTGTTTTATCTGTTCTGTATTGGTTTTACTAAAACATGCAAAAATTAGTTATGAGACGTCTTAGGATCAGCACCAATGGGTCCACCAAATCCAGAAAAAGGTGATGGAAATCATGACCTGAGAAGAGCGACAAATGACTTGAAAGAAGTGGCCAGTAAATTGATTCCATACAGAATTGGAAACTATGTAAGAAAAGCCTTGTCAATCTATTTATCCTCGCCATGATGTCTTTTTTAGAAAAGTAAAAATGCTGAAGAAGCCCAGGTTTGAATTGGGAAACTCATGGAGCTTCATGGTGAAGGCAGTAGTTCCGGAAAAGCTACTGTGGATGAGATAGTTGCTAAAGTTTAACAAGTTTATGGGTATGACCAACTCTTCCAAGAATCTGTTTAAGGTTGAGACTTTTAATAGTGTAAATAAAAAGTCCCATTTGTGATAAAAACAACACATGGACCTTAAATTTTCTATCTAACTATACGTTCTTATACCCTTTAACCTACTTCTTAGTCTCCTCTCTACCCTCAATTCACCCTTCTCAGTCTGTTATCTATTCTGTTATCTATCTTTCCACTCCTTACCTCTATGTAATCATCTTTTTTTTTTAACTCATAAATGAGAACATGCAATATTTTTCTTTTTGTGCCTGGCTTATTTCACTTAGGATAATGACCTCCAGTTCCATCCATGTTGATGCAAATGACATTAATTTGCTCTTTTTAATGGCCAAGTCGCATTTCATTGTGTATATGTACCACATTTTCTTTACCCACTCATCTGTTGGTAGACACTCAGGTTGATGTGTATTTGGTATTTTAAGTGCCCCTGCAATAAACATGTGAGTGCAGGTGTCACTTTGATTTATTAGTTTGTTTTCCTTTGGGTTGATATCTAATAGTGGCATTGCTGTATCAAATGGTAATTCTAGTTTTAGAAATCAAGAAATTTCCCTGC